>NC_089251.1:55342978-55967978 GCF_963930625.1 Muntiacus reevesi | reverse complement strand
TAGTGCTTACTTACAGGTTAGGTTATTCCCATTGTAATGTCTTCCTCACTCCCTTGTATTCCCTGAAGTTTTCCCAACAAGAAAGGAAGCATAGAATCACTTGCAATTGCACAGAGTTGCAGCCCATTAATTACTATGCCACTACCACTACTTGGACCAGGAGAAGGCTAGGGGCAGAGCCCCAAGATACTACAGTATAGACCTCACCCCATACTGGGTGATGGAGAGACCTTTGCAACAATGTATATAATCCTTTATCAGGCCTTGACTCAATTCAACCACCAGTTCACAATATCTTGCCTTCATTTTGTCTCATCAGAATCTTTACAGTCACTTTGTTATAATAAATGTGTTTTAATTACAATCCATGAGAAGAAAACATGATCAATCTCCTAGTGAGCTCATGGTGGGTCCCAAATGTTAACCACCAAATCATTGTCTCCAGGCCCCCAATCTGTTTTAAATTCCATTCTACAATTTTGAAATTTTGGGGAAAAAAAGCTACAAGGATATGCTGTACAACACAGGGAATATAGCCAATATTTTGTCATAGCTATAAATGGAGTATAACCTTTAAAATTTGTGAATCGCTACATTGTAGACTTGTGACATATAATACCACAGATCAACTATACTTTAATTAAATAAAGTTCTAAGACCACTTTCTGACTTATTTATTTTATTGAAGTATAGTTGATTTACAATGTTTCCAGTATACAGTAAGGTGATTCAGTTATACATACATATATATATATACATATATATATGTATATATATATATATCCTTTTTCAGATTCTTTTCCATTATAGGTTATTACAACATATTGAATATAGTCCCCTGTGCTATATAGTAGGTCCTTGTTGTTTATCTATTTTATATATAGTAGTGTGTATCTGTTAATCCCACATTCCCAGCTTATCCCTCTCCCACTTAAAACCACGTCTTAGATTCCAGGAGAAAGACTGCTTCTACCAGCCAGCTTAGCTGATGACCTTCACCAAGCCATGGTTCTCCTCCTTAGTCTCATTTTTTCAGTCCCCACAAGAGTCCCATTTACACAGTGCTTTGCAATTTTCAGAGGTATTTTTAAGCAATTCTCTTTCGTTAAACCTTCGCAGCAACCCTTTAGTGTATAGGTCATCACTGTCTTCCCAGGGATATTATTCTCATAGGGGTCCCTAGTGCCTGACACTGTTCCCAGCACAGAAGGCAGAGGAAGCTCCCAAACCTACCTGCTCTGTATACAGCCCTGAGTGTGCCCTGCCCCAGCCATCGGGTCCCTGCTCTCTCTTTCCTCTGCAGCCCTGGGTTGTATCATCTGTCAGAGTCAAGAGGGATGGAAAGGCAGCTGCTGCTCAGCTCCTTGTATGGAAATAACCGGTTCCTGGACAGATAAATGCAAATAGAAGGCGCCTGCAAGGTAGATGAGCCCTCTAAAAACACAGCCAGAGAGGACTGGACTAACTGTTCTGGCTTCCTGGGCTACCTAAAAACTTATAGCCTGAGAGGAGGTCTCCCCTCAAAAATTGCAGGGAAAAGCATCTGTCTTAAAGAACATCACATCTGGGAGGGGGTTTCAGGTTGGAGGGGTGGACACATATATACCTATGGCCAATTCATGTTGATGTATGGCAAAAACCATCACAATATTGTAAAATAATTATCCTTCAATTAAAATAATTAATTTTAAAAAAGAACATCGCATCCCTCAAGTACCCAGAGAACTTTACAATATTTTGAACTCCTTTCTTCCTTGTTCCTTCCCATCTTTCTTCTTTCACAAGTTTTTATTGGGCATCATTTACAACAATGTGGATGGACCTGGAGGCCATTATGCTTAGTGAAATAAGTCAGAAAGAGAAAGATAAGTAATGTTTGCTATCACGTATCTGTGGAATCTAAAAAATAAAATCAACAGATGAGTATAACAAAAACAGAAACAGACTCACAGATATAGAGAACAAACTAGTGGTTACTAGTGGGGAGAGGAAAGGTGGAAGGGTCGTGATAGAGGTACGGGATTAAGAGACACAAACTACTGGGATTTCCCTCGCAGTCAAGTGGCTAAGACTCTGCACTTCCAATGCTCGGGGATGCAGTTTCAATCCCTGGTTGGGGAACTAAGATCTCACATGCTGTAATGCAGCCAAAAGATAAAAAAATAAAGAAAATTTTTAAAAAGAAGGTATTGTTTTTAAAAAAAAAGTCTCATCGTTGATAATGATTCCATGACCCTACCACCTCCTTCTGTAAAGACATATTTTTTTAAAAAAGAAATACAAACTACTATGTATAAAATAAATAAGTTGTAAGGAAATAAGCTATAAGGATACAACACAGGGAAATATAGCAAGTGTTTTGTAATAACTTTAGATGGGGTATAATCTATAAAAATACTGAATCAGTGTGTTGTACTCTTGAAACTAACATGGTATTGTAAATTAAAAATACTTCAATTTTTGCATTTTTTGTTTTATTTCTATTTTTTACTATAGTTCCATTTTAAAAGTAAATTAAAAGTTTTAAGTTTATTAAAAAGCATCTATTGAGCATCTATTATGTGCCTTGCCTTGAGCTAGCTGACAGAGATAAAGAAGATAGACTTTGCCTTCAAGCAGTTCCCAGTTTGGGCTGGGGCATAAACACATATAAGGAAGGTGAGGCATGCCCCCCAGGAATCCTGCTGCAGGATTCAAGGTCAAGGAAGGAGGAATCTGGGAAGGCCACCACCAAAGAGGCAGGGAGGCATGGTTCTGACCGTCTGAAGATGAGCTGAGTTATACATAGAACATAGAAGGTCAAGTGCTTCTGCCACAGAGAGGCACTAGCATGAGTCAAGGGCTTCCGTGGGGGAAGCAGTTAGGGCAGGTGTGTCTAGGAGACAGGAGGAACTGTTTGACAAGATCACATTATTGGGAAATAATGTTGGAAAAATGACTGGACTGTAGGGGACCTAGAATGCATCTTTCAGTGGTAAGACCTTATTCTGCAGGCGGGGGGTGGGGGTGGGGCGGGGGGGGGGGGGAGGAGGAGAGAGAATGGGTCCAATGGAGGCTTCTGCAGAGAGGAGAAACATGGCCAGAGTTGGGACACTCAGTTTATCTTTGCTACGGCATCTACCTAATGTCATTTTTTAATTATTTATTTGTTTGTTTTTGGCTTTGCTGGGTCTTTGTTGCTGCTCGGGCTTCTCTCTAGTTGTGATGGGGGACGCTCTCTAGTTGCAGTGTGTGGCCTTCTCGTTGCAGTGCCTTCTCTTGTTGCAGTGCATGGGCTCTTGGCGAGTGGGCTTCAGTAGTGCTGTACATGGGCTCTAGACCTCAGTAGTTGTGGCATTTGGGCTTTGTTGCTCCACAGCATGTGGGATCTTCCTGGATCAGGGATCAAACCCTGTATCTCCTGCATTGGCAGGTGGATTCTTCACCATTGAGCCACCAGGGAAGGCCCCCAATCTTGTTTTTAAATGACCCATGTCAATCCTTAAGGGATTAACGTTTGCACAGTTATTTACCTTAGCAGAAGTTAGGTGGTGCTACATCCCTAGACCAGACCTAGAGATTTTTAACATTTCTTTCATTAAAATCGCAACTTTCAAGATTTTCTCTGCCATAGCTCCCAGGACAAGGCTCACACACCTCACTCAGACCTGGATGCACCTCCCACACTCTACTAAACCCCTCTTCCCAGACTCAGAACACATCTTCAGATGCAAATGAGAGAAGGTGACATTGTTTGGGGGACAACTTGGCATTTGACCTAATCTATGCTTAAAAGGCTATTATCCCCAAACTTCTGCATTTAAGGATTAGTTAATAAAGTTTAGCAACACAGCTCACTATGGGTCATGTGACATATCAACACGTCTGACCTCCGCAGATGAATTAAAGTGCCAAATTAAAGATACATGTCTAAATCTACTCTGTGGTTTTCCTTAACATCAAATGCAAATGTTGAAGACTGTAACCTGAATACTTTCACAGTTACTTACTCATTTTCTGAACTATCTGTTCAGGAATTTCTCTAATCCCTTTATTAAATTATTTCCATTTATAGCATCATTTATATCCCACCACCTACCTCCCAGCTGTTACCAGATTAAGGCCACCACATGTATTTGTGCATATGCCATGGTTAATTCTGGTGGTTCCCCTGGGTCCACATAGAATTACATGTGCTGAAAACCCTGCCCTCTCTGCTGGACCTGAAGAAGCTCATAGCTGGTTTAATTTTCAAAAAAGCCCAGCTGACAGTAATTTGTTCTAAAATAACTTTCTTTTCAAACTCTCAGACTTAGAGAATGAATTTGTGTTGTCGGGGGAAAGGATGAGGAGAAGGGATAGTTAGGGAGTTGGGGATGGACCTGTACACCCTGCTATATTTAAAATGGATAACCCACAAGGACCTACTGTATAGCACAGGGAGCTCTGCTCAGTGTTATATGCAGCCTGGATGGGAGGGCGTTTGAGGGAGAATGGATACATGTATGTGTATGGCTAAGTCCCTTCGCTGTTCACCTAAAACTATCACAACTTTGCTTGTTAATTGACTAAACTCTAATACAAAATAGAAAGTTTTTAAAAAAAACTTTCTTTTTCTCATATTTTCATCTTTTTTTTCCCCTGCTCAGATAGATAGATAGGTTCTCTTGGGCACTTCCAACTCTTTAAACAGAATTATTTAGGAGTTTGTGAAAAACTTTAAAAAAAAAAAAACCTGGCAGTCTACAGCCCATGAAGTTGCAAGAGTCGGACACAACTTAGTGACTAACCAACAACAACAAAGGAAAGTAACACATTGGTTTATTATTATAAACATTTTTTTCCTGTGTCAAAGTGAAAGTGTCCAACTCTTTGCAACCCTGTTGACAGTAGTCTGCCAGGCTCCTCTGTCCATGAATTTCTTTAGGCAAGAATACTGGAGTGAGTTGCCATTTCCTTCTTCAGGGGATCTCCCCGCAGGGATCAAACTGGGGTCTCCTGCATTGCAGGCAGATTCTTTACCATCCAAGCCACCAGGGAAGCTCCTAGAAATGAATCTGTCTGCCATTGCAGGAAGACACAGGTTCAATCCCTGGTCAGGGAAGATTCCCACATGCCGCGGGACAACTAAGCCTATGTAAAGTTAAGTACAGAGCAAAAGGAGACCAGAGAAACCTTGAGCAACTCGAGCTCATCCACCATGCTTGGGGTCTCACGCACTTTCAAAGACCAAATCCATAAAAGACGACTCCTTGGTAAATTGACCTCATCCACCTACTTTGCCTTCATCCCTTTCCAGCATGAAACTCAGAATCCCCAAAAAGCATGGCACACAGGCGCCCCTCTAAACATCAGTTTCGGCTGATTCGAAGTGGCTGCCTGGAGCACCTGTTAGAGAGAACAGTGAGGCCAAGTTGGAGTTCAGGAAGAAGGTGTTGCCTGACTGGTTAGCCATGCCTACTGGGGATCCTGGTGCCCAAGTGCTGCACACTTGCCAAGTCTCAGTGGGTGATCTCTGTTTTATTCTTGGCCTCTTATGTTTAAGCAGGTGACCTGTTTTTCCAACCAACCAAATTAAAGAGATTCTAACCAGACTAAGGGCTATATAATAAGGGCCTGGAGAGCTGCTCTGAATGCTAAGCCCAGTCTATTCTAGCAAAGACACAATTCAACTCGCAAGTCAACATGACACAGTGCAGCATTATATTTTAAAGCTAAATATCTCATGCATTATGAACCAGAAATTCCACTCCTAGGATACACACCCCATGATCTGTTCACCAAGAGATACAAACAAAAATGTCCATAGCAACTACTTGCAGGAGGATGGAAACATAAATTGTGGTACATACACATACAGAGCTTACTCATTTTGTTAGTTACACAAAACCAAATGGATAAATAATAGAAGAACATTTAAATGAAAGAAGCAAGAGCATAAAACCACCTATAACTGTATACCTTGGTTTAAAAGATGAAAAACAAGCTATAAAAACTAAATTATATTATTGTTTAGGAATATGTACATATATGACAAAACTATCATTGAAAACACAGGGGAATAAGTAACATGAAATTCAGGATACTACTGTAGTTACCTTTGGGGCAAGTATGGGACAGGACAGGGAAAGATAGGCAAGATGAATGTAACAGAATGTTCTAGTTAAGTAGGATGGTGTTTTCACAGGGGTTCATTTATTGTAATGCTTCATGTATGTTCGTGTGTGTACTCAGTCACTCAGTCATGTCTGACTCTTTACAATCCCATGGACTTTAGCTGGCCAGACTCCTCTGTCCATGGAATTTTCTAAGCAAGAATACTGGAATGGGTTGCCATTTCCTACTCCAGGGAATCTCCCCGATGCAGGGATCAAACCCTCGTCTGTTGCATCTCCTGCATTAGCAGGCAGATTCTTTACCACTGTGCCACCGGGGAAGCCCTGTAATGATTCACAGAATATACACATATACATACATATATATTTCATGTATTGTTTGCAAGAAGAGATTGTCATTTAATGCACTACTCAACTAAAGATAAAATCTTCATTTTTGTGTTTGGAAGTTAATACAGATAGCCTGGTTTTCAGTAACACAGTGTTAGAAAATGCTTCTTTCATAAGGTGACTTTTGTGGGTCACCTGGTCCTACCTCCCCAGTCAGGTTTCTCCCTTACAGTGGCTGAATCTCACCAGGGGCCTAAAATTGGAGTGAGGATAGGATGAGCAAAGCTTTCCTCTGATGCTTCTCTAAGCTGTCTCAGGTACACCCAAGCAGTTCCCTCATCTTTGCAGTGATGAGTTTGATTATATCACTTATTTTTTAACTATAAAGCAGTCATTTCAATTTCTATATTTCTTTCTTTTTTATTGAAATATAGTTGTCTTGAAATGTTGTATTAGTTTCAGGTGTACTGGGTAAATCACTTTTAAAAATAATCCTTTTTATTTTTTTAATCATTTTAAAGATCATTTACTCTAATCATCCTAATCTTTATTACTATCATAACAATAAGATTTTATTAGCATTTGATCTGCAACATGCACTAAAGTTGTTTTTATATAGTTATTGCTTAAAATGAATGATGAATTTTTTATAATAAGAAAAACATGTAAACAATCTAAATGTCCAGTTATAAAGGAATGGTCAGAAAGTATGAAGTCTTAAACTCTACAAAGAGAGTATAGTAACACAGAAGATACCTAAATCATTAAATGAAAATCTTCCCAGGTCGGGAAGTGGTAAAAAAAATCTGCCTGCCAGTGCAAGAGACCCAAGAGGGGGAGGTTTTATCCCTGGGCCAGGAAGATCTCCTGTAGTTAGAAATGGCAACTCACTCCAGCATTCTTGTCTGGAAGATTCTGCAGACAGGAGCCTTGTGGGCTACTGTCCATGGGGTCCCAAAGAGTCAGACATGACTGGGCCTGCTCGAAGTTTAGATAAGATCCCAACTAATAGTACAAATAAATGAAACCTATGTTTTAAAATGGGTTTCCCTGGTGGCTCAGTAGTAAAGAATCCACCTGCCAATGCAGGAGACTCAGGTTCAGTCCCTGACTTGGGAAGATCCCTTGGAGAAGGGAATGGCAACACACTCTAGTATTCTTGCCTGGGAAATCCCATGGATAGAGTAGCCTGTAGGGTCACAAAGAGTCAAACACGACTTAGTGACTAAACAACAACAAAGTTTTAAAATAAGCTGGAAGGAAATAGACAACCATGTCAATGTTAGCTTCATGTGAAGATACACTTTTTTCTTCCTAAGTTTTACTCTTGTAACGGAAGCAAAATCCACTCAACTTAGGACACTCTTGAAAGGGAAACTGATTGGCAATATTGGTTTTTAGGGAGTTGAAGACACCCATGGATCTTCTATAAAAGGCAAGATGGCGACTCAGTAATAGTACTAAGATCGTTGTTCAGAGTTCCTGTGTTTCTGGCTTTTTCTGTCTTAATTCTGAATCCAATTGCTTCCTCAACTGCCCCCAACACACCCACACAAGTAAATAAAGTGAGACACACTCCCCCTGAAGAAGTATTATTGTCATCTCAGCCTCTCTAAATTCCTCAGCTGTAGTTAGCCATATACTCCATTCACAGCCTTTTCCCTGAAGGTCTTGGTGGGCAGGAAGAAATGAGAATTTGAATGCTACTTAAATTATCTCTGAAAAGCTGTGCCTATTCTCAGGATGGTCATACAGTGAGTCAACCAAGAAATCTAGGTTATCAGAGGCCATCTTAATTGAGACCACATCAGTGTCAGTCAGGTCACCCCAATTTAGGGGCTCAGAGAATACTGTCATAATGTTATCACAGTGGAGGTTTTTTTTTTTTTTTTTAATAAAGATTATCACTACTGGTTCAGGAAGATCCACTGAAGAAGGGTATGGAAACCCACTCCAGTATTCTTGCCTGGAGAATCCCATGGACAGAGGAGTCTGATGGGCTACAGACCATGGGGTCGCAAGGAGTCGGACACAACTAAAGCAACTGAGCACGCATGCATGCAAAAGTGCGGTGGTCAAGTTATGGACAGGACTATAGGGGAAATGGGAATGTAAATTTAGTAGATTTGCTTTGGAGGGCCTATTGAAATGGAAAACAGCACACCCCAACGCACAGTGATTTCTCTCCTAGCCAGTTAGCGTAGCGAATAATCACACATGTATGCAAGTGGACACGGTCAAGGATTTCAATCACAGAAACATTTGCTTTTATGAAAAATTGGAAACCACCAAATGTCTCTCAACAGGGCAATAGATTTTCAAAAGTTCATACATACATATGGTAAAATACCCACAGCAGTTAAAATTGGTGGTCCATATAGCATATGGACCAACATGGATAGACTTACATGTGCGCAAAAAAAAAAGAAAAAAAACCTCACAGATCTTTGAGGATTTAAAAGAAGTGGCTATAGACTTAACAGTTCCCATGAGGATAAATATCAAACCATGTTGTTTAGTGAAAGGAGCAAGTTCAAGGATAACATCGAAAGTGTGATATTATTGGGAGTTCCCTGGTGACCTAGTGGTTAGGATTCTGTGCTTTCACTGCCATGTCCCAGGTTCAATCCCAGGTCAGGGAACTGAGATTCCCCCAAGCCACACAGTGTGGCCAGGAAAAAAAAAGTACCATTTCTGTTAAAAAGAAAAAACAAACTACAGCTATGCATTTTGATAAGTATATATATATATGTATGTAGCTAGAGAGATATAATAGTACAAGAACATTCTAGAAGGAAACACATTAAAATCAAAACAAGGATTACCTCTGAAGAAAGACAGAGGGAACTGGGACCAGGGGTGGGAAAGGGGGAAAGGTGAAACAGGATTACAGTTCATTGGTGATATTCTCATTTTCAAAGGTAAATGGATTCCGGTGTTACTTGTGTGTTTGCAATTACTTTTTTAAAGTCTCAGCAATTACTTAATCCTGTAATATACTTATTACACCTCAGAAGCAAAACAACATGGAGCCTTCCATGGAAGACTGTCTCCTAGACACCACACCGCCTTTTCACTCCCTTTCCCTCTACCGTCCCCACACACAGCACTCCCACTCGGCCAAGTTCACTTATGTTCTGAGTGCTTGTGTTGTGCTTAGTCATTCAGTAATGTCCAACTCTTTGGGACCCCATGGACTGTAGCCCGCGAGGCTCCTCTCCATGGGATTCTCCAGGGAAGAAAACTGGAGTGGGTAACCATTTCCTTCTCCAAGTGATCCTCCCCACCCAGGGATTGAACCCAGGTCTCCTGCATTACAGGCAGATTCTCTACCGTCTGAGCCATTAGGGAAGCCCAGTGTTCTGAGAGCATGCCCTAAAGCCTTCAATCACCTTTGCAGCCCTCCTAGGCACCAGAGTAAATCCCATTGACCCTGACCCTTTGCAGAAAAAGTAATGCCAGCAAACAGTTAGCTGTGCATGTACCCTTCATTATCAACAGCCGCATGAATTGCATCCCTTTCCATGATTATTTTTTCATTTTATTAATTAGAGGATAATTGCTCTACAATGTTGTGTTAGCTTCTGCCGTACAACAATGGGAATCAGCTACATGTATACATATACCTTCTCCCTCTTGAGTCTCCCTCCCACCCCACCCCTATCCCACCCCTCCAGGCCATCACAGATCACCAGGCTGAGCTCCCTGTGTTATATAGCAGCTTCCCACTAACCACCTGTTTTACACACAGTAGTGTACATATGTCAGTGCTACTCTCCCTCAATTTTGAGAGCAAAGTATTTGAGAGTGTGGCACTGGCCAAATCACCAGGAGGAAAGATGGCAACAACCCAATTCCATACCTGTCAAAAACCACAGCGGAATAAGCCCGCTCTGCGAAGATGATGTCGGCAGCCCAGAACTCCTTCGTGGCCTTCAGACCTCTGCCTTTGCCCTCAGCAGTGAAGACCTCCACATTCTCCATTTCCCCTATTGTCATCTCAGAGTCTTCAGGCAGCTCGGCAGATATTTAACACTGAGCCAAGTCCCTTGTCCTCGCAGCTATTTCAGCACCTTCAGCATCCCAAAGAGCAAGTCTATAAATGGACAAGCACCTCCCCTTCCCTACCCCCTCCAGTCCCTGGGCCCTCTCTCCCTCCCCCTTCTGCTTCTTTTCCTGTGACCAGGATGGGGCAGGCCAGAGGACACTGATCTGGGAAGGATCCCCGCCACCGCCCAGCCAAGCTGACAAAGTAGCAAAAGACCATGGTCTGGTGTGCTTCTCAAATTGGGCCTGAAAACTTTGGAAAAGTTCCTTTGCAAGGAGTAGTTAAGTCCTGGATTGCAGTCATGCTCAGCTTTAGTTGGAATGGGCAGCACTTGGTCAGTAGGGTATTTTTAGCAACCAGATGCCTCTGTCAATCCAAAGCAGAGACAGCTGAAGTGGTCCAAGAGAAGAGGCGAGGTGATGCTTGCTGCTCTGGGACCCTTCAGCTGTCAGGCTTGGACTTTCTCAAGTGAGATGGGCCCCTTGTTTCCTCCATGGGTAGACTATTGGCAGAAAGTAACAGATGCTAAATTGACCCTTTGCCATATATATAACCTCTCTCCTCCCTTGTGGCTCAGTCAGTAAAGAATCTGCCTGCAATTCAGAAGGGTCGGGTTCAATCCCTGGCTCGGGAAGATCCCATGAGTAGGGAATGGCAACCCATTCCAGTATTCTTGCCTGGAGAATCCCATGGACAGAGGAGACCAGCGGGTTATATTCCATGGGGTCGCAAAGAGTCGGACATGACTGAGTGACTAAGTACTCTCTAGGCTCCAAAGGGCCTCCCTCTTCTCTAATATTCCGTGACTCTCCCATAGTGCCCCACCCAGGGCATGGAGGTCTGAGCATTCTCTGATGCATGTAGGTATGTTGGACCCTAGGATGTGTTATGAAAGGAGGCCGGCTTTTAAGATGAAAGCTCTCATGTCTATTATCATTCTGTCAAATCTCCCTTAAACATTATGTCTGCTACCAGAAAAGTACCAATACCTTCTTTCCCAGGAATGAGGACATTGGAAGGATTAGTCTAAAATCCCAGCTATTGAACTGGATCCCGCTCATCTTGATCACCAGGCAGCTCTCACTGAGGTTGAAAAGAGAGACATTTGCAGATCTGGAGCTATGGCTTATCTTCCAGGTAATATTTTTAGTTCCTGGGATGCATCTATTTACAGATTTCTGTGCTCTAGGTTTCTGTAAGTATACTAGTTTACAAGCACTGGCTTCTGGGTTAGACAGGTCTGCATTTGAATTCTGAGCCTTCTAGGACCGTGGGCTTCCCAGGTGGCACCTGCCTCCCAATGCAGGAGAAATAAGAGACCGGGTTCGACCCCTGGGTGGGGAAGATCCCCTGGAGAAGGGAATGGCAACCCACTCCAGTATTCTTGCCTAGAGAATCCCATGGACAGAAGAGCCTGGCAGGCTACAGTCCATAGGCTCACAAAGAGTCGGACATGACTGAAGCAACTTAGTGGGACAACTTTGAGATAGTACCTGTAAAACAAGGGTGATAATTTCTATCTCACTAGTAAATGAGATAATAGGTACAATGGACATGGTGCAACACTTGGCTGTGTCCATACAGAACTTACTAAATGATAGCAAATTTATTTTATTTATTCTGTCCATTTTCTTCCCCAAAACCATCAAGATACATTCGAAATTCTAATGTGTCTTCAAACTAATTGTATCTCCTGACGCTTCTTTGCTCTTGGAAGCAGCTGGAGAATCATCTGTCAGATCTTGCATGCATGCTATGTCACTTCAGTCATGTCTGACTCTTTGCGACTCCATGGATGGTAGCTCGCTAGGCTCCTCTGTCCCTGGGATTCTCCAGGCAAGGATACGGAGTGGGTTGCCAGGCCCTCCTCTGGGGGATCTTCCTGACACAGGGATCGAACCCAGCTCTCTTGTGTCTCTTGCATCGGCGGGTGGCTAACACCATCTGGGAAGCCCTCTCCATGTATCCCAGTCTTTAGGTCATAACACAGAGTGCCTGGAACTAGAGAATAATTAAGCAAACTCTGATCTAGCCCAAAGGGCAAAGCACATTAAGACATTTAAAATTGGTGCCCCCAAAAGTAAACATCACATGCTCTTGGGGGAAAATAAATGATTAAATAGGAGTTCTTCATGTTAGTCTCAAATGAATGTCTGCACCCACGTTGCCTGGCAACAGCCAGGGTCTACCCTTGGGAGCCAGCAGCTCTGCCTGGTAGAGATGACCTCATTTTTCTCTAGACACACAGTTCAGCCCAACCCAAGGTCAAGGAAGACATCAAGGAGCATCAAGCCTGGTGCTTTAGTTTCAACGGTGAGTCTCAACCTTCTCAGAACAACAAGATTAAACTTTTTAATATATATTATATTATATTATTTAATATATTAGATTATTAAAACATGGTAGAGGGCAGTGCAGTGGATGAGAAGGCAAGGTACATGAGTTCAGGCCCTGGTTTGGGAATATTCCACATGCCATGGAGCAACTAAACCCATATGCCACAACTACTGAGCCCGAGAGCTGCAACTACTGAAGCAGACATGCCTTTGGCCTGTGCTCTGCGACAAGAGAAACCACCACAATGACAAGCCAGCACGCCACAACTAGAGAAAGTCTACACAAAGCAACAAAGACCCAGGGCAGCCTAAATAAATAAATAAATTTTAAAATGTGATAGAAAAATGGTTCCCCAAAGATACTCAAGTCCTACTCCACAGCCCTGTGAATATATTATCTTACATGACAAAAGGGACTTTGCAAGTGTGATTAAATTAAACCTCTTGAGAGAGGGAGGTTATCCCTGCATTGTCCAGTTGGCCCAATGAAATCATAAGAATCCTTATAAGAGGGAGTTAGGGAAGTGGTCAATGTCAGGTGGAGATGTAACAATGGAAGCAAGAAGGTCAGACTCAGAGAGATATTTGAAGATGCTATTTGGTTGGCTTTGAAGTAGGAGGAAGGAGCAAGGTGAAAGGCAGATGCCCTCTAGAAACTGGAAAAGGCAGGGGTATGGCTGCTCCTCCAAGAGCCCCCAGGGGGAAGCATGGCACTGATGACACTTTGATTTAAACCCAGTGAACCCTCCATTTCTGGCTTCTGACAACTGAACTCTAATATAATAAATTTATGTTATTTTAAACCACTAAGTAATTTATTAAAAAGCAGCAATAGGAAACTAACACATACAGTATTATACTTTGTTTTACATTAGAGTAAATATTATATAAACTCCTTTTTGATATATGAAATTAAATTTATAGAGAATATAATGTGTTAGTTCTTGAACCTAAAAAACATAAATTGCTAACTTCTCTGGGGCTTCCCTGGTGACAGATGATAAAGAATCCGCCTGCAGCACAGGAGACCCAGGTTCGATCCCTGGGTCAGGAAAATCCCCTGGAGAAGGGTATGGCAACCCACTCCAGTATTCTTGCCTGGAGAATTCCATGGACAGAGAAGCCTGGCAGGCTACAGTCCATGGGGTCACAAAAGAGTCAGAAATAACTGAGCGATTAGCGGGTTCACTTCACAAAGTCTGAATATTTGTCCCCTCCACCTCCAAATTCATACGTAGAAATCCTCACCCTCAAAGGTGATGGTATTACTCTGTGGGGGCTTGGGTAGATCCTTAAATCATGAAGGTGAAACCCTCATGAATGAGATTCATGCCTTATATATAGAAGAGGCTCCAGAGATTGCCTCGGCCCTTCTCTTTTGCCATGTGAGGATACAAGGAGAATTCTGTGACTTGAAAAGGAGCCTTCATCCAAACATGCTGGCACCCTGATCTAGGACTTCAAGCTTCAAGAACTGTAAGAAATAAATTTCTGGTGTTTATAAACTATCCAGGCTTTGGTATTTTGTTATTGCAACTCAAATGGACTAAGACTCTGATCTAACCTAGTACAGGAAAAGGAAAAATGACAGTTAAATTATAATAAAATAACATATATTCATTCTAAATTCCAGGAGATGTTGAAGGACAAGGAACCCTGGCATGCTGCAGTCCATGGGGTCTCAAAGAGTTGGACACAACTTAGCAACTGAACAACATAAAAAAAAAAAAAAAACTAGCTTATATAATGTTAATACTATTTAAAAACTAAAAGGACCCAACTTTTTAAAAAATTTACAGAAACTGATCTATGATTACATAAGACAGTGTTCTAGACTCAGATAATTATAAATAAGATTTTACATAAGTGAAATGAATATCCAGATATTTGAAGTACAAGGCTGTCACTTACTTCCCAGGACATCTGGCATCTCTGGCCAGGACCAGTGAGACAGGGGATGTTGACTCTAGTTATCAGGCGGGTGATGAGGAAGGGAGCACAGGGCCCTGCTGTATCACACACCAACACAAATCCTGTGCAAAGACTTTTTGCCCATCTACCCACCTCCAGTTCATTTTTTTCCCACTGGGATCCCAACCTTTCTTGCTGGCCCTAGCCCTACTCCTGCCAACAATACGCCAGTGCTTGCATGTGCCTGCTCAGTTGTGTCTGACTCTTCGCGACCCCATGGACTGTAGCCCGCCAGGCTCCTCTGTCCATGGAATTTAACAGGCAAGAATACTGGAGCGAGTTGCCATTTCCTCCTCCAGAGGATTTTCCCACCCCAGGGATCAAACCCAGGTCTCCTGCCTTGGCAAGTGGATTTTGTACCACTGTGCCACCTAGGAAGCCCACATTATGCCAGTTGCACCCCACAATCATCATAACAAGCAAAACATCCCCCCAACATTTCTCAGATGGCCCCTAACTAGTGGAACTGCCTCCATTGAAAACTGCTGTCTTCATCATCAGAAAAAGCACATCTAGAGTTTTTAGTGGATTTCTTATCGCTCTACTGGAGATGTTTAACCAGAAAAGATTCAAGAAGGACATGAGAGCTTTCTTCAGCATCATTCATCAAAGCATGGAAGAAGCAGTAGATTCTTAAGAGAGCAAACGAGGGTCCAGAGTGAACATAACCATTTGGCAATGTGGTGTCAAGGTTAAGATTGTAAACTTGAGCTTCACAGACCCTCACAATCCTATCTCTCTTGAGCACTTTTCTGCTCCAAGAAGATGGAAGCTTTCCCGTTGTTAATGACTTTAATAGCCATCCAGGCTCTTTCTTTGATGTATCTATTAACAGATAAAGAAGGGTGGTAAGAAAGAAAGAAAAATGAGATTGTGCAAGTCAAAGGACCCCTGGTCCCACGAGTACCGGCTGAGTTAGGAGACTGCAGACAAGGGGATGATGAGAATGACTACAGTGGTTCTGTAACTGAAAGTGGGATCCAGCTGCTCGAAAGTCAAAAACCATTAAAGAGGCCAGGCAGGTGGAAAGAAAAGTTTGCATTATTTTGGTTGCTGGCAACCAGGAGTCAGGAAGGCAGATGCTTGTCCAAAGGTCAACTAATCCCCAACCCCTGACAATTAGGGCACAAGAGCTTTTATAGACAGAGAGAGGGGCTGCATGCAGAAACAACAGAAACAGCAGTCAGCTCTGACGGTCATCTTGAAGTTGATCATCAGTGATCTGAGCAGCAGCATCTTGATTAGGTACAGTTAATCTTCAGTTCCAGGGTGGGTTTGTTCCCATTTCCTTGAGGCCAGTTCTCAGAATTGTGGCAGCGTAGGTCATGGCTACAGTCTGGTCATTATATACTTAAATTCCCCACCCGGTGGGGGTTTTGATTTCTATAAGAGAGCTCACAGGATATGGCTCAGATTTTTATCTATAGCTCTTGAGAAGGAACTAGAGGTCCTTAACTGTGCTTAATGACTACATTATTATTATTTGGTCTCCTTTGACTGTTTTCTTTTGTTTCTTCTTCTTCTTACTTTTCTGACTAGATTTATTTTTTTTAATATTTTTATTTTATTTATTTATTTATTTTTGGCTGCATTGATCTTCCTTGCTGCGCTCAGGCTTTTTTCTCTAGTTGAGGAAAGCTGGAGCTACTCTCTAATAGCGGTGCGCAGACTTATCCTTGCAGGGGCTTCTCACTACATAGACTCTAGGGCGAGAGGGCTTCAGTAGTTGTGGCACATGGGCTTATTTGCCCCACAGCATGTGGAATCGTCCCAGACGAGAAATTGTCCCTTGCGTTGGTGGGTGGATTCTTAACCAGTAGACCTCCAGGGAAGCCCCTGGACGTATTCTTTGGCTGAAGTTTTTCCACAGACAAAAGGTCAGCAGAGAACATGGATGGGACAATGGAGGGGGAGAAGGTGGCAAGGACCGTAGGGTCCTGCTCCATTTCGGTTCCATTTACCTCAATTTTAGCTGAATTCGCCTCCCCACTCAGGCCATACACACATACCAAGGACATTACTATGGCTATTGAGCACCCCAAAGAAGTGCGGGCAACCATTGCTGGGTCCCGTCTTGCACCTCAGTGGTAGAAGAAGCTAACATGAAGTGGCCAAGACTGGGGCCTATTTTGGAAAGAATTATTAACATAACATCACAAACCTAAACATGGGCTTCAAGTAACCCTTACCATAAACTCCACTGGTTAACATATTTTTCTTAATTTATGTATTTTTGGGGGGGCTTCCCTGGGGGCTCAGATGGTAAAGAATCCGCTTGCAATGTGGGAGACCCAGGTTCAATCCATGGGTTGGGAACATCTCCTGGAGAAGAGAATGGCTTCCCACTTCAGTATTCTTGAGACTTTCTCTTTTTCTTTTTCTAATTTATGTATGTATTTATTTATTTATGGTATAGATTCTCAGATTCTTATTTTATTCAATAAGTTGTAAGCCATTGTTATTATTTTTTCTTTTCCATTTTTTATTTACCCCTGTATTTTACTTCATTTTTTTCAGCTTTATTGAGATATAATGACATATAACATTGGATAAGTTTAAGGTGCGCAATATGATAATTTGCCACTGGTTAACTTTCATCTCGGGTAGAATCTGTTCCCAGATTCCACATCGCAGCCCCCCAATTTTTTTTAAGCCCCAAAATCTTTAATCATATTCTGTTTTCATATTATTATCCTGGATTTTTGAGCAAATAATCTCAGAGGCCTTGAGAGAGTGATTGCACTCCCTTCAGCTGGATATGCTGCAATTCAAAGAATATGTAGAAATAAGTGTGAAGGTGGAGATGTCAGTGAAACCCAGAGTAACGATTTTGAACCACTGAGACAGTTTATGTCCCTGTGTATCATGGTAGCTGATGGACCACACTCAATCCTTCCTTTTGGTGAGATTCAGTCACACACTTGCAGGGATCGCCACCTAGTGGCACATCCAGAGAGCTGCAATGTTTTAAATCTTTTTTGAAGACCTTTTTTTTTTCCCCCAGGCAAGGCTTTTTTGGGGCCCCTGCTGTAGCATGGGGAGCAAGAATAAACAACAGGCTCCCTTGCTTGCTTGCTCCCCTAGGGAGGGGACAAGCTTGTTCCTTATTTGGGGTGAGGATAGGAATGTGTCCAGAGGTTGGGCTGGAGGGCTGGCTTAGGTGATTTGCCCAGAAGTTGGGCTGGAAGGATAACTTAGGTGTTGTGGGCAGAGGGTATGCTCTGTACCCTGCTTTTGTTCCTGACACCCAGTTTTTGCTCCCGGCTCTTCATAAGTGGCAGTTGGGTTTTTTGGTCTTTCTGTATCTTTTGTCCAGAGTTCACCCCAACTGTGCATGCATGCAGTTAATTTTAGTCCCATATAGTTTCTTTGTATTTTGCTGTTCAGAGGAGAGGTGTGTCCAGGCGCAAGCATTCTAGCAAAGGTTCCCAGGTCTCCCAACCTGTCTCATTCCCCACTGTGAAACTCTGTGCTCAGTCGCTCAGTCATATCTGACTCTTTGCGACCCCCTGGACCCACCAGGACTCTCTGTCCATGGGATTTTTCAGGCAAGAATACTGGAGTGGGTTGCATTTCCTACTCCAGGGGAGAAACTCACACCCTTATTATTTTAGTAAAAGTACAGCACTTTATCATTGGATTCGACCTTCCTTTGTACCCAGAGCTAAGATTCATTTAGGCCAGGGGTTGAAACGGTTCCTTTAGGCTTGTGAACTAAGAATAGTTTGTACATTCTTTAATGATTGAGAGTGGAGGAAATCAAAAGAAGAATATTTTGTGACACTTGAAAATTATGTGAAACTCAAATTTCAGTAACGATAAATCATATTAAAAAAAACAGCCATACTCATATGTTTACATATTTTCTATGGCTTCTTTCACACTATAGCCCCAGAGTTGAATATCTGCAACAAAGACCACATGGCCCACAAAGTCAAAAATATCTACTGTCTGGTCTTTTACAGAAAATGTTTGCCAAACCTGCTTTAGACTAATAGTAGCTAACACCTAGCAGTGTTAAATAAGCCAGGGGTTGCTCACTGTTTTCAAGTGCATTCACTGGCTGATTCATTATCATTTCATAATCACAGGATCAAAGAGGTTTGTGAGCACACCTAGCCCTCACATTCCAGAATGAAAGGAGCAGGTTCCCTCGTGAATAGTTCATTATATCCTGTGTAATCGGGGTTCGGTGGGACAGTGGTAAAAAATACACTTGCCAATGCAGAAGACCCAGAAGACAGATTGTATCCCTGGGCCGGGAGGATCCCCTGGGGAAGGAAATGGCAACCCACTCCAGTGTTCTTGCCTGGAGAAGCCTATGGACAGAGGAGCCTGACGGGCTACAGTCCATGGGGTCACAATAGAGTTGGACATGACCTAGTGACTATTCAACAACAGCAACTATCCTATAAAATTACATCCTTGACAAAACTTCACACTCTCTCTGGTCCCTGCGTTCTTATTAAAGTAGCACTCCTGCTTCCATCTTTCTTCCTTCAGCTCCTAGAAATTCTCAGCTCAAA
The DNA here is from genome assembly GCF_963930625.1 of Muntiacus reevesi. NCBI lineage: Eukaryota > Metazoa > Chordata > Mammalia > Artiodactyla > Cervidae > Muntiacus > Muntiacus reevesi. The sequence goes on along the minus strand of NC_089251.1, from coordinate 55,948,672 downwards.
TTACTTTCTTCTCAAGAGTTCCTGAAGGCACTCATGCCACATGCATTTATCAACACTTTGCCCAGGCACTATACTCAGTGCCCCCATACAAAGATGATTGAAATGTAGGCCCTTATGATATATAAAATAGATAACTAATGAGAACCCACTGTGTTTCACAGGGAACTCTACTCAATGCTTTGTGGTGACCTAAATGGGAAGGAAATACAAAAAAGAGTGGATATATGTATGCATGCTAAATCACTTCAGTCATGTCCGACTCTTTGTGATCCCATGGACTGTAGCCCACCAGGATCCTCTGTCCATGGAATTCTCCAGGCAAGAATACTGTGTGGGTTGCTGTGCCCTCCTGCAGGGGATTTTCCCCACCCAGGGATCAAACCTGAGTCTCATATCTAACGTGCATTAGCAGGTGATTCTTTACCACTAGTGCCACCTGAGAAGCCCAAATATATGTATACATATAGCTGTTTCACTTTGCTGTACAACAGAAACTAGTGCAACATTTTAAAGCAACTCTAGGTTGTGGGGAGTTTCCTGTGCCCTCGGCTTCCTCAACATGGCAGCGCCCTTGTCAGTGGAGGTGGAGTTCAGGTGAGTCACAGAGCTGGGGCGCCGTGGGGATGGATTGAAGTTGTCGGGCCCGTAACTCCCCTCCCTCTGCCTTGGGGCCTGTCACCACCGAATTGCCGAGGCGCCCGGCAACTTCCCTGAGCTGGGCCACCCGCCTGGGAGAGTTTGAGAGGTTCGGTCTCCCTGGGCGACAAGGCCGTATGTCCGGGAATAGATGCGCATACCCAGGAGTTGGAGGTATGCTCTTGGCACTTCTCCATGCCCTGCACCCTACGGGACTCAAAAGGCGTGACGGTTAGCAGGCCTCCCGGCCCTGTTTGCCAGCTCCATTTTGGAGCAGGCCCCTGTGTCTGGCATCTGAGCTTCCAGGAACGAATAGGACTAACCTTTCCGAAGATTTGAGGGTGTTAAACAAACCTGAACCCTTTCCGGTACATTTAGTAAACTTACGGAGTGCCTTCTGCAGGTCTTAAGTCAGGTGGGGATAAGGGGCTAGGTAGTACAGTAGTAGAGTCTAACCCTGACAGTACAGGGTTAGTGCGTGTCCATGTGCGTGTACTTAGTCACTCAGTCGTGTCCTACCCTTTGCGACCACATACACTGCACCCCACCAGACACCTCTGTCCAGGGATTTTCCAGGCAAGAATACTGGACTGGGTTGCCATGTCCTTCTCCAGGCGATCTTCCCAACCCACAGATCGAACCTGACTCTTGGGTCTCCTGCATTGGCAGGTAGATTCTTTACCTCTGTGCCACTATAGTATGCTCAAGATAAAAAGTGTAGGATGGGGGCATACACGCTAATAACCAAAGAAACACAGACCAAAGAGGAAGTCTTATTCTCTTCTACCTCTTACAGACAGAAGGTTTTTAATGTGATTTCAGAGCTGGGAAAAAAAGTGCAAAGCTTAGAGAAAAGGCAGAGACACAGATGTTCAGAGATGGACGGTATAATTTCTAGAGTCATGTGGAAAAGCTGGGACGAGATTTGTTTCTGTGTGTGAAGATAAACAAGCCAAGGTTTATGTGAAAGGGAAAGTCTAGGATGGGAATCGGAAACTTCTGCCTATAAATGCCTTTCCTTCTATTGGATGCCTCCAGTTTCTTTCATGGATTCCCTTCATTGCATAGTCCATTCACCAGTCATTTATTGAGTGCTTACCATGTGCCAGGCAGCAAGCCAGGCACAGAGGATACAAAGATAAATAGAACTTTGTCCATGCCCTCCAGTGTTCAGCATTGCTGTCCCTTAAGAAGGGGTAGTCTCATGAATGTTAACTGCATTTTAATTGATGATATTGTCTGGCCCCATGGTTCCAATTAGAACTGTGTTAGTCTGGCCACCTGACTATTTTGCTTTATTGACCCATTGCCCAGCTATGTCCCCCATGGCCTGCAGGTTCCAGGAGGTCCCTGCTGTTTTGACAGGCCTCAGCAGAACGGAAGACAGACAAGCTACAGATTACAAAAATTAAAAAAAAATAAAAAAATAAAAAAAAATAAAGCAACTGTACTCCAACAAAAACTTTTTTTTGAACTACAGGCCCAGTATTTAAGACATTGACCATTTAGAGAGAATTATAAGAAATGGCAGCTTCCCTGATTGCTTTGCCTGAAATGCAGGAGCCAAAGGAGACAACGGTTCAGTCCCTGGGTTGGGAAGATCCACTGGAGCAGGGCATGGCAGCCCACTCCAGTATTCTTACCTGGAGAATCCCATGGACAGAGGAGCCTGGTGAGCTACAGTCCATGGGGTTGCAAAGAGTCAGATACTGAAATGACTTTAGCACTCACGCATGCATATGGAGATGTACAAGGCAAAGGGGAAAGGGTAGTAATGGCAGCCTAAGAAATCAGGGAAGGCTCAGAGAAGTAGCAGACAAAGAGAAGTGTGGGGGTTGGGGGGAAGCATTTCAGGCCCAAGAACAGAGCAGTATGAGCAGAGATATGGAGGTTAAGAAACAGCATGATATTGTGTAGACAATTACAGTCAGTTGGTATTCTGAGAGCTAAAGAAGCACACATATTATACTTCACTTTATCCTCTGTCACCAGACTATCTTGCCCTTTATGTCCCAGTGTTTCATATACGGCAGAAATAAGTGTTTGAATGCTTGAAACTGTGCTTTATTTGCATTACTTCATATTGCTTTCACGACATCCTTTGAGGTGGGTATTACTGAGACTTCCTAGCTAAAAAGTAGATCCCTCTCCTAAGTATAACCCCCCAGAGAAGCTCTCACATGTGTGCATAAGGAGACTGAACAAGAAAGCTAAAGTGGCATCGTCTGTAAAATTAGAAATGGGAAATAAACTCAAAGTCCTAAGACAGGAGAATGGATAGCTCATGTGTATTCATACAATGGATGTTATGAAGCTGTGAAAGGGAATCAGTTATAACCTCACAGCTCAACAGAGGTTAATATCAAAAAATAGTAAGTGAAAAAAGGAACCTGCAGGGGAATAAATAGTAGGCAAAATAACATTTATGTAAAGTTTTAAATCATGCAAAGTAATACTTCATGTTACTTAGGGATGCATATCTATGTAGTAAAAATATAAAGAACCAGGTTACCTTGCCCCTTGCTGGCATCCAAAATAAAGAAAACTTTCCTTTCCACCAACCTGGCCTCTTTATTGACTTTTGAGCATGAGACTAAGAAATGCTGAATTCAGGATAGTGTTTACTTCTGAGGAGAAGAGGAATTCATTCAGAAGTAGGGAGAGGGTATTTCAGGAAGGAGTGGCAGATGCAATAAACTGAGTTATGCTTGATGTTTATGGGAATCAGTAAAGGTTTAATGTTACTGAATCATAAAGTGAAAGCAGGGTGGGGAGGTGAGAACAGGGGGAGGATAATGAGAGCAGGGAGGTGCCCAGAAGCCCAGCAGTACAGTATTCATGTTTGACTGAATGAAGAGCCAGTAATGACTTCCAACAGTAGACTGGAGGGTGAAATTGAAATGTAGCAGCACCCTATGGTCCTTGCCATCCCCCACCCCGCCATGTCCTCAGCCTGCCTTTTGTCTGTGGAATAACTTTTGTTGTTCAGTCACTCAGTCCTATCCAACTCTTTTCGACTCCATGGACTGCAGCACACCAGGCTTCCCTGTCCTTCACTATGTCCTGGAGTTTGCTCAAACTCATGTCCATTGAGTCAGTGATACCACCCAACCATCTCGTCCTCTGTCATCCCCTTCCCCTCCTGGCTTCAATCTTTCCCAGCAGGGTCTTTTCCAATGAGTTGGCTCTTCGAATTGGGTGGCCAAAATACTAGAGTTTCAGCTTCAGCATCAGTCCTTCCAAAGAATATTCAGAATTAATTTCCTTTAGGATTCCCTGGTTTGATCTTGCAATCCAAGGGACTCTTAAGAGTCTTCTTCAGCACCACAGTTCAGAAGCATCAATTCTTCTTTGAAAGAAGACACTCAGCTTTCTTTATGATCCAGCTCTCACATCCATACATGACTACTGGAAAAACCATAGCTTTAACTACACAGACCTTTGTGGGTCAAATAATAGAACAACTTTAGCCAAAGAATAAGTTTAATCAGAGAAGTGAGAAAATGCATAAACAAAAGGAAAACAATCAAAGGAGACCAAACGATAATAATGCAGTCATTAAGCAAAGTCAAGGGCCTTTATTTCCTCCTCAAGAGGTATAGGTAATATTCTGAGCTATATCCTGTGAGCTGTCTTATAGATACTTCTCCCCCCAGGTGAAGTTAACTACATGATGACCAGACTGTAGGCCATGACATAAGGTGCCACAGTTCCAAGAACTGGCCTCAAGGAAATGGGAACAAAACCACCCTGAAGATTAACTGTACCTAAAACAATCAGGGGCTTCTCTGGTAGCTCAGCTGGTAAAGAATCTGTCTACAATGCAGGAAACCCTGGTTCAATTCCTGGATCAGAAAGATCCCCTACAGAAGAAGTAGGTTTAGTTCAGTTCAGTAGGTCAGTCCTGTCCAACTCTTTGCGATCCCATGAATCGCAGCATGCCAGGCCTCCCTGTCCATCACCAACTCCCGAAGTTTACCCAAATTCATGTCCATCGAGTCAGTGATGCCATCCAGCCATCTCATCCTCTGTTGTCCCCTTCTCCTCCTGCCCCCAATCCCTCCCAGCATCAGGGTCTTTTCCAATGAGTCAACTATTTGCACGGGGTGGCCAAAGTACTGGAGTTTCAGTTTCAGCATCTGTCCTTCCAATGAACACCCAGGACTGATCTCTAGGATGGACCGGTTGGATCTCCTTGTAGTCCAAGTGACTCTCAAGAGTCTTCTCTAACACCACAGTTCAAAAGCATCAATTTTTCAGTGCTCAACTTTCTTCACAGTCCAACTCTCACATCCATACATGACCACTGGAAAAACCATAGCCTTGACTAGATGAACCTTTGTTGGCAAAGTAATGTCTCTGCTTTTTAATATGCTGTCTAGGTTGGTCATAACTTTCCTTCCAAGGAGTAAGTGTCTTTTAATTTCATGGCTGCAATCACCATCTGCAGTGATTTTGGAGCCCCCCCAAAATAAAGTCTGACACTGTTTCCACTGTTTCCCCATCTATTTCCCATTAAGAGATGTAGGTTACCCACTCCAATATTCATGGGCTTCCCTGGTGGCTCAGATGGTAAAGAATCCACCTGCAAAGTGGGAGATCTGGGTTTGATCCTTGGGTTGGGAAGATCCCCTGGAGAAGGGCATGGCAACCCACTCCAGTACTCTTGCCTAGAGAATCCCCATGGATAGAGGAGCCTGGCTACAGTCCATGGGATCATAAAGGGTCAGACACAACTGAGCAAACAAAGCACAGCACACAAAACAATCAAGATGACACTGGTCAGAACACTGATGACCAATTTCAAGGTGACTGTCAGAGCTGACTGTGCTGTTTCTGTATGGAGCTGCTCCCTCTGTCTATAAAAGCTCTTATCCACTAATCAGTGGATTAGGTCAAGGGTAGGAATTAGTCTTGGCACAGATTCCACCCTACCTCCCTCTTACTGGCATCCGAAATAAAGAAACCTTTCCTTCCCACCAAACTGGCCTCTTTATTGACTTCTGAGCAGCGATCAGTCCAGAACCCACTTTCAGTAACAAAATCAGGAATGATGATAAGTAAGGCAGATATTGCCATGGCTCTAACAAAAGATAATGAGAACCTGAAATTAGGCAATGCTAGTTTGACAAGAAAGGAGAACATACGGAAGAGAAACTTTTGCACAGTGCACCAGGGGGCATGCCCATCAACTGGGAGATGGGTGGAATATTCTACAGCAATGAAATGAGTAAATTACATGTATATGCAACAGCTTGGATGTACCTTAAAACAGCAAGTGAAACAAGTCCCAGAATACTGCTAGAGAAAGACATAAATCTTATGAAATTCAAAAACAATCAAAACTTTTTTCCCCAATCACACATATATTCCTTTCAAATGAGTATATCTTTCTCACATATATTATATTCATATGAAAGGAAATGACCACAAACACAGTATTAATTTCCTTGGGAGATAGGGAATTAGAGGATGAAATGAACCAGTGTGTATGTATATATGCATACACTGAGGGTGTCAGAGGAGAGAGAAAGAGATCATTTACGGAGCAATGATGACAACATACCAAGACCAAGGATTTTCCACCCTGTATTAAAGGCTCTAACAACAACAAAAAAAAAAAACTGGTAAGGGAGGAAGGCATGTATTTTTCTGATTTTTTAAAAAATGTTATTTATTTGGCTATGTCTGCTCTTAGTTGCAGCAGTCAGGGTCTGTGTTGTGTCATGCAGGATCTTTCCTTGGTGTACATGCACTCTCTGCAGTAGGCAGGCTTAGTTGCTCCTCAGCATGTGGGATCTTAGAGTGAACCCAAGTTCCCTGCTTTGCAAAGTGGATTCTTAACTACAGAACCATAAAAGTCCTAGGTCTTTTTTGTTTTTGTTTTTGTTTTCCAATTAATTTAATGGGAAGATAATTAATTTACAATATTGTGTTGGTTTTTGTCATCCAGCAACATGAATCAGCCACAAGTATCAGTGCCCCCCACATCCTAAATCCTCCTCCTACCTCCTTCCTCACCCTATCCCTCTTGGTTGTCCCAGAGCACCAGCTTTGGGTGCCCTAACTCATGTATTGAACTTGCACTGGTACAAGTGCATATGGTAATGGATATGACTACCATATGGTAACGCACATGATTTAGTGCTATTCTCTCAAAACCCTGGTGGCTCAGACGGTAAAAGTGTCTGCCTACAATGTGGGAGACCAGGGTTCGATTCCTGGCTGGGGAAGATCCCTGGAGAAGGAAATGGCAACCCACTCTAGTACTCTTGCCTGGAAAATCCCATGGACGGAGGAGCCTGATAGGCTACAGTCCATGGGGTCGCAAAGAGTCGGACACGACTGAGCGACTTCACTTCACTTCACTTCACTTCTCAAAACCTCGCCTTCTCCTACTGAGTCCAAAAGTCTGTTCTTTACATCTGTGTCTCCTTTGCTGCCCTGCATATAAGATCGTCGGGTACCGGCTTCCTAACTGGTTTTCAGACTCACTCTCCCAAGGAGAGCTGCTCCAGGAGTTTTTCCTCTCTTCCAATGGTGGGTGCGTGCTAAGTCGCTTCAGTTCTGTCTGACTCTTTGTGACCCCATGGACTTTAGCCCACCAGGCTCCTCTGTCCATGCAGTTCTCCAGGCAAGGATACTAGAGTGGGTTGACGCTGCCTCCTCCAGGGTATCTTCCCGACCCAGGGATCGGACCCGTGTCTCTTGCGGCTCCTGCATTGGTAGCCGAGTTCTTCATCCCTCGCGCCACCTGGGAAGGCCCATGGAGAGACCAAGGAACAGCAAAGTGAAAGTGAGTCACTCAGTCGTGTCCGACTCTCGGCGACCCCATGGACTGTAGCCCACCAGGCTTCCCAGTCCATGGGATTCTCCAGGCAAGAATACTATAGTGGATAGTCCTTTCCTTCTCCAGGGAATCTTCCCGACCCAGGGATCGAATCCAGGTCTCCCACATTGCAGGCAGACTCTTTACCGACTGAGCCACCAGGGAAATCACCAAAGAACAGCAAAAGACCAAGGAACACCAAGGACCAGCAAAAGAAAGGCTAACGCAAGCCAGGGTAGAAGAGAACTCGCGAAGTGGCTGACTGAGCGGGTCAGGCAACCGGGATAGGGGTTTTCGCGGAGTCGGGAGACTGCGCAAGCGCAGTAGCGCGCCTCGCCGCCATGGTCCCCGGTTCCGTCCAGTCAGCCGCTGGTGGTGGCGGCAACTTCCCCTCAGGAAGTCCGGTCTCCGCCTCCTCCTCCTCCTCTTACCCCGCCTGTTCGGCAGCGGCGGAGGCGGCGGTGCGGCAGCGGTTGTCCCTGCCTCTCCGCCACCTCCACCTCGGCCTATCCCCGGGCTGGCGGCGCTGGCGGGGAGGGGGACAGTAGTTGTAGACGCTGCCCCTGCCTCAGAGAAGGTGAGTTCCCGCCCCGGCGGCGGGGGCGGCCCGGGCCTTCAGCCCCTCCATCCTGCGACCCGGTGAAGGCCCGGCGCGCCCGGAGAGTGCGAAATGGCGGAGCGGACAGGACCTGAGACTCTCTGCTCCCCTCCCCACCCGTCACCCCTGGGAAACGGGCGCCGGGCTCCCACGTGGATCGCGGAGGGAGAAGGGACGTCTCCGCTGCCGGGGGAGCTGAGGTTGGAGCGGGAGAGAGGCGACCCGGCCGAGACTGTAGATCTAGAGTGTCAGGGCGAGGGAAGGGGAGGATGTGATGGGGACAGAGGCAAGGAGAGGAAAGGCCCCAGACGCGGAAGGGCGTAGACCTGCGCTGGGTGAAATTCAACGTCCTGGAAAGTAGCGAACTCACTCACACGGAGGGAGAAGTGGAGTCGGAGTTTGGGGAGAGTAGGAAGTAAACACGCGAGCCCAAAGGTCTTGGGGCCCTGGAGGAAGAGAAGAGGGGGTGAAGTTTTTGAGGGATCACTTCGCAGAGTTTCCCCGGGTTTTTTGAAGATAACACCATTTAAAACAAGCCTCCAAGATGTACAGGCTCATCTTGATAGTGGTGTGAGTTTTAATAGGTACCTGCCAATGTCAAAGCAGGACTTGAGTTAGGGCGGCTAAAACAACTTTTATTCAGTTAACTACTGATAGTAGGAAAAAGACTGAGCTCCATTCCGACTTTTCGCAGAAGTGACTGGGAATCTTAAATGAAGGAATGGGGAAAGGTGGGGTTCAAGTAGAGTCGGGGAAGTGCAGAATTACAAAGGGTTGGGCAGTGTCAGCTTGCTGGCAGTTACGGAAGTGAGAATTCTGTTTTCCCGAAGAAACTGGGAGACGGAGGCTCTGAAATACATGATCATCACATTTCAAAGGAATGACTTTCAGATCATGAGACTCAGACAATCCCGAGCTATAGGAGACAAGAAATACATTTCAAAGAGACTGAGGAAGGGTTCGCAATTGTAAACCGTTTAGTAAGAACTGTATAAAAGAGAGGCCAGGGACCTCATCAGGTGGTGGCTAGAACAAACAGTAAATATTTTTTGACAGCCGTGAGCCTTTCCAGACCTGAGCTCAGCGATGGGGCTGGTTCATTCGAACTTGACCATGTTAAAATTTGGTCAAGTCTCTGCAAAAGTTTGAAAGGAGTATACCTGCCTAGAGCTTTTAGAGTTTTCACCAATTCATTTTTCCTAAGACAAAGAGCTACTTCTTGACCATTTCGATCTAAGAGATGTTTGAGTTCTTACAAGTACTGTATACCTGCAAATAAACTGCTGGTTCCAAACTATGAGTTTAGGCTCTAAGGCAGTTTTTTTTTTTTTTTTCTAAGGCAGTTTTGAAAATGATTTTGGATGATGGAGCTTGATCCCACTGCAGAAGATTCTAGTAGAACATTCAGCCATCTTCAGTTTCATAGTTAATTTTTAGTATTTGCAGTGTTGCCTCATGTTGCTTTTTGTCTCCAGAGAGACAAAACTAGAACATTATTTTTGGTGGAAGCCGGAACATTGTTGGATAATTTAATTTTCCTTTTTCCTGAGGGACAGCAGTAAATATAATAACTTCATTAAAATAATTTTTATTTTCATCTTCCACAGTATACTCTATTTTTGTGTACTCTTAGATAATCTTTTATACCTTTCACTTGGAGGAATGGCAAAGCAGTAAAATGTTATAAATTTCTTAGAACATTTTGTAAGTATTTTACATAAATTCCATTCACTAAAAATGGAAATCAGAAACTGCAACCAAAATGCAACTTTTAGAAGACTAGGTTTAGTGTCTTCAATCAGCCTGGGTTAGTATTACTGTTCTGAGATTAAAAAAATAAAATCTGAATTTTCTGCTTTCATACCAAACTTCCTGCCTTTCACTAACAAGCCTGAGCTATTCAAGATGTCAAGACTAAAATTCAGTTTAGCTTCCATAGCCACATCACAGAAATTTGGAAACAGTTTCTCATGGGGAAAACAACCCAGCTTTTGCCAGAGTGGGTTTTTTTTTTTTTTTTTTTTTTTGCAATGACTTTGAATATGTGCAGTCACTAAAGACTAAACAAAATCAGTTCAAAATAGAGTGTTGGCAGGCAATTATCTTTCTGTACTGCTTCAAGGTGGTTATGTGGGCATAGGAGTCGATTAAATAGATTCTAGTGCTAATTTCTCAACTAGCTGTATGACACTTAAGTCCCAAACTTTCTGAGCTTGTTTTGCCATCTGTGAGGAGGGGAATTGGACTAGCCCAATTGAGTGACTATCACAAACAGATGCTTTTGCCCCACCCCTACCTTAGAGGACAGTTGCAATGTTTGGAGACTTTTTTTCTTGGTTTTTGCCACTGGACAAGGAACGGCTTGGTGAGCAGAAGTACTGCTGGTATCTGCTAGATGCTAGAGACGCCACACACAACATGAAACGCACAGGGCACCAACATAGACACACCACAGCCTCCACAAAGGATTATCCTACACGAAATGTCAGTGTCAAGGTTGAGGAAGTCTGCACTAACCAAACTGAGGACCTTGCCAGCTTTAAAATTATGAACTGGTTTGGCTTGGCTGTGTACTAGAACAGCAATTCATAAAACGTGAAACTTTGACTTATAATGGCCATCAAATGACGTTCAAAGAGTAGTGAGTTACAGCTGAGGTTTTGTTAGGATTTGGAAAATAGAATTTACTACCTAAAAATTACCTCTTGTCACTTTTAAGTAAATATCCTTATTCATTGTTCAGTTAAGTGCTGCTTAACAAATGGTAAATATTTGATATGCTATTTAAAACACTGGTAGGACCCAGTATATTTTTAGTTTAGATATTTATAAATACCTAATGTAATTTCCAATTGTACATGAGCCAGAAGAGAAAAAAAAAATTTGTCTAGTACTTAGCCAGTATCTTTTTTTCTTAAGATTCCTCCAAAAGGTGTCTGAGAATTGTCATCCTTTCAATTATTAAATTCCACTCTCCTTTTCAAGATCCTGAAAGGACTATTAAAACTCCTGATCCATTTTCACCTATAGCTGTAGTACTTATGAAGGAGCTTCTCTTAAACTGGGCTTGATAATAAAGATCAGTAAGGATTAAGAATTTGCAAGCAGGGAATATATAGAAGGTGTAAATTACAAATAGGAAATTGAGAAATTAAACTCAATCACAAAAACTCAAATACCACATGACCAGACTTACATGAAAAGAAATATACATCACATTTATGGTGAAAGTGTAGTAAGATTTTCAGGACACTTTGTAATTCATTAAAAGAAATTTCTCAAATATTTTTGACAGTTAAAAACTTTTTTCAGAATAATAATATTCCTAAGAAATCAGTAGAAACAAAACCACAGCAAACAGTTCTTTCTAATCTGGCTTTTTAAAAGAAAATTAGACTCATTGTGAGAACAAAGAACATTTCTAACTACTTATTGAATCTAACTCATTTACATAGCAATTGTCTGAAGTGTTCCTTTGTTTTTTCACAAAGATTCGAAACAAATGACAGAAAATCAAGCTAATAAGCCTTTATATTTATTCAGAAACCATTTAGAGCCCCTCCCATGAACCAGGTTCTTAAGTTAGGACATGATCATTCTTACTGACCTATTTACATTTTCTGACCCTTTGGAAGGACTGGTACGTATTTGATGACGTTCTGATTTAGAATGTCTGCCTTGGGCCCAAGTAAAACTAATTTCTTAGTTGATCTAGTCAAGATCCTTGAGCTAGCTAGCTATAGGTTACTTACAATGATTGATTTTTCAAACCATTTGTGTGTGCTCAGTCATGTCCAACTCTGTGACTCAATGGACTGTAGCCCACCAGGCTCTTCTGTCCATGAAATTTTCCAGGTGAGAATACTGGAGTGGGTTGCCATTTCCTTCTGCAGGGGGTCTTCCCAACCCACGAGTTGAGTCCAATTCATGAGTGGATTCTTTACCAAAGGCTCAGTTTAAATAAAGACAGGAAATTCCCTGACTCTCTAATGGTTAGGAATCAGCACTTTTCCTTCTGGAGCCTAGGTTGGGAAACTAAGATCCCATAAGCTGTACAGCGCAACCAAAATAAATAGACATAAATTTTATATTACATATGTAACCAGTAATCCCAATTAATGATTTTGTTGATTCCTTTATGTTTTGTCATTGGAAATGTGCCATAGCAAATCCTGTTACTTTTGTGATTGTATTAGTGTAAAATAACTATAAGTCATCCAGTTCTATGGCAAACTCATAGGTCATATACTAATATCATTTCCTGAAAAGGCAAGGTTAATAACTAACTCAGTTAAGAATATTCATGATGCTAGAAAGTATACACTGCATCTCTCAAAACTTCTTTAAGGGAATTTGACCCTCTGGTAAAAAGGAATACAGCAGCATACTTTGGTTAAGAGAACGGAATCAGTTACCTAGTCTCCTAGAACAGCGGTCCCCAACTGTTTTGGCACCAGGGACCAGTTCCATGGAAGATAATTTTTACACAGACTGGGGGATGCAAGTGATGATGATCAGTTATAAATACAGATGAAGCTTTGCTTGGTCGCTGGCCACTTACCTTCCACTGTGCAGCCCCGTTCCTAAAAGGCCATGACAGTTAACTGTCCGTGGCCCAAGGGTTGGGAACTCCTTTCTTGATACACGCTGTGCTCTAGTCTTCCCTAAGGTTATAACAGTATTAAAAGATTGCCAAACTCAAGAGCCAGGAGCAAGGCAGGAATGTCTATTCTCACCAGTTCTTTTTAGTATTGTCCTGGACGTCCTATAGTCAGGCAAGGAAAAAAGATTTACAGATGGGAGAGGAAGAAATCACACTGTCTTTGTTTGCTGATACTAATGATCTGATCATCTATGGGCTCCCTGGTGGCTCAGTGGTAAAGAATCTGCCTGCAATGTTGGAGATTCAAGTTCAGTCCCTGGGTCAGGAAGATCCCCTGGGGAAGGAAGAGGCAACCCACTCCAGTGTGAAATCTCATGGACAGAGGAGCCTGGCAGTTCACAGTCCACAGGGTCACAGAAGAATCAAACAGGGCTTAGCAACTAAACAACAACAAATGATCATCTATGTAGAAAACCCCAAGGAATTTTGAAAAAGCTACTAGAATAAGTGAGTTTAGCAAGGACACAAAGTACAATTATATACAAAACCAATACTATCTGTAAATGTTAGTAACAAACAATTAGACATCAAGATTTTTAAAAAATACTATTACCTGTTGCATGAAAAAACAAAATAACTTTTGGGTAACTTCAACAAAGTATAGTGAATGGTACATAACATTGCTGAGAGAAGATGCAAATGGTGGGGAAAATGTCCTTTAATGCTTCTTAGTGAACTCACTTGAGAAGTGTAGTACTGTGTCATTAATTTGGTATATTTAAATAAGAGTTTATTAAAGGGAAACTACACCTAAAACTTGCCAAATTAACATTCTAATTTTGCTCAAACATTTTTCCTTCAGTGATTAAAGATATTTAATAAGTATTTTAAAAACTTAGTTTTAATGTCATGTCACAACACAAATCAGGTAGTGTCCTGTGGGCATGAAAATTTTTAGTAAATTTTTCACTCAAATTGAGTTGATCTACTCATCAAGCCTATTAAACCTATTGTGGCATATTAAAAACATATATTATGCGATGCAAAAGTTAAATTCAGGTTTTGCAATTTCTAAAAGGGTGATTGTATGCTTGCTTAGTGGTATCCAACTCTGTGACCCAATGAACTGTAGCCTCCCAGGCTCCTCTGTCCATAGAATTCTCCAAGCAAAATTACTGAAGTAGGTAGCCATTCCCTTCCTCAGGAGATCTTCCTGACCCAGGGATCAAACCTGGTCTCCTGCATTGCAGGCAGATTCTTTACATCTGAGCTGCCAGGGAAGCCCCTGAAAGAGTGATTGGGGTGTAACAAATTTTCTGACAAGACTAGAATTAGGAAAAGTGGAGTGGTTCTTAGTATTTTATTAAATACTAAGTCTTTTTAGACAGTTTTGAATTGCAAGTAGTTCATACTCTTCATTTTTCATATTTAACTCAGTAGTTCACATGCAGTGTTTGTATTACTTTAGCTTTTGCAATGGCTTTACTACTAACACTGAAATAAAACCAAGCCTTGTAAAGATATTGAATAACAAGGTACATAGTTTAATTTCTCCAAATAAAAGATTACATTTTCTTTCTATTTGCGCTATATCTTTCCTGGAAGTGAATGGCATTGTGGATAGTCATCTATAACTAGACTTGTGGTATACAAATAGGAACATCAAGTTTTCAGAATTTTGCTAGATTTTTTTTACAAAAATTAACCCTAATCTGAGAAAAATACTCCAAATGAGTTTCAGAAGAAGCAAACTATTTCTTGCTTGAGACCTAATACCAACTGGTAAATAGATTGGGTGTTTCTGCTTGACATTCCATTATTCTTTTAGATATCAAAGTACATATAGCAAACATTAACACAAGACATAAACTGAAATCTTGTAAGAGTTGATTTAAAATCAGCAATCAGAAAAGATAGTAGGAATCAAGTTGAACTTTGATTTTTCATTAAAAAAAAAAAAAAGGTCCTTTTGAAACATGAGTTAGCTTGAAATGCAAAGAATTAGGTACTCCTGTCAGGCACTCCTGTATAGCCATAATCTTTTCTTTATTTGGCTTTCTGTAGTTACTGGAATGGGCTTTAGATGGCTCAGTGGGTAAAGAATCTGTCTGCAATGCAGACAAAGGAGATGCAGGTTCCACCCTTAGGCTGGAAAGACCCCATGGCAACCCACTCCATTATTCTTGGCTGGAGAGTCCCATGGACAAAGTAGCCTAGCGGGCTACAGTCCATAGGGTCCCAAATGGTCAGATACGACAAGCAACTGAGCACACAGTTACTGGAATAATTGGTTGGAAAAACATTTCACTTAAATGGATGAAATCCCAAGTAACAACAACAACAACAAAAAAAAAAACAGCATTTACTATGTGCCATATACTCTTCTAAGTACTTTACATTTGTAAATTTCCTTAAGATCCACAATACCTGAGAAACTTGACCAAGCCTATATAATAAGTGCCAGAACTAACTCCAGAGTCCCTATGTCTAGCTCCTAGAAGCAGTGAGAAAATTAACATTGTGTGGCAACCAGTAGTTCTGCATAGTTGGCTTAAGCTATGTTAGGTGGATGATCTTCCTGGAAACAAAGCCAACATTTAAGGATCCAGTTTAGGGACTTCCCTAAAGTTCAGTGGTTAAGACTCTGTGCTTCTGCTGTAGGGGGCACACAGATGGGTTTCATCCCTGGTCGAGGAACTAAGATACCACTTGTTGCTTGGCCAGATATCTGTGTGTGTATATATGTGGTGGCTCAGACAGTAAACAATCTGCCTGCAGTGCAGGAGACCTGGATTCAATCACTGGGTCAGGAAGATCCCCTGGAGAAGGGAATGGTAACCCACTCCAGTATTCTTGCCTGGATAATTCCACGGACAGAGGAGCCTGTCGGGCTGCAGTCCATGAGATCACAAAGAATCAGACACGACCAAGCAGTCGTGTTAAACTGTATCCAGTTTAACAAGTTAAGGTAGAATTTTTTCTCAAGACATTCATTTTAGATCTTTAAGCTCCTCTTATAAACTTTAATGAGGTTTACTTTAGTTATAGCAAACAGCACTCATTAAAAGTGGACAATGAGTTTTTGGTAGATATTTGACATGAAACTACTTTCATAAACAAAATGCCAGGTATTTCCACCAGTTTGAACACTTTCCTCCTGCTCCGTTACAATTTATCCCTCCCTCCAGGAGGTTGTGCCTGGCAACCACTAATCTGCTTTCTATCGCTACAGATTAATTTGTATTTCTATAACTTTTATAAGTAGAGTCATAATAGGTACTCATGTCTTTTTCTCAGCATGATGATTTTGTGATTCATCCATGTTGTATGTATTGCTATTTTGTTCCTTTTCACCGATGAATAATTCTGTTGTGTGGATATACCACACTTTGCTTACGCATTCCCTTGCTGATTGAGTTGTTTCTGTTTTTGGCTATAAGAAATAAAGCTGCTATGAATATTCATGTACAGGTGTTTGCATGGACATGTTTTCATGTCTCTTGGGCAAATACATATGAGTGAAATGACTGGGTCCTATAGTAGGTGTTTAACTTTTAAAGAAATTGTCAAAAAAAAAAAAAGAAATTGTCAAAACTATGTACCATTTTAGATTATAACTAGTAGCAAATGCCAAGATTAAAAGAGTCTGAATTTTAGAGATCGTCAGAGATGAGAATGGTGGCCTAAATGTATAACAGGATGAAGTATAAAGTCTTGCATTTAGAAAAGTAAATCAATTACATTAAGAAGTCAGCCAATATGGGGAGAGAGATGCTACTGCTGGGATTTTAACAATTACAAAGGTCAGAAATCAGAAACATGTCTGCTCTAAGACACAAAGTACTAAGGCTGGGTGTCCCAGATCATTTCCCTCAAGTCCAGAGTCCTACTGTAATGTGCCCCAGTAACTTCTCCTTCAGGACAGTATTTTCTGAACTAAAAAAATACATTATTGTTGTTTTTCTTCACTAAGTCATATCCAACTCTTTGTGACCCCATGAACTGCAGCACGCCAGGCTTCCCTGCCCTTCACTGTCTCCTGGAGTTTGCTAAAGCTCATATGCAATATCAAAGGCTTACTAAATGTTTTCATACTGAAATTGCCATTCCAATGAGCAAAAAGCTAGTACTTTAGCCTTGTAAGCAGTCTTAACTTGAGAAGTTAAGATTTAATATGGTATATAAAATGATACAGGGTTGAAGATTGAAAATATTATTGTAAATGTCTTATCTGCCTTTATTTTATTCATAGATACTACTTTGAGTGAGCAAAGACTGAACATTTTACAGATACATTTTGTAGAAGGCTTATAAGAACTAGTGCCATAATTTGAATCATAATGGATTTCACATTATGAGGTAGGTTGAAAATAAAGGACATCTCAATTGTTAGCATTATTTATACTGAAGCATTATTTATATGTATTTATCGTGAATTATTTATTTATTTTATACTAATACTTTGTCTTGAAAGCAAGTGAAAGTGTAACACTTTTAGTTCAGACTAAATATAGTAAAATTCCTGGGTAAACTAAAACTGGCAAGTACTGTTTTCAAATTCAGAGGTGTAAATTTTGTATCACTTTCTCTAAAATAAACAATATTACTTATTTTTCAAGTGTAAAATACACACTGGGCTTCCCTCTTGACGCAGACAGTAAAGAATTCACCTGCCGTATGGGAGACCTGGGTTCGATCCCTGTATTGGGAAGATCCCTTGGAGGAGGGCATGGCAACCCACTGCAATATTTTTGCCTGGAGAATCGCCATGGACAGAGGAGCCTGGCAGGCTCCAGTCCCTGGGGTCGCACAGTCACACACGACTGAATGATTAAGCACAGCACAAAACACACACTCAGAAAGTTGGCTTTGCTTTCAGGTTTACAGGAAGCAAAATAAGAAATTGAAGATGCATTTTGTAAGTTTTCAGATGATTGATCTATGTTGATGTAATTCTAAACTTTGAATTATTTAATCATTATAATAAGATTGTGCTTGCAATATTGTAGAGCAGTTAACCTTCAATAACTTCAAACCTCAAAATAAAGCAAGTTTAATTTTTTTTTAGAAAAAAGAAAAGATTGCTTGGTTTCAGGTGAAGGGAAGTGGAATATTGGGCAAAAATAGATTTTTTTAATCTCTGCTGTCATGGTTTTTAGCTCCTCGGTTGTTGCACAGTCTCGCTATTTGGAGAAAGTTCATGCTAAAAAACGGAAGCAATTAATGAGTGAATATGATCAGATTTCTCTACGAAGGTCTCAATCTGATAAGGGTAAGGTTCAGTTCACGTCTTCATTGATCTCTGCACCATCTGTGATCTTTGGGGTTGGCTTTTTTCACTCTGCATGTCTTTAGGTTTCATCCGTGTTACACCATTTTGTAGTACCTCATTCGTTTATATTGCTGAATAACATTCCATTGTGTGAATTGCCACATTGTGTTTATCCATTCATCAGCTAATAAACATTGATTCTTTCTAATTTTAGCTGTCAGTAATAGTGCTGCTCTGAACATTTTTGTAGAAGTTTTTGTGTTGACAATAGATTTCCATTTCTCTTGGGTATATATATAGGAGTGAAATTGCTAGGGTTATGTGGTGACTCTGTGTTTGACATTTTGAAAAACTGTCAAACTGTTTTCCAAAGTTGCTGTACCATTTTACATTCCCACCAAGAATGAATGAAGTTTCTGGCTTTTTCTCCTCTTTGCCAACACATTATTTATTATCTATCTTTTTGATTATAGCCATCCTGTGAGTATGAAGTAAAATCTTTTTTTAAATCTTTTTATTATAAAACATTTTTAAACATAAAAATAGAGAAAATAGTATTATGACACCTTCTGTACTTATTATCCAGTTTTGACAATTATGAACATCTTTTTAATCTTATTAGTGACTTTTTAAAAGTAGCTTTATTGAAGTTTAGTTGAGATATGTACGGAAACTGTACATATTCCAAGTATATAATTTGATAGGTTTTAAACATATGTATTGATGAAATGATCACCATAGTTAAGATAGTAAATGTATCATGCCCCCAGAAATGCCCCTTATAATGCTGTGCTGAGTTGCTCAGTCATGTCCAACTCTGTGCAACCCCATGGACTGTAACCAGCCAGGCTCCTCTGTCCATGGAGATTCTCCAGGCAAGAATATTGGAGTGGGTTGCCATGCCCTCCTCCAGAGGATCTTCTCAACCTGGGGATCAAACACGGGTCTCCCACATTACAGGTGGATTCTTCACTGTCTGAGCCACCAGGGAAGCCCAAGAATACTGGCGTGGGTTGCCGTTCCCTTCTCCATTAGATCCTCCTGACCCAGAAATGGAACCAGGGTCTCCAGCATTGAAGGTGGATCCT
The DNA here is from genome assembly GCF_963930625.1 of Muntiacus reevesi. NCBI lineage: Eukaryota > Metazoa > Chordata > Mammalia > Artiodactyla > Cervidae > Muntiacus > Muntiacus reevesi. The sequence goes on along the minus strand of NC_089251.1, from coordinate 55,929,646 downwards.
TTACCAGCTGAGCTTCCTCCTACTTTTTCCTGACTACTTTTTCCCAGGCAACCACTGTATTGCTATAGGTTGGTTTTCCTTTTTCAAGAGCTTTATGTACACGGAATCATGTATTATGTACTATGTATTATGTACTGTTTTCTCAGGCTTCTTTGAGTCAGTTTGATTATTTTGAGATTCATCCATTTCGTCAAGTGTATCAGTAGTCTGATCCTTTATATCATTGATTCCATTATATGGATATACCACTGTTTGATTTATGCATTTATCTGTTGATCAATATTTGGGTTTTTTTTCTCTTTCTGGGGCTATTACACATAAAACTGCTGTGAATATTCATGTATAAGTCTTTATGTGGACATATACTTCCTTCTCTTTAGGATAAATATCTAGGAGTGGAATAACTGGATCATATGGTAGGTATATGTCTAACTTCCTTAGAAACTACCAGGCTATTTTCAAGTAGTCGTACCATTTTATATCCTACCAGCAATATTTGAGAATTCCAGTTGTTCTACATCCTCACCAATCTCTTTAATTTCAGTCATTCTAGTGAGTGCATGGTGATATCGCTTTGTGGTTTTAATTGACATCTACTTGATGATGAATGATATTGAGCATCTTTCATGTGCTTATTGTCCATTTGTATATATTCTTTTCTGAAGTGTCTGGTCAAAATTTTTTTTGCCCATGTTTAATCATTATGTTGCATTTTGCTCTAGTCAGAATTTTTCTACTATTTAAGTTGAATAGGAGCTAAATTTTCTGGCTCACCAAATTAGGCTTCATTTAAACTTCCTTTTTAATGTCAAATTGCCAGTAAAAGTAGCTGATCATTGGTGACTCTAGATTGCTGTCAGACTTGTTTCTGTTAAAGGAAGGAACTACATGGGTTATACTGCCTCATAATTTTTGGAAATAAAGCATATCACCAAAAATATCACCAAAATTATCTTCTCATACTAAGTACATTTTCTGCTATATTTGTAATGCAGGATTTGAGGTGGGGGACAGAAAGAGAAATAGTAGTTGTACTGCCCCATTCCCAAAAACATAAGCAAAGATTAGCATATCTGCTTGAAATTTCTTCTGAAACTTTTCTCTATATAAATCCCTACCCACTCTGAGCTTTCACTTCCATTTTCTTCTTAACCCTCCCACGAACTATTTAATAGAGAACAAATCAGAAGGCATTCTAGAATGTCTTTTCCACCAATCAGAAATAACAGAATGAAATCCAATTCCCTATGCAGAAGACACAGAACTCTGTTCCCTCATCTTTTCTCATGCCCTATACCTAAGAGTAGTTTTGTCTCATAGCTGGATTTCTAATTTCCAGCATTCCCAAACCATTTTACAATTTTATTTTTAAGTCTTACAGTACTGTTGTCTGGTGAGTATATATGTTTATTTTATTTTGAGTGAACAGAAGATTTTAAAAATTACCTCTCTATGGTTTGTTACTTTTCTTAGACAACAGTGTTCAAGAATCTGAACTTTAGAAATTATTTGAACACTCAGATCAGGCCACTCACCATGGATGTGTAAGTCCTTCTATCCATACATCCCTACAAGCCTTACATTTTTGGCCCTACAAAAGAATTATACATTAAAAAAAAAAAAGAATTATACATGTCAGCTCCTTGTCTCCTTCATCTCACTTCTGAGAAGGATAAAATTACTTGTGAGTGGCGTAAGCAATATTTGACTTCCTTATGGTCCTTTTTGGCATATAATATCTTGATATTTAACTTTTACACCAAAGTAGATTTTAATTTTGGGATAGGGGAAGGGACTTCTTTATTTTCTCTTTTGAGACTCTTCAAGAGTAAAGGAAATATTCAGAATTAAATAATCTAGTAAGAAGAATTTTCTCCCATCTTTTCTACCTACAGAGAGTTCCTTGTCAAGCTAATGAAGCATTCAAAGAAGACTTATGACTCTTTTCAAGATGAACTTGAAGATTATATCAAAGTGCAGAAAGCCAGAGGCTTAGACCCAAAGACTTGTTTCAGGAAGATGAGAGAGGATTATTTGGAAACCTATGGGTACAAAGAAGAGGTCGACTCTAGACCCAGGTGTAGAATGTTTGAGCAAAGACTCCCATATGGAACCGTCCAAACCTACCCAAGATCATGCAGTATTTCACAAAGAGTGGAAAAGCAGTTACCTCGGTGGCTACCAGCTCATGACAGCAGGCTGAGACTAGACTCCCTGAGCTGCTCTCAGGTCACCAGGGACTGTTTCTCAGGAAAGCCTGTACCCCCGAACCTGAGTCAGCACGAGTCTAACTGTAGCGCATACAGTGTAGAATCTGGAGTTTACAGGCACCTCTCCTCAGAAAATAGTACCAGTGCCCATCAGGCTAGTTATAAACACATACACCAGAAGAGGAAAAGGCACACAGAGGAAGGCAGAGAAAAGCCAGAGGAGGAGCGGCCCAAGCATAAGAGGAAAAAAACTTGTGAGGAAATAGATTTAGACAAATACAAGAGCATCCAAACAAGCAAAACAGAGGCAGAAACAGTCAGAGTCAGTACAGAAAAGCTTAAGAACCGGAAGGAGAAAAAAAGCCGAGATGTAACCTCTAAGAAAGAGGAACGTAAGCGCAGAAAAGAGAAAAAGGAACAAGGCCAAGAAAGGACAGAGGAGGAAATGCTTTGGGACCAGTCTATTCTTGGATTTTGAAGCTCTTGCATTGGTTCCCCCAGGGTTATACTAATAGTTGAGAAGCTTGGTTTTACAGTGTTCATATTCAAATCCCTCTTCTTACATGAACAGGTACAAAGGCTAAGAGAACAGGAAACAGAGTACGCTTGCTATCCAACATGGAAATATTTTTCCTCATTTTCTAAAATCATTACTACATTTTTCTTATACATAATGTAATTTCCCTTAACGAGAGTGGCTCCGCTTTTATTCATCTGGTTGCTGTGATGGTGGAAGTATTTTTCCCTTGGGAGGTCATTTATATTTAAGTAAGATTAATAGGCTTAGCAGAGTCTATTTCTTGGTTGGGTTTTAGTTTGGGGTGGGTATTTTTATATTCATTAGTTTTCTCTGTGAAGCAATTTAGATAGATATTTTCTTCTGTTAGATCTAACTTGCAGTATATTTTCTAGATTGAAAAGTGGAAAATGACATACATTATAATAAGCTGAAGTTACATACAGTTTTAAAAAAGAGTCTTGATACAAAATCAGTTTATATTCTGGAAATGTTTATAGTATAATAAAGTTCTAATTTCTACATTTTTGTTTGTTTGTTTGTTTTGTGTCAATGATCTGTTCCTATTCAATGAATATTTTCTTCTGGAAGAGCAATAGCCAAGTAAATTTAAACCCACTTTTTGGATAGAAATCTATGAATGAGCACAGTTTTTCCAAATAGTTGAAAGTGGGGAATTTATAAGAAATAAAATGCCATTAGATTATTCTTTCCTGACCAGTATTTTCCAAAACATATCAAGTAATCAAGCACTGCTCTTTTGTTGTAGAGAGTAGTGACCTGGAAATCTGAATCTCAAAATTCTAGTCTCGGCTATGCGTGACTTTGGGGAAGTCTCTCAACTTTATTTTCCTCATTACTAAATATAACTAGAAGCACTGGCCTCTAAAATGACTTGGATAACAAGAAGGTACCATGAAATGACTTGGATAACAAGAAGGTACCATGAAATGAAACCTCTTTGCATTCTACAATGTTGTGTGTATATATTATTAACTTTAACATTATTTTGCTAATGTGATTTTTTTATTTTGTATTTTATTATATATTCCATTGGGGCTTTCTGATGGCTCAGACAGTAAAGAATCTGCCTGCAGTACAGGAAACCCAGGTTAAATCCCTCCATTGGGAAGACCCCCTGGAGAAGGGAATGGCAACTCCCTCCAGTATTCTTGCCTAAAGAATTCCATGGACAGAGGAGCGCAGCAGGCTACAATCCATGAGGTCACAAAGAGACACAACTGAGCGACTAAGCACGCGGACACACACACACACACACATTCCCTTCACCTGCTCAACCCTCTGCATGCAACCAGTCTCCCCACCCTTGCTAGGCCGCTACCTTACTCAGCCCTGAACCCTCTCTGGGTCCCCACTTTGCCTAGCCTCCTACCTCAGTGGGCCTTAAATAGCGAAGAAGAAAGGAAGGAAGTGGAGGCGGGAGAGGGAATAGGTGATGCATTTTATTTTAAACTAATGACCGCAACCTCCAGTCCATCAGGTTTCCCTAGTAAATATCCCACCCTCAGAAATGTCTTTTATACTCTCTCCGCTCTCCTCAAACTTTCTCCTCCCTGGTGCCTCTCATCTAGGCCCCCTTTCTCTCAACTCATGGACTGCAAGTACTTGTTTTAAAAAATTTTTTTAAAAAAAGGTCAGAGAGCTAGCTGAGCTACCCAGTCTATGATAATGTGTTTAAAGCAACCCAAACTGACAGAGACAGTGACTTCTAAATTTCTGTTTCTAGGCTAGATTTCTCCCCTGAGTTCTGGACTCATAACCAACTGCATTTGTTGCTATTTCCAACTAGAACACCAAAAGAGCACACACTTCTCACCAATCATTCTTCCCTCAGTCTTCCCCATCTCTGCAAATAATAACACCATCTTAATTGTTCAAGCCAAAAAATCACTAAAATCACTCTTAACTCTCTTCTACATCAGAGCCATCAGTGATTCTTCATGGTTTTACCCCCAAATTATCTCTCCTCTTGTCCAATTCTATCTTCACTGCCACCACCCTGACCCAAACTAACCCTGGTATTGTTTTGGGTTTATTTGAACCAAACAGGACTAACAGGTCTGAGAAGAGCTGAAAACTGGGAGAAGTCGTCACAGGCTCTGAGTTAATGAGTGTAAAACCAAAAACAGGTGTATCAAGAGATCAAATAGTGTCATGGCCATCTAGCACTGTGGACTTCAGAAATGCCCAGCAAATATTTCCTTCCAGAAAGACAAAATCTTACCTGAAAAGAAAACTGCTAGATTGAAAAACCAAATTGGGCAGGGAAGTAGCCCTGGGGGTAAGGGAAAGAAAAGGTTCCAAGAGTAGGGAGCAGGGGAAGGTGCCAGATGAAGAACTCAGAAAATTCTGCAACAGCAAAATACAACATCTGAGGTGAGAATACCACCTTGCCAGGCAAGCCCCACTGGCCTGTAAGAAACAACAGAAAAACTTTTCTGAGCCAAGCTCCTCTCCAAATGGCAGAGAAATAACCGTATCTTGAGCCCTTCACTGTAACGAGCGAAATTCCTCAAGCCATGAAGCTGGAAAAGGTACCTAGGGCATTCCTTCTCCACAGAAATGTCCTCACAGTAGTCCAGGTCAACACATTTCATTTAAATTTTGGAAAGGAGGAGGAGGCTATGATCTAACCATACAACGTGTTACAAGAGAAAAATGAACTAAAATACTTTGATAAGAAGACACCAAAAAAAATGCAAACACAAAGCAAATTAAAAGCTCTAATGTAACACTTCAAACAAGGCTGAAAGAGATTAAGAAAACAGTTAAAACTTTAAGAAAAGTTAAAATGGACTTCTCTGGTGGTCCAGTGGCTAAGACTCCCTGCTCATGATGCAGGGGACCTGGGTTCAATCCCAGGTCAGGGAACTATCTCCCACATGCCACAATTAAGACCCTGAACAGTCAAATTAGTTTTTTTAAAAAAGAAAAAGCAAAAAGGGCACAAAACAAAAAAACAACTCTGGAATGAAAAGGCCAATTCTGCAGCTGAAAAAGACAGTAGTCAATTCCAAGAAAAATAAAATATAATAGAGTAATGAAAAAGTAATTCAAATTTTTAGTCAAAAATATTCATTGGGCATTCATTGAGCATCAAATTAGAGCCAGACATGGTTACTAAATAAAGAACTTGACAGATATGGGGGGGGGGGGGGAAATAGTAAAAGTAAACAAAATCAAATTTTTAAAAGGAATACAAGAGAGTATAGGCACCATAGAAAGAACAGGATAGGAAGGAGAATAATGAAGATATTCCAACAAAAGTAAATTTACACCTTGCGAGTAGGTGATAAAAGATGAGCAAAGAAGATCCAAATACAAAGCAGGGGACTTCCCTGGTGGTCCAGTGGTTAAGAATCTTCCTTCCAAAGCAGGAGATGTGGGCTCCATCCTTGTTTAGGCAACAAAGACCCACATGCCTCAATAGACCCCTCAAAAACACCCCCAGCAATGGATGCAGGGGAACTCAGCGACTTAGCTGGCTCCTCTGGGAGTATAATGTATGGCCCTCTGCAGGCAAGAAATAGGCCAAAGGAAAGGATAACCATCAAAGGCAGGGTGGATGTCCAAATCAAAGCAATATACCACAGATCACCTGGAGAACAGAGTCCCTAATAACAAGGGGCTCCAAATGGTCCCCAGGCCCTGGCAAATATTGAATATGCTTGTATACCTCATGCCCACAACCACCACAAAGGGAACTGCAATACTCCCGCCATTTTACTTGGAGGAAACTGAAGAAAGCTGAGGCTCTGAGAAATGGATTTGTCCAGGGTTACTCTGGAACCCAGTCATCTCTCCTTCCAGGACTGAGGTTTGAAACACCCCACGCCCCTTTCAGGGAGCTGGAATCCAGGAGAAGCCTACTGGGTCGGGGTGGGGGCACGCGGCACATAGATGGTGCCTTCCTGGAGGGGCCAAGGGTGAGGAATCCGTTTACCATAGATCTTGAAGGGAAGCAGGGAGTCCCAGCCTCAGGGCATATGAGAGAATATGCCGGTGACGGTGGGCACAGACCTCACTTGAAAAGTGAGGTTATTGTCCTGGTCTGATAGGAAAGGGGGTAATGAGTGGTTTCCAGGCAGAAAAGGAGGGCACTGAAATGGGTGATCTCAAAGGTTCCCCTTCATTTGGGAGAATGGAGCTCAGCAGGCTCTGCCACAAGGGGACCTCATCTCTCATCTGGAGCGGCCTGAACCCAGCCTGTGAGCGCCTCCCCAGGCCTGCTTGTCTTGCCCTCCCAGGTGTCCCCACCACACTTCACTCCATTTCACTTCCCGCCCAAGGTTGCTGGCGAGGGGGGAGCAGGAAGTGAGCCCGAACGGCGCCCCCCAGCTGGGCACAGCCCTGCAGCCTTGCTTTCATTGTGTTGCTGTCTTCCTGCCGGAGGCAGGGTGCTGCAGATCACCTCCTCCTCCATCACTAATTCATGTCAGCTACATCCCAGGGAGGCACACTGCCTACTGACGAGTGATGAGGAGTCTGGTGTGCTATAGTTCATGGGGTCACAAACAGTCGGACACAACCGAGCAAATAACACACACACCACACTGCTTTGTATAATGTAACATTAAGTGGAGTTTTGAGGTTAAGAAATGGAAGGAAGTCCACTTGTATGCTTATTAGACTGCATTAGTGTATCCATATCCAGTCATTATGACCTTCCCTGAGTTCCAAAGGGCAGATGCTAAAAGCTGCAAATAAAGTGAGCTGCGGTCAAGAACCCACAAGAGGCAAGATTAAAGGGACCAGATAAACTCATCAAAAGTAGGAGACCACCCACCTGAGATGAGATTAAGGGAGTGCAAGCCCCGCCCACACACTAACCTTATCAGAGCCCCACCAGTATAAAAACCCTCAAGCTCTCTCCGGTTTGAGACTCATAGGTTCTCAAGGCAGAAGCCTGGCGCATCTCCCTTTGCGCGGTGAAGTGGTAGGGCTATTCTTTTCTACTTCACCCAAAACTCTTGTCTCCGGGATTTGATTCGACACGGAAATACAGAGGAGCTGAGCTTCCAGTAACAGAAGTCGGTTGCTGAGAAGAGTGTGCTAGACTAGCTCCAGGAAAAGACTGAACACTTTCCTAGGCAATCTCCAGTCTGAAGGTTTTGGTTCACCAAGAAGAAAGTGAACATCATGGATCGGAATGATAGCCTCTCTCCCTTTGACCAGTATCCGGCCTCCCCTCAAGGTGCCATGAGTCCTGGAATCCGTGTCTTCAGTCCAATGATGCATTATGGCACAGGACTGACTCCGCAGCCGATTCAGAGCACCCAGAGCACCGATGGTCTGTCTACTTTGGAGGAGGAGCAGCAGCAGGCGAAGGTGGCAACAGGTCAGCTTTCAACAACGTCCCAGCAGGCAACCCAGGAGGCCTCGGACCAGACACCACCGCTCTTCAACTCACAGCCTCTTATGACCGCACCCTTGCTGGGTACCACCCCCCTGTATCCATCCCCCATGACTCCCATGACCCCCATGACTCCTGCCATGCCAGCCTCAGAGACCACTGAATTGATGCCGCAGCTGCACAATATTGTATGCACGGTGAATCTTGGTTGTAAACTTGACCTAAAGAGAATTGCCCTTCTTGCTCGAAATGCTGAATATAATCCCAAGAGGTTTGTTGCTGTAATCATGAGAATAAGAGAGCCCCGGACCACTGCACTGTTCTTCAGTTCTGGGAAGATGGTGTGCACAGGAGGCAAGAGTGAAGAACAATCCAGACTAGCAGCAAGAAAATATGCCAGGATCATACAGAAGTTGGGTTTTCCAGCTAAGTTCTTGGACTTTAAGATTCAGAACATGGTGGGGAGCTGTGACGTGAAGTTCCCCATAAGGTTAGAAGCCCTTGTGCTTAGCCACCGACAGTTCGCCAGTTATGAGCCAGAGTTATTTCCTGGTTTAGTCTACAGAATGATCAAACCGAGAATTGTTCTCCTTATTTTTGTTTCTGGAAAAGTTGTGTTAACAGGGGCTAAAGTCAGAAGAGAAATTAATGAAGCCTTTAATAACATCTACTCTATCCTAAAGGGTTTCAGGAAGACTTCATAATGGCTGTGCTCCTGCCTCCTCCACCCACTGGCTTTTTTTTTTTTTAAACCAATTGATTTTGGTGTATTTGTTGTGTTGTAGATGGTCCCATGTAGTGAGAGGTTGGACTTGAACTGTGTTACTAATCGGGCAGTAATGTCTATTTATATTTATATTTTAAACATTCCATGCTTTTTAAAAAAGTTTTTAAAAATTATTTTATTTTATTGATTGATTTTTGACTGTGCTGGTCTTTGTTGCTGTGCACAGTTTTTCTCGAGTTGTGGTGTGTGGGCTTCTCCTTGCTGTGGCTTCTCTTGGTTCAGAGCATGGGCTCTTAGGTCACTTGGGCTCTGTAGTTTTGACTCACAAGCTTAGTTGCCCTGAGACATATGTGGAATCTTCCTGAATCACAGATCAACTCCTGTGCCTTGGCAGATTCTTAATCACTGGAGCACCAGAGAAGTCCACTTGCTGCTTTTGACAAGTTGGTTTAATGGACAAAACTTTGTGTTAAAGCCACCTCAACAACTGATTAGACTTTATTTTGTTTAATTTCTTCCCCATAATCCAGAGTTTTTGTTTTGTTTCTACCAGGAAAAGAAAAATCTGTTTTGAAAGGTGTTGTTTTCTAATTGAAAACTCTTAAGGATTATTTTTCTACCAGACACATTCGCCTTTTCAGTATTTCAGGACAAAAAAGAACGTTTGCATTCATATTAATGAACACAAATAGCTGCACATATCTTCCTTCCTTCAGAGTACTCTGTAGAATAAATGCTGTTAAGAAACAAACCAAAAAAAAAAAAAAAAAAAGCCCAAAAGCCCAAAATGGAGTCCTTTGGGCTAAGCCCCAATGTGATTAGTTTAGGCCCCTCCCAGGAGTAGAATTTTAAACCAATCAATCTAGAATTACCCGATCAAATCCTGTGATGTAATCTGCCTAAAGCCCCCTGCCTTTTTCTAAGGGAGGTGACCTTGCCTAAAATAATCCAATCTTAACTTCCTCTTCCCATCTTCCTTCTGTCTATGAAACCTTCCATTTTGTTCAGGTCCTCAGAGTTCTTTTCTATTTGTTAGAAGGGATAACTGCCAGACTATCAAATAAAACCAATTAGATCTTCCAGTTTACTCAGTTAAATTTTGTTTTTTAATGTAACAAAAGCAGCACTACAGAACAGTGAGAAAGATAGATTTTTCAATAAATGGTGTTGAAAAAATATAATATCTGCAAGGGAGAACTAATGACATAGAATGCCTGCCTCACAGCTTGGACAAAAATCAATTCCAATTGACTCATGTATCCATGAAGCTTTTTATAAGACATCCTGTGAGAATATATCTTTATGATCTATGGCAATGGTTTTCGGTCTGGGCCAATATTGCTCCCGAGGAGATATTTGACAATGTCTGGAGACTTTTTGGTTGTTAAAACTGGGGTGTAGGGACTTCCTGGTGGTCCAGGGAAGTTAGTTACATAGAACTGAGTGAACTGGTAAATATGGTTATAATTTTTATGGCTTCTATCTAAAAAATTACTGGTTTAAATTTGTGTTTTCCAAGAGTAAGGAAAATCTCCCCCTTAAACTAACTATGACTTACAATAATTTGGTAAATTGTACCTTTGTAAGAAGAACTGAAACATTTATCTTTTTCTCTATATTTGGTTGATCCTGTGAGTGCTTGTCTCAAAGATTGAGCCATGCTTAAGTTGTGCACAGTCTGGACAATGAAACTCTGGATAGCTCATTAAATCAGCTATGACTCCTTTGGTTGCTTCACTATTGCAACTGGATTAAAACTAGTTGTACTAGTCATCGTTTTTATTTGTTCTTTGTTTTCAAACTGTTTGTGCTCTGTGCCTCCCTGCTGCACTTTGTCTTTGTCAGTGGTACTAGTTGCATTATTTATATCTTGTCTAATTTATAAGACTGTTGTCTCATGTAATACCCAGTGTGTAACCAGGCCTCCAACAAAGCTTATATGACTAAAAATATAACATAAAATAAATGTAACAGTTTGATTCTAGGTATGGGAAGAAGCAACAAGGGAAAATGTCTGCTGGATCATAATTAGGCACAAGATCCAGAGAATCTTTCATTATTGCTGGGGTCTAATCCAAAATTTAGCACCTGGAGTGGCATATCAAGAGCTTTCACCCAATCTGGGATGAGCCTCCCAGCACCGTGAGACAAAATTTGATCATGAAATGTCTCCCAAATATTGATCAAATTTCCAACCAAGAGGGGAGAATGTGAGAAATGGAATACTTCCTGCCCTGTCAATCATCAGCAATTTCAGCCCTCCAATGTGAGCAGATGAGCCCTGAGAAAACAGAGGAAGGAGAATACCTGCCACCAGGCAGTCATCAGATTGCAGCCACTACCTGTGATGAACCCTGAGGAAATTCAGGATATGAAAATACAGGACACAGGCCCCAGATAGCTAAGGTACATATCAAGAAAATAATTTTAATGAGCCCTGACTCTTGCATCTTCCCATACATAGAAAAGCATATAATTCCTTAACTTGAGATGCTGCCTCCTGCGTTATATGTCCAATATTTCTAAGTCTACAGGTGTAAAGTAGACACATTCCAAATAAGAATGGAAGAAGACAAATATCAACAACTGGAACACCAACAACAGACACTCTTGGACGGATCCATCTGATAAAGCAGTTAGAACAGTCATCACTCCGTTTTCCCACAAGACTGTGGAATGGACATTGACAATGGGGAATTGCAGCAGGGAAGAGCCAATTCTGACTCCTCGAGGGATCTGTTTCTTTGACTTTAACCTTTGTTTTTGCTGCTTTTGTTATTATAATCATACATAATGGCTTGTGTCAGGGAATCCTGCCCCTCTACCTGACTGTTAAGGTGCCTTTGTTAGAATCTGACCCAGCCCATCTGTGAAACTGGCACCCAGACCTGGATAAGATGGCTAATTTGAGACATTAATCTGCTATCCTCTCAGTCAGCTGCCTTTCTGAATAAAGTCATATTATTTGCCTAAACACCTTGTCTCTCAGTTAATTGACCTGTCATGCAATGAGCAGACTTAGACTCTGTAACATGCAGAGTTCCCAGGTTTGGAGAGCCTTTCTATCCCCCATTTCTTGTAGGTAAGTTTCCAGCCTCCGTGGCCTTCAATGAGTTCCAAAAGGTGGATTTGAACAGTAGATAAATTAAAAGACGCTTGCTCCTTGGAATAAAAGCTATGACCAACCTAGACAGCATATTAAAAAGAAGAGACATTACTTTGCTGACAAAGGTCAGTCTGGTCAAGGCTATGGTTTTTCCAGTATTCATGTATGGTTGTGAGAATTAGACCATTAAGAAAGCTGAGCACTGAAGAATTAATGCTTTTGAACTGTGGTGTTGGAGAAGACTCTTGAGAGTCCCTTGGACTGCAAGGAGATCCAACCGGTCAATCCTAAAGGAAATCAGTCCTTAATATTCATTGGAAAGACTGATGTTGAAGCTGAAACTCTAATACTTTGGCCACCTGATGCAAAGAACTGACTCACTGGAAAAGACTCTGATGCTGGGAAAGATTGAAGGCAGGAGGAGAAGGGGGCAACAGAGGATGAGATGGTTGGATGGCATCACCAACTCAATAGACATGAGTTTGAGTAAGCTCCAGGAGTTGGTGATGGACAGGGAGGCCTGGTGTGCTGCAGTCCATGGGGTCACAAAGAGCCGGACACAACTGAACAACTGAACTGAACAGAATCAAGGGAAAGAAAGTGAAAGTTGCTCAGTCGGGTCTGACTCTCTCCAACCCCATGGATTATACAGTCCATGGAATTCTCTAGACCAGAATACTGAAGTGAATAGCTTTTTCCTTCTCCAGGGGATCTTCTCAACCCAGGGATCAAACCCAGGTCTCCCATACTGCTGGTGGATTCTTTACCAACTGAGCCACAAGGGAAGTCCAAGTATACTAGAGTGGGTATCCCAGGAATTGACCTGGGGTCTCCTGTGTTACAGGCAGATTCTTTATCAACTGAGCTATCAGGGAAACTTCAGCTTCAACTTCAACTTGAATGGCTGAAGTTGAACGGTTCTGTGAAGACCTACAAGACCTTCTAGAACTAACAACCAAAAAAGATGTCCTTTTCATTATAGGGGACTAGAATGCAAAAGTAGGAAGTGAAGAAATGCCTGGAGTAACAGGCAAATTTGGCCTTGGAGTACAGAATGAAGCAGGGCAAAGGCTAATAGAGTTTTGCCAAGAGAATGCACTGGTCATAGCAAACACCCTCTTCCAACAACACAAGAGAAGACTCTACACATGGACATCACCAGACGGTCAACACTGAAATCAGATTGATTATATTCCTTGCAGCCAAAGATGGAGAAGCTCTATACAGTCAGCAAAAACAAGACTGGGAGTTTACTGTGGTTCAGATCATGAACTCCTTACTGCCAAATTCAGACTTAAATTGAAGAAAGTAGGGAAAATCACTAGACCATTCAAGTATTACCTAAATAAAATCCCTAACGATTATACAATGGAAGTGAGAAATAGATTTAAGGGACTAGATCTGATAGAGTGCCTGATGAAGTATGGATGGAGGTTTATGACACTGGACTGGAGACAGGGAGCAAGACCAACACCAAGAAAAAGAAATGCAAAAAAGCAAAATGGCTGTCTGAGGAGGCCTTACAAATAGCTGTGAAAAGAAGAGAAGCAAAAAGCAAAGGAGAAAAGGAAAGATATACCCATTTGAATGCAGAGTTCCAAAGAATAGCAAGGAGAGATAAGAAAGCCTTCCTCAGTGATCAATGCAAAGAAATAGAGGAAAACAATAGAATGGGTAAGACTAGAGATCTCTTCAAGACAATTAGAGATACCAAGGGAGCATTTCATGCAAAGATGGGCTCAATAAAGGACAGAAATGGTATGGACCTAACAGAAGCAGAGATATTAAGAAGAGGTGGCAAGAATACACAGAAGAACAGTACAAAAAAGATCTTCACGACCCAGATAATCATGATGGTATGATCACTCACTTAGAGCCAGACATCCTGGAATGTGAAGTCAAGTGGGCCTTAGAAAGCATCACTATGAACAAAGCTAGTGGAGGTAATGGAATTCCAGTTGAGCTATTTCAAATCCTAAAAGATGGTGCTGTGAAAGTGCTGCACTCAATATGCCAGCAAATTTGGAAAACTCAGCAGTGGCCACAGGACTGGAAAAGGTCAGTTTTCATTCCAATCCCAAAGAAAGGCAATGCCGAAGAATGCTCAAACTACTTACTGCACAATTGCACTCATCTCACACGCTAGTAAAGTAATGCTCAAAATTCTCTAAGCCAGGCCTCAGCAATACATGAACTGAGAACTTTCAGATGTTCAGCTGCATTTAGAAAAGGCAGAGGAACCAGAGATCAAATTGCCAACATCTGCTGGATCATCGAAAAAGCAAGAGAGTTCCAGAAAAAACATCTATTTCTGCTTTATTGACTATGCTAAAGCCTTTGACCGTGTGGATCACAATAAACTGTGCAAAATTCTGAAAGAGATGGGAATACCAGACCACCTGACCTGCCTCTTGAGAAATCTGTATGCAGGTCAGGAAGCAACAGTTAGAACTGGACATGGAACAACAGACTGGTTCCAAATAGGAAAAGGAGTACGTCAAGGCTGTATATTGTCACCCTGCTTATTTAACTTATATGCAGAGTACATCATGAGAAACGCTGGGCTGGAAGAAGCACAAGCTGGAATCAAGATTGCCGAGAGAAATATAAATAACATCAGATATGCAGATGACACCACCCTTATGGCAGAAGGTGAAGAGGAACTAAAAAGCCTCTTGATGAAAGTGAAAGAGGAGAGTGAAAAAGTTGGCTTAAAGCTCAACATCCAGAAACTTAAGATCATGGCATCTGGTCCCATCACTTCATGGCAAATAGATAGGGAAACAGTGGAAACAGCATCAGACTTTATTTTTTTGGGCTCCAAAATCACTGCAGATGGTGACTGCAGCCATGCAATTAAAAGACACTTACTCCTTGGAAGGAAAGTTATGACCAACCTAGATAGCATATTAAAAAGCAGAGACTTTATTTTGCCAACAAAGGTCCGTCTAGTCAAGGCTATGGTTTTTCCAGTGGTCATGTATGGATGTGAGAGTTGGACTGTGAAGAAAGCTGAGTGCTGAAGAATTGATGCTTTTGAACTGTGGTGTTAGAGAAGACTCTTGAGAGTCCCTTGGACTGCAAGGAGATTCAACCAATCTATCCTAGAGGAGATCAGTCCTGGGTGTTCACTGGAAGAACCGATGCTGAAGCTGAAACTCCAATATTTGGCCACCTCATGCGAAGAGTTGACTCATTGGAAAAGACCCTGATGCTGGGAGGGATTGGGATCAGGGGGAGAAGGGGATGATGGAGGATGAGATGCCTGAATGGCACCACCGACTCGATGGACATGAGTTTGGATAAACTTCGGGTGTTGGTAATGGACAGGAAGGCCTGGTGTGCTGCAGTCCATGGGGTCACAAAGAGAACAGGACTAAGTGACTGAACTGAACTGACCCGGGAAATCCTTAATCAAGGGAGAAACAGCCAAAAAAACACCTGAGGCAAGATTAAAGGAATCAGAGAAACACATCAAGATGAGGAAACCACCCACCTAAAATGAGATTAAGGGAGTACAAACCCTGCTCACACCCTATTCTTGTCAGAGACCCTAGCTTTGACCTGCTGTTATAACAACCTTCAAGTTCTCTGGCACATAATTTTTCAAAACATAGGCCTGGTATATCTCCCTTTGCCTGTCAAAGCAATAAAGCTATCTTTTTCTACTTTACCAAAACTCTGTCTCTGGGATTTGATTTGGTGTGTGTGTTCAGTTGTTCAGTTGTGTCCATCTCTTTGAGACTCCGTGCTCTGTAACCTGCCAGGCTCCTCTATCCATGGAATTTTCCAGGCAAGAGTGCTAGAGTGGGTTGCCATTTCCTACTCCAGAGGATCTTCCCAACACATTTTGTATCTCTTGCATCTCCTGCATTGGCAGGCAGGTTCTTTACCACTGAGCCACCAGGGAAACACCAGTGCACCAGGCCAAGCTTAAAGATCCCGCATGTCACAACAAACACCCAGTGAAGATCCATGTGCTGCAATTCAGATAGCCAAAAATTAATTAATTCAATTAATTTAATGTATTTAATTAATTTAAAAAACTTGGGGTAGATGTTGCTATTGTCATCTAGCTGGTAAAGAAGAGGGATGCTGTCCAATGTTGCATAATGCACAGGACAAACTCTACATCAAAAAGTTACCTAAACTGAAATGTCAGTAGTGCTGAGGTAGAGAAACTCTGGTCTAAGGTTAGGAAATCACATCTTAAAAATGACACAAAAAAGTGCTGTTTAATTATTAACTTTAACAACATTAAAATTAAGAACTTCTGTCCATCAAAAGATACTGCCAATAGAATGAAGATGCAAGGCACAGAGTAGGAGATCTCATACACACAGACCCAGTGAAGAACTCACTTGAGAACTCGAGAAAATCCAAGTGGTCAATAGACATTAGGAAAGGTACTCAGTATCATTGTGAGCATGGAAATACTATTGATTCTAATCGCGGCAATTAAATGCAGAATTTAAAGTCAGATAATTCCAAGTATTAGAAAGAATGTGAAGCATTCAAATGATTCTGGGAGGATTTAACCTCTTGATAGAACCTCTTGAAAAACAGTGTCTGATAAAAAAACAGTGTCCCAGTGTGGAACTGTGTCTGATAAAACTAAATGTGCCACACTATCTAGACTGTAATTGTAGACATTCCTCTACTGGGTATACAGGCTATAGGAATGCAGGCTGAATTATACCTAGAGATGTATGTAAAAATATACATGACAGTGTTGTTTAAATATGGCCCTGGACTGGAAACCCTCATGATGCCCACAAGTGGATAAATGAACTGTAGTTGTGTATGTATGTATGTATATTTTTTCATAGAATGGAATATCATACCACCATGAAAATGAGTGCACTGTGGTAAAATTCAGAACAAAAGAACTGTATGTGATATGATTCCATTTACATAAAGTTATAACCAAGAAAAAGGTAAAACTATCATAGTTTGAGATATATACTTGAGTGATAAACTATAAAGAGCAAGGATGAGATGACCATAAAAATCACACAGTTGGGGCGTTAAGATTAAGAAAGAAAGGAGCCAGGGCATGGCAGTGTTTTATTTACCAACCAAAACTGTAGTTTGATAAACTTTTCCTTTGTAATAAATCATCATGCTGTAGGTTCACATTTCTGCTTGTGTGCTATATTTTATGATTTGAGAATGGCTTGCTTTATTTTTAAAATATTTCAAACTAAACTCTTCAAACAGGATAGAATAATAAGGTTTAGATTTGAGACTGTGTCCCAAGGTGATGAGCTTAAGTGTTCTTGAAATAAAGAAAAAGTGAAAGTCTTCAGTCCTGTCTGACTCTTTGCGACCCCAGGGACTATACTGTCCATGGAATTCTTCAGGCCAAAAATACTGGAATGTGTAGCCCTTCCCTTCTCCAGGGGATACTCCAACCCAGGGATCAAACCCAGGTCTCCCTCATTGCAGGCAGATTCTTTACCAACTGAGCCACAAGGGAAGCCCTAAGTGTTCCTAAATCACCTTAAATGCTCTGATTGGATTTCTTTCTCCTGATAGCCTGGAGCTGTGAGACGGTGAGATTCTAAAACCTGAAATCCCCAAAGAGGCGTGGCTTCCTGCTTCCCAGCATCCCTGCTTCCAGGGGATCTGGCAGAGAAGTGTGAGCTGCAAAGAAGTTGGGATTCTTCTCCTGGAGCTGAGTAAAACCTACCCCTGGCTAGGGATCCCTTCCTGCCTACCTACCTCCCCCTTCCTTCCTTCTTTCCCTTTGAGGTACTAGGCAGGCGAAACTCTGCTCTCTGTGGGCCCACAGGTCTTCTACTTACATGACCCCAAAGACTTGTAAGCTCGAGAAATAAGGGTTCCATCTGTGGAAATTTCTCTCAGTAAACTAGTGCATGCATGGTGGTGATTCCAGGTTAAAGGTGAGCCAAATGGGTTGCTTTTTTTTTTTTTGCACTCCTGTTTGATGGCTTTGGGCGTGCTAGCTGGGAAAGGTGGTGGCTTGAGGGGCAAACTGGAGGAAGCTGGGTGGGGAGCAAGGCTGAG
This sequence comes from Muntiacus reevesi, assembly GCF_963930625.1. Taxonomy (NCBI): domain Eukaryota; kingdom Metazoa; phylum Chordata; class Mammalia; order Artiodactyla; family Cervidae; genus Muntiacus; species Muntiacus reevesi. The sequence goes on along the minus strand of NC_089251.1, from coordinate 55,911,682 downwards.
GCAGGTAGGACTCCTTGGATCTGGGCTTCCCAGGGCACCTGGACTTGTGGGGGCAAAGTGTGGAGAGAAGTCAAGGCCCTTCTTTCCTCCCATATTCATTTAGCAAGTATGTGATTAGGCATCTACCTTGGCCCAGGTGGCGTGGTGGTAAAGAATCTGCCTGCCAGTGAATGAGAGACAAAAGACTTGGCTTCAATCACTGGATCAGAAATATCCCGTGGAGGAGAAAATGACAACCTTCTCCAGTATTCTTGCCTGGGAGAGTCCATGGATAGGGGAATCTTCCGAGCAACAGTCTATGTGGTCACAAAATTCAAAGTTGGACATGACTGAGCGTGCATGCACTTAGGTCATCACAATTTGATATGAGACAGCAGTGAATAAGGAATCTCTGCTGGGTGAAATATTTCTTTTTCTTTTCAAATTTTTGTTCTTGCTGTTAGCTGCACTGGGTCTTCATTACTTTGCCCAGGCTTTCTTTAGTTGCAGTGAGGAGGGGCTACTCTTCTTGCAGTTCATGGGCTTCTCGTTTTGGGGACTTCTCTCATTGCAGAGCACAGGCTCTAGGGCACATGGGCTCAGTGGTTGTGGCTTTCGGCCTTAGCTGCTCCATGGTATGCGAAATTTTCCTGGACCAGGGATGGAACTCGTGTCCCCTGCACTGGCAAGCAGATTCTCATCCACTGTGCCACCAGGGAAACCCTTTTTAATTTAAAAAAGTTTTTGTTTGTTTTTTTTTTAATTTTTTGGCCACTCTGCACAGTATGTGGGATCTTGGTTACCGAACCAGGGATCCAACCCACACCCCCTGCAGTGGGAGCACTTAGGCTTAACCCCTGGATGGCCAGAGAATTCCTTTGGTGAGGGATTTCTATCGGAGGGTGGTTAAGATGAAAAATAGACCAAATTTTTCAGTTTAAAAATGTATGTCAGATGCAGCATCCAGCATCACCCGGGGCTGCAGTCAAAAATGCATCTCAGGCCCCACCCTCGACTCACTGGGTCAGAATCAGCATTTTAACAACATCCAGAGGTGCTGTCTTAGGTACGTGCCCTAGAGAAAAATAAATCAGGGGACAGACCTAGGGTGTCCCGGGGTTGGGGAAGGGACAGTCAAAACTGGGAGAAGATAATATTCAAATTAAGGTTGAAAAAAAAGGAGAGTCTTCCCCTGGGATCCACAGTCCAAGAGGCTGAGCTAGAGGGTGCCCACGCATCCCCTCTGGCAGGGAGAATGAAGGCTAGAAAGGAGGAACAAGGGGAGGCTTATCAGAGAGAAACCAGAAACTTAAGAGAGACTACCAATAGTGGCTGGGCTTTGTAGGGACCCTTGGGGGTTTGGGCTTCCTTCTTAGGAAAGAAGTATACCCAAGGGATTTTGAGCAGAGGAGTGATGACTTGATCAGGATTACATACATTCAAAGAATTATTTTGCAAGTGTTCTGCAAGATAACACATTTGCAGGAGACTTAGAAAATACAGAACAAGGTTACATATAATTCCACCATATTACAATTGTTTTTTTTAAGTAGATAAGGTTTTAGGTTGGAGTTTAAATATCAAACCCTCAAAAATTAATGTAATGAATATACAGAGAAGTAGAAGGATATAGCAGTCATATTTTCATAATTTAAAAAATAAAAAGTTTAGACAAACAAAAATAACTATTCTGACTGCTGGTTTGGAAACAGACTCATCAAGCAGAAGCTAGAAGGCCAATTAAGAAGGGACAGTGAGAGAAGGAAATGGTAAGCCACGCTAGTATTCTTGCCTGGAAAACCCCATGGACAGAGGACCCTGGTGGGCTACAGTCCATAGGGTCACAGAGAGTCAGGCATGACTTAGCAACTAACACTTTAACGCTCAGGATGGATTTTCTAGCTCCAAGTCACCCTTTGAGCAACTGCCTCATTTTGTACTGCTTTGTGTAAACATAGAGACTATTGTTTAAGACCACAACAAGAAAGCTGTGATACAGCAGAGATGTGGTCCCGCCCCCTACAGGAGCAGCTTCCATGCAAAGAAATGCTCCCTTCCTGGATGCTTTTTGTGTGTGTGTGGCTCCAAGGGGCACCTCAGGCATGTGTGATCTTAGTTCCCTGACCAGGGGTGGAACCCAGGCCCCCAGCATTAGAAGCAGGGGAGCCTTAACCACTGAACCACCAGGGAAGTCCCCAATCCTGCAGAGCAAGTAGGACTTGTGATGGTGCTGCCCGGTGAGGTAGGGAGCAGCGAGTGTCTAATAGGGTTCTGGTCTGAATCATGGAACGAAGGACAGGAATGGAGGGAGGTGGAGAGCCGGAGGCAGTTCGAGCTCCCCAAACTCCCTACAAGTTCCCTGGGAGAAAAGTGGACTGGAATCTCCATCTCTGAGAGCAATGGGAAGGGGGAGGGAATGTTGTGAGCTCTGAGCAGAAGGAAATGTCTTCGAGGACTTGGTTTTAACCGGATGTGATATTATTATTTATTTAACAAATTTTGCTTCCTACTCTATGGTGTAGCCAAGTTTGTCTTAATATAGAGCATCCCAACTGAAAACAAAGCCAGAGGACCAGAGATGAGGTGGAGGAGTAGGCTGGAAAGGGATAACCTAGCAGACCATGAAGAAAGGAGTTGGGGGTAGAGACCAGAGGGAGCATGGATTCTATGTAGGCTGGGAGGGTAGGGTGCAGAAACCGAAAGGCAGGCAGCAGTTACAGCTGGCACTCAAGACTGAGGAGTAGGTAGAAGTCAGACGTGGGTGGCCTAGGGACTTTTGTGTGTGTGTGTGTGTGTGTGTGTGTGTGTGTGTGTGTGTGTGTGCGCATGCATGCTTGCTCAGTCAGTCCTGAGTGACTCTTTGTGACCCCATGGACTGTAACCCGCCAGGCTCCTCTGTCCATGGAATTTTCTAGGCAAAAATTCTGGAGTGTGTTGCCACTTCCTTCTCCAGGGGATCTTCCTGACCCAGGGATCAACCATGTCTCTCGCATCTCTTGCATTGGCAGGCAGGTTCTTTACCAGCTGAGTCATGGGACAAAGGACAATTTTAGTGCAGTAAGAAACAGAGGGACTTGGCTGGAGCAGACATCCAGTTGTCCTTTAAAAAGATTTCTCTGGCTGCTTTTCCCTGAAGGTTTCAGGGGTGGGTGAAAAGGGATGGAGGCTGATATGTGGCACTGGTGAAGAGACCAGGGCTAGACTGGGTAGGTGGTAGCCAGGAAGAAGGACTCTAAGTAGCTTCCAGGGGTGTGTAGTAGGTAAAATAGGCCAGGCTTGGCAGATCTCACAGCGCACACATTTTCTGTGTATGACTATATCCAAGCCCTATGTAAGCAGGGCCTGCTTTCCCCAGCCCTGTCCCCTCCCACCCACCTCCCAGTGGACAGGTCTGGACCACACCCCTCTCTTACTAGTGCTTGTTAAGACTTTATGTTGCATATTTAGGAGGCATGGTGGTGATGGTTTAGCCACTAAGTGGTCTGACTCTTTTGTGACCCCCATAGACTGTAGCCTGCCAGGCTTCTTTGTCCTTCACTATTGACATAAGTCAACAGCATAAGTAAGTGGCAGCCTGACTCCAGATCCACACCTGCCCAGAGGTGTAACCTGCCTAAAGGCTCTCAGATCCCACCTATGCCCCGGGGGGGGGGGCGGGGAGGGGTGAGTCCTTTCAGGGACTTTGCATTCCACCCTCCTTGTGGCTCAGGCAGTAAAGAAGGCAGGCGACTTGGGTTTCTACAATTTCCTACAATACAGGAGATCTGGGTCTAATCCTTGGGTTAGGAAGATCCCCTGAAGAAGGGCATGGCAACTCACTCCAGTATTCCTGCCTTGAGAATTCCATAAACAGAGGAGCCTGGAGAACTACAGTCCCTGGTATCACAGAGTTGGAAATGACTGAGCAACGAACACTTTCACTTTCATCCTTCCACAATGAGGAAATGACTGGATGGCTCTCTGAAATCACCTCACCAGAATCCAGAATCAGTTTGAACCCCCCACAAAAAAAGCTGAACCCCTCTTCTACAAATTCAAACCCCTCTCAGGTTTTATTTAGGGGAGGAAGTTTTCTTCCTGACCAAGAATGTTTCAGGAGCAGATCCTTCCCAAGGAGGAGGGCCTTAGCCTGGCAGCCCACCTCTGGGCCAGCACTCTGCTGCTGCTCAGCTGCACACTCTATGTGACGCTATGGACCGTAGGCTGCCAGGCTCCTCTGTCCATGGGATTCTCCAGGCAAGAATTGGAGTGGGTTGCCATGCCCTTCTCCAGGGGATCTTCCTGGCAAAGGGACTGAATCTGCAGTCTCTTGCACCTCCTGCATGGGCAGGCAGGTTCTTTACCACCAGCGCCACTTGGCAGCACCCTACAGTGCCCCACGGACCCAGGCCACTCAGTCAGTATCTGCAAAACACTGCTGCTTTGTTGACCATAGCTAAAAATTAGGAGGACCTAAATTTTCAGGGATCTGATTCTTTTTAAGCGAATTATATATATAATTTTTTTTTTAGCCGTGCTGGGTCTTGCTATGCACAGGCTTCTCTCTAGTTGCTGCTGGAGGGCTCTCTAGTTGTAGGGTGTGGACATAGTTGCTGCATGGCATGTGGGATCGTAATTCCACCACCAGGAACCAAACCTGCATTGGAAGGCAGGTTCTTAACCACCAGACCACCAGGGAAATCCCTGTTTGTTTTTTTAAAGACTCATGGTCCATGCCTGTTCTGTCACACCAAGAAGCTCCCATAAAGATAAGGTACAAACTTTGTGCACTGAAGTAGAAAATGAGTCTGAATACATTGTTTGGGAAGAAAAGCTGAGTTGCAAACCAGAATGCACAATCTGACCTCCTGCCTGTTTGATCAGAGTTTTAGTCCTCAGGAATACAGTAATATAGAGCATTCCTGGTGGCTCAGACAGTAAAGAATCTACCTACAATGTGGGAGACCCAGGTTCAATCCCTGGGTTGAGAAGATCCCCTGGAGAAGAAAATGGCAACCTACTTCAGTATTCTTGCCTGGGAAATCTCAGAGACAAGAGGAGTCTGGCGAGCTTCAGTCCATGGGCACCCCAAAACAGTCATATGTCCAATAGTTACCTCTGGAGAGAGAAATCAGCTCAGGTTTTTTTTAAAGGAATTTTATTTATTTTTGTTTATGGCTGCGAGGGGTCTTCATTGCTATGCGCGGGCTTCCTCTGCTTGCGGTAAGTGGGGGCTACTCTTTGCTGCAGTGCATTGGCATCTCATTGGCAGTGACTTCTCTTGTTGCCGAGCACAGGCTCTAGAGCTCCAGTTTAGTAGTTGTGGCACACAGGTTTAGTTGCCCTTAGTTGCCCTGAGGCATCTGGGGTCTTCCCAGACCAGGGATGGATTCTTTACCACTGAACCACCTGGGAAGCCCAAAATCCACTATTTGGTTTTACAGTGTACATGGCTGATGTGACTTTTTTTTTAACTTTTAGCACAAATAGGTGTTTATTTTAATTAACTAGAAAGACAAAACACTAATGTAAAATAGAGACAAAGTTTCAGAATAGGCCACCTGTAACACATTAAATGCTGCTAGCCGTCATTCCAGCTTCCTAATGAGAATATTAATAGCTGATGGGCACTGACCTGTGTCTCTGCACCCATCACTCTTCTAGTCTTTATAACACCTAGAAGGTTGGTACCAATATTGGAGTAGTTAAGTGACCAGGCTCTGGATCCTCTGCCTCGGTTCAATGTTTGGCTCTTCTGCTTTCTGGCTGTGTGACCGTAAGTAAGTTATTTAAACTCTAACTCAGTTTCTCATTTGTAAAAAAAAAAAAAAAAAAAAAAAAAGAAAGGAAGAAAGAAAAGAAGAATAGGTCTAGACTTTATCACAATAAGTAGAATCTTTCTCTGTTCTTTTATCCCACCTATGAGATCAAAACACACACACACATGTGTGTGTGTGTGTGTGTGTGAGAGAGAAAATGTTTGAAAAGCTCTTTTATTTCTTTCTTGGCACATAACACAAGGACTAGCCAGTTCTGTTTTTGTAGAATTTACGAATAATTTATTTACCTGATGTTCTCTCTGCTGTCTTAAAATGACTTGACTTTCTTTTTTTTTTTTACTATACAAGTAGTATTATTTATGGCAAAAAACACAAAGCACAAGTAAGAAAAACTGAAATCATCTATAATCTCTGAACCTAGCAATAACCACTGATAAATTTTAGACATTAATGATATATTCCCAGGGCTTCCCTGGTGGTTCACTGGTAAAGAATCCACCTGTCAATGCAGGAGATATGGGTTCAATCCCTGGTCTGAGAAGGTCCCACATGCCTCAGAGCAACTAAGCCTGTGTGCCACAACTACTGAGCCTGTGCTCTAGAGCCCGGGAGCTGCAAATACTAAGCCCAAGTACCTCCATTACTAAAGCTCAAGCACCCGAGAGCCCCCGCTCCACAAGAGAAGCCACTGCAGTGAGAAGCCTGTGCATCACAACGAATAGTAGCCCCCACTTGCTGCAACCAGAGAAAGCCCATACAGCAACAGAGACCCAGCACGGCCAAAAATAAATAAATAATTTTTTTAATGATATTTTTCTCCGGGGGGGCCCAAGGACTGTTCAGCTCCTCGCACAGCCCCGGAACTTGTCCGGGGTCACGGGCCTTCAGGGTGGGAGTGTCCCTGCTTGATCAGCAATGGCTCGCTCGTCCCCCCAAGAGGGTCCACCAGTGCTGGCAATACCCACCTGTTTAATTTTTGCCAAGCTGGCAGGCTGAAGAGATCTACTGCAGTTTATTTTGCCTTTTTCTAATAAATAGGGCATTTTCCTCACACACACACAAAAAATTATATTTTCCCAGATCCTCAAATTTACACAGTGTTTTAGGACACATTTTCTTAGTCTGTTATAGTTTATGATTCTCAGTCTGTGTCAAAACCACATATGTTTTTATTGATGTATAAGTGATTTCCAACGTTGTGACAGTCTCTACATACAGCAAAGCAACTCAGTGTTACACATATATACATTTCATTTTTTAATATTCATTTCCATTATGGTTTTTCCCAGGAGACCTGATATAATTCCTCATGCTATATGGTAGGATTTTGTTGTTTATTCATTCTAAATGTAACAGTTTGCATCTACCAACCCCAAACTACCAGTCCATCCCTCTCCCTCCCCATCTCCCCTTGGCAACCACAAGTCTGATCTCTATGTCTATAGGTCCATTTCTGTTTTGTACCTAGGTTCATTTGTGCCGTATTTTAGATTCCATTTATAAGTGGTATCATACAGTATTTGTCTTTCTCTTTCATGATTTACTTCACTTATTATGATAATTTCTAGCTGCATCCATATTGCTGCAAATGGCATTAGTTTGTTCTTTTTAATGGATGAGCAGTGTTTCACTGTATATATGTAGACAGCTTCTTTTTACACTCATCTGCTGAGGGACATTTAAGTTGCTTCCATGTCTTGGCTATTGCAAATAGTGCCGCTATGAACAAAGGGATACCTGCATCTTTTTGGATGACAGTTTTGTCCAGTATATGACCAGAAGTGGGATTGCTGGATCATATGGTAATCCTACTTTTAATTTTCTGAGAACCCTCCATATTCATTGACTAGTGGTTGCATCAACTACACTCTCACCAACAGTGTCAGAGGATTTCCTTTTCTTCACACCCTTTCCAGCATTTGTTATCCATAAACTTTTGAATGACGGTCATTCTGACCAGTGTGATGTCTTCTTTGGAGAAATGTCCATTAAGGTGTTCTGCCCATTTTCTGCCCATTTTTTGATTGGGGTGTTTGTCTGGAAATCAAGAGCTACATGGTATTGACAGCTACATATATTTTTTAAAATCAATATTTTCAAAATATATATACAAAATACATAAATATTTTCAATATACATATATTTTCAAAATCAATAGCTACATGGTATTTATAGTACATGATTATAATAATATAATCTCCACTAGAAATTTGACAACCTGGTCTTTTCAAAGAAAAAGCATACATTTACAGCAAAACAACTAACAGAAAGTTTTTCTTCATCTTCCTTGGCAGAGATTAATCCATAGTTAGCATAATGGAAAATTCTAAAACTTGTGACTCTTTTCAACATGAACTTCAGGATTACATCAGAAAGCAGAGAGCCAGAGGATTAAAGCCAGAGGTTTGCTTTAGAAAGGGGACAGAAGACTCTGCATACAAAGAAAGTGACCACACCACACCCCGACCTCCAGTTCTGGAGCAGGGCTTCCCCTTCAGGCAGCCCCACAAGTCCTGTGGATCCTACAAAAGGTCAAAAACAGTGGAAAGTCACTCATCCCCACTGTCCAGTAGTCATCACTTGAGACAGAGACTGGAACTTGTAAGTCACTGTCAGAAAAAACGTGACCATTTCTTCAATAACTGGTGGTTTCCAAGGCCTCCTGTGCAAGGAACGATCACTGGTCCCCATGCCACACAACACAAAGATGAGGCTAGCTGCATCTCAGAGTATCTCACCAGCATCCATCAAGATAGAGATCAAGACAGAGGCTGGAAGAGAAGATCCAGGGAAAAGGAAGGAGGAGGACACGGTGGCAAGGAGCAGGCAGAGTGGAAAAGGAAGAACCACAAGGATGGAGATTCCTACAAAGAGAACAGGAGGAAGGCCAAGGTGGAGCCAGGCAGCACAGAGAAGTCCAAACACAGAAAGAAGAGCACCCACAGTTGGGACACCAGGAAGGAGGGAAGAAAAAGGTCCAGTAGAGAGAAGAAGCATCCTGGCAAACACAGCGCCCAAGAGTGGGACTTGTGGGATGAAGCTATTCTCGGCGGTGGTTACTGATGCTGGGGATTTGGGCCCCGGATATTAAATGATTTGAATCCATTGGAAAGGTTGGATTACATGGTATTGAAGCAATTCACTGGCCATACGGTTAGGGGAGACACTAACTGAAACAGCCATCCCTGGCCAGGCTAGATAGTAGTCACTTACGTGAGCTATTTTATAACAGGAGGTCCCAGTAAGAAACCTGGAACTAACAAGCTACCACCAACCAGAAGAATTTGGGAAAGGTCAGAAGGACAGAGGAGACTCCAGTCCATATATTTTACCATCCTCCCTCCAGAGGATCCTTCTCTCTAGATTCCATCTTGGCTGAGTGAACCACATGCTACCAGGAAGGGCCCTGAGGAAGTGACTGGCCAGAGACAATTCAGGAACTCACCCCATCCCCACAGAAACCCAAGACTATGAGCCATGTGGCAGAGCAGTCTTCCTGGGTTTCCTGACCTTCCTGCTGACCACCCAGGTGCCCCTTCCCAATGAAATCTCTTGCTTTGTCAGCTCGGACAATTCATTTCTGAGTTTTATATAAGAGCCCAACCTCAGGCTCTAGAAGGGGTCCCCTTCCTGCAACAACACTTCAAAGAATATAAAATTAGATCCCCACCTCTGACTCTGTTCAAATATATCAAATATAAAACCCAGTTGGTTTCAAGATATGATGTAAGCCAGCAAGATGATACCATCCATGTTGTTGTGTCCCTTTGTCAAAGCAGAAGACCCAGCCAGGCACCTGAGTCAGCAAGGTCTATATGTGGGAGTCTCCACATGGCAGACCTGATTGGCTGAAAGTTGGATCGACCTCGGGCATCTCTGTTTTCTTGTGAATCTATCTCATCAAACAACATAATGAAGGTGTTTTAGAGTACAAAAGAAGAAATGGGTTGGAATAAACTTTTGGAAGACTGGTACACTTTGTTAAGAATACAGATTTTAAGAAATCAGTGCTGAAGGATTTACTCCTTATATCAACTTTTAGTTTCTAATCAAGTTATTTATTCTTTAGTGATCAGGGTGCTAGAACTAACGAATCCTAGTCTATCATTCACAATAAAAAAGAATCCAAATACCATTTTCTTCCAGAGAAGAGAGTAAAAATGAATCCTCTTACCAGAGTTTCTTCTAACTCCATTTCCTTGAGTGTGAAAGATTATCATTTGGGTCACTGGTTTGTTGTTGTTTTTAACAGATCAATCTTTTTTTTTTAAATTTTTATTTATTTGTGTCAACTACAAATTGGCACTTGCCGTGGGCACTTGCCATCTACCTCTATAAGGAGTAAATCATGTTCTGCTGCAGCTGCTGACCTTTAACACTGTCTGAAAGGAGTTCAGGGTGGAGAGCAGAAATGAGGCTCTCCGTGCTGGTGTGGGACTGGAGAAACTAGCAGGACAGGTCTTCAGATAGTTAGATATTATCAGGGGCCAAATTTATAAGCCTAATTCTTGAATCTCCCCATATCTAGAAAAGTACTTAAATCCTCCATGGTGATGACTGTTTCTCTTGACTAGTAAAAGCTTCATGAGACTAGTAGAAACATTCTGGAAAAATATATGCTTGACTGCATGTATTCCCCCTTCAGCAAAAGTCATATATATACTCACCTTTTCCTCCTGCCTCTTTGGAGCAGTTTCTCAGAGCTATCTGAGATGCTGTCTCCTGGGCTGCAATCCTCATTTTGCCCCAAATGAAACTTAACTTGCAACTCTGACATTGTACATTTTTTAAGTCGACATTTGGCTGCACCTGGTCTGAGTTGCACCACTTAAGATCTCTGATCTTTGTTGTGGCATGCAGGATCTTTAGTTGCATCCAAGAACTCTTAGTTGTGGCAGGTGGGATCTAGTTCCAAATCAGGGATCAAACCCAGACCCCTACATTGGGAGCAAGGAGTCTTAGCCACTGGACCACCAGGGAAGTTTCTACCTTTGAAACAAAAAAAAAAATTTTTTTTAAGGTAAGAAACAGATTGGGAAAAAAATATGTGCAACACTCTATTACTATCTCTTGTGCCATTATCAAATGACTGCCTCTTAGCTTTGAGCATCTTTGCTCTTTGAGACCCTATAAACCAGTCTCCTTTGCCAACTGCCTTGTTAGTCTCTGCCAGTAGAAGGCGCTGGAGACACACCATAAACTGGGAGTTGAAGGGACTTTCTTCCTTTTCCCAGCTTTGCGTGTTTCCCAGTTTATCATGGTAGCAACTCCCTGACTGTGTGTGTGACCTAGTGGCAACCCATGCCCTCTGACATATTTCTTTGTTACTGAAAGACTGTGTAACCTGGGGCATGTATGTTCTTTCCACAGAGGTCTGAACCTGGGTCACAGGAGCCCCTCTTCAGTTATTCAGTCCCTCCTACCTTCTTCCTCCCTCAGGGATCAAGGGTGGGCAAACTTCAGCCTGCAGGTTAAATCCAACCCTCTCTTGTATTTGCACAGTCCTCCATCTAAGGACGATTTTCACATTTGAACCCCAAAGTAGCAGAATGTTATCCCAAAACAGTGGATCCTATTCTTCTCATTAAAGAACTTTATTAGCAAAGCTTGTACTCAGTTATTACAAAGATGGTGGAAATTTGTTTTCGGTGTTGTTTTATAAGCAGCTACATAATATCCTTGATTGAGCCTCTTACTCCACAAAGCCTAAGCTATCTACCACCTGGCCCTTTACACAAGAAGCTTGCCTGTCCCTGCCTCAGTTTTTTTATACCTCTTTTGGTTGTGGTGCTTTGTCACTCAGTTGTGTACAACTCTTTGCGACCCCATGGACTGTAACCCACCAGGCTCCTCTGTCCATGGGGATTCTCCAAGCAAGAAGACTGGAGTGGGTTGCCATACCCTTCTCCAGGGTATCTTCTCAACCCAGGGATCGAACCCAGGTCTCTTGCACTGCAGGAGAATTCTTGTTAACCACCTCTTATTAGTTAAAAATTCTTTATATCTAATTTTCTCTATTCAAATTAGTGGTACAGTTTGTCTCTTGATTTGGCCCTGAATGATATAACCCTAACAGACACATATCTTCTACCATTTTATAAAAAAAAATATGAACAACCCAATAGGAAAACAAACATTTATCTATTCATTTAGTGAAAAAAATATTGAATTCTTGTCATTGTTCTAGGCCTTAAGATAAAGCAGAGGATGAAGTACAAGTGAAATACAAAGAAGAAAAGTGAGAAGGAAGCCTCTGCTGTTGTATAAAATAGAGCTCATTTCTGGGAAGGGGTCATGATGAGCAGCAAGACCACCTGGAAGTGGATCGAGATGAACTTTGAGAGTCTTGCAGGCTGTGGGAGCATCCATTTTTTGTTGTTTGGCGAGTGAAAGTCATTCGGTCCTATCCGACTCTTTGCGACCCCATGGACTATATCCATGGAATACTCCAGGCCAGAATACTGGAGTGGGTAGCCTTTCCCTTCTCCAGAGGCTATTCCCAACCCAGGGACTGAACCCAGATCTCCCTCACTGCAGGCAGATTCTTTACCAGCTGAGCCACAAGGGAAACTCAAGAATTCTGGAGTGGGTAGCCTATCCCTTCTCCAGCAGATCTTCCCAACCCAAGAATGGAACCGGGGTCTCCTGCATTGCGGGTGGATTCTTTACCAACTGAGCTATCAGGGAAAAACATCTGGTATCCTTCGTCCCCAGCTGCTTAAAACCAGTAGGCTTCCCACGTGGCACAGTGGTAAAGAATCCAACTGCCAATGCAGGAGACTTAGATACGGGTTCGAATCTTGAGTCAGGAAAATCCCCTGGAGAAGGGAATGGCAACCCTCTCCAGTATTCTTGCCTGGAGAATCCCATGGACAGAGGAGCCTGTCAGACCACAGTCCATAGGGTCACAAAGAGTCAGACATGACTGAGCACGCAAGCGCAACACACACAAATGGCAGTATCTCCTTCTCCCTACCCGAAATACTGAGACAATTAACATAGCCCCCTTTCATCTACAGAACATGCCCCCTCCCAGAGGTTTCTGTTCCCTCTGAGAATGCCTGACTTAGCCTCCGAGTTCAATTGAACAAACAATTAAAAATCAAGTCTCTGATTTCCTTTGTCCCTGAAGGCAATCCGGTGAGACATGCAGGTTGGTATTTTTTTTTAAATAAGTTGGATATGTTTTAACAGCTTTGTTGTGCTATAATTGACATATACATATTTAAAGTGTACAATTTGATGTCTTTTAAAATACTTATTTATTTAGCTGCATCATGTCTTAGTTGTGTCATTCAGGATCTTTCTTTGCAGCATATGGTCTCTCACGTTGTAATGCTATAAAGTGTAGGCTTAGCTGCACTGCTCCACAGCATGTGGGTTCTTCGTTCCCTGACCAGGGATCAAACACACGTCTCCTGCATTGGAAGGTGGATTCTTAACCAGTGGGCCACCAGGTAAGTCTCCAAGGCTGGTATCTCAACCTCCTCTTATCAGAGAAGGAAATCAAGACCTCATGGGATGGAATATTCTAGTATTGATTCCAACCTAGGTTCTCTGAGACCCGACCCAGTGCTCTTCCCACTTGGAAGGTAGCTTCCAAATGCTACCTTAAGGGATGCACAAGCACAGCATCAAACAACATTAAGTGACACAGGGAGAAGGTCGTTCACTCTTTAGTTCTTGTCCTCTCCTTTTGCTCAGCAAGGAGAAGGCTCCATTCAGTGCTGGCGTGTCTTTACACTCCTCTCCAGGGCTGTTAACCTCACCTGCTGACTTCAGCGTTTTTTGCATGGTATATGTAGCAGTTACCTTCCATTTATTGCACTTGTTATGAGAATTTTTAAAAAAATAAGTTTAAGAAATAGAGTCAAAGATGTAGAAAACAATGTTATGGTTACAAATACAGAAAGTAAGGGGGATAAACTGGGAGCCTGGGATTGACATGTACACACTACTATATATGAATAGATACTAATAATAAACTACTGTGCTGCACAGGGAGCTCTTCCCAATACTTTGAAATGACCTATTTGGAAAAAGAATCTAAAACAGAATGAATATGTGTATATGTATGGGCTTCCTAGTTGGCACTAGTAGTAAAGAATCCATCTGCCAATGCAGGGTACACAAGAGATGTGGGTTCAATCCCTGGGTCAGGAAGATCCCCTGGAGGAGGAAATGGCAACCCACTCCAGTATTCTTGCCTGGAGAATCCCATGGACAATGGAGCCTGGTGGGCTATAGTCCATAGGGTCACAAAGAGTCGGACATGACTGAGTGAGCATGCACACATGTATAACTGATACACTTCTCAGTACAGCGGAAACTAACACAACACTATAAATCCAATAAACTCCAAGAAAAATTTAAAAATAAAAAAATTTACTCAAGCTTTTCTTTTAAAAGTCAATTAAAGAAAATGCAATCCTGGAAGACATAATCTGGAAAAATAAAAGTGAGAGGTGAATAACAAATGGTTGGGAAACACCAGCCTAAACCACACCTTGTAGAGTTTATAGGCTGACATGTTGCAGTATGAGATAAGATTAAGATTCAAATAAAGAATAACTGGCAATCTGGGAAGAATTTATGAATAGTTAGTTATATCTAAAGCTGTGTCTGGAGGTTGGGAAAGGTTTTCTTTTTAAAATATATTTTATTTATTTGGCAGCACCATATTTTAATTGTGGCATGTGGGGTCTAGTTCCTTGACCAAGGATGGAATCCAGGTCCCCCACATTGGGAATGCGGAGCCTTAGCCACTGCACCACCAGGGAAGTCCCTGGGGAAAGATTTAGGCTGAATGGTGAGGACTTTCTAGGAGGATCCAAGCTAGTTTTGCTTCATTAGGAGGTAATAACCACTGAGCTGCTTCAGATGTATTTCACATCATCTCGAGCTCCTTAACTTGAAAGTTCTTGACTAGAAAGCTCAGGAGTCTACATCATCGTCCCCCACGATGAAATTGTCTGTTATTTCCTGCATACGATTGAGAAAACTACTTGTTTGCTGAATGGAAGGCATGAGGGCAAGAAAGCTTTTCTAGATCAGCACAGCCTGCAGAGGCTGGAGAGCAAAACTGGAAACGTGGCTCAGCTTTGATGATTCACAGTCATTTATACCTTTGCCACATTGACTACAGCACAGGAATAGCTTCAGTTCTAAAAGCACTCACAAGCCAAAACAGCTCAGTGGTCGAACTGATACAGAGCTCACATTAGAGACCAATGTCCCTTATGAATACGGATGCAGAAATTCTTGACAAAATCTTAGCAAGCTAAACCCGGACTTCTCAGGTGGCTCAGCAGTAAAGAATCTGCCTTCTAATGCAGGCACAGGTTTGATCCTTGGGTCAGAAAGATCCCCTAGAGAAGCAAATGGCAACCCACTCCAGTATTCTTGCCTGGAGAATTCCACGGACAGAGGAGTCAGGGGGCTATAGTCCATGGGGCTGCAAAAGACCAGGACATGACTTAGCGACTAAACAGCAACAAACCCAACTACATATTAAAAAGATTACACATCATGACCAAGTGGTATTTATCCTGGAAACGCAGGGGTTCAACATAAGAAAATTAATCTATGTAGTATACCACATTAATAGGACAAAGGGAAAAAGAGCCACATGATCATCTCAATGAAAACAGAAAAAGCATTTGACAAAATCCAATACACTTTCATGGTAAGAACACTCAGAAAACTAGCAATAGATGGGAACTTCATCAACACGTATATGGCAAAACCATAGCCAACATTATACTCAATGGTGAAAGTCTGAAAGCTTTCTCCTAAGATCAAAAATGAAACAAGGTTATCTGCTTTCATCCATTGCTATTCAATATTATACTGGCAGTTTTACCAGCACAATTAGATAAGAAAAATAAATAAAAGACACCCAAATTGAAAAGGAAAAAGGAAAACTATCTCTATTCTCATACGGCATGATCCTGTATGTAGAAAATCTCCAAGAATCCACACACCAAAAAAAACTATTCCAGCTAATAAACATTAAGCAAAGTTGTAGGATACAAGATCAACACACAAAAAATTAATTATGTTTCTATACACCAACAATGAGCAATCTAAAAAGGAAATTAAGAAAATAATTCAACTCACAATAGCATCTAAAAAAATAAAATACCAAAGAATAAATTTAACTAAAAAAGTGAAGGACTTGTACACTGAAATAAAAAATAAAATGCAAAACCAAAAAAAAAAAAGAAAAGAAAAGAAAAAAAAATAAAATGCAAAAGGAAAATAAAGAAAACCTTAATAAATGAAAAGACATTCTGTGTTCATGGAAACATAATATGGAATGGAAAACATAATATTGTTTAAATGGCAATTCTACCCAAAGCAATCTACAAATTCAAGGCAAATCCCATTAAAATTTTGACATCTTTTTTTTTTTTTTTGGCAGAAATGGAAAGGCTAATTCTTAAGTTCATGTGGAAATATAAGGGGTCCCAAATATTTAAAAAGAACAGTGCTGGGCAACTCACATGTCTCCATTTTAAAACTTACTACACAGCTACATGTATTGGATTTTGTTGTTCAAAGAAAGGTCTGAGAGCCAGAAGGCTAATGCTGTAGATTTCAGTTCTAGTCCAAAGGCCTGAGAACCAGGAGTGCTAAGGGCAAGAAAAGATCAATATTCAGCACAGATCGACAAGTAGAAAGAGGGCAAATCCAACTTCCCTCCACCTTTTTGTTTTACTCAGCTTTTCAACACATTGGATGTTACTCACTCACACGAAGTTGGACCATCTACTTTACTCAGCCCACTAATTCACATGCTATTCTCTTCCAGAAACAATTTCACAGATACACCCAGAAGTAACATTTAATCAGGTATCTGGGTATCTGTGGTCTGGTCAAGTTAACATAAAATTGGCTGTTACACTACAGTAATCAAAACAGTATGTTACTGGCATAATGGTACACATATATATCAATGCAACAAAACTGAGAGTCTAGAAATAATCCCATACCTTTGGTCAATTGATTTTCAACTAGCATACTAAGATTATTCAATGGGGGATGAATAGTCTTTTCAACAAATAACACCACAACAACTAGATATCCACTTGCAAAAAAATGAAGTTAGACCCCTACCTCACACTGTATATAAAAGTGAACTCAAAGTGGATCAATAACTGAATTATAAGAGCTAAAACCATAAAACTCTTAGAAGAAAATTTCAGGGTAAATCTTCATGATCTTGTATTCAGCAATTGATTCCAAATACAAGACCAAAAGAAAAATAGAAATATTGGACTTCATCAAAATTTGAAACTTTTGTACATTAAAAGACATTATTAACTAAGTGAAAAGACAACTAGCAGTATTGGAAATAATAGTTGCAAATCATATATCAGAGAAGTGTCTAGTATCCAGAATATATAAAGAGCTCTTAAAATTCAACAACAAAAAGAAAACCTAAAATTTTAAATGGGAAAAGGATTTTAATAGACATACAAGTAAGAAATACAAATGGCCAAGAAGCATATGAAAAGATATCTAACATCATTAGTCATTAAGAAAATGCAAATCAAAACCACAATAAGATACTACCTCATAGCCACTAGGATGGATATATTAAAAAAAGAAAGAAAGAATAGAAAGTAACAGGTGTTTGTGAGGATGTGGGGAAACTGGAAACCTCATACATTGTTGGTAGAAATGTAAAATAGCATAACTGCTATAAAAATAGCTGTAAAAACTCCTCAAAAAGTTAAATACAGAATTACTACACAAGGTAGCAATTATAATCCTAGGTATAGTGGTGGTGGTTTACTCACTAAGTTGTGTCTGACTCTTACCATCCCATGGACTATAGCCCACCAGGGTCCTCTGTCCGTGGGATTTCCCAACAAGAATACTGAAGTGGGTTGCCATTTTCTTCTCCAGGGTATCTTCCTGACCCAGGGATCGAACCTGGGCCACCAGGGAATCTTTGTTAATCAGCTGCTAACTCCCCATTTCAGTGTTATTTTAACAGGAATTGCACGTGAGAGAAAGGTAAAGATTATGATAATTTTCTCAGCTCTTCCGGACTCTGATGGCCAAGGTCTGGATGTGCCCCTGGCCCAGCCCGGCGCCCCAGCTCACCTTTCTCAGCATCAGACTCTGTGTCACTGTTAGTTAGCTTTCTTTCATCCTCTCAAGTGTGTGCTCTTGAGGACAGGGCCTGGGTCTTGGTCACTCCGGGCCCCGCTGGCCCTAGGGTCCCCAGAAGGCTCTCTCGGTTAAGTAACGAGTCAACAAGGAAGGAAGTGACCGGAGTTAGGGTCATGCTCCATCGGCACTCTCGAGGGGCCCTCCTGAGCACCCTGACTTCTCTGAGCCTCAGCTGCTTCATTTGGAATCACATGGAGTCATGACCCTGTTCTGACCTCCCAGGGCAGAAAGCGATCACACACGCGCGATCACTTGGTGCGGGACCGCGGCGTCGCCTCCCTACGGGAAACGCAGGCAAAACCTTTGAAACGCGGGGAGGATGAGGGCAGAGACCTCACCTTCCTCACAGCAGACTCCCGCCCTCTCCCCCGGCAGGGCCCTCCCTCCCTGCTCCCCGCTCCCTCCCCCACCCCACCCCCACCCCGCCCCCAACTGCCCCGCCCGGACCCTCTCAGCCGGCTCCGCCGGGACGCGGAGTCCCGCGCACGCCGACATGCAGGCGCGGCTGTGGCTCCTCCTCGCCGCGCAGCTGGCAGGTAAGGCGGAGAGACCCTGGGGGCGCGGGGCTGGATGCGAGGGCTCTGCGCTGGGCCCGGGAAGGGCCTGCGGCGTGAAGTTTGGGAAAAGCTGTCCCCGCAGGATGCCCAGACCCGGGATCTGCCGGGACACCCGGGAGGCAGCCTCGGTCCCTGGGGCTGGAAAACCTCCCAGGGAACCCATTACCCCCAGGAGTCCCCGGAGCCTCTGCACTGAGGCCACCTCTGCCCCCAAAGCCTGAACCTAGGAAAACACAGACCGGAAGAGAGGAGGGAGAGAGCCGAGAGGGAGCCGGGAGTGTTGAAGGAGATGGAAAAGAAGAAAAGAGATGGGGAGGCCCAGAGGGGAAGGACAGTTCTGGCTTTGGTGCCCATCTCTTAGCCCAGGGTTCCATAGACACATTTTGACTACTTCTGAGGAAGTATCTCGGCGAACTGTAGGACAGTTCGCCAAATACCAGGCTGTTGCCAGTTTTCATACAGGTGTGGCAGGGTTCCCCCTCAGGGTGACTTGGTTCCTGAATATTCCCCGGGGGTGGGTGTTGTGGGCAGTGTAGCTTCCAGAACAAGCAGCGATGGAGTTGGAATGTTGGAACAAGAACGGAGTAGGGAGTCTGTCACTTTGGTCAGCCCAGTCAGTCTGTCTTGTAGGAGAAGTCCCTCCCCACCCCAAACTGCCCACTAACTTGTGGTTGATTTGCTCTCTAATCCAAAAATTCCAAAACTGGTCCTCCTCCCAAGGTGACACGCCTGCCAGCCTGGGTCTGACCTGGTGAACTCAACAGCATCTCTAGCAGAAGCTAGTCTAGGCCAGTCAAAGCGACTAGAGTTTTTAGAAAGAGCAGATCCCTCTGAGTGGGATCACCAGGTGACTGAGACGATGAAATGAATCAAATGAGACCATGCGTGTGGCAAGGCCTGGACCGGAGCACATGCGGAACTCGACCACAGCCAGGGGTTCCATCTCCAGGGGCTGAAAAGCAAGTGGGCACGAGAGAAACCAGGGTGTGTCTGGGCTAGGAAGTCTTCGAGTCATGACGCAGGCAAGGATCTACACAAAGAGCCCCTCCGACCTGTCTGTCTCCGGAGGGGTCCTCTTGGGGCTTTCTTAGAAGGGCCTGGAGAGTCTGTATATTCTCGGCCCTACTTACGTGCGCATGAGCCCGTGACCGGGATCCTAGAGAGGATCACAGGTTTCTTCATTTCAGAGAGGGGCACAACGCTTAGGTTCTGGGGTCCCAGACCCGGGTTTAAACCTGAATCTACCACATAGAGGCCGTATGACCTTAAGCAGGTCCTTAACCTCCCTGAGCCTCTGTTTCCTCTTGTGTAAAATAGGTGTTATTTCCTCCTGAAAAATTTGGTGAGGATTAAATGAGATAATGCATAAACCATTTTCAGCACAGTTTGATAAATACTGGCATAATCAATTCTTTTTTAAAATTTATTTACTTGTGGCTGCACCACACAGCATCCAGGATTTTAGTTCCCCAACTGGGATTCAAGTTGTGTCCCCTGCAGTGGAAGGGTGGAGTCTTAATCCTTGGATGCCAGGAAAGTCTCTATGGGTTCTTATTGTCTTCCCTGGGAGGTCAATGACCCCCAACAATGAAAAATCTCTACTCTGCTAAAAAGGCAGCATGGTTTTCCCAGAGAGGAGAGAAGGCTCAATAGCCACTTGGGCCCCAGGTATCTTTTCATTCTCAGTGGGAGTAAAAGCTCAGCGTGGTCTGTGATGGGAGTCCAGAAGTTTGATTCTTCAGTGTTAGAGGTCAGGCCAAGGAGCCTGAGCCCCAAGTAGGATTATGAATGTGGGCTTGTTGTTGTTCAGTCACCAAGTCGTGTCCCACTCTTTGTGACCCCATGGACTGCAGTACACCAGGCCTCACCATCCTCCACCATCTCCCGGAGTTTGCACAAGTTCATGTCCATTGAATCAGTGATGCCATCCAACTGTCTCATTCTCTGTCGCCCTCTTCTCCTTCTGTCCTCAGTCTCTCCCCCATCAGGGTCTTTTCTAATGAACATGGGTTCAGAAAGGCTTGGGTACACACACACATGCACACACAAACATCCTCTGCCCATCCAGGCCTATATCTTCTCTGGGCCTCAGTGCTCCCGGATCTAGGTCTTGGTCTGCAGAGTCTTCTCTGCCCCACAGCTAAAATGAAAGCTTTACCAAGTCAGGTTCCGTTTGGTGGACGTGGTCATGAAGGACCCCTTCTAATTCTCTCCTTAAGATTTCACTTGCCTCCAGTAACAAATGCTGAGAGGTGTCACATAGACGATCATTTACCCAAGAACAGTGAGTTTCAGTTTGCAATGCTTTTTTGGACATTCTGAGTCTCAGAGGTGGCTCAGTGGTAAAGAATCGCCTGCCAATGCAGGAGACCCCAGTCCAATCCCTGGGTCGGGAAGATTCCCTGGAGAAGGAAGTGGCAAGCCAATCCAGTATTCCTGCCTCGAGAATCCCATGGACAGAGGGGCCTGGCAGGTTACAGTCCATGGGGTCACAAAAGAAGTCAGACAGACAACAACACTAAACAGCAACAAGCCTGGGAGGCAGGCAGGACAGCAGCATCAAACCGCCCTCCTTTTCCAGGAAGGAGACAGGGTCCACAACTTGCCGGAGGCGCCACAACTGGTGTGGGGCACAGGTGGGGTTCAAGGCCAGGTCTGTGAGTTCTGCTCTGGGCCTCCTTATCAAGGCCCTACCTGCAGGGGCTTCCCATTTGAGACTGAAGTGAACTCCCAGCACCTCTTCTGGGGTGTCAGTCCCCCCACTGGGGAATGGGGATGCAGAGACCAGTCAATTACTGGCTTGGGGAATAATGGGCTGGGATTGTGTCTACGGGGACAGTGAGCTCCCCTTGCTGGTTGTTGTCACTGTCTGTAAATAGCAGCTGGTCCTCTTGTAGGTCGGTCAGAGCAGTCATGTGTTCTGCCAGTAATTCTGAGCTCTTCTCTGAGCTTGACCTGGGTTTCCTTCGGCCACCTGGAACCTTTTGAAAGTCTTCATGGAGTGGCCACAGGACAAGGTGAAAGGCAACCAGCTTTGACTTCAGACTGCATCCTTGACTTTGACTCCCGGGTCACGTATTAGCTGTAAGCAAGACTTTGAACAAGGCATTTCAGGCCTCTGTTCCTCGTGTGGGGATAAAAATCCTAAAGTAAGTCCGAAGCTTGATGGAGGTAATTTATGCCAAGAACCAAGCATAGAAGCATGCAGTCAGCAAGTGGTACTTTTTCCCCTGTCCCCTTTGTCAGGCTGGCATCATGAACAACTGCCTGGTGGACGATCACCCTGGGGGGTAGGGTGCGCTAAGTCCTGGAACCACTGGCTGTATTTCACACAGCCCCTGGGCCCTGCAACCGGGCAGGCTCTCTCATCACTTCTCTCATGTTTGACTCTGGGACCCCACAACCCCGGCCAAGAAAAGGTGCTGATGGTCTCTGCTCCTTCTGCTTCTCGTAGCTTTGCACGGCAGCTTGGTCCTCCAGCAGACCCCTGCCTCCTTGATGGTTCAGACCAACCAGACGGTGACGCTGTCCTGTAAAACCGAAACCTCACCTTCTACGACACGCATCTACTGGCTGCGGCAGCGCCAGGCCCTGAGCGCTAACAGTCACTATGAGTTCCTGGCCTGCTGGGTGTCCGTCAATAAAACTGTGTATGGCCAAGGGGTAGAGCAGGAGAAGCTGACTGTGCTTGGAAATTCTCCCCGCAACTTGCTCAAGCTCCAAAGTGTGAAGCCTGCTGACAGTGGTGTCTACTTCTGCATGATCGTCGGGGTACCCAACCTGATCTTTGGGAAAGGAACTCAACTGAGTGTGGGTAAGAATCTGGCTCAGTGCTACAGATGAGTACTGAGTGTGTGCCATGTCCTGGGATGGCTCCCATCCTCAGCGAGCCCTACTCGGAGGGAGGAGTTGACTTCTAGGAGCAACAGCACTACTGGTCTTTTTTTTTTTTTTTTCCATGACTGAAAGCTGTATTTGAAACTTTTTATTTTGTGTTGGAGTATAGCCAATTAACAAACAATATCGTGATAGATTCAGGTGAACAGCGAAGGGACTCAGCTATGCATATGCATGTATCCATTCTCCCCCGAAGTGCCCTCTCATCCGGGCTACCACATAGCACTGAGCAGAGTTGCTAGTGACATACAGTAGGTCCTTGTTGGTTAACCACTTTAAATATAGCAGTGGGTACCTGTCCATACTAAACTCCCCTTAGCTATCCCTCCCTGCCATCCTTTCCCCTGGCAACCATAAGCCTCGTTCTCTAAAACACTACTGTTACTAGTAACAATAACCCAAAGCCAAGCTAATGCAAAGGTTGTATGTAGTTATTCCATTTCATGCTATCGACCACACTGGGAGGCAGGTGCTGTTTGATTCCCATTGGAGATGAGATGCTTTGGGGCATTGCTGCTTCTTCCAGTACAGTAACAGGGCGGCATTCTAGGCCCATCTGAGGCTGAGGCTGGATTGGTCCAAGTCCCGACACCTGCTAGAAGTCCCCTCCCCAGTGTGCCCACAGGGAAAGAATATCCTTGCTGCCTGCACATACCCAACAAGAGCATTCACACTGTGCATGGGGGCCCATGGCTTGAACCCACGCCCAGAGTTGCAGGGAGTAAGGAGGCTAGGCCCCAGACCCAGCTGCAAATTTACCATACGCCCATGGGCAGGTCACTTCCCTCCCCAGGCCTCAGTTTTCCCATCTGTATCATGGGACTGCTAAGGACCTCCCTGATTCCCTCTGGCCCTTAGAAGCTGCAGTTCCTCAGAAGTTAAGTCAGCAAGTGCAGTAGAAATATATTGCGAGTCACAGATGTAATTTAAAAATTTTTAGGGAGTTCCCTGATGGTCCAGTGATTAGGACTCATCACTTTCACTGCCTAGGACCCTGATTCAATCCTGGGTCAGGAAACTAGGATCCCACAAACCTTGGCAAAAAAAAAAATTCTAGAAAGTAGCCACACTCAAAAAAAAGTCAAAAGACACAAGTGAAGTTAATTTAATAATACATTTTGTTTAACCCACTTTATGGACAATATTATTATTTCAGCATAAAATCAGTATGCAATTTATTACTGATATAGTTTACATTTTCTTTTCGTACTAAGTGCTCGATGTGTATTTTACACGTACCAACACATCTCGAGGCAGACTGGCCACATTAATGTGTTCTGTAGCACACGTGGCAGGTGGTTGCCGTGTTGGACAGTGAGGATTAAACTATCAAAGGTGTGAATTCTCAAAGGCCAACGTCTGGCTTAACCCCCTCCCCAGATTAACTCATGGCCAAGGCCAACCCCCAGTGGGCCTCCCACTATCTTGCTTCCCTCTCACCTGAGATCTTCTCAGACTGGAGCATTGAGAGTGACAGGGGTCCACCACGAATTGGACCACTCGGCATGGGAGGTGCAGACGTAGCAACATAATTAAGAAGACACAAGCCAGAGTGATGCTCTCTTCACATGTCACCAGCCTCTGATCTTTTTTATTTTTTAACTTTCTATTTTGTATTGGGTATAGCCAATGAACAATGCTATGATAGTTTCAGGTGAAGAGCAAAGGGATTCAGCCTTACATGGACATGTATCCATTCTCCTCCAAACTCCCCTCCCATCCAGGCTGCCACATAACATTGAGCAGAGTTGTCTGTGCTACACAGTAGGTCCTTTTTGGTTATCCACTTTAAATACAGCAGTGTGTACATGTCCATCCCAAACTCCCAAACTGTCCCTTCCCGCTCTGGGTCTTAAATCAGGAGGTGGGGAGGATGGAGAGAACTCTCGCATCAGAAGCTGAGGCATCGCTGGAGGGATGGGTGTTAACTGATTCTTGTACTGAACATTAGGCTCTTCAGAGTTTGGGGCTTGGGTTTCGTTTATTGTTTTTGTCTCTATAAGTCTCACACTTCCCACTCAAGAGATTTCAGGGGCTAAGAAAGGTGGATGGTAATGAGCAAAACTGGCTTTCAGGAGTCCCCCCACCTCCTCCACTACCTGCCCCCTCCTGGCTTTGAGCTTCCCAACCCCCTGACTCTGCCTGGCTCCCCGGGGATGACAGTCTCTCCCCAAAGCACATGCTCCCCACTGTATCATCTCTCCAGGGGTTGGGACTCCAGATAAGAGCTCACCCTCTAGCTGAAATGTCAGTACAGTTTAAAGAGGACTCTTGGATGCTAATGGGAAAGAACCCGCCAGCCAATGCTGGAGACATAAGGGGTGTGGTTTTGATCCCTGGGTCGGGAAGATCCCTTGCAGGAGGGCAGAGCAATCCATTCCAGTATTCTTGCCTGGAGAATCCCCATGGACAGAGGAGCCTGGCGGGCTATAGTCCTTAGGGTCGAATAGAGTTGGACATGACTAAATCGACTTACCACGCACTTGGATGGTAAAGAAAGTATTGAGGGGAAGACAGGCTTTTTTCAAGCACCTCAAGACACCATGGGCTCAAAAGTCCTGCCCCTTTCAAAGAGGAGAGAAGTGGGGAGATTTGAACTGGGTGCGTGTGTGCTAAATCGCTTCATTCATGTCCGACTCTTTGCGACCCTGTGGACTGTAGTCCACCAGGCTCCTGTCCATGAGGATTCTTCAGGCAAGAATACTGGAGTGTGTTGCCATGCCCTTCTCCCGGGGATCTTCCTGACCCAGGGATCGAACCCTCGTATCTTATATCTCCTGTATTGGCAGGCGAGTTCTTTACCACTAGCACCACTTGGGAAGGTGAGGGTGGGTAATCAAGAAGAATAAAGGACTTCTGGCTTTGTGCAAGAAGACAAAGGTGGGACTTCCTTGGTGGTCCAGTGGTTAGGACCCCATGTTCCCAAGGCAGGGGGTGCGGGTTCAACCCCTGGTCAGGGAACTGGGAGCCTACGTGCCACGTGGTGTGGCCAAAAATTTAAACACAAAAAAATACAAGTTCCCCCACAAACCTCCCAACAGCCCCAGGCCATTGGGGTCTGTAAATCTGCCCCCTGCAGGCTCACCACTGCACCAGTGGGAGCCTGTAGGAAGGAGGGAGATGAACACTTCTGGAGCAGTGAGGACTGAAAGGGCTGAGGGGAGGCCAGGCTGAGACACCCCAGCTGAGGGCCGGACTCCTCCCAGGCTTTCAGAACATGAAACTAAGACCATTCTCCCCCTTTACAGCCGTTTCCTTCAGCAGCCTGATGACCTGAGGTGCTTAACTTTTAAAATTTTATTTACTTGTTTGGCTGCATCAGGTCTTAGTTGCCGCATGTGGGATCTTCGCTGCATCACGCAGGGTCTTTTGATGCGGTGCTCAGACTCCCTAGTTGTGGGGCAGGCTCTAGAGAGCCCGGGTTCAGTATTTGCAGCACATGGGCTTAGCTGCTCATGGCATGTGGGATCTTAGTTTCCTGACCAGGGATCAAACCCACCATTCCTGCATTGCAGGGCGGATTCTTTACCACTGGATCACCAGGGAAGACCCCGTGCTTAACTTTTTGTCAAAATACATTTGCCCCTTAGGCAATGTGTGGTGTGATAATCTAATATAGGCATTCTTTGGCTCAAATGCTGGCCCTGCTATTTATTGGCTCTTGAACTTGAGCAAGTTCAAATAAGCAACTTGAACTTATTTCAACCCTCTGAGCCAAGGCTTCCTGGGGATAAAACGGAGAAACTAGTGCCCATCCCCAAAGTTGTTGGTTCAGTAAGCTTAAGCTGACGTGCTTGGCACAACCACTAGCATGAGGTAGGAGCTTGGTAAAGGTTAATTCTGGTTAGCTGCTTCTTCTTGAAACCCCCCAGATCATGCAGAGCAGGGGGCACAATTTCTCTACTGCCCATGTCTCAGGGTGCTGAGGGTCCAAAGGGTCAACATTTTATATGGAAGATGCCAGACGCAAAGGATCAAACACTGGCTGCTTCTCCCAGTGCCCTTGACTCTAGAGTCCAAGTTCATGTGTCACACAATTCCCTCTCCTACCATTTTGCAGAAAATCAGTGAAATGCCTTTCCCCAACTGTCAGAGGCAGAGGATTGGATTCTCGAGCCTCGGTGTCTCCCTTTGCCTTGTGGGCTTGTCCCCCTGCCCTGTCCCACCACTTCAGCCATATGACAGTGGTTTATTTTTTTTTTAATTTTTTATTTTTCAGTGGGTTTTGTCATACATTGATATGAATCAGCCATAGAGTTACACGTATTCCCCATCCCGGTCCCCCATCCCACCTCCCTCTCCACCCGATTCCTCTGGGTCTTCCCAGCCCACCAGGCCCGAGCACTTGATTCATGCATCCCACCTCTGCTGGTGGTCTGTTTCACCATAGAAAATATATATGCTGTTCTTTCGAAACATCCCACCCTCACCTTCTCCCACAGAGTTCAAAAGTCTGTTCTATACTTCTGCGATGACAGTGGTTTAGAATGAAAGAGAGGCATTACCCACCAGGAGTCAGGAGAGGAACTTGCAGACCCCAGCTGGGCCCTTTGCTTTGTGGGGCCTCACAGGGGTCAGTCCCTTACATCACTAGTGCTCTACCTTTGAAATTAAAGGTTGAGACTAGTCTAAAGTCCCTCTGATAACATATGTTTGCTTGGTTTTTTTTTTTCGGTTGAGTACCAAGGCATGTGGAGTCTCAGTTCTCTGACCAGGGATCGAACCTGGGCCCCCTGCCATGGAGGCACAGATTCTTAACCACCTAGGCTGAGAAAGAAAATCTCAACCTACACAACCTCCCAACCTGCTTGGTATTGTCCACACAGAAAAAGGCACCACCTCCTTTCTTCAGCTTCTTCCATTCGCATAGGGAGGAGGGCTCGGGGGTTGGTCGTGCCAAGGGCTAGGGGACTCCAAATGTAGCTCAAGATCTTCAGCGAGGTGAAGCCATCCATACTAATCACTTTGCTGGGCTCATTGTCCCCTTTCATTCTCACAACCACCTTAGAAAGGAGATGGGGGTCACCTCACAAAGAAACGATAGGACTTGCCCCTAGTCATTACTGTTGTTCAGTTGCTAAGTCGTGTCTGACTCTTTGCAACCCCACGGCTACAGCACACCAGGCTCCTCTGTCCCCCTCTATCTCCTGGAGTTTGTTCAAATTCATGTCCATTGGGACGATGATGCTCTCTAATCATCACATTCTCACTGCCTCCTTCTCCTTTGACCCAGCATCAGGGTCTTTTCCAGTGAGTCAGCTCTCCAAGTCAGGTGGCCAAAGTGTTGGAGCTTCAACTTCAGCATCACTCCTTCCAATGAATATTCAGGGTTGGTTTCCTTTAGGATTGACTGGTTTGATCTCTTTGCAGTCCACACAGTGGTTGATCAGGGGTCTTGGGGCTCTTCATATCTGGATGGCTCCAGAGCCCCTCTCTCCAGGACACCAAGTTGACCTCCATCTCTGAGCCCTCAGATCCATCTGAGAATTACTAGATCAAAAATCCCATTGAGCTGTGGCCTTCAAGCCCGTGACAACCTAAGGAACATTAAGAAGGATTTTAATACCTGAGTATCAGACATGCAGTTGTAAGTTTTGTCTCTGAGTCCACCTGCTATTTACCTGGCTAAGACATGTGTCTTGCTTGTTTTTGCAGTTGATGTACTTCCTACCTCTCCCCAGCCAACCAGGAAGACCAGCACCCCTAAAAAGAAAGTGTGCCGATTCCCAAACCCGGTGACTCGGAAAGGTGAGTTCTCCCATTCCTCCGGGTTCTCAGAAGCACAGCCAACACTCTTCTCCCCTCTCTCCCTCCCTTCCTTCCACAAACTCTTCCCAAGTGTGGACTCTAGCCTGTTTCTCTAGCCCTGAGCTGGAGTCTAAAGGAGAGCTGAGTGCGACAGCAGTGCTGTTTCCCAATCGCTCATATTCTAGTAGGGGACACACTCGTAAATCGTCACAGGACAACACTTAATGAAGGACTCAGTGCTCAGTCGCTAAGTCGTTCTGACTCTTTGCACCCCCATGAACTGTAGCCTGACAGGCTCCTCTGTCCATGGACTTTCCCAGGCAAGAACACTGTGAGTGGGTTGCCGTTTCTTTCTCCAGGGGATCTTCCCCCAACCAGGGATGGAAATTGCATCTCCTGCGTTGGCAGGTGGATTTTTTTACCACCAAGCTACCAGCACCCCTAATGAAGGATCTATCTGCCCAACACTTGCACACAAATGTTCCCAGCAGCATTATTCTTTGTTTCTGCTGTTGTTAAGTTTTTATTTGTTTTTTGGCTGTGCTGGGTTTTCACTGCTGCACAGGCTTTTCCCTAGCTGTGGTGCACAGGCAAGCAGCAGCTTTCCCTGGAGTCACATTTTGGAGAGGTGATCACACTTCACCGAGGACCTTTAGCTGTGTCTAGGTCTCTGGTTCAGGTCATAGCTCAGGAGGCCTCCTCTGACACCTCTCCACCCAGAAGAAAGGGGTCTTTCTACCTTCCACATCCCTGCAGTTTATGCCCACCTCCATTACTTAAAACTTTATCCCGGCATAATCTGCATGTCATAAAATTCTAAGTGCACAACTCAGTAATTTTTAATAAATTTACCGAGTAATGCATCCATCACCACAAACTAGTTTTAGAACATTTCCATCAAACCCTCAGATCCCTTTTGCCTATTTATAGTTAATCTCTGTCCCCCCTCCCAGCCCCTGGCAACTGCTAATCTACATTCTGTCACTATAGATTCATGTCTCTATAGATTCATCTCTCCTGAACATTTCATACAAATGGAATCATATGGTATATGGTCTTTCATGCCTGGTTTCTTTCACTTGGCATCACATTTCTGAGTTTCATCCAGGTTAAGAAACCCATGGAGATGAGAGGGAGGCAGACAGAAGCTTCACATCTCAGAACAGAAAAGGACCTCCCAGGGCCTCTCACCAAACTTTCCCCTCCGCGTGGCACCAGCCAGCCTTGGTGATGGTGGTTCCCTCCCCAAGAGCAGCCCATGCCATTTCCTTCCTCCCTTCCCCACCCCGGCCCTCCCCACCACCTCTCCTGCCCTAAAGCTGTAGCCATGAGACTGGCAGGGACTGCAGAACTCAGGGGACTTGAGTCTGTATCCAGACCCTGCTTTTTACTATCCAGGTGACCTTGGGCAGGTAATTGAACTTGGTTGAAGCTTCTTTTCTCTGAACTGTAAAATGAGAGATAAAAATGATAGTAATTCCTTCCGTTCTTCCATTCACAAGTTGGAAATTTGCAGTTAGTACTGTACTTGACACATAACAGATCTTCAGTAAACGTTCTACCCCTTCTCTGACATCCAAAACTCTTTCTTTTTCAACCTTGGGCGTCAGTCTGTAGCCTTGCCTTTTTCACCCATGGGTCCTGATTCTGCCAGCTTACCCACTCACAAGGACCAGTCATAGGGAAAGGAAGAGTATCAGAGAAGGATTTGGGGTATCAGTTTATATTTGATATAAATTCTGCTGTTTACATAATTTATAAAGTGGGTAGAAGGACAAATAGGCAACCCATAGAAGAAAAATCATGCATGGTCAATACATGAAAATGGGCTGAAATTGGCAAGTAGGAAATTGAAATGAAATATTATTTTTCACCCACTGCTCTGCAAAAATTAAAATCTCTGATAATGTCAGGGGTAGGCAGGGTACATGACTGGTGATTAGGAATGGAAATCAGTGAAGCCTTTTTGGAAGGTATTTTACAGTATCTGTTATTATTGAAAATGGATATAGTCCATGGTTTGTTGTTCTTGTTTTCAGTATCTGGCTTGGGCAGGCTCCTGCACAGGGAGAAACATACCTGGATGTTCTCTGTAGCCTTATTTGTAAAATGCAAAAAAAAAAAAATGTACATTAATGGCTAAATAATCTATGGTACAGCCATACTTCAGATGACATGCTGTTAGAAAAAAGAATATGCTGGCATGTTTAAGAAAAAAAAACTGGTTGCAGAACAATTTGTACTGTATAAGCCTCTGTATTTTTAAAACTATATGTGCTACAGTGAACATTGGGGTACGTGTGTCTTTTGCAATTATGCTTTTCTCAGGATATATGTCCAGCAGTGGGATTGCTGGGTCATAGTGGTTTTGTTTTTAGTTTTTTAAGGAATTGCCATACTGTTCTCCATAGTGGTTGTATCAATTTCATTCCTACCAACAGCGCAAGAGGGTTCCCTTTTCTCCACACCCTCTCCAGCATTTATTGTAGACTTTTTGGTGATGGCCGTTCTGACCAGTGTGAGGTAATGGGAATTTGCTATATAGCATAAGGACTCAACCTGGTGATCTGTCATAACCTAGAGGGGTGGGAGGGAGGTTCCCGAGGGAGGGGACTTATGTATACCTATGACTGACTCATGTTGATGTATGGCAGAAGCCTACACAACACTGTAAAGCAACTATCTCCAATTAAAAATAAATTAAAAAAAAACTGTATGTGATGTGTCTACGTAAATTATATATAGGCAAATTAACAATGGTAATCACTTCTGTGAAGGAGCTACAGTGAAAATATATTCAGCTATTTCTTCTAAAATTAAATTTTTTTTAATAAATAATAAAAATCCCATTACCAGGCATGCAAATTGTCTATCTCATTTTGAACAAAAGTAGCTACTGAGTTTATTAACTCTTTAAATTTGGATGTGGGACCTGAAGATTGGGCTTCCCTGGTGGCTCAGATGGTAAAGCATCTGCCTGCAATGTGGGAGACCCAGGTTCGATCCCTGGGTCACGAAGATCCCCTGGAGAAGGAAATGGCAGCCTACTCCAGTATTCTTGCCTGGAAAATTCCATGGATGGAGGTGCCTGGTGGGCTACAGTCCATGGGGTCGAAAAGAGTCGGACACGACTGAGCAACTTCATTTTCACTTTTCTGAAGTTTTATATATGAAATGATTTTAATATGTTTAAAGAGCCTAGAAAAGACTAGAAGGAAGCATGCAGAAAAGTGGTATTCTCTGAGTGGCGGGTGGGGCTTCCTGTGGATTTTTCCTTCTTTGTGTTTATCTGCACATCTCAAATGTTCATTCAACACGTGTGTATTTTCCAGGTCTGTCCTGCACCCCGCTCATCATCGGCCTGCTGGTGGCCGCTGTCCTGATTCTTCTGGTGTCCTTAGGTGTGGCCATCCACCTGCGCTGTAAGTTCTGCCCTCTTGGGCCACCATGTGCATATGTTTCCTCAGTCACTCAGGCGTGTTCTGCTCTTGCAACCCCAAGGACTATAGCCTGCTAGGCTCCTCTGTCTATGCGATTTCCCAGGCAAGAACACGGGAGTGGGTTGCCGTTTCCTTCTCAAGGTGGTTTCTTTATCACTGAGCCACCTGGCAAGCCTGGATCTTCCTGGTGACTCCTTTTGCTGCTGGATGTGTCCCCCAGGGTCCTTTCTTCTCTAGGGGAACAGGGCAGGTGGCAGCCTGGTGGGAAGTTTGCTCCTCCAACCCCAAACCCTTGATAATTCCCAGAAGTGATTCTTGGCCTGAGGCCAAGCTGCAGGAGTCAGAGACCACCACATCTCTGGAGTCAGACAAACCTGGATTTGCATTCAATTCTTGATCTAGCAACTTGGGCAGATGCCCTGGCCCCCTTGAGGCTCAGCAGCGCTACCCAGGGTAACTATATTACCTACCTCCCTGGGTTGTTTTTGTAAAGTCCTGCCCCAGGGCATGTACTCTCTAAGCAGGAACACCCAGGAGCATTTGGGGTGGAAACAGTGCACAGAAATTACACTGGGGGTTGCATTTCACTCCCCAAAACTAGAAATCCTCCCCTTGAGGCTGTTGGGAAACTCAGAGATGGTTTGCTGTTCTCGACCACTTCAGGGGTAAGATCACCTCCTTCTACGGGCTCCAGGGGAGCTGGTGGCTCAGATGGTAAAGAATCTGCCTGAAATGCAGGAGATCCGGGTTTGATCCCTGGGTTGGGAAGATCCCCTGGAGAAGGGAATGGCAACCCACTCCAGTATTCTTGTCTGGAGAATTTCATGGACAAAGGACTTGGTGGGCTACAGTCCACGGGGTCACGAAGAGTCAGACTTGACTGAGAAACTAACACTTTCACTTTCAGGGGAGTTTCAGGGGAGGCCAGCACAGCTGGTCAAGAGCCCAGAGCCCCAGACTCTACTCCTGACCCTGCTGCTCACTGGTGCACTCTGGGCTTGAGCAAGTCACTCACCCTCTCTGGGCTTCTATAAAATGAGAGGGGTTGGCCCACTGGAACATGGACTAGGTCAGTGGCTCTTTCATAAGTCACAGACCCCTTTGAACATACGATCACAATTATGGACCCCCTCTACAGGGAAATGCATGGTGTGCACATTTTTGCATACAATTGCCACCCAAAAAAGGATCCATTTATTTCATTCTAAGAACCTTTAGAGCTCAGGGGTCTGCAAATATTTTGTTCAATGAACTCATCAGTGAAAAAAATCTTTTAATTATAAATACTAACTGCAACTAGCTGTATTTTTATTATATTTAATATATACCTATAAATATTTATTTAATAAATTATTAAAATTTATGTTAGCTGGGTTTATTTAATATGCTGCATTAGCCAAAATGTTGGTTCAGATTTCTCTGTACCATCTTAGAGAAATCCCAGATGAACTTTTTGGCTAACTCAATACTGTGTATGTTATTAAATGTTCTTCAGAAATAAAAAGGATGAGATAAACATGAAAATACACATGCTCATATTTCCTTCTTACATCCCAAGGGGAAATCTTGCACACCCCCAGAGTCCATAAGCTCTGGTTTAAGACCACCTGTCTGTACAGCCTCTCCTTCGTGACCTGCCATGAAGGGCAAGATGGTGCATTCAAGGGCACACAAACAATCACTCACTAGCTACAGAATTTTAAGCAAGTTACTCAGTTACACACTCGCTCTCTAGATCAGTTTCCCAATCTGCAAAATGAGATAATAAAGGTAGTATTCAACTTATAGCATTAAAGGAGTTAAAACCCATGAAATGTTTGGAGCAGAGCCTGGAACCAAAGAAGTGGTTCTAGGTGTTAGCTGTCCCTGTCATCACTCTGCTTGCTCTCTGGGGCTTGGTATCTGTAGTTCACAACCCACATCAACCGGCACTTTTGCTTTCTCCTTCCAGGCCTGCAGAGGAGAGCCCGGCTTCGTCTCTTAAAACAGTAAGTGGTTGGGGTCTTGAAAAAGCTCCCAGCCTACAGCCCTGGGTGTGGCCCTGGCTTTCTCACTCTGGCGGCTGCTCACAGGCATCTGAGGAGCCCCAGCCAGACACTACCTTCAAAAACTCACACACTGTATAAGTAGATGTGGTGATGGAGTTCAGGCAAAGAGAGAAACTAAGCAAACAGAATACTGGCTAGTTGTTTAAGTTTATGTCAGGTGTGGTAAGATTTAGTTCTTGGCTTTTTTGAGGATAACAGTGAATTCTTTTCTTTTTTATTTTTTCCTAATTGCAGTATAGTTGATTTATATTGTTGCATTAGTTTCAGGTATACAGCAAAGTGATGCAGTTATATATATTTTATTTTTCAGATTCTTTTCCACTATAGGTTATTGAATAACCAACTCCTGCTTGGTTAGAACCAGTAGGATATCCCAAACTTTTTGCCACCTGTTATTTCATTAAACTTGGTCCTGCATGACATAAGAGGGTTATTTTTACAGATCAAGATTTGCTCAAAGCACTTGGGGCAGTAGAGAGAAGAACAGAACCTGAAGCCAAGTCAGTTGACCCCAAGGGCAGTGGAATTCCTTCCTGGCTAGTGTTGTGTGTTGGACTTGACCCGACCTGGGCCCCAGGAGTCAGCAAACCCACTGGCTGAGTCACACAGACACAGGGGCAACAAGCTTGCTCTTTAGGCCCACTGAACTGTGTAAGCTCCAGCAGAAGCCAAGGCTGCTTGCTGCTTCCATACTGAAGGGCTTCTGGATCAGTATTTGGTCATGGGCAGTGCCCTTGGACTGCTTTTCCTGCCTCAAAACAGAGATAGTTTCACATCTACCTATCTCATTAATTACATCCCCCTCTATGTAGGGGTGTTTGGAAAAAAAAAGAAAGTTTCTGCCCATAGATTGAGGATCAAGAGCTCTGGCTCCATTCAAGCAGATCTTGGTTTGAATTCTGCCTGCTACTCACCATCTTTGTGACTGCAGGCAAGTCACTTCACCTCTCTGAGCCTCTGATCCCTCATGGGACAGCAGTAACAACCACATGGCTATTGTAAGGATTTACTGGGGAAACACCTTCCAGGTGCTCAGCTCCTGTATTCTTGGAGTCCAAGCACCAGCTCATGCTACTTACAAAAGACAATTTTATGAGCCCAACACCCAAGACACAAAATGTTTTCTTGTTGATTATAAATGACATACAATATTATACTAGTTTCAGGTGTGCAACATACAAAGTATTTTTTAAATGTTTATTTTTATTTATTTACTTGTTTTTGGCTATGCTGGGTCTTCATTGCTACACAGGCTGCTTTTTTCCAGGTTAGGTGAGCAGGGGCTACTCTCTAGTTGTGGTGCAAGGGCTTCTCATTGCGGTGGCTCCTCTTGTGGAGCACAGGCTCTAGGGTTCTCGGGCTTCAGTAGTTGCAGCTCCTGGGCTCCAGAGTACAGGTTCAGTAGTTGTGGCGCACTGGGCTTAGTTGCCCTGAGGCAAGAGGGATCTTCCTGGATCGGGGATTGAACCTGTGTCTCCTGCATTGGCAGGCAAATTCTTAACTGCTGAGCCACCAGGGAAGACCACAATGTACTTTTAAATATTGTGAAATTATAAATTTTCAAATATACTCATTATACTATATGTTCTACATTATCATGCACATTGTATTTGTGTATGTTTATACATGTTGTATTATACAGTTGCTTAAACATGCCTGTTAACGTTTCATATGTTTTTTGATGATAATTTTTGTGGGGTTTTTTTTTTGGCTGTACTGGGTCTTTATTGCTGCGAGCAGACTTTCTCTAGTTGTGGTGTGCAGGCTTCTCATTGTGGTGGCTTCTCCAGCTTCAGAGCACAAGCTCTGGGCGCGTGGGCTTCAGTAGTTGGGGCTCCTGGGCTCTAGAGTGTCAGCTCAGTAGTTGCGGTGCACAGGCTCAGTTGCCTCGCAGCTGGAATCTTCCAGGACCAGGGATCGAACCTATGTCCCCTGTATTGGCAGCCAGATTCTTAACCACTGGACTACCAGGGAAGTCCTTCGATGATCATTCTGATGGTCTGCAATTTTTAATTTATGTGCTGGATTTAGAAACTCCCCCACATTTAGGAGACAGTAACTTAAGAGTTTTTGTCTCATCCTAGACCTCTGGTGTGTTTCGTCCATATCTTCCTTGTGGTGACCTTTTATGGAAAATGTCTCCCCCTCAGGGTACTGCCTGTGACCTTGCCTCCCTCCCACCACTTTGTTTTAACTTGCTCCCCTGGTGATTTGATGCCAGTTTAGGGGGAGTCTGTTGCCAGACCTCATGCTGTGCCAAACCCAGGGGTTCTAAGGATCAGGTCAGGCAAGCAAGGGGCTGGGGGTGGCCCTAGGTGGGAACCGAGCCCCTTCGCCCTCTTCATTCCAAAGAGCTCTCCTTTCATCCATTGCCCATAGTTACACTTACCTGTAAGATGTCCTTGAACAAAAGGGTCTGAGGCTAAAAGAAGTTTGAAAACCACCTCTGGGTTTATTCTCAGGATCCAGGTGTGGATGAAATAGTCTGTGGGCCTCAAAGAGCAACTGTTACAAATTCAAGTTGCAGTTTGGGGCAGACATTCCCCACCCACTAACTGGCTTTAGAAAATCATCTGTCAATTTGAATCAGTTCTAATGAGATGGATGAAACTGGAGCCCATTATACAGAGTGAAGTAAGCCAGAAAGATAAAGAACATTACAGCATACTAACACATATATATGGAATTTAGAAAGATGGTAACGATAACCCTATATGCAAAACAGAAAAAGAGACACAGAAGTACAGAACAGACTTTTGAACTCTGTGGGAGAAGGTGAGGGTGGGATGCTTTGAAAGAACAGCGTGTATATTATCTATGGTGAAACAGATCACCAGCCCAGGTGAGATGCATGAGACAAGTGCTCGGGCCTGGTGCACTGGGAGGACCCAGAGGAGTCGGGTGGAGAGGGAGGTGGGAGGGAGGATCGGGATGGGGAATACGTGTAACTCTATGGCTGATTCATATCAATGTATGACAAAACCCACTGAAATGTTGTGAAGTAATTAGCCTCCAACTAATAAAATAAAATTAAAAAAAAAAAAAGAAAAGAAAATCATCCGTCAGCAGGTCATCTTCCTCTGGTCCCTTAGTGCACATGAGTGAATCGCTTATCTTAGAAGGCACCGCAAGAGGTAACACTATTCAAAGCTAGAGTTCTTAGGGCTGCATTTTTTAAGCATTTTAATTTTTTGTGTGTGTCTTAAACAATAGT
This sequence comes from Muntiacus reevesi, assembly GCF_963930625.1. NCBI lineage: Eukaryota > Metazoa > Chordata > Mammalia > Artiodactyla > Cervidae > Muntiacus > Muntiacus reevesi. The sequence continues at coordinate 55,874,857 of NC_089251.1, read as the reverse complement.
CTTTATGTTTACACAAAGCAGTACAAAGTGAGGCAGTTCCTCAAAAGGTGACTTGGAGCTAGAAAATCCATCCTGAGCATGAAAGTGTTAGCATTAGCTGCTAAGTCATATCCAACTCTTTGCTACCCTATGGACTGTAGCCTGCCAGGCTCCTCTGTCCATGGAATTTCCCAGACAAGAATACTGGAATGGGTTGCCATTTCCTTCTCCAGGCATTTTTAATTTTTCCTTAATGATGAAGATGGGCCTTAAAAACACTCTAACACAAAACTCTTGGCCCTCGGCTAGTTACTGGGACTAGAGCCCTGCATCCTGAGGAGCTATTTATCTCTGTTACAGGAAATTCAATAGCATTAGCCTGAAAATAAGTGGTTTCACAAGTTGCCTGTTGTTTTCAGGTTTTACAAGTGATCAGAGAATACGTTTTCTGGTGTCCCGCTACAAAAATACATGGTCAGTGATGAGCGAGATCCAGAAAAATGAGAAAGAATGGACACATTCAGCCGTGGAAATGTCACTGAAACTGCAGAAGCTGCCTGTTTTTAACTACTGCAAGTTCTTTCTATGGGCCTCATGCGTGGAATCAACTTGTTACAAGGTCACTGGCAATCTTAGAGAGAAGGCTTCAGAACCCCACGGCACTTCCTGCTACTTGCAAGGCACTCTGGAGGACTGAATACAAAATGGCACGCAGTGCATCACTTCTGGCTCCTGTAACTCAGCCTGGGTTGGTCTGGGAACTTTGTGTTGACCGTCCAGCCACCACATTTCTTTGCCCAGGTAGGGCAATGACACTGAGACCCGAATCTCTCATGGGATGGTGATGGGATGGGTCCCCTTGGTCTTCCCAGGCCGGGGCTAACCCTTTCCACAGGGTGCCCCCTGAGAGCAGACCCAGATTGGAAATGAGGCTTCCAAGGGGCTGATCTGGCTCTCAGGGTCACTTCAGTTTCTGAGGACCTCCTTTGGGGCTGGGAACTTGCGGTCTGGGGGACAAGAGACCCCTTGATCTCCTGCTAGGAAGTTCTTCAGCTTTCACTTCTGCTCTCCCATGGTTTATATATTTCTTCTCTTGCTTGCTGTTCCTTTTATGATAATATCTTGGTTGTAACAATAAAGCCTTGAGTAAAAAGATGCGGATGGCTCCTGTGATATAAATGCACAAAAGCTCGTCTATGTGGTAAAGATGTTGGTGCTCAGTTAAAAAGAAATTAACAAGGTTAAAATGACTATGGCTTCATTCTGCATCAAGCTTCTCGTATGTTCGTGCTAAATTGCTGTAGTTGTGTCCTATTCTGCAACCCTGTGGACTGTAGCCTGCCAGGCTCCTCTGTCCATGGGATTCTCTAGGCAAGAATACTGGAGTGAGTTGCCATTTCCTCCTCCAGGGGATCTTCCCAAGCTGGAATTGAACCCACATCTCTTATGTCTCCTGCATTGTCAGGAGGGTTCTTTACAATTAGCACCACCCTTATTTGCCCCCAAACATGCCATAGTCCCCTTTGTAGCTGTAGAGAAAGCCTGGAGGGGATGGAACCTAGAGCCAAGAAACAGATGCCTCCAAGGCCAACCCCCGCTCCAGCCCAACCCCCAAACTGCTTTCACTAACACCTACCTGTTCATTTCTACTGAGCACGGAACCCTGGGGACGCCTGGCCATGAGGCAGGTGAACTTGCACCAAAGAAGAGGTGAGAGGGACTTCCCTGGTGGTTCAGTGGTTGGGACTACAGCTTGCAACGCAGGAGACGGGTTCAGTCTCCCGAGTTTGGGGAGCTGGGATCCTGCATGCCTCTTGGCCAAACAACCAACGCATAGAACAGAAGCAGTGTTGTAACAAACCAAATAAAGACTTTAAAAATGACCCACATCAAAAAATAAAAAGAGAGAGAGAGGAAGGTGAGAGACCTCAGGGTCTCTGCCACATGGCCATTAATATTTTACTGTCTCTCAGCTTCAGTAGTCAGAGAAGAAAGATACAAGGAGAAGATGCTGAGCTGAAGTGGAGAAGTCATAAGAGCCCCTGGATCTTATCTTAGTTTCCCAGCCTGCACTTGAGCAACTTAAGAGCTATCGGGCCAGAGAAGAATTCAACATTTGGTCACATTAACAGAAGCACACGACCCAGGTCAAAGGAGGAAAGAGTCCCACCTGCATTTCCTGGCCTGCCCTGGGCTGGGAGGTGTAATTTAAGAAGGGCAATGACAAACCAGGCTCTGTGCAGAGGTCTCTGGCAGCCACAGAATGTGACTGTGACCTGGGCTGGTGTGAAACATTTTCTGGCATCTGAAAGGTTCCCTGTGGAGTCGGGGGCAGGGCAGGTCTAGGTGTGATGGATGGGAGTCAGAAGGGCTTAGATGAAGGAAGTGAGGAAGAGAAGCAAACATTTTTCTGCCCACCAGCTGTGAGGTCAACAGAACAGGTTGTCTTCTGAGGCTGACGGGTCATCTGAAAGGGCCAGGTTAATCTAGACCAGAGTCCTCCAGGGTTCACTTTGCTCCAAGATGCCCGATTTAGTAGTGTAGTGTTAGTCGCTCAGTCATTTCTGACTCTTTGCAACCCCACAGACTGTAGCCCACCAGCTTCCTCTGTCCATGGAATTCTCCAGGCAAGAATTCTGGAGTGGGTTGCCATCTCCTCCTCCAGGGGATCTTCCCGACCCAGGGATTGAACCTGGGTCTCCCGCATTGCAGGTGGACTCTTTACCATCTGAGCCACCAGGGAAGCGTGGACCAGAGTCCTCCAGGGTTCACTTAGCTCCGAGATGCCCTATTTAATAAGAGACTAAGGCCCAGATGTGCACTCTGCCCTCCCTGAAGGTCACACCCTGTCCGCAGAGGAAGTTAAGAGCAGGCCTCAACAGCCTCATTCCTCTACAAGCTCTGCTATTTAACTGCATCTCCCAGCCGCTGTCTTTGTGGTAGTGTTTAGTTGTTTGCACGTTCTCCTGGAGTGAGGTTTGGGGGTCTGGGTGGGGGAGGGGGGCCCCTCTGTTTTCAGTGCCGCGTGGGCTCCATCTGCCTTGGGAGCCAGGTGTACAGACTTGGCTGCCAGTGAGAGGGGGCTGCGGTGAGGAGGTTTGCACTCAGCACCTGACTCTTGTTTTGAAGAAGTAACAGAGCATTTATTGCTTTCTGTAGGGCTGTTACAGCAAAATATCCAAAAATGTTTCTTGATTTAGCTATCTTTTGACTAGCAGTTTCACTCATCGGTGTGTATCTTAAAGAAACACATCCCGGCGTGTATCTTAACAAAATGCATCCCAAAGTGATGTGGCATAGAAATATGCATCAGGTTGTTCCTTGGAGTGTTGCCTGTGAGCCAAAAATTGGAATCAATCCAAATGTTCCTTAAAAAGAGCCAGTTAGATCAAATGCTGTGCAAGGGACTCCATGTAACTGTGAAGAAAAGAACCGATGCCTATTCACTGCCATCAAATGATGACCACTACATCTGCATCTATTTTAACATCTGTATGGATTATTCTCTTTTTATTATTTTTTTATTTTGGCTTCACTGTGAGGCACGTGGGATCTTAATTCCCCGATCAGGACTCGAACCTGAGTCCCCTGCAGTGGATGCACAGAGTCTTGACCACTGGACTGCCTAGAAAGTCCCAGATTATTCTCATTTTAAATGTAATACATGGTCACTGTTAAAATTCAAGCACAGATTTTAAAAAACAGGCAAATGTATGTAAGTTAGAAGTCAGGATTGGGTTCCCTTGGTGCAAGGATGATCATGAGAAGGGAGCAGAGGTTTGGGGTGCACATGTTTTGTTTTTCCATATGGGAGCTGGTCCCAGGGGGTATTCAAGTTGTGAAAAGTCATAGAGCTGTATAGTCATGAGATGTCAACTTTCATATTGTGGCTTAGTCACTAGGTCGTGTCTGACTCTTTCGTGATCCCAAGGACTATAGCCCACCAGGCACCTCTGTCCTTGGAATTTCCCAGGCAAGGATACAGGAGTGGGTTGCCATTTCCTTCCCCAGGGGATCTTCCTGACTCAGGGATTGAACCTGCATCTCCTGCATTGGCAAGCGGATTCTTTGCCACTGAGCCACCTGGGAAGCCCTCAACTTTCATATATAGCTATGGAAATAGGTGTACATTATGCTTTTATAAAGAGATATTTTAAAAGTCGAAATACAGAATGTTGCAGAAATGTGTAAAATTGGTATTTGAAAGTTTCTTATTCTTCCAGAATGTACTTTTTTAAAAAATTTATTAAAAGTTCCACATACTTTTTATTTATTTATTAAAAATTCTGTCTTATCTTTTTAAAAAATTTATTTCTTTTTACTTATTTGGTTGTGCTAGGTATTAGTTGCACTATGTGGGAACTTTTAGTTGCAGCATATGAACTCATAGCTGGAACATGTAGGATCTAGTTCTCTGACAAGGAATGGAAACCAGGCCCCCTACATTGGACCACTGGGCCACAGGGAAGTCCCCCTTCATGTACTTTCTAAACCAAAACTTTAGAATCTTATAAAATATAATGTATAATATAAAACATAGAACATAGAATCGTTTTGCTTGATTTTTTTTCTCTAATAATATATCGAAACCTCTGGACATGTTTGTTCCTACATGCATAGAAAAAGGTCTAGAAAGACAGATTCCAAACTGTTAATGACAGTTACACTGGGGAATTTCCATTTCGGCATCATACATTTCTATGGTCTGCGAATTTTTTTTTTTTTACAATAATCACTTATTACTTTTATAATTGGGGAGAAAGAAAAAGCTTGGAAAAAAGAAACAGCCTCTGTTAAAAGAGGCTCTGGTGATTGTAATATTAAAAAACTGGAATCAGTTTAAATAGCTATCAATGAGGGATTTGTTCCTAAATCATGATTTTTAAAAATCTGTACAATGGAAATCAGTGATACATGCTGAGGTGGCTGGCTAACAGGGTCTTACTCTACCAGCTCTATAACCTTGAGCAAGCTATTTGACCTCTGTGAACCTGTTCTTTCCTTTGAAATGGGGGCTCCAGAGGTTATCTCCTTCTTGATCTTGCTGTTGGCCTTGAATGACCACAGATAGGAGGGTCTGGGGCAATGCTGGTTTCCTCCCCTCCCTTCCTCTCAGTGGGAAGCAAGGATGTCCCCCTCCCCAAGTGGAGGCCAAGTTCAAAGGAGGAAGGAGGCTCTCACATCCCCTTCCCTTACATCCTGACTCAGCCCCACCCCCACCGCCGCCGACTGCTCTCTACCTGTAGGAAGTGAGCAACTTGTTTTCAGAACGTGATCCCCGGCCCCCCAGTGTGGGCTGCAGAGCCAATCCGAATCTACCACCCCAGTCAAAGGGAAAGAGAGAAAGAGCCCTCTGTTTAGGGGCCTTTCCAGGTGTGGAGGACAAAAAGAGGTTTCCTCTGTTGCTTCTTGGGAAACCTCCTCAGATGCGTCACCGACACTCCTTGGTGGCTGTGAGTCACTAGTTCCTGGAGTCCTCCTGCTGCAAAGCTCCGCGTATCAACCCCAACTGAAGGAAACCATAGGCCCCAACACTGATGAGTTTGGGATTCCCAGAAATGCGTGTGACACATGTGATTCTTATCAAACCGAAAGCAGAAGTGCTGAAAAGGGCACTGCTCTCCCTGCGAGGTCTCATTGGCTCTCCGGAGGCCTGTTTTTTTTTTTCCATTAACTGACTGCCTTTTACATGCAGGTCCTCATCTTAGGACTTCCCTGGTAGCTCATTTGGTAAAGAACCCACCTGCAATGCAGGAGACCCAGGTTCAATTCCTGGGTTGGGAAGATCCCTGGAGGAGGGCATGGCAATTCACTCCAGTATTCTTGCCTGGAGAATCCCGTAGACAGGGGAGCCTGGCAGGTTACAGTCCAGGGAGTCACAAAGAGTTGTACACTACTTTGCAACTAAACCACCACCCCATCTTACAGTTTAGCTTTAGTTCCTAAATTTGAATGGACACTACCTATATCTCAATTCATATATGATTATTTTTTACTGATTCTCATTGGAGTATAGTTGCTTTACAGTGTCATGTTAGTTTCTGCCACACAGCAAAGTGAATCAGCTATACATACACATGTATCCCCTCTTTTTTGGATTCCCTTCCCATTTAGGTCACTACAGAGCACTGAGTAGAGTTCCTTGTGCTATAGAGCAGATTTCACTTAGTTATCTATTTGTACGTAGTATCAGTAATGTGGTGGTGGTGGTTTAGATGCTCGGTCGTGTCCGACTCGTTTGTGACCCCATGGACTACAGACCACCAGACTCCTCTGTCCATGGGATTTCCCAGGCAAGAATATTGGAGTGGGTTGCCATTGCCTTCTCCAGGGGATCTTCTCAACCCAGGGACTGAACCCTCATCTCCTGCTTGGCAGGTGTATTCTTTACTACTGAGCCCATCAATACTGTATACATGTCAATTCCAATCTCCCAATTCATCTCACCCCTTTCCCCTGTGGTAGCCTTACATTTGTTCTCTGCATCTGTGTCTCTATCTCTGTTTTGCCAAGAGGTTCATCTGTAACATTTTTCTAGATTCCATACATATGCGTTAATAAATGATACTTTTTCTGACTTACTTCACTGTATGTGACAGTCTCAAGGTTCACATATTATTGATTGCAGACCATCTCCCTTCCAGCCCCTCATTTATGTGAAGAAATCACTCAGTCCTCTCTGTGCAGTTTGTGATGCTCTTCCTTAGTCTGCTTGCTGCTGCTACAAATACATTAACTCCAGCACCTTTGTGTGCTGGCCTGCCCTGTGCTGGGATGAAGGGTGGCCAGGGGGACACTGCCCAGCCCTCCAGACTCATGTGTGCTACAAAAGAGGCTCTAGGCTGAAGCCAGTCCTTCATTTCCTCGAGTGAGGAGACCGAGGGCTGTGGGACCTTCTGGCCCTGTCCTGCCACCTGCCCAGATGCTCAGCATTCCCAAGGTCTAGGACCAGAGTCTACGTGAATAAACAAACAAACAAATAAGAGGCTCATCTGGGAGGCCTCAGGCAGTGGGCCATGTCAGTGGGCCAGAAGCACTGCCCTCTCTCTCTACACACCACCCCCAACCTCCACCAGCACCTCTTCTCCTGGAACCCCTACCCAATGCCTCTGGGCATCCCAGGGTGGCAAGGACTCAACTTCTCCACTTTTTCAATGTTTACTGCCAAGTACAATTGACAAACCCCCTGGAGAACACAAACTCAACATATTAGATGCTAATTGAGCACCTAATGTATGCTTGGCACCAACCCTGAGCTTACGTCATCTTTGGGGGCCAGGACAGAAAGAAGGCTAGCACTTGAGTGATGTCAGAGTGAGTGCCTTTGAGGCGTCACTCACTCCACCCTTGAGCTGGCCCTAGACAGACAGTAAACAAGTCACTGGTAAACACCTAGCTGATGGGAACACAAGGCTATGGCATGAATCACATCCTCACGAAAAGATTCATTCTGGGACTTCTCTGGTGGTCCAGTGGCTAAGACTTCACATTCCCAATGCAGGGGGCTTGAGTTCTTTTCCTTGTCAGGAAACTAGACCCCACATGCTGCAACTAAAGATTCTGTGTGCCCAAACAGATGGAGAAATATACCATGTTCATGGATCAGAAGAATCAATATAGTGAAAACGAGTATATGACCCAAAGCAATCTATAGATTCGATGCAATCCCTATCAAGCTACCAATGGTATTTTTCACAGAACTGGGACAAATACTTTCACAATTTGTATGGAAACACAAAAATCCTTGAAAAGCCAAAGCAATCTTGAGAAAGAAGAATGGAACTGGAGGAATCAACCTGCCTGATTTCAGACTGTATTACAAAGCTACAGTCATCCAGACAGTATGGTACTGGCACAAAGACAGAAATGTAGATCAATGGAACAAAATAGAAAGCCCAGAGATTAATCCATGCACCTATGGACACCTTATCTTTGACAAAGGAGGCAAAAATATACAATGGAAAAAAGATAATCTCTTTAAAAAGTGGTGCTGAGAAAACTGTTCAACCATCTGTAAGAGAATGAAACTAGAACACTTTCTAGCACCATACACAAAAATAAACTCAAAATGGATTAAAGATCTAAATGTAAGGCCAGAAACTATAAAACTCCTAGAGGAAAACATAGGCAGAACACCCTCTGACATGAATCACAGCAAGACCCTCTATGACCCACCTCCCAGAGTAATGGAAATAAAAGAAAAAATAAATAATGGGATCTAATTGAACTTAAAAGCTTTTGCATGATGAAGGAAACTATAAGCAAGGTGAAAAGACAGCCCTCAGAATGGGAGAAAATAATAGCAAAAGAAGCAACTGACAAAGAATTAATCTCAAAAATATACAAGCAGCTTATGCAGCTCAACACCAGAAAAATAAACGACCCAATCAAAAAATGGGCCCAAGAACTAAACAAACATTTCTCCAAAGAAGACATACAGATGGCTAACAAACACATGAAAAGATGCTCAACATCACTCATTGTCAGAGAAATGCAAATCAAAATGAGGTACCATCTCATGCCAGTCAGAATGGCTGTTATCAAAAAGTCTACAAACAATAAATGCTGGAGAGGGTGTGGAGAAAAGGGAACTCTCTTACACTGTTGGTGGGAATGCCCACTAACATAGCCACTATGGAGAACAATGTGGAGATTCCTTAAAAGAAAACTGGAAATAGAACTGCCATACGACCCAGCAATCCCACTGCTGGGCATACACACTGAGGAAACCAGAATTGAAAGAGACTTGTATCATTGCCCAGTGTTCATTGCAATGACATGTTTACAATAGCTAGGATATGGAAGCAACCTAGATGTCCATTGGCAGATGAATGGATAAGAAAGTTGTGGTACATATACACAATGGAATATTACTCAGCTATTAAAAAGAAAGCATTTGAGTCAGTTCTAATAAGGTGAATGAAACTGGAGCCTATTATACAGAGTGAAGTAAGTCAGAAAGAAAAACACCTATACAGTATATTAATGCATATACTTAGAATTTAGAAAGATGGTAATGATGACCCTACATGTGAGACAGAAAAAGAGACACAAATATAAAGAACAGACTTTTGGACTCTGTGGGAGAAGGTGAGGGTGAGATGATTTGAGAAAATAGCATTGAAACATGTATATTACCATATGTGAAATAGATTACCAGTCCAAGTTCGATGCATGGAACAGCACTCAAAGCCGGTGCACTGGGACAACCCAGAGGGCTGCAATGGGGAGGGAAGTAGGAAGGGGGCTCAGAATGGGGAGGACACAACATGTACACCTGTGGCTGATTCATATCAATGTATGGCAGAAACCACCACAATATTGTAAAGTAATTAGCCTCTAATTATAATAAATTAATTTTTAAAAAAAGATTCTGTGTGCTGCAACTAAAGACCTGGGTCAGCCAAATATGTAAATAAATAAACATAAAAAATAAAATAAAAGAGTTTTGTTCCTCTGACAGAAGGGTTTGCAGCTGCTCACAGTAGATTTGTGGAGGTCTCTGCGGTTGGGTGGGGGCAAAGTAAAAAGGGGAGGATTTGAAGTGTTGGCAGGTGGCAGAGGCCCCCCTTCCCCAGTGCATCCCCTCCCCCAGCAGCCCCTCAGCATCCTGTGGGCAGAAAGCTGGTGGCTTGGCTAGATCTGCTGTCAGGGGAGGGCCAGGCCGGGCAAAAGGGATGCTGTGATTCCTGTCTCTGCCCCCTCACCACACTCCAGGCCTCAGCCAAGCCTGGGGGGCCCAGGGAGATTGGGGGATAGGAAGAAAAATGACTCCCACAAGAGAAGCAGGCCTTTGTGGAAGACCTTCTCTGGACCCCACTCAAACTCAGAAACTCAGAACCCCATCTCTGGTGGCCCACCCAGTTGTGTGGAGGGTTGAAGAAAGCAAGAAGAAAAGTGCACTGGGGCTCAAACAAGAGCCAGTCTTTGCTCCAACGGCTGTTCACATCTTCCTGTGCCAGGACTCTATTAGCTCAGCCAGCGCATAAGGAGCTAACTCGTGGAAAAAAGAATGATGCCACTGGGGTTTTATCTATGTAATTTCTGATTGAGTGTGCTCCTGTGTGTATGTGGCAAGTGAAGTGGGTCAGTGTATTTGCCATAGAACATATTCCTGATTATCAACAGACAAGGCCTTTCAATAGACAGGTGTCCTCATACTTAAACCTGGTCAGACTCTGCTGATGTCAACACAAAATCTCCCCACTGCCTCCCTACCCTGCCTTTAGTATTCAACCAAACTAAATTAAGACCTTTGTGTGTATCTGTGTGTTTATGAGAGGAGGGCTAATTCAAACTGTTCTCTGTCTCCTGCTATTACCTCTACAGCAAAATTTCATCTTAATAGAATGAGTTGTGACTCCATCATGGTTAAGAATACTACATTTTCCAGAAAATGGAAATCCATCATTTACATACAAACAGTCACTGGGTGAAAATATAAATGCAGGATACCACTCACTGCTGGAGAGGATGTGGACAACCTCAAAGGCATTGCCCATAGTATCATGAAACACTGGAAACTTCAATAAAACAGTTTGGCGGTATCTAGTAACATCTAGTAGTTACGTACAGACATGAGAGTTGGACCATAATGAAGGCTGAGTACCAAAGAATCAACGCTTTTGAATTGTGGTGCTGGAGAAGACTTGAGAGTCCCTTGAACTGCAAGGAGATCAAACCAGTCATTCCCAAAGGAAATCAACCCTGAATACTCATTGGAAGGACTGATGCTGAAGCTGAAGATCCAGTACTTTGGCCACCTGATGCAAACAGCTAACTCATTGGAAAAGACCCTGATGCTGGGAAAGACTGAAGGCAGGAGGAGAAGGGGGCAACAGAGGATGAGATGGTTGGATGGCATCACCAACCCAATGGACATGAATTTGAGCAAATTCCAGGAGATAGTGGAGGACAGAAAAGCCTGGCATGCTGCAGTCCATGGGGCTGCAAAAAGTAGGACACAACTTAGTGACTGAACAAAAGCAACAACAATCTGATAATGTCTAATATAAATGACATACTCTAACTCAGCACTCCTATGAAGTCAAAGCATATTACCTTAGAATAAATGTGTAAAGATGATTATTGCAGTTTCCTTTATTTGGACAAAATAAAAAGCGGAGACAACCCCAAGCTAATGAGTGGGGAATCACTAAATAAATCGTGATCTATCCACACCCTAAAATATCACATAGCCATCAAAAGAATGACTTACAAGAATGCTCTGGCAAGACCACCAGGGATCCTCAGAAAACAAAAACAGAGTGTATTTAAAATATGATGCTAGGATTTCCCTGGTGGTCCAGTGGTTAGGACTCTGCCCTTCCAATGCAGGGGGCACAGGTTCCATCCCTAGTCAGGGAACTAGCTTTCCATGTGCCGCATGGCCAAAAAACCTCAAAAGATCCTATTTCTATAAAGCAAATAATCACCTGTAGAAAACCCTCTACAAACATAGCTGAGCATATGATTGCATGAGGAGCTATCAATAAATGCCACTATAGAAGGACACCTGCCAGACCACCAACATGAGGCACAAGTGCTAAAAAGCACTGAGGAACTAGTTTTATTTCAATAATGAAAGATTTAAACAAAAGTAACCCTCCTTTTATTTTAATTACCTTGACTGTTAAAATTCAATTTCACAATACATCAGAAAGCACCTAAAAATCAATTTTTTTAATTTATTCAGGCACTGCTCTATTTCTGAAAGGATTTGGGGCTGTTTACAAAGCTATATGCAGGGAGGGAACCATAAGAAAGGATGAACCAGCAATGGGATAGAGCTGTGGCAACATCACAGAAGCCCAACTGCCCTTCAGCGTCTCTAAGCCCGCTTATCTGTGCTGGTAAAACTTGATGTTTCTGTGTCCTTCATCCTCAAATGATATCACCTCTTACTTTCCAGCTTTAGTTTTCCAATCACTCCAGGAAACTTATTTTCTCTTCTAAATTTATCTATAATTACAGTTTGCCTCCCCCCCATGGGCTGTGATGCTCCGGCTGTGGGTTCATGGTGTGAACACTCGGGTCGCTCAGAAGCACGGTGAGATGATAGAGCACAATTTCCACTCATCTGTACTTTTTTCCACAGAAGTAGAATTTGTTACTGCAGTAGCTGAACAAGTTTCTGCATTCAAAAAGATGCATTTCGAGCATATTGGTCCAATGAAGTTGTTGACTTACTGAGATATGGTTCTTTGATCCTTTTAAAAAAGTTATTTTTCTAAAAGCTGGAGAATAAAACGTCCCTCATCTCCCCAAACTCTAATTTGGTAACAACAGTTGTTCAGTCACTAAGTGATGTCGGACTCCTTACGACCCCAAGGACTGCAGCACACCAGGCTTCCCTGTCCTTCATGATCTCCTTTTAAGGAGACCCTTAAAAACTCTTTAAAAACTTAAAAATTCTTAGTTTTTAATTTCTCATCAGGGTCCCCGAATCTAGCTGACTTCTCAAAATGTCAGAATCCCTGAGGCTGATCTTTAGTTTTTTTTCTGTGATGACCCTCCACCCCTGGGGACTGGGGGAGCTTAAGCTTTCACAGAAGCTTTGTTGCTGCTTGGTCATGTTCTGAATTTCTGCTTCCTCACCATGATGGCCTGTTTTTCCCATCCTTATGTCCCAACAGAGGGAAAAATTTGCAGAGTTAGAAGAATGTGACTCAATCATATTTTTAGAATCAGAAAGTTTTCTTTCTCAAAAGTGAGAGCATCTCCCACCTGAAGGAAGTGATGGCTACTAGACACATTCTGGTCAATTTACAATTACTAATCCCAATAATTAAAATACAGCGATTCAAAGAACAGACCCCAGTAGATACATGGATTACATTCTACGAGTGGCCTTCACATATACAGGGAGAGAAAGGATTCTATAATATTCTATAATAAAGGGTGTTGAGACAATTGGTAACTATTAGGGAAGAAGGAAGTTTTAGCCTTTTACATCTTGCACCAAAAGAAATTTCAGGTGGTTTCAATAAGTGAATGTTTCAAAAATTAAAGACAAACTTGTTTCTAATATAGACTGAAGTTGTTTAAACAAGTAAACAAAAAATAGGAATTCATTTTTAAAATGCATTTCACCTGATCATACCAGAAAATAATATTCTAGATAGATGAGAATGCTGATAAATGAGCCTAGTAGTATTCCATGGCTCAGAATGCAGACTGGTGCCACCACTGTGAAGGGCAATTTGTTAACATGTATCAGGAGACATAAGCTGTTTATATTTTTTGACCCAATAATTCCATTTCTATGAATTATATCATGAAAAGGTGATTATGGCTACACAGAGGGATTATTAACAGCAAAGATATGCATCATGCTATTGTAAGCATATTGTAAACATGCTAGAAACTTAAATATCCACCAGTGGAGTAAAAGAATACATCCATATACCGTAAAGAGAGCCCCTAAAACGATGCTGTGCAAGAATGCTTAATAACTGGAAAGATATTCACAATATATTTGCTTGTTTTTTATTTTTTATTGAAGTATAGTTGATTTACAATGTTTCACATGTACAGCAAAGTGATTCAGTTATATGTATATACATATTATTTTTCAGATTCTTTGCCATTATAGGTTATTACAAGATACTGAATATAGTTCCCTGTGCTCTACAGTGGGTCCTGTTGTTTATCTATTTTATATATAGTAGTCTGTATCTGTTAATCTCAAATTTCACATCTATCCCTCTCTTCCTTTTTCCCCTTGGTAACCAAAAGTTTGTTTTCTATGTCTGTACCCAGTGTATTTTCAAATTTAAAAATAAGCTCATGGAACATCAAATGTTATAGGAACCCAATCTTGGAGGAGAGGGGAATTATCTGTGTATAAGAAAGACACATTAAAAAGAGAGTCAGAAAGACTATGTGCCAAAATGCTCAGTCAGATTGTTATAGGGCTTGGGGGAGGGGGCAGATTACAGGTGGTTTTTTCCTTCTTGTTTATGCATGTGAATTGCTTCCAATTGCGTACTACATTTATAGCCAGACAAAACAGTAAGCAATTTTAATTTTTTTAAATATATATGAGGAGAATGTATAATGACAAAAGTTACTGCTTAAAAAATTTTTTTAAAAGCTGTGAAGAATTATCAGAGCAACCAGAACATGGTTCCATTTTTAAGACAGAGAACCTCAAAAGTGCCGTAGCAGAGGTTGCCAGTTATATCTCTGGGCATAGAATTGTATGAATATTTTAATTTTCCTCTTCTCTTTGCTTTGCTATATCCTAAATTTTCTTGTAAAAGATACATGACTTTGAAAATAAGAAAATAATGCTTTTTCAGGCTGTACCTATTTAAAACATACTCATTTTAAACATAATTTTAAAAAATACAGACTTTCATACTTACATGTTGGCTGCAAACATCACAGACTCGCCGTCTCCAGCCGCCCTGAAGATTTCATGTCTCTGAGTCCAGGACTGTCAGAAAGGCATCTTACCCTTTAAACTGAGCTCAAAAACAGCATCCCCCACAGCTGCAAAAATCTCCTTTGAGAGGGAAAAAAAAAATCATCAAAAGAAATTTAAAATTTCCAACATATCAATCAATAAGGTTATGGACTTTACGGGCCTCTTTTAAAAAGTTGTCTGTGGGTCTGACCATACTCGTATACACATTTCTACTTGTTTTCAGAGGAGGGTTGCCTGCCTCCAAGCTCATTTAGAGTTTAAAGTTACCAGATGACCCACGTCTTCACACATTGTTTACTGACGTTCGATTCTACCTCAACTGCCAGTCACTATCTCCACTTATTAAGCACTTATGTGCTTGGTGGGGCTTCCCAGGTGGCTCAGTGGTAAAGAATCTGACTCCAGTGTAGAAGACAGGAGACAAGGGTTGGGAACATCCCCTGGAGAAAGAAATGGCAATCCACTTCAGTATTCTTGCCTGGGAAATGCCATGGACAGAGGACCCTGGAGGGCTACAGTCCATGAGGTCACAAAGAGTCTGAGACAACTGCGTGCAAACACACACACACACATGCATGTGCTTGGTACTGTACTGTTCTACCTGCACTGTCTCAACTAACCCCTTACGCACAGACGCATTCTTGCTATTTTATAAGCAGGACACTAAGCCCAAACTCCATCCAGTCCCCAGGCTGGAAAGTAAATGGCAAGAAAGGACTTTACCCAAATACCACCATCCAGGTGTGATGTCCTGTCCCCCACTCCAACCTATAAGACTAGAACAAGAGTGGTTAAACGTGGGTCCTGCATAAACTTACCCAGTCTCCTCACCATACAAAGTCCCAGAGTCCATGCATGATCCCTGCATAGAAGGTATGCTGTGGGCTCCTTCCCTACTTTACTTGTGGCTGAAGCAGCAGAAAACTGCAAGTAAAATTCAAAAATCTTTGCAACTGGTAAAGTCTGATCCTTCAGATATAGATCTCTATGTTGGGAAAGGAACTGAAAGCCCATAGAATTCAGCTTCCAAAATAATACTGGGTTGGCCATAAGGTGTTACAGAAAAACTCAAATGGATCTTTTCAGCAACCCAATACTTGAACACCCTTCACAACAACCTTGCCAAGAGTTTGTCCACCTCCCATTTGAATATCTTCTGTGACATGGATCTCACATTCTCTGGGCAACCCAACTTACATTTAACCAATTCTGCTGGGTAAACACACTGACTGACACTGCCCTTCAGGTCAGGCACCATAGTAACCATTTTTGTGAGTTATTTTATGACAGGAGATCCTGGTAAGGAACACTGAATAAATAAGCCACCATGAACAGGAAGAATTTGGGAAAGGTCAAAAGAAGATGCCACATGTCCTACCACATCCCAGGATCCTTCTCACTGGAGTCCATCTTGGCTGAGCGATATGCACGCCCCCAGGAGGGACCCTGTGTCAGAATGACTGGCCAGAGACAACCAGGAAACCAATCCCATCACCAAAAAACCTGAGACTGTGAGCCACGTTGCAGAGCAGTTCTCCTGGTTCCCTTACCCGGCTGCTCTCCACCCGGGGGTGCCCCTTACCAATAAAGTCTCTTGCTTTGCCTACGCATGTGTCTTCTTGGACAGTTCATTTCCAAGCGTTAGACAAGAGCCTCCTTTTGGGCCCTGGAAGGGGTCCCCCTTTCTGCAACACTTCCACTGGTGGAATTCCTTTTTTCTCAAAGGAAGTCCCTGCATGCTTCAAGAACCCCTCAAAATTCACAGTTATATCCTCATGTGACCATCTCCATGGCTGATGCCCAGTGTGCCAGCTGTCACCCCATATCTTTCTAGCCCACACAAGGAAGCCAACAGCAACGCAAGTGATACTGTGTTATTATATCAAAGAACAATCTTGACCCTGCTCTCCATTTTAGGAAGTGGGTATTTTTAATTGCCACACTTCACACCCAGCAATGACGCAGTAAGCTACCCATACAGAGAAGGCTGAGAAGGTGAGTTGGGGTTCTTTCCATGTGGTAGGGCTTAAGAGATGCACCCAGATATACAGCCACCCTTCCTGGATCATTTGCTTTCCCAACACACCTGTTGGTGTTCCCCTGCCCCAGAATTTTCAATGGTATCACTATGAGTTGATCCGTGGCCCTTGTTTCCTCTTCACTGACAAGCCCACACATGTCAGATTCTCTGAATATTCCATTGTTTGCAAGAAAATCACCACTTTAAAATAACTCTTTGTTTTGTTGATTGGGAGGAGATATATCCATCACCCTGCCACACCACCAGGGTGGTGAGCTGGCTAAGCAGAGGGCAGGTACAACCGCCTCTTCACTCCTGTGGCCCAGATGGACTCTTCCGACAGCTAGTGGCAGAGCTCAGAAGACAATGCAGGCTACCAGCAGCGCCGCTCCCAAAACCACATTTCCTCCTGGGGTTTCAAGGGCACATCAGTATAAGATAAATGAGACTTCTTTAAAAAACTACCTAAAAACATGAGTGCCTCAGCCTGCTGGGTCTACAGAGTTATCAGAGTTTGGGCAAGCTCTCTTGGATGTTTCCTCCAAGAGCTCCAGCCAGTGACATCCCCCCATGCAGGTACGTGCTCCTGTTCATGGCCGAGCAGTGTCCCCTCCCTGAGGACGGGGTCGTGGCTATTCTCGGTGTGACTTTGCGGGTAGCTGACAGACACATGCTGAGTCGCTTGGCCTGACACAGTAAGGGCAGTAGAGAGTGACAGTGGATGGGCAGGAGGTGAACTGACCCCAACGGAGGTGGTCTTTTCTGGAAAGTTCCCAGGCCTCAGTTATGGTCTGCTGATTACTCAGGCTTAGAGGTAGCACCAAGAACGGTCATGGTACTTTTCTTCTCCTGTATACTTTCTGTTGGTTTCTTCCCAGAGGGGTCTGGCCCATGGGCATCAGCCAGTAAGTAGGAGGCTGAGCAGGCTGGAGCTCAGGCTCCCAGGTCAGGGTCTCCCCCAGAGCCCCAGGGCATCATCCACTAGGACAGAGCACCCAGCACATTCTGACTGCAGTGTGATCATGGCTGATCACAGCGACCGCAAGCCAGCCACAAGCCTCTGTCTTTGCGTGCCTGGGGTTTGCTGTGATAGTTAGGGACCCTGCGGCTGCACTTCAGATGAGGTCGGATTAAAATGTGCAAAGGTCCTTGTACCCTGGACTTTTTCCCAAGGGGAGTTAAAAGGAATGACCCAAGGAGTGCTTCGGTGGGGAGGAGGGGATGCTCAAGGCAGGCCATTGCCGCCCACGAGCAAGGGGAGTCAGGTGGAGTTGCTGCCACCCAGAGTCCCACCTGCACACTGGTTTCTTTTATGTGGGGACGTTATGTAGGGCAGCCCCTTCCCCTCCAGCAGCTGTTTTGTAAGAGGAACAAGTTCACTTAGAAGCACAGATGCCGTGTCCCAGTTCTGTCCTCTGTGGCAGGCCCACAGCTGCCTTAGGCACCTTGGAAGGTCCAAACCGACAGCTCCCAAAGAAACCACTCAGACCTTTGAAACCCAGACTGGAGCTCAATCCTCAGGAAAGACTACTCTTGGTATTATTAGCTTTATTTAATATTAGTAACATGGTTCACATGTTTCAGAAATATCAAAACAACACAAATAATTGATGCTAAGAGGACATTTTAATACATTGTGGTCCATTTACTTGGTGGAAAATTATTCAACACTCAACAACTGTCATAAAGATTTTTTTCTAAGAGACTCAGAGTGTTCATGCAAATAACTAATGGGCTTCCCTGGTGACTCAGATGATAAAGAATCTGCATGCAATGCAGGAGACCAGGGTTCCATCCCTGGGTTGGGAAGATACCCTGGAAAAGGGAATGGCAACCCACTCCAGTATTCTTGCCTGAACAATCCCATCGACAGAGGAGCCTGGAGGGCTAGAACCCTTGAGGCCACAAAGAGTCAGACATAACTGAGTGATTAACATTTTCACTTTCTTTCACAATGGAAAAATAGAACACAACATTGCATTTACAGCAAGTAAAGTCTAGATGAGACTGTAGGTAAGAAGCAAAAGAAAGCACGCCCAAGCATACTCTGAAGAATCTAGAATCTTCTTTTCACCCTCTGTGGTGGACCCTGCTCTCCCTTCCTCTCCCCTCCTCTCCCCACAGGACTCCCTCTGTCGACTCCACCCCACAGTGAAATGATGAACCACACCCTCATGACCCTGGGAGGGAATGGGGGAGTGAGAGAATGAGGGATGAGGGAATAGGACTTTTTTTTCTCTTTCTTATCAATCCTTCATCCGATCACTTATTCAGTCTTCACTCACTTGCTGCTCGACCTTGGGCAAGGTGACCTTTGGTCCCTAAGCCTGTTTTCACTCCTACAAATTAGAACAACCGCCTCCCTGCCCTACATTAGTTACTGTACCCACAACCACCCAGCAGTAAATGAAGGTGTGGAACACAGTGGTGATTCTGGACTCAAGGCCATGCCAGGTAAGAGACTGCACTCATCTGTGCCTCAGCCTTGGTGTCAGAGAAAAGGTGTTCCCAGGTCCCTGGACCCAGAGGTCATGCAGGTACAGCGTGTGGCAGTGTGAACTCCCCACATGAAGTAGTAGCATTTGTTCCTAGTCTTGGCTGTGCACTTGGCCAAGCCCCAGACACTTCTCAACTGGGCATCTTCCTCAAAACTCCCACCACACCTAGAATATACCACTATTCCCCCAGTACCCCAGGTCATCGCCCCCAGGACCCCTACACACACACACACACACACACACACACACACACACACACACACACACACACACACTGCCCAAAGACCGCTTTCTCCTCACACTCTGTGCTCCCCTCCCTCTGCCTGGACACCCCAGGGCTCCTCTCTTCCTCCCCTCATCCTAGGGAGTCATGCCTCCCCCACTCATCCTATGACACTTAGGTTTTCCATAAAGCCCCTCTGCAATTCACTGTCTCCACATGGCTCAGCACATAAACAATCTGCCTGCAATGCAGGAGACATAGGCGATGGAGCTGCACATTCGCTCCTTGGGTCAGGAAGATCCCCTGTAGGAAGGCACGGCAACCCACTCCAGTATTCTTGCCTGGGAAATCCGATGAACAGAGGAGCCTGAAGGGCTACAGTCCATGGGGTCAAAGAATCGACACGACTGAGCGACTAAATACAAACACTCAGTGTAGTTCTCATGCTCTGTCTTTCTTTCTCTGTGTTTTTCCTGTTCTCTCTGCCCCACTACACTGTCAGCCTCAAAGACCACATGTGTTTCTTGAGCTGTGGCTCAGTGCTCTGCCTAGCACTACAGTATTTACATAAATGAGCAAAGATGCAATATGTTTAAAAGGAAAATAAATCAGAGACTTGGTCTGAGCTTTGAAAATGATTGGGGATTTTTAAAAAATGATTCTGGAACATAATAAATGTTACATGATTCACATATATGAGGTTCCTGGAGTAGTCAAATTCATGGAGACAGAAAGTAGAACGATGAGGGGAGGGAGGTTAGTTGTTTAGTCGCTAAGTCTTGTCCAGCTCCTTTGTGACTCTACGGGCTGTAGCCCACCAGGCTTCTCTGTCCATGGGATTTCCCAGGCAAAAATACTGAAGTGGGTTGCCATTTTCTTCTCCAGGGGATCTTCCTGATCCAGGGATCGAACCCGAGTTACCTGCATTAGCAGGTGGATTCTTTACCCTTGAGCCACTGGAGAAGCTCAGGGAGGTTAGTGTTCAACGGGTACATGAGAAAATTCTGAAGAATGGTGCTGCCAATGTTGCAGGGTGAATGTACTTAACACCACTGAACTGTACACTGAACAGTTGACGTGGTAGATTTTGTTATATATATTTTGCCACAATTTTTAAAATTTACAATGGTTGTGGGAAAGACATAAATATACTTAACTGGAAAATTCTGAAACAACATATGAATAAATGACACAGACAATATGAAGCAAAAGCAACACATGTACTACTTGATTAAGCACCCCCAAAAGAAAGAAGCCCAGTTCTGAAGGCTGTTTCAGGGTAGAGTGTGGCTTTGTGCTGAGCATCTCTTCCCAAGAAGGGAAGTGAGTTTGTTTTTTTTGTTTAAGTTTTATTTTTTTATTTTACAGATAAAATTTGTAACCCCTTGCTATAACTGGTACTGGTATTTTTGTTTTTTGTTTGTTTGTTTTTGTTTGTTTGCTTGGTCTTTTAGCTTTTTAAATAGGTTTTGGAAGTTATGAACGAAGTTTGAAAAAAGTTTGTTGAGAATGCTAAATTATGTTGGTGGATTTTCCCCCTCATATTTTTTTTAATTTGAATTAGTTAAATTTTTTTTTCATTTATTTTTATTAGTTGGAGGCTAATTACAATATTGTAGTGGTTTTTGCCATACATTGACTTGAATCAGCCATGGATTTACATGTGTTCCCCATCCTGAATCCCCCTCCCACCTCCCTCCCCATACCATCCCTCTGGGTCAACCCCGTGTACCAGCCCTGAGCACTTGTCTCATGCATCCAACCTGGACTGGAGATCTGTTTCACACTTGATAATATATATGTTTCAACGCTATTCTCTCAGATCATCCCACCTTCGCCTTCTCTCATTGAGTCCAAACGTCTGTTCTATACATCTGTGTCTCTTTTTCTGTCTTGCATGTAGGGTTATCGTTACCATCTTTCTAAATTCCATATATATGCGTTAGTATACTGTATTGGTGTTTATCTTTCTGGCTTACTTCACTCTATATAATGGGCTCCAGTTTCATCCATCTCATTAGAACTGATTCAAATGTATTCTTTTTAATGGCTGAGTAATATTCCATTGTGTATATGTACCACAGCTTTCTTATCTATTCTTCTGCTGATGGGCATCTAGGTTGCAAGTGAGAGATTTTTAAGTCTTCTATTTGTAAAAGTAATGTAATCATGGTACTATACATGGCAGAGACTCAAAAACTAGAAAAAAACAGTGAGGAAGAAGCTTCTTGATGTATTTTCATCTAATGCTTTTAAAACATTTTTTAGTTTTAATCACGCCGAGTGTGGGCTTCCCAATGGTAAAGAATCTGCCTGCTAATGCAGGAGACGCAAGAGACATGGGTTCAATGCCTAGGTCAGGAAGATCCCCTGGAGAAGGAAATGGCAACCCACTCTTGTATTCTTGCCTGGAAAATCCCGTGGACAGAGGAGCCTGGGGAGCGCTTGTCCATGGGGTAGCAAAGAGTCAGGCATGACTGAGCATGCACGAGTTTGTGTTCTATACTGTGTATGTTTTTATTAAACATATACTTATATACATATTTTACACATATGTATATTTTATGCATATGTACATATTTTTACACATATGCATATGTGTGTATATTTATACATATGTATATGCATACATATTTTAATATGTTTTATATGGCTTTATTTATTATATATGTCTTTATACTATAAGCAGTTTCTTATTCTTATATAGTTTTATAATTATGATTCATGATTTTAATGCTTAAAATTATATTAACAGATTATCATAGTTTACTTAATGACCCTTTATTTTTGAACATTCCAGTTGTTTTCAACCTTTAACATCTCTGTTCATACCCTACTGTACCAAGTCTAAGATTATATACAATCTGGAGAATTTTTCCAGATTGGAATTACTGGGCATATGGGTATAAATATTTTTTATAGCTTTTAATACTTGGTATCAATTGCTTTTCAGACCATCAACAAGTTCCAATTCTACACCACTTTCATCCACAATAGGTATCATTTCTCCCCCCTGCTGAGTTATGGGTGGTAAATATTTTTTCAGTATTGTTATGATTTGGTATTAGAAGACTGCCACATTTTCCAAAGCCTTTATCTTTTTAGAGCAACTTTAGGTTCACAGCAAAATTGAAAAGGTACAGGGATTTCCCGCATACTCCCTGCCCCAACACATGACTAACCTCTCCTCTTATCAACATTCCCCACCAGAGTGGTGTATTTGTTACAATTAATGAACCTACAGGGACACAACATTATCATTCAAAGTCCATGGTTTACATTAGGATTCACTCTTGAGGTTGTACATTCTATGAAAGTGAAAGTGAAGTCGCTCAGTCATGTCCAACTCTTTGCAACCCCATGGACTGTAGCCTACCAGGATCCTCAGTCCATGGGATTTTCCAGGCAAGAATACTGGAGTGGGTTGCCATTTCCTTCTCCAGGGGATCTTCCCGACCCAGAGATCGAACCCGGGTCTCCTGCATTGTAGGCAGACGCTTTACCGTCTGAGCTACCAGGGAAGCCCATTCTATAGGTTTGGACAAATGGCATATATCCATCATTATAACGTTATGTAGAGCAGTTTCTTCTGGAAGAAGCACAGGCTGGAATCAAGATTCCTGGGAGAAATATCAATAACCTCAGATATGCAGATGACACCACCCTTATGGCAGAAAGTGAAGAGGAACTAAAAAGACTCTTGATGAAAGTGAAAGAGGAGAGTGAAAAAGTTGGCTTAAAACTCAACATTCAGAAAACTAAGATCATGGCATCTGGTCCCATCACTTCATGGCAAATAGGTGGGGAGACAGTGGAAACAGTGTCAGACTTTTTTGGGGGGGGGGCTCCAAAATCACTACAGATGGTGATTGCAGCCGTGAAATTAAAAGACACTCCTTGGAAGGAAAGTTATGACCAACCTAGACAGCATATTAAAAAGCAGAGACATTACTTTGCCAAAAAGGTCCATCTAGTCAAGGCTATGGTTTTTCCAGTGGTCATGTATGGATGTGAGAGTTGGACTGTGAAGAAAGCTGAGTGCCAAAGAATTGATGATTTTGAACTGTGGTGTTGGAGGGTGTTGGAGGGACTCTTGAGCCCCTTGGACTGCAAGGAGATCCAACCAGTCCATCCTAAAGGAGATCAGTCCTGGGTGTTCATTGGAAGGACTGATGCTGAAGCTGGAACTCTGGAACTCCAATACTCTGACCACCTCATGCGAAGAGTTGACTCATTGGGAAAGACCCTGATGCTGGGAGGGATTGGGGGCAGGAGGAGAAGGGGACAACAGAGGATGAGATGGCTGGATGGTATCACCGACTCAATGGACATGAGTTTGGGTAAACTCCGGGAGTTGGTGATGGACAGGGAGGCCTGATGTGCGGTAATTCATGGGGTCGCAAAGAGTCAGACACGACTGATTGACTAAACTAAACTGAGAGCAGTTTCATTACACTAAAAATCCTCTGTGCTCCGTTTCCTTAATCCGTTTCTCTCCCTTTCCTTAATCCCTGTCAACCACTAATCTTTCTACTGTCTCTATAGTTCTGCCTTTTTCAAAATGTTATATACTTGGAACCTTCTCATATTGGCTCTTTTACTTAGTAATGTGTATTTGTTTCCTCATGTCTTGATAGTTCATTTCTTTTTAGTGCTCTTTTTACTTTGTAGTGCTCAATACTATTCCATGTTATGAATGCACCACAGTTTATCCATTCACCTACTGAAGGGTATGGATGTGAGAGCTGGACTATAAAGAAAGCTGAATGCCGAAGAATTGATGCTTTTGAACTGTGGTGTTGGAGAAGACTCTTGAGAGTCCCTCAGAAAGCAAGGAGATCAAACATGTCCCTCCTAAAGGAAATCAGTCCTGAATATTCATTGGAAGGACTGATGCTGAAGCTGAAACTTTGGCCACCTGATGTGAAGAGCTGACTCATTTGAAAAGACCCTGATGCTGGCAAAGTTTGAAAGCAGGAGGAGAAGGGGACAACAGAGGATGAGATGGTTGGATGGCATCACTGACTCAATGGACATGAGTTTGAGTAAGCTCCGGGAGTTGGTGAAGGACAGGGAAGCCTGGCGTGCTGCTGTCCATGGGATCACAGAGTCAGACACGGCTAAGTGACTGAACTGACCTGACTGAACTGAAGTATATCTTGTCTGTTTTAGCCGCTCAGTCATGTCCAACTCTTTGCAACCCCATGGATTGGAGCCTAGCAGACGCCTCTGTCCGTGGAATTCTCCAGGCCAGAATACTGGAGTGGGTTGCCATTCTCTTCTCCAGGGGATCTTCCTGACCCAGAGATTCAACCTGAGTCCCCTGAATTACAGGCAGATTCTGTGTCGTCTGAGCCACCAGGGAAGCTGGAAGGGTATCTTGATTACTTCCAATCAGGCAATTACAAATAAAACTGCTATAAACATCTCTGTGTAGGTTTTTGTGTGGACATGAGCTTTCAACTCCTTTGGGTAAACCCAAGGAATATGATTGCTGGATCATAGGATTAAAATATGTTTAGTTCTGAAAGAAACTGATAAACTGTTTTCCAAAGTGATTGTACCTGTTGCATTCTCACTAGTTGCTCCACATCCTCACCAGCATTTGATGTTGTCAGTATTAATATTTTGGACTTCGGTCTTTTTAATAAGTGTGTGGTGGTATCTCATTATTGTTTCTATTTGCATTTCCTTGATGGTGTATAATGTGGAGCGTATTTTCTCAGGCTAAATTGCCATCTTCATATATTCTTTGGTGAGGTATCTGTTAAGATTGTGGCCCTTATTTTAACCAGGTTGTTTATTTTCTTATTGTTGAGTTTTTAAAGTACTTAGTATAATTTGGATCACAGTCCTTTATCAGACACATCTTTTGCAAATACTTCTTCCGGTCTGTGGCTTGTCTTGGCACTCTCTAGACATTGTCTTAGCAGAGCTGAAGTTTTTCATTTCAATGAAGTCCATCTTATCATTTACTTCTTTCAAGGATCGTGACTTAGAACACAGGGTTTTAAAACTCTGTGTTTCCCAGGTGGAACAGCTTTCCTTGTAGTACACAGATCTTCCTGCTATTGTGTTTATAGACCTAAAGCACAGAACTTATGTTAGAAACAGTGCAGGAACTCACATATGATTATGAGTGATTCCTGGTGATGTACGGCAGAGACCAGCACAATATTCTAACGCAATTACCCTCCAGTATGTGTGCGTGTGTGTGTGTATGTGTGTGTGTGTGTGTGTTAGTCACACAGTTGTGCCCAACTCTTTGTAACTCCATGGACTGCAGCTCTCCAGACTCCTCTGTCCATGGAATTCTCCAGGCAAGAAAACTGGAGTGGGTTGCCATTTCCTTCTCCAGGGGATCTTCCCCATCCAGGGACTGAACCCTGGCCTCTTGCATTGCAGTCAGATTCTCTACTCTCTGAGCCACCAGGGAAACCTGTACTTAAATTACCACTTGCAAATAATCCTGCCCCAAGGATCTGCTAATTTTGTTTCCAGGCACCAGATACCCACCCTAAGGTTTTTTCTTTTTTCCATTTGCTGCATTGCCTGCATACCAAGGAGGGTATCTGGTGCCTGGAAACAAAATCAGCAAGCCCTTAGGGCAGGATTATTCACCAGCGGTAATCTGAGCATAGGGTTACACTGAGTTGCTCGAGGTGACAGCAAGAGTCTTCGCCAAAGTTGTTGGGCAGAACCCCACCCCACCCCAGCCCCACGCAAGCAGAGGGCAGAGGGACAACCCAGAACCTAAGAGCAGTCAGTAGTTCTCCAAAATAAGAAGAAGCAGAGCTGGGAAAGGCAAAAGAATAACAAAGGCAAGATGGGGTTAGCAGTGGGAAGGGAAGGGTGCAGGAAGCAAGGGGCAGAGAACAAGTGCAACCCCACCCCTTTAAGTGGACTCTGCCTTTTCGGAGGGCTGGTTAATGTGGGGGCTTTCCCCTACTGCGCTAAAAGTCTTGCTAAAAGTGAAACTGTGATTTTCCAAGGGTTCTGAAGTGGTTTGCCCTGGGAGGGAAGATGTTCCACTTAGGGGGTCCACACTGGCTTGAAAACAGTCCTCCAGCTTTCAGTTACCAAGCCCTACGGCAGTGACCCCAACTCACCCTGTGTCCCAGAGTGGGCCAGGGGTGAAGGAACCCTGGAGCACTTCAGCTCAAGTGAGACCTGGCGGGCCTAAATCCCAGTTGCTTCATCACCACAAGATGAAGATGGATAATAAAGCTCCCATCCGGTGGGTCCCCCCAGGTGGCAGCAGTTTTAGTGAGCCCTTTAACACGTGAGGAGACTGAGGCTCAGAGAGGCTCCCCAGCACGGTTGAAATCACACAGCGTTTAATGAATCGAAGTGCTAGGATTCAGCCCCCAGGGACCTGACTCCAATGCTTTACCTACTACACACACGTGCCAGAAACAGCCCAGCTGCTCCTTAAGACTTTGAGGAGATGCAAAGCTGTTAAGTTTGGTGGAAAAACTTGGGAGAAGCCTGTGTAACCTGATCAAAGTCTGAGTAATGGAATTATTTGAGAAGAAATTCTCAAATTAATGAATCCTCAACTTCTCAAATTTCAAATTAATGAAGTCCAGCTACACAGACTGGTTCAGGAAAAGAGGTGAGACTGGAAGGGAGTTGGTGGGAACCCTGGGGGCAGACAGAACTGCTCAGTAGTTAGGACAGAGGCTGGTATCTGGCAGACCTGGGCTGCCACGTGATGCTGGGCAAGTGACCCTGGCTATTATTTCTTTAGTTTTATTGAAATAAGATTGACATAAATTATTGTATTCATTTAAAGTATACAATATAATGATTTGATATATGCATATAGTGAAATGATATAAGTCTAGTTAATGTTCCTCATCTCACATAGTTACAAGTTTTTCTATGATAAGAACTTTTAAGGTCTACTTTCATAACAACTTTCAAATACACAGTACAGTGTTGTTAACTATAGTCACAATGCTGCACACTGCTGCTGCTAAGTCACTTCAGTCGTGTCCGACTCCGTGCGACCCCATAGACGGCAGCCCACTGGGCTCCTCTGTCCCTGGGATTCTCCAGGCAAGAACACTGGAGTGGGTTGCCATTTCCTTCTCCAATGCATGAAAGTGAAAAGTGAAGGTGAAGTTGCTCAGTCGTGTCCCACTCTATGTGACCCCATGGACTACAGCCTACCAGGCTCCTCCGTCCATGGGATTTTCCAGGCAAGAGTACTGGAGTGGGGTGCCATTGCCTTCTCCGATGCTGTACACTACATGCCTGGAATTTATTTATCCTTCCATCTGAACATTCATACTTTTTGATCCCCTTCATCCATATTCCCCACTACTGACCTCTAGTAACTGCTAATCTTTTCTTTGCTTTGTTCAGTGTTTTTAGATTCTACATATAAGTGAGATCATACAGTATTTAGCTTTCTCTGACTTACTGCATTTTGTTAATGCCCTCAAGGCCCATCCATGTTGTTGCAAGTGGTAGGATTTCTTTGTTTTCTGTGGCTGAATACTGTTTCATTGCTTATATATACCACATTTTCTTTATCCATCCATTCATTTAAGGACATTTAAGTTGTTTCCATATCTTGACTACTTTCATAATGCTTAATGAACATGGGGACACCAATAACTTTTCAACATAGTGGTTTCGTTTTCTTTGGATAAATACTCGGAAGTGGAATTGCTGGATCTTATTTTTAGTTATTTAAGGAACCATCATATTCTTTTCCATAGTAGTGCACCAATTTACAGTCCCACCAACAGTGTACAAGAGTTCCCTTTTCTCTAAACATCCTCGGCAACACTTGCTATCTCCTGTCTTTTTGATAATAGCATTCTAACAGAAGCAAGGTGAAATCTCAGAGCGGTTTTGACTGCATTTCCCTGATATAGTAACACTGAGCACCTTTTCATGTACCTATTAGCCGTTCATATGTCTTTGGAAAACTGTCTATTCAGTGTTCCTCTGCCTATTTTTTAACGGGATTATTCAATTTTTTTTGCTATTGAGTTGTATGAATTCTTTAAATATGTGTGCTCAGTCACTTCAGCTGTGTCCAACTCTTTACAACCCTATGGACTGTAGCCCACCAGGCTCCTCTGTCCATGGAATCCTCCAGGCAAGAATACTGGAGTGGATTGCCATGTCCTCCTCCAGGGGATCTTCCTGACCCAGGGATCAAACTCATGTCCTCTGACTGAAGGTGAATTCTTAACCACTGGACCACCAGGGAAGTCCCCAGAAATTTAAGAATATTTTGAACTAAATGAAAATGAAAACACAATTTATCAAAATGTGTGGGATACAGCAAAGGCAGTGCTTAGAGGCAAATTTATAACTTTAAATGCATATATTAAAAAGGAAGGAAGATCTAAAATAAAAAGTCTAAGCTTTCACCTTAGGATATAAGAGAAAGAAGAACAATTTCAGCCTAGAGCAAGCAGAAGAAAAGAAATAAAATTAAAGCAGAAATCAATGAAATTAAAAACAGAGAAATAATCGAGAAAATCAAGGAAACTAAAAGCTGGTTCTTAGAAAAGATCAATAAAATTGATAAATCTCTAACCAGGCTAACCAAGAAAAAAGAAGAGCAGACACAAATTACTAATAGAGAAATGAAAGCAAGGTCATCTCTACTGAGCACATGGACCCTAAAGGGATGCTGAAGGAATACTGTAAATCGATGGAACTACTTGTGTCTGACAAGCCAGGCCATTCCTCCTCTTTCTCAGTCCTGAAAAAAAAAAAAGGACTTCAGCTCCCCATACCTTACCCCACTTCCCCAACAACACTCCCTTTATCTGAGGACCATTAGAACAGGAATCTGTCAATTCCAGGAAAATCACATAATCTCACTGGACTTCACTTTTCCCTGTATTTCAGCTCAACCAGTCCTAAAATGTCACTGTTCTTTGTGCATACTAAGTCGCTTCAATAGTGCCTGACTCTTTGCAACCTACTGGACTGTAGCCTGCCTGGCTCCTCTATCCATGGGATTCTCTAGGCAAGAATACTACAGTGGGTTACCGTGCCCTCCTCCAGGGGATCTTACCAACCCAGGGATCGAACCCAGGTCTCCTGTGGCTCCTGCATTGCAGGTGGATTCTTTACCACTGAGCCACTGAGGAAGTCCCCTCACTGTTCTAAGTATGAGTTAAAGAAATCTCTCCCACAATTGTATAAGCTCTGGGCCCCACGGAACCGCTACCCTCTTGTGTACCACACTGAAAGACTTCTTAGGTGCAGGGGCAGCAAGAAGGGAGGCAGTCAGGGTGGATTCACGGTATCAGGTTTGAAAGGATGGATTTTTATTTTTCAAAAAGGTGTTTTATGGCAGAATAAATATAATTGCTGGGCTTCTCAGGTGGTACTAGTGGCAAAGAACGCCCACCAATGCAGGAGACTCGGGTTAGGTCTCTGGGTTGGAAAAATCTCCTGGAGAAAAAATGGTAACCCACTACAGTATTCTTGCCTGGGAAATCCTATGGGCAGAGGAGGTTGGCGGGCTACAGTCCATGAAGCCTCAGAGTCAGACATGACTGAGCCACTGAACACTTACTGCTACTAAACGTAATTCTAAAATGTAAGAGCTGGAAGAGACTAACCTCCACAAATGAAAAGTTAGAAAAAAAGCAGCATAAAGGGGCAAGAACAGACAAGCCACTCACAAAAAAAGAAAACAGAACTGACTAGACCTACAGGAAAAAAAAAAAGGTCAACCTCAATAAAAATCAAAGCAAAAATTTTTTAAAGCATTTGCGATTCTTACTGTCTTATTTATTTGTGTTCTTTTTATAACTTTTGCTGACCATGTGCAGCCAACAGTGTGCATTTGTCAAATCCTTAAGAGGCAAATTTGGTTTTCAAGGCCATTTCCTTCTGAAAATCCAGACCAAGAAAATAACTCAAAATGTATAAAAAGATACATATACCACTATGCATATTTCTTTATCAGCTTAAGAGCCATGTGGTTTTTACACCAATAATATTACTCTAAAATAAGAAAATAAAATGGTCAAAGGGTATAAACTTCTAGCTATAAGATGAATAAGTTTTGGGGAAATACTGTACAGCCTGGTGACTATACTTCATAATACTCTCTTGCATGTTTGAAAGTGGCTAAGAGAGTAGATCTTAAATGTTCTCAATGCACACACAGAAAGAAATGTAACTATATGAAGTGATAAATGTGTTAACTAACTTTATTGTGCTTTTGAAATATATATGTATATCAAACCATCATATTGTTTACATCTTAAACTTACATAACGTTATATGTCAATCATATCTCAATAAAGCTTGAACAAAAAATTTTTAATTAATTAATTAACCCTTGGACTGCAAGGAGATCCAACCAGTCCCTCCTAAAGGAGATCAGTCCTGGGTGTTCATTGGAAGGACTGATGGTGAAGCTGAAACTCCAATACTTTGGCCACCTCATGCGAAGAGTTGACTCATTGGAAAAGACCCTGATGCTGGGAGGGATTGGGGGCAGGAGGAGAAGGGGATGACAGAGGATGAGATGGTTGGATGGCATCACCGACTCGATGGACATGAGTTTGAATAAACTCCGGGAGTTGGTGATGACAGGGAGGCCTGGCATGCTGCAATTCATGGGGTCGCAAAGAGTCAGACACAACTGAGCAACTGAACTGAACTGAACTGAATTGAATTAATATGTAAGGCAGAATCTATTAGAAATATACATGAAAGTGAAAGTGAGGTCGCTCAGTCATGTCCGACTCTTTGCGATCCCATGGACTGTAGCCTACCAGGCTCCTCCGTCCATGGGATTCTCCAGGCAAGAAGACTGGAATTGGTTGCCATTTCCTTCTCCAGGGGATCTTCCTGACCCCGGGATCAAACCCAGGTCTCCCACATTCCAGGCAGACACTTTAACCTCTGAGCCACAAGGGAAGCC
Source organism: Muntiacus reevesi (assembly GCF_963930625.1). Taxonomy (NCBI): domain Eukaryota; kingdom Metazoa; phylum Chordata; class Mammalia; order Artiodactyla; family Cervidae; genus Muntiacus; species Muntiacus reevesi. The sequence goes on along the minus strand of NC_089251.1, from coordinate 55,843,789 downwards.
CCAGAAATATAAATAGGAACCGGTAAATTCATAAACATATTCTGAAAATTTACAGCTCTTTCAGAAATTAACAAATCAAGTAGATTAAAATCAAGAACATAGCAAATATGTTATATTTGCAAAGAGTATATTTACTAACCTTGATCTAATATAGTTTTGTATTCAGTCAGTCAAAACTATACCTAAAGTTATTTTAAAAATTAACCATCAATCAAAAGCTCAGTAAATTCCAAAAGTGTAAATACAAGCCACATCTTCAGATCACCAGACAATAAAATGAAAAGCAAATGGGAAAAAAATCTACAAACTTAAAAAATTGTAACATTTTCAACAAACATTCAGGATAATTAAAAAACAAAAATTTAAATTACACATTATTTGGAAACCACTGTATCATAATGAACCTAACCTAAATGCCCTACTAACTGGGTGGGGAGTGATTGGGCAAAACATGAGCAGAGTATTATGCAGAGATCAGGTGAGATTCATGAAGAACATGTGAGAAGAGAACTGTGTATGTAAAAGAATTGTAAACAGCATCCTTTTTACAATAGAATAGAAAATATGACAATAATGGGAAATTTTTGGGGGGGGGAATTTTTAAATGTATAAATATAGGATTCAAAGGAAAGACCACAAAATAAATAAATACACCAAAAACATTAAGACAGATTGCTTCCCTGGTGGCTCAGACAGTAAAGAATCTACCTGCAATGAAGGAGACCAGGGTTTGATCCCTAGATGGGGAAGATCGCCTGGAGAAGAGGATGGCAACCCACTCCAGTATTCTTGCCTGGAGAATTCCACGGACAGAGGAGTCTGGTGGGCTACAGTCCATGCGGCTGCAAAGGGTAGATGGGACTGAACGACTCAACAGACACATATAGCTCCATAATGGCACTATGAGCAATTACGTTTTCTTTTGTATTCCTCCCCCTCCCCCAAAAATGTTTTAACCTAGAAGAACAGGCAAACCTTTCGGGGGTTAAATATTGATGGCATCCATCTGGGGCAGAGAGTAATTTAGGGATGTGTCAGTGCAGGGGGGAGGGATGGGGAGGCACCCGCTGCACCCACCTGACCCCCACCCCTTCTCCATTTCTGTATCTAATCAGCTCAGGGTTCATGTCAGCAACCAGACACAGAGCCTGACAGCACCAGAAGAAACAGGCCGGGCCTGCGTACTTGCTGGTTCCTAACAGCAGGACAGGATTTGACCGAGGGTCTCTGGTTCTGAGCTCTGCCCAGACCAGCGCGGGGCTGGGCCTTCCATGTAAACTAAAGCCAAGAGCCGAACGAAATCGGTGAACCGGGCCAAGGAACCTCAGAGAAGCCCTGGCCCCTGTAACCTCCCACCTAGCGCTCTGGACCTTTCCCTTCTCCAGGACCAACCCGAGCCCAGCGCCGCCTACACCTTTGCTTGCACGGCCACCTCGGCGTCCCACGGGCGCAAGCAACTGGGGACCTGCGCTCCACCTGTCCCCAGGACATCCCGAGTCCCTGCCCCATCGATTTCCTGTCCGGTGCCTCCCTCCTTCCTTCCCCTCGGCCCGATCCCCACCCCGACTCAGAGATGCAGGTCCGGATGAGCAGTCGAGAGTACCCCATCCGTGTCCCCTCTGCTCTTATGTCCCGCCGTCTGTGCCAGGGGACCAACAGACAGCGGTCGAGTGGGTCCTCGGCGGAACTCCCAGAGCTGGGGATGACCTAGGATGTACGGTCAGGTCTCTTTTCATTTTTGACAAGTGAGGGAAGGAGATTTGGGAGAACTTGCAGCCTCGCACAGAGAAGAAAGAGGTTCTCAATTTGAGGACTCCTTTCCATCCTTAATGGAAAAGGGCATGGCAGCCCAGTCCGGTGTTCTTGCCTGGAAAATCCCATGGACAGAGGAGCCTGGCAGGCTACACTCCAGAGGGTCACAAAGAGTAGGATACGACTGAAGCGACTTAGCATGCATGCATTCATTCCACCCTTAAAGCATCAACATTTTATTTCTAAGGACAGGGACTTACTGGTAGATATTGAGGGAATGGGGAGGTTAGGAGTCTACAGGAAGCATATCCTGGCCCCCCCTCTATCTGGAGCCAGAAATTCCATCTTTAACCAGTCTTTTGATCCCCAGTCAAATCCAAGTCTTACCCTCCATCCCACTCCACTCCATCCCCCAGGGAAGGAAGAAAACAGGAATTCTAGGGGCCTGTAATAGGACTCCTGGGAGTCGGGGTGGGAATCCTGAGAAAGGTGACGTCCAAAGTCACTGCTGGGAGACAGCTGAGTGGGGGCATTGAAGATGGCTGGTCCCCAGCTGGCTGGAAGGGAACATGAACCAGCTTCAGTTTTGCAGGTGAGCAGGCACGAACTAAATTCAAAATTCTTCCCTCCTTTGTTGTTGTTCAGTTGCTCAGTCATGTCCGACTCTTTGTGACCCCATGGACTGCAGCATGCCAGCCTTCCCTGATCTTCATCATCTCCCAGAGTTTGCTCAAACTCATGTCGAATAAGTCGGTGATGCCATCCAACTATCTCATTCTCTGTTGCTCCCTTCTCCTCCTGCCTTCAATCTTTCCCAGCATCAGGGTCTTTTCCATTGAGTCAGCTCTTCACATCAAGTGGCCAAAGTACTGGAGTTTCAGCTTCAGCATCAGTCCTTCCAGTGAATATTCAGGGTTGATTTCTTTTAGTATTGACTGGTTTGATCTCCTTGCAGTCCAAAGGACTCTCAAGAGTCTTCTCCAACACCACAGTTCAAAAGCATCAATTCTTTGGCACTTAGCCTTCTTTATGGTCCAACTCTCACATCCTTAAATGACGACTGGAAAAAGCATAGCTTTGACTGAAGAGACCTTCATAGGCAAAGTAATGTCTCTGTTTTTTAATATGCTGTCTATGTTTGTCATAGCTTTTCTTCCAAGAGTAAGCGCCCTCCTTCCCCTCCCCAACTCTCAACCAGGCCCAAACTAGAGCAACGCCGCCCCCTGCAGGACAGAGCGGGGCATTAGACTTTATCCTGAGCGAGCAACGCTCGGGCTTGGTAGGCAGCGTCATGGATTACTTGGTCCCGGCTCAGTCGCAGTCTCCTGAATTAAATTGCTCACCCTCCCTGAGCCTCCGATTTTCTTCCTCTATAACGTAAAAATGTGTTGGATGGTCTCTTCTCTGAGCTCACTTCCAGGTCCAGATTCTAGATCCTTCCTTTCTCCTGCCCCCACCTCGGCCCCACCCAGGGCCCCTCAGACGCTTCATCTTTCCGACCGCAGGGTCCTGCCCACCCACCACTGCGCCCCAGTTTCTACCCACGCTGGGCTCTGTGCCCTACGCGTGCAGCCGCACAAGGTCAGGACTTGACCCCGTTTGGGGCCACTGTTTTCCTGGAGTAAGAGCATAAACGTGCTGCCTACCTCTGATCAGGACTGTCTGTCTCCAGAAAGAAAAAAAAAAGGAGTTCTTAGGAGAAACGGTGGAGGGGGATCACCGATTGACCTTGGATCCATCGGCGTGGCTCTTTTAGACTTCTGCCAAGTCTGGCCCAGAGAACTGTACAGAACAGAATGACCAAGAAAAGAAGGGAGCGTGAACCGGCCCCGCCTCCTCTCCAGCATCAACTATGCCTCCACAGCCCTGCCGGGTGCTGGCTTCCCCAGACACGCTGCGAGCTGCTTCGGCCGGCCGTCGGCCTCGGCAACACTGCCTGCCAGCAGCTTGGCTCCCCACCCTCCCCACCCCACCAATCCCGTCACGCCTGCTTCTTCGCCTCCAGGAAGACTGAGTTCAGGCACAGCTGGCTCTGCCGCCCTGATCGCCCTCCCCAGGCCCCAGCCCACCTGACTGGGGGCGGCAGGCGGCTGGGCTCCCAGTGCGCCCGTCCGGGGGCTGCACCCACCACATCCTGGCACCCTCATCGTGGTATCATCACGTGTTCCCTTGTCTGTCCCCACACCCACACCCCAGCTCCCTGTACTTTTCTCCACTGCACAACCGCGGGGGAGGGGGGGGGGGCGCCGCCTCTGCCTTCCCAGTAAGAGCCAGACTGGAGCACAGGGGAGATCGTAGTTCATGCCCCGGTCTCTGGACATAAGCAGGGACATTCCTGAAGGGCGCTTTACCCCAGTGTCTGAGGTGTGGAGTGAGCAGCTCATCTCTCTCCTTCCTGCTAAACTGAGAAGGTGCAAACCGCCCTGAGAAATCCTCTAACCCGCATCATTTGAAACCCAACAAACGCAGAGGACTTGGGGGGCAGGGGAAGCTGGAGGACCAGTAGAGAATGGAGGGGAATGCCTTCAACTTCCCTTATATTTTCTTTCCTTTCCCAGCTCCGCCTTTTCTGCCTTTTCCCCGCCTCTTTCCAGGTCCACTCCTCCCTCCTCTTCTTCCCTGAGAAGGCTCTGATAAATGGGTCACCATGCTGCAGGAGCTGCTGGGGGCCTTTTAGAGGGCCCGCCCTCTGGTTCTGGTGGTTAGCACTGGAAACAGTCATTCTCCCCTCCTGCAATGTTTCCACTGCTTTGCCCTCTGGCTTCCACAGCTCACCCCACGGGTGACCCAAGAACACAACTCAGATCCCCCTGGAAAGTTGCCCGGGGGGCTGACCACCCGCAAAGTCACGGTTTGTAAAATGTGACCATGTAAGACTTACTGGTTGAGCTGAGATTACTTCATGGATGCGCCAAATAAAAGAATTAACCCTCTTGTGTAAAAAGAAAATTTTCCACTGCCTTTTTAAAGTTTCTATTTTGGGTAACCTGTTTCCAGGCAACAAATCATCTCACCAAAAAGAGAAGGAGGAAGAGGAGGTGAAAAAGGAGGAGGTGGGGGGAGGAAGTTGGGGAGAGGAGAGAAAGAAAGGAGCCTTTTAATAGTTTATTTTGCCCCACCAAGTTTTTTGGAAGAGCCTCAACTGTGAATACAGCAGGACTCGGGATTCTGTGAACAGACAGAAGAGCTGAAGTCTCATTTGCTTGTTGAAATTAGTAGTAAACAACTGATTGAAAAGAAAGCAGGTTCTTTAAGCACCAATGAAATTTGCATTTTAAGTGATATGAGTTCTGAAAGGCAGGGACAGCACCTAGTGTGAGGGAGTTCCTTAAACATTGTTGACCCTCAAAGACAAAGAAAGCAAATGGGCCATTTGGGAAAGAAGCTAAACAGCCAACATCTGACAAAAGGTTCAATCTCAACCATATTTAAGGGGATACAGATTGAAACAACAATAAGATACCAACTCACACTTATCAGATTGGTTGAATTGAAAAGACAGGCAAAACCAAGAATTAGAAAGCCTGTGGGTAAACAGAAATTCATCCATAGCTTGGTGTGAGTATAAGCGGGTACCATTACTTTGTGAAATAGCTATGAAATCGCTATTGAAATAGCTGTGAAAGAACTTTTTTAATAGCTATGGGGGCAAGATGGAGTAGGAAATGGCACCCTACTCCAGTATTCTTGCCTGGACAGAGGAGCCTCACAAGCTACAAGTCCATAGGACTGCAAAGAGTTGGACACGACTGAGCAACTGAGCACACACATGGGGGTAAGAGAAGGCGATGCTTCAAGTCATCATTCCTCTCAAGGCCAGTGTCTTTCCTTAAGTCATTCCTTTTCCAGGTGGATACACTAGAGAAAATCAGGTATATGGACTCTAGGGAGTATATATAGACAGATGTTCCCTGCAGTGTTGTTTACAATGGCAAAACCTATAAACAGCCAAAAGGTTCATCAACAGAGGATTAGAAAAATAAAGAGTGGCATTTGTCATCAAATCTTCTCTTCAGTTCAATTCAGTCTTTCAGTCAGTCCGACTCTTTGCGACCCCATGGACTGCAGTACGCCAGGCTTCCCTGTCCATCACCAACTCCCGGAGTTTACCCAAACTCATGTCCATTGAGTCGGTGATGCCATCCAACCATCTCATACTTCTCCTCCTGCCTTCAATCTTTCCCAGCATCAGGGTCGTTTCAAATGAGTCAGTTCTTCACATGAGGTGGCCAAAGTATTCGAGTTTCAGCTTCAGCATCAGTCCTTCCAATGAATATTCAGGACTGATTTCTTTTAGGATGGACTGGTTGGATCTCCTTGCTGTCCAAGGGACTCTCAAGAGTCTTCTCCAACACTACAGTTCAAAAGCATCAATTCTTCGGTGCTCAGCTTTCTTTATAGTCCAACTTTCACATCCATATATGACTACTGGAAAAACCATAGCTTTGACTAGACAGATATTTTTTGACAAAGTAATGTCTCTGCTTTTTAATGTGCTGTCTAGGTTGGTCATAACTTTCCTTCCAAGGAGCAAGTGTTTTTTAATTTCATGGCTACAGTCACCATCATAAGTGATTTTGAAACCCCCCCAAAAAAAGTCTGTCACTGTTTCCACTGTTTCCCCATCTATTTGTCGTGACATGATGGGACCAGATGCCATGATCTTAGTTTTCTGAATGTTGAGCTTTAAGCCAACTTTTTCACTTTCTTCTTTCAGTTTCATTAAGAGGCTCTTTAGTTCTTCTTTGCTTTCGCCATAACGGTTGTGTTATCTGCATATCTGTAGTTATTGATATTTCTCCTGGCAATCTTGATTACAGTTTTTGCTTCATCCAGTTCAGCATTTCTCATGATGTACTCTGCACATAAGTTAAATAAGTGGGGTGACAATATACAGCCTTGACATACTCCTTTCCCAATTTGGAGCCAGTCTGTGTTCCATGTCCAGTTCTAAACTGTTGCTTCTTGACCTGCATACAGATTTCTCAGGAGGCAGGTCAGGTGGTCTGGTATTCCCATCTCTTTCAGAATTTTCAGATCACAGCAGTTTGTTGTGATCCACACAGTCAAAGGCTTTAGCACAGTCAATAAAGCAGAAGTAGATGTTTTTCTGGAACTCTCTTGCTTTTTCAATGATCCAGCAGATGTTGGCAATTTGATCTCTGGTTCCTCTGCCTTTTCTAAATCCATCTTGAATATCTGGAAGTTCACAGATCACCTACTGTTGAAGCCTGGCTTGGAGAATTTTGAGCATTACTTTACTAGCGTGTGAGATGAGTGCAATTGTGCAGTAGTTTGAACATTCTTTGGCATTGTCTTTCTTTGGGATTGGAATGAAAACTGACCTTTTCCAGGCCTGTGGCCACTGCTAGGTTTTCCAAATTTGTTGGCATATTGAGTGCAGCACTTTCACAGCATCATCTTTTAGGATTTGAAAGAGCTCAACTGGAATTCCATCACCTCCACTAGCTTTGTCCATAATGATGCTTCCTAAGGCCCACTTGACTTCACATTCCAGGATGTCTGGCTCTAGGTGAGTGATCATACCATCGTGGTTATCTGGGTCATGAAGATCTCTTTTGTATAGTTCTTCTGTGTATTCTTGTCACCTCTTCTTAATATCTTCTGCTTCTGTTAGGTCCATACCATTTCTGTCCTTTATAGTGCCCATCTTTGCATGAAATATTCCTTTGGTATCTCTAATTTTCTTGAAGAGGTCTCTAGTCTTTCCCATTCTATTGTTTTCCTCTATTTCTTTGCATTGATCACTGAGGAAGCCTTTCTTATCTCTCCTTGCTATTCTTTGGAACTCTACATTCAAATGGATATATCTTTCCTTTTCTCCTTTGCCTTTCATTTCTCTTATTTTCACAGCTATTTGTAAGGCCTCCTCAGACAACCATTTTGCCTTTTTGAATTTCTTTTTCTCGGGGATGATCTTGATTACTGCCTCCTGTACAAAGTCATGAACCTCCACCCATAGTTCTTCAGGCACTCTGTCTATCAGATCTAATCCCTTGAAACTATTTGTCACTTCCACTGTATAACTGTAAGGGATTTGATTTAGGTCATACCTGAATGGTCTAGTGCTTTTCCTTTCCTTCAATTTAAGTCTGATCTGAGCCACAGTCAGCTCCTAGTCTTGTTTTTGCTGACTGTATAGAGCTTCTCCATCTTTAGCTGCAATGAATATAATCAATGTGATTTCAGAATTGACCATCTGGTGATGTCCATGTGTAGAGTCTTTTTCTTGGGGATGTTCATCACCAACTGGAGTGGCAACTATGCAGTGCTGGAGTGACTTTGAGGAGATACCCCATGTCCAAGGGCAGAGAAGCCCCAGAAACATGGTAGAAGGGATGAAATCATGTTTAGAATCAAACCCCATACCCACTTGAGATGCTCAGAGTGCTCAAACAAACCTTGTGTGCACCAGGATCCAGAGACCCCACAGAGACTGAGACAGAATGGTGCTTGAGTGTCTCCTGCAGAGATATGGGTCAGCAGTGGACCGCCACAGGGGCAGGGAATCTGGGTGCAGTAGACCTGGGTATGGCATAAGCCCTCTTAGAGGAGGTCGCCATTAACACCACCATAGAGCCACCAGAACTTACACAGGACTGGGGAAACACACTCTTGGAGGGCACAAACAAAACCTTGGGTGCACCAGGACCCAGGAGAAAGGAGCAGTGACCCCACAAAGACTGACCCAGACTTGCCTGCGAGTGTCCAAGAGTCTCCGGCGGAAGCGTGGGTCGGCAGTGGCCTGCTGCAGGGTGGGGGACACTGAATGCAGCCGTGCCTGCATGGGGCCTTTTGAACGAGGCCACTATTATCTTCATTACCTCCAACCATAGTTTGGCCTCAGGTCAAATAACAGAGGGAACACAGCCCTGCCCATCAACAGAATTAAAGATTCTGTTAACCTTTAATTTAAGGTTTAATTTAAGATGCAATTTAAGATTCTAGTAGATTAAAGCTTCACTGAGCATGACCCACACATCAGAACAAGACCCACTTTCCCTCTCAGTCAGTCTCTCCCATCAGGAAGCTTCCATAAGCCTCTTATCCCTCTCCATCAGGGGGCAGACAGAATGAAAACCACCATCACAGAAAACTAACCAGTCTGATCACATGGACCATAGTCTTATATAACTCAATGAAACTATGAACCATGCCACGTACAGCCAGCCAAGATGGACAGGTCATGGTGGAGCGTTCTGATGAAATGTGGCCCACTGGAGAAGGGAATGGCAAACCACTTTAGTAGTCTTGCCTTGAGAACCCCATGAACAGTATGAAAAGGCAAAAAGATAGGACACTGAAAGATGAATGCCCCAGGTTGGTAGGTGCCCAATATGCTACTGGAGATTGGTGGAGAAATAACTCCAGAAAGAATGAAGAGACAGAGCCAAAGCAAAAACAATACCCAGTTGTGGATGTGACTGGTGATGGAAGTAAAGTCCAATGCTGTAAAGAGCAATATTTCATAGGAACCTGGAATGTTAAGTCTATGAATCAAGGCAAATTGGAAGTGGTCAAACAGGAGATGGTAAGAGTGAACGTTGACATTTTAGGAATCAGCAAACTGAAATGGACAGGAATGGGTGAATTTAACACAGATGACCATTACATTTACTACTGTGAGCAAGAATCCCTTAGAAGAAATGGAGTAGCTATCACAGTCAACAAAAGAGTATGAAATTCAGTACTTGGATGCAATCTCAAAAACGACAGAATGATCTATGTTCGTTTCCAAGGGAAACCATTCAATATCACAGTAATCCAAGTCTATGCCTTGATCAGTAAAGTTGAAGAAGCTGAAGTTGAATGGTTCTATGAAGATCTATAAGACCTTCTAAAACTAACACCCAAAAAAGATGTCCTTTTCATTATAGCGGACTGGAATGCAAAGCAGGAATTCAAGAAATACCTGGACTAACAGGCAAATTTGGCCTTGGAGTACAGAATGAAGCAGGGCAAAGTCTAACAGAGTTTTGCAAAGAGAAGGCACTGGTCATAGTAAACACCCTCTTCCAAAAACACAAGAGAAGACTCTACACATGGACATCACCAGATGGTCAATATCGAAATCAGATTGATTACTTCTCTTGTATCCCCCCAAATATGAAAGACTATGTGCTCCACTCATGAAAAAAAAAATTTGTAGTAAAATACATGAAACATAATATCTACCATACTAACCATTTTTAAGTGTACAGTTCAACGTGCAGTGTGAAGTACATTCTTGTGCAACCATCACCACCATCCATCTTCAGAAGTTTTCATTTTGCAAAACTGAAACTCTGTACCCTTTAAACAATAACTCCCCATTCCCCCTCCCCCCCAGCCCCTAACAACCACCATTCTACTTTCTGTCTCTGATTTGACTACTCCAGGTACTCTGTGGTCTCCTGCACTGCAGGCAGATTCTTTACCCTCTGAGCCAGCAGGGTAGCCCTAAGTGGAGCATACAGTATTTGTCTTTTTGTGATGGCCTTATTTCACTGAGCATAACATCCTCAAGGTTTATCCATGCTGTAGTATATGTCAAATTTCCTTCCAGTTTAAGTTTGCGTAATATTCCATTGTATGTATATGCTACATTTTGCTTATCCATCCACCCATCAATGGACATCTAGGTCACTTCCACATTTTAGCTATTGTGAATGATACTGCTGTGAATATGGTATACTTCTTCACTCAGGTTTAACTTGACATTAAACACTTTCCATCATAAATACTTGTAAAGTATATAATTTCCAACGTGTTGTAAATAAATATTGATTTTTTTTTTTTGGCCATGCAAGTTTTGGAATCTTAGTTCCTCAACCAGAGACTGAACTCTCACCCTTGGCAGTGAAAGCCAGGGGTCCTACCCACTGAACTGCCAGGGAATTCCCCATAAATATTTTAAAATAAAACTTTACATCACCCTTTTTGTTCCTAATAGAACAAATTATATATCAATTTTATTTCACTAATCACCCATTTTGAAAATATAAGAACACACTCTTTAACTTTTGGAAATTTTCCATCATTCTTTTTTCCCCTCAAACTTATGAATTCTATCCCACTTCTTCCATAGACATTTATTCTAATATGGTATGTTCTTATGCTTGAAGAACTTTTATGATCATACTTCTCTGCCCCCACAAAAGCAAACAAATTGAAGTTTTAAATTTCTAGAACCATAAATTCCTAAGTACTAAAAATTTAGATTATGTCACCATTGCAACATAGTACACAATTACTCAAAAATAACAAATTACAAATAAAATTAATTATAAATTATAAAAGTTTAAATTATTAAAGAATAATTATTAAACGTAAAAAGTAACCTTTAGTGATAAAGTACTATAGTTATACAAAATGTTACCAGTAGGTGAAGGATACATAGGATCTGTCTACATTATTTGTTACAATTGCAATGTCAATCTATAATCATCTCAAAATAGTAAACTTTATTTAAAAGTAAATTGGAGGGGAAATTCAGCTCTTAATGAGACGAATAGGGTCCAATTAGTTAATGAACCCATGGGATAATACGACCTGTTGTTATAATGAGATAGGATGCAGCATCAATTAGTTTCCTGTTTGTTTTGTTTTTTCATAGTGTAAGCACTGAGAAATTTTATTCCCACAAATAAATAGTTGGTTTTGTTACAACAGGCTTCCCTGGTGGCTCAGATGGTAAAGAGTCCACCTACAATGTAGGAGACCCAGGTTTGATCCTTGGGTTGGGAAGATCCCCTGGAGAAGGGAATGGCAACCCACTCCAGTATTCTTGCTTGGAGAATTCCATGGACAGAGGAGCCTGGCGGGCTACAGTCAGTGGGGTTGCAAACAGTCAGACTTGACTGAGTGACTAACACTGACACTTTGTTACAGCAGAGTCATTACGTTTTTTTCACTTTTTCCAAAAAGTTTTGGCCAAACAAAATCAACAATAACCCCATAATAGTGATATATCATCAAAATATAGTTTTAATTATCTATTAGTTGCTTCATTAGTTTGCAACTAACAAAGTACCACAAACTAAGTAGCTTAAACAGAGAAATGTGTTATCTCACAGTTCTGGAAGCTAGAATCGCAGGATTGAGGGGTTGGCTACCTTAGTTCCTTCTGAACGTTGAAAGGAAGATCTGTTCCATGACTCTTTCGTAGCTTCTAGTGGGTTGCCGGCTGTCTTTGGGGTTCCTTAACTTGTAAAAAAGTCATCCCATCTATGTCTTTATTTCCACTTGATGGTCTCCCTGGCTGTGTGCCTGTATCCAAATTTCCCCCTTTTTAAGGACACTAGTTAAATTGGATTAAGATCCCTCCTAATGACCTCATATTAACTTAATTATGTATGTGCTCAGTCACTCAGTCATGCCCAACTCTTTGCGGCCCCATGGACTGCAGCCTGCCAGGCTCCTCTGCCCATGGAACTTTCCAGGTAAGAATACTGTAGCAGGTTGCCATTTCCTACTCCAGGGAATCTTCCCAACACAGGGATCGAACCCAATCTTGTGTCTCCTGCAGTGGCAGGCAGAGTCCTTATCACTGGTGCCTCCTGGGAAGCCCATTAACTTGATTTCCTCTGTTAAAGCCTTATCTCCAAAAAAGGTCAACTTCAGAGGTACTGGGGATTAGGACTTCACTCATATGTAAATTTTTCGTGGGTGTCTAGGAGGGGACAGGGAACAAAAGTCAATCTATAACACTTACCAACTCTAGCAGGTCCTCTTTCAGTTGTTTTGGAATCAAAGACTCAGGAAGCACTGACCTACATGTGAATTGGTCATGATCTTTAGACTTATTCACTTCTCAGTTTCTGGAGTCAGTGAAATAGGTTTTATACTATAGCCTCTCAAGTAGCTATTGACAAAGCTACTGTCCCTCTCTCACCGAAAAGCAACTGCCTACCCTGATGAACTTAGAAACAGTTGGGGAAATATAAATATTTTTAATTACCATACAAATCTACCAAAAAATATTTTTATCTTATCAAAGGCTTTCCACCTTGTTTTCACCAAAACTTTGGATCTAAAGCTTTCTCTCATTTGATTCATGGAAAATTAAAAAAAAACTGCCAACTATCCTCATTGGCACAGGCTTCAACGTCAAACCAACTAGCAAATCAGGCTTACCTTCTGTTAAAAAAGAAGTCTGATTCCTTTTGCAATTCCAATGAACATGTTTTTTAAATTAATTAATATATGTATTTTTTGGTTGCACTGTCTTCACTGCTGCATGGGCTTTCTCTAGTTGCGGTGAGCAGAGCACTTCATTACCGTGTTTGGGCTTCTCATTGCGATGGCGTCTCCTCTTGTGGAGCACAGGCTCTAGATGCACGGGTTTTAGTAGTTGTGGCTCTCAGGCTGTATAGCATGGGCTCAGCCATTGTGGTCCCTGGCTTAGTTGCTCTGTGGCATGTGGAATCCTCCCAGATCAGGGATCGAACCTGTGTCCCCTGCATTGTCAGGCAGATTCTTATCCTGAGCATCACCAGGGAAGTTCTACAATGAACATGTTAATATGCATCCCATAATACCTGTCACTCTCTGAACTCCAGCTCTACAGTAGAGGTTGGTAGAGTGATGAGGCTCAGGAGATGGCCATAAAGGAGCTCAGCCTCCAGCATTTCTGCCCAATGTCCTGTTTTCCAGCATCTCAGAGACTCTTCTCAAAAGAAATGCATTCTATGGTAATTCCTAAGCAAATGGACGTTAAATGAAAAATATTTGAGCATAGGGGTGCATGTATCTCTTTTCTTTGATTGCGCCACAGTAAGATGCAGGAGGTTGGGAGGTCTGCTGTTTTGTTTTAAAGCAGGAAAAAAGAGCAATCGTGAAATGTGGAGTGGGCAAAGAATCTGCGAAAACTAGACAAAGGCATTTATTCTTGGGCAGATCCATCTCAGGAAAAAGGATAAATAGGATTTGAGGACCTGGAAAACATCTCCCTTAAAATTATGTGTATACTCTGTGGGTGGGAATGAAAACTAGTGCAGCCACTATGGAAAACAGTATGGAGGTTCCTCAAAAACTAAAAAATTCAACAGAAAACAGACAGGGGGATACATATACTTATGGCTGGTTCACACTGTACAGCAGAAACCAAACACAACACTGTAAAATAATTATCCTCCAATTAAAAATTAAAGACAAAACAAACCAGAAAAAAACAAACAGAAAACCTAAGAAAAAAAAAAAAAAAAGAAAACGTAAGAGTGCAGGAACCGTGAATATCAAACTAGATTTCAAAACAAGGTATCACCAAAGGCAAAGAGGGACATTTTGTAACGATAAAAGGGTCAATCTGCCAAGAAAACAAAACAATCCTAAATGTGTGTGTACCCAACAACAAAGCTTCAAAATATGAGAGGCAAAAAATGGACAGAGTTGAAGGGAAAAACAGACAAATCCAGGAACAGGACTGGAAATGTAACATCCAAATTTCATAACTGATAGACCCCAAATGCTGCTTCTGGACAGGAGGCAAGGTATTTGAGGATGTGCAATTTTACCTGCAATGTTCATCTGAAGCAAATGTGACAAAATGCTAACACATTAGTTTTGAGGGGTGCTTTCTGGGGAGCCTATGGGTGTTTTTATATTATTTGCTCTATTTTTCTGTGTTCAAATGCTTTCTTTAAAATTAAAGGGTGAATTGAAGAAACATTTAAGTGAATGAACAATAAATGAAATCCAGACATCAACATCACCTCATCCAATATTACTCTAGCTCCCTACCCTCTCCAGCCCACCCTCTGCCCCCACCTCCCTCTTTACCTGGGAGTCTTCCTCTGACAGGCGTGTGGGAGTCGATGTCCTTAAGTGGGCCAGGTGCTGAACACAGGCTTACAATCTCTTCCTGCTGCTGGCTGCGTTCAAGTCGTCCCAAGCTTCCATGTCCTCCCAAAGCTCCTTTAAAGCCCAAATCCACAGCAGCCACCTCTCCATAAAGGATTGCCACCTCTTAAACCCCATCCTGAAGTTCCTACACCACCTGAATTACTGCCAATGTTTTCTTCCCTCTCCTTAAAGATGCACCTTCCCTAAAGGTTCAATATCCTCCTTTGCTTCTCCTTTCCGCTCTACCTGCCTTTGCAATCAGACCCAATCTCACAACTTAGATGAAGACAACCTTACACAGGCTGGGTTCCCAGCCCTGGGCCCTCAAACTCAAATCCTGCCTCTTCAGTTGCATTCAGGATGCTTCCGTTTGAACGTTCTTGACATTAAAGATCTGTAGCAAGCTGGCCCCCAACTTGACAGCAAGCATGTGTCTGCACCAAGAGAATGACACAGCATCATTATAAGTTGTCAACAGACGTGTGGGTTTTTCCCGTCACAGATCAGGTTCTTACGCTCTTCACCCCATCCAAGCTGTGACTAAGGCTCTCCCAAGGGTATTTTATATATTATCTCAACTTCTTCTGGCCTCCTGGGCTGCCTTCCTCTCTGTGCTTCTGAAGTCTTCTGGCTCAACTTCGTATGTTCAGAGATGAACATATTTTTACTTATCTTGTTTGGCATTCTGGGAGCCCTTTTGATCTGAGTGCTTGTGTCTTTTAATTGTGGAAAATCTTCAGCCAAGATCTCTTCCAGTGTTCCTTTCCCACACTCTCTTTACTCTCTTCTTTCTGAAATTCTATTAAATATTTCACAGTGCTCATGCGCATCTTAACAGCTTTTCAAACTGTTTCTGCATCTTCTTGCATTGCAATCTGTTAGTTCCTCAGTGCTAGTTTCCATTTTACCAATTATTCCTTCAACTATGTCCAGTGTAGGGTGTATCCTAGTTTATGTCTAAACTATATATAGATTTTATTTCCAGTATCCTCCGTATTTATCATATTCAGTTCTTCTTGCTTAATTTCTGTGTTTTCTATACCTTCTTTTTCTCTGTTTTAAACTCTTTACAGATTGCTCTGTAGTTTGTATCTCTTCTGAAGTGAACTCCCATCCCAATTTTAGTAAGTTATCTTTACATGTATTTTGAATTTTCAGTGTGTATATAATCTCATCTTGAAGGGAACTTTAAAAGTCTCTCTTTTTAGAGAGGGAGAGAGAAGAAATGTGGAACTAAAGGATCAGTTAGGAGCCAGGCTGGGTTTCCATCTCATCTCCACCATTGACTAGTCGTGTAACTGTGGGTAAGTTATTCTCACATCTCTGAACCTCAGTTTCTTTCCTTGAAAAAAGGGAGAACTATACACACTTCAGAGGGTCCATGAGATTTAAAATAAGTTCTGCCAAGTTCTAGACCACTGAGGGTGCTCAGTAAAGGTCAGTTTCTCCTTTTCTCAGCAGCTGTAGGCAGAAATGATGACATTGGTAATAAAGTTCAGTGACACAGTGAAAGTTAAAAAAACAAAAAACAAAATCTCTCTCTCTCTCTCTTTATACTTCATCCTCCTATTTTTTTTTCAGGGCAACAGTCAGAACCAGGCCTTATTCTGGTGGCTCTGGGCTCTGTTCAGTGGTGACACTGGTGATCAGGTGATTGCAGTCTCTGGCCTGCCCTGCCATCACTGTGGGGACACAGCCCCATATGAGCCATGATTATGGAAAAATGCACAGCTTTCTCCAGCCTTTCACTGAGAAATCCTGACCCAACCCCCTGGTTCAAATAGAGAGCCTGGCTTTAGCCTCTCCCCATAGATGAAGCACTTTGGGACCCTGTTAGCTAAAGAAGTCAAACCCTCAGTGCCCCTGCTTCAAGACGGACACTCAAGACATGGGCTCAAGAACAGACCCCCTGGCTCCTGATTTCAGCCCTGGTTCCACCCCTACATTGAAGACATATTCACCTTGCTTTTGAATGAGTCCATCTTCTCCCCTTCCTCCTTCTCCTCCTTCTACCTTCAACAATACCATTACTACATATTAAAACACAGTATCAGCACCATCTTGATTAGGACTCGAATGCCTCCTTCTTCTTTTTTTAACATTTATTTAATTTTTGCTTGTGCTGGCTCTCCATTGCTGCATGCGGGTTTTCTCTAGTTGTGGCAAGTGGGGGTCTACTCTTGGTTGCAGTGCGTGGGCTTCTTGGCTTCCCTTATTGCAGAGCACGGGTTCTAGGCATGCAGGCTTTAGCAGTTGCAGCTCACAGACTTAGTTTTTCTGCAGCATGAGGAATCTTCCCAGACCAGGTATCGAACCTGTGTCCCCAGCATTGGCTGGCAGATTCTTGTCCCCTGTGCCACCAGGGAAATGTGTTAAACACCTCATTGAAAATAACCTCTCTCCCTATTCTTTCTTTATCTATAAGCCAGCCACTTCATAAAGCCTTTCCTGAGCACTCTTACCTGAAATGAACTACCTCCACATCTTCTTGTCTGCTCTCCTCTGCTTTTACCTGCATTTAGCTTTTACCAAACAAGGTTCTTGAAGACCAAGTGTGTAGCACGTCCTGTTAGGCACCATGATAACAACCATGAACAAGATGAGGTCTCTTCCTCAAGGGACCAAGGTTCTGGTCATCAAGCTGGATTAACAAATAAACCACATCTGTGCAGAATAAGTGCTTCAGTCTAGGAATGCTCAAGGTCCAGGTGACACCAAGAAGCCTATGGTCTATACTTCCTAGGAGCAGGGGGAGGGGGTAAGGGACTGAGCCCCAGGAGGAGGAGATGCTTGGGCTGGGACTTGAGGAAGAGGAGATTACTAAGCAAACAGCAGAGCTGAGAACAATCCAGGCTAAAGGAATAGCATGTTTAATGGCACTGAGGTGGAAGGGAGCAAGGTCTCTTTGAGAAACCAAGAGACACCAAGCTTAGGCAGTGTGAAGAAGGAAAACAGGAGAAGATGGAGATGGTACTGCAGAGCCAGGTGTGCAGGGCCCCCAACAACACTCAGGATCACCCTGTGTTCCCCCTGGGACCATAGGAAGCCCCTGTAGGATGGAGCACAGGATTAGCAGGACCAGATTTTCACTAAAAGGGACCAGGAGCACAGGAAGAGGCCAGAGTGGAAGTGGGGTGGTCAGTTAGAAGGTCACTGCAAAATGTCAAGATAAGACATGACGATTGCCTAGTTGAACTTGGGGGCTTGAGGGTAGAGGAAAGTGGGAAAGGTAGAAGTGAGGTAGGATTAACAGGCGTTTGTGATTAAGATAAAGCAAGGCCCTGATAATTCTAGAGTTCAAAAACCCTTCTAGACCCAAGCAAGCTAACTCTTCCAGGAGATGGTATTATTTCCTGGACCAGCAAGGGGAGACAACAGCTAGCTTCCAACACCATGATTCCAGGTTGGTCCTGAGTCAGCATCTTAGGAGCTGGGGCACAGGGGCCTGACTAATCTCCTACCACTACCCCACCCAGTTATACATTCTGAATAGGTCTTTAATTAATGTGTGTGAATATGTGTGTGCATGCTCCATCATGTCCAACTCTTTTGCGATCCCATGGACTGTAGCCCACTAATCTCCTCTATTCATAGGTTTTCCCAGGCAAGAATACTGGAGTGGGTTGCCATTCCTTCTTCAGGGGATCTTCCTGACCCAGGGATTGAACCTGCGCCTCCTGCTTGGCAAGTGGTTTCTTTACCGCTGAGTAGTTCTGTGGTTTACGAACATACACCTTTGGACTTCCCTGGTGGTTCATTGGTTATCATTTTGCCTTTCAATGCAGGGAATGCGGGTTCGATTCCCGGTCAGGGAGTTAAGATTCTACATACCCCATCACCAAAAAAACAAATCATAAAACAGAGGCAATATTGTAACACATTCAATAAAGACTTTTACAATGGGCCACATTAAAAAAAATCTTTAAAAAAATAACCTATGCCTTGAGGAAACAAAGACCTGCTTAAATTCAGCCTAGAAACTGGTGACCTGTTTAAATCAGCATAAAAACTGGTGTTTTCTAAGGGACCATGGAAAGGCCTGGCAGGATGGAGCACAGACCAGGTTAGCAGGACAAGATCTTCACTGAAAGGGGTCAGAAGCCCTGGAAGAGTGCTAGCCTCTCTGTCATAGAAACTGGTGACTCTGTTACCCTGTCACTCTCTGAATGTGTTTAAAAATAAGGAGTTTACTTGAGAGTGAGGCTGCTCCCATTTCTTCATCTACACCATGTGAGTGCCAGTGTGGGATGCGGAGCTCACCTGGCAGTCCTCACCCAGCCCTCTGCACACCTGGCCCTACAGCACACAAGCATCGCCAGAATGTGCACTGTTGCATCTGCTCTGTCTGCGACAGGGCGGATGTCATTGTGGTTATGCCGAAAATCTACCAGTTCTCTGAAAAATAACATTGGGGTCACAGAGCCTCCTCGGTGGGTTTGACATGTTGCCTTGACATCCCCCCATCTTCTGTCATGCTCTGCACAAGGGGGCCACCAGCGCCCTGGTTGACACATTTCTAAGTTGCAAGGCTAGAAGACCTCCAAGCCAGTTACAGCTCACTTCCGGGAGAGTGGAAAAGGATGATTCTATTTTCAAGCTTTGTACCCCAGAATCTGGGCATCGTCATCCTCAGGATCCTGGTCTCCAAGATCCAAATATCTGCAGGTTGACTCTGGCTCCCCTCCAATGCTTCCTCCACCAGCGAGGTGCACCTTCATGGCCAGCCATACTCTTTACCACCCTCGGGACGGCATCCTTTAGCCAAAAGGGCCATTTAACACTCCTGCAGTGGGAACAGAGATGAAGCAAAATGGGAAATTATCTAAAATGAGGATTGCCTTGTCAGTGGCCTATCTGGATTTGGCTGTTTCCTTGTCGCCCTCACTCATGTGAGTTAAGGCGCATGTGAGTCAAGGCTGTGTCTACACAGCCAGGGACACAACACACACACACATTGGTATGCCAGGGGAACCACTGCTGTGTGCCACAGTCATATCCATCATTTCAAAGTGTTTTCCTTCCTCAACCTCCCTAGTCCTCCATTTGAAAATGTTCCATGTACATGAGTGACTGCTCAATGATACAGATGCACTGGATCTACTACAGACTTACTAGTAATTGCAAAAACTGAGAAACAGCTGGGACTTTCCTGGTGGTCCAGTGGCTAAGATTCCACACTCCCAATCCAGGGAGCCTGGGGTTCCATCCCTGGTCAGGGAATTAGATCCCACCTGCTGCAACTAAGACCCAGCACAACCAAATAAGAAAAGAAGTGCTTTTTTAAAAATTGAGAAACTCCTTAAATGTCTGTTAATAGGGAAACTAAATTATGGAACACTCATATAAAATGCTGGAGAAGGAAATGGCAACCCACTCCAGTATTCCTGCCTGGGAAATCCCATGGACAGAGGAACCTGGTGGGCTACAGTCCCTGGGGTCAAAAAAGAGTCTTAAACACGACTAAGCATATTAAAATATACCCCTTTAGAAGTATGGGTGGATCTACAGCTGCTGACATGAAAAGCTTTCCTCTTCTACTGTTAGATGAAAAAATGCAGGTTGCAAAAAATATGTGTATGGTACAACTATGTGTCTAAAATGATGTATAAGCATCTGTGCATAGACTTTATATGAGGGGCACACATAAGTGGTTTTCTCTAGAGAATGGACAATGGGAGGAGAGTTGAGACAGGGAAACGTCCCCATACTCTTTTTTTGTATTGTCTGAAATTTTTCAATAATATATAACTTTTGTAATTTAAAAGACACTTAAAAAAAAAAATCTCTAAATATAAAACGTTAAATGGTGTGTGTTCAAGTACCTCGGACGCCCTGGGTAGAGGGGTGAGGGAGAGGGTTGACATCAAAGTTAGAAAAAAAAAAAATCCCATCCAACACTCAAGCTCAGACTCATGAAGAGGGTTTTGCAGTTTTGCAAACACAGCTCAGCCTGCCGTGATATGACATGTGACGTCTGGGACATAGGCCTCGCCACCGGGCAGAACTCATGGATGGGGCAGACACATGGAACAGATAACACCAGGTGGTTTGTCTCTAGAAACAGGGGGCAGCAGCATGCAGGGCACGCACTGTGGCAGGGTCCCCAACCCCTAGGATCTAATGCTTGATGATCTGAAGTGGAGCTGATGTAATAATAATAATAATAAATAAAATGTGCTTGAATCTTCACCAAACCATTCCCTGCCTCCAGTCAGTGGAAAAGTTGTCTTCCACTAAACTGGTCCCTGATGTCAAAAAGTCTGGGGATCACTGCACTACGGGATGCAAAGTGGGACGACCCGGAAGAAATGAGAGAGGGGACCCACTATGGGGTGGAAGGTTTCAGGACAGCAGCAGACAAAAAAGGAAGGGGCCAAGTGTGTGTCAGGTTCAGACAGGAAGAACCATCTCCACCCAGGCTGACACATGTGCCTGCCAAGCACCCAGAGCCAGAAGAATGAGATTCAGGTCCCAAGGCTTGAGAGCTGGCCAGGAGCTGAAACAGAAGTGCATTCCAGCACGGGGAGCCCACAGTTCAGATCATCAATGGCGCTAGTGATAAAGAATCTGCCTGCCAACACAGGAGACACAAGAGAGATGGATTTGATCCCTGGTTTGGGAAGATTTCCCTGTAGTAGGAAACGGCAACCCACTGGCAGTATTCTTGCCTGGAAAATGCCATGGACAGAAGAGCCTGGCAGCCTACAGTCCACAGGGTCGCCAAGAGTCCCATAACTGACTGAGCGCACCATAAGATAACCCTATGGGCATGTAGTGGGGGGTGAATAGGCAAGACTAGGGCAGGGGCCTGGGCAGGAGGCTGGGCAGGGGGCTGGGCAGAGCCAGCACTCAGAGGCTCCAAGCCAAGGCAGGGCTGAGCTTCCACGCAGACATGCAGGTCACCAGGAGACTTCAAGAGTGACACCATCACATTCCCTTTTGGAGAATACTGTTCACAGCAGTGTGGTTGGGGGACTGGCCAGAACAGGGGCTAGTGTGGAGGCTGCTGCGTGGCCTTGAAGGAACGAGGCTGTGGTGGCCAGGTTTAACGGCTGAGGAAAGAGCGTGAGGAGGAGAAAATCACAAGCCCCACACACTGCTCACCGGCTGACTGGTGGAAATCTCCTCAATGGAAGGAAGAAGGTTTTTTCCTCGGTGGGCACCCAGACTCCCCTGTCCGAGTTCCGCAGACGTGGGCCAGTCACTAACTCCTCTTAGTCTCAGCCCTCAGGGCCCACTTCCCGGGACCTAAAGCCCCAAGTTGCCGGTGCCAGTGCCTCTTTGACTGAGGTCAAAGGAAGTGGACAGTTCTCTCGCCTTCCTGCTCGCTCACCCTCCCTTCTAGAAATCTCTCAACTGTATGTTCTGCCTCTGTCACACCCACAAGAGAGCCCTTCCAAGGGCCACTTCCAACCATCCTTGTCCTTGTTCTCCACCCGGCCAGATTGCCTCGACGGCCCCCATTCACGGACCCCCACACCCCCACCGCTCTCTGGGCTGGAGGGTGACAACCGCGAAAAGGAGGGCGACTCTCTCCTCCGCGGGGCTTCAAGTGACATCACATCCTCCGAATGCGAAATCGGGTTCGGCGGCCGGTCGAAGGGCGAAACTTCCCCGGCCCTGTCGGCGATCCACCGGCTCCTGCGCGCCTCGGAGCTTCCGCGGCGGGGAGCGCGCCATGGCCTCACTCTTGACCGCCCTGATCCTGCCCCTGGCCCTGCTGCTGCTCCGTGAGTTGGCGACCCCTGGGGAAGGCGGGGGCGGGGCTGGCATGGGATGGGGGCGCGGTGGGGAGGGGGGGCGGTGGGGAGGGGGTGCAGCGCGGGGCTCCCGGCTCAGCCTCGCTGCCCGTGTCCCGCAGATGCCGCCACGGTCCTCGGGTCGCTCTCGTTCCGGATGTCGCCGACGAAGAAGGAGACCAGACTGGGCGAGAAGGTGGAGCTGCAATGCGAGTTGCTGCAGTCCGGCATGGCATCAGGGTGCTCCTGGCTCCGCCAGATACCCGGGGACGACCCCAGACCCATCTTCCTAATGTACCTCTCCGGCCAACGGCCCAAGCTAGCCGAGGGACTGGACCGCAAACACATTTCCGGCTCCAAGGTCGGCAGCTCCAGATTCCAGCTCACCCTGAGCAGCTTCCGCCAGGAGGACCAAGGCTACTACTTTTGCTCGGTCTTGAGCAACTCGATCCTGTACTTCAGTAACTTCGTACCTGTCTTCTTGCCAGGTTCGGGCGCCCCGGGTGGGCTTTGGGGTTCACGTCTGAGTCCGTTTTTCACACGGACACCGCTACTTTCGAGTCTCTTGGGGTTCGAGCCTCTGGGGGCTAGAACTGTTCCCAATTCACAGACGAGGAAACTGAGGCTAGGGTGCGACTGCGTAGTAATTCAAGGTGACTTTTTAGGTCTGGTTGCTCTGGGCTCGAGTTCCGAGCTGGTATGATCCTGGGCCAGTCATTGCACTGAGCTTTCCTCTGCTGGTCAGTAGAAGGCGGGTGTCCCACCCTCCCACCCCCGCCTCCTCCAAGCCCTCGAGGTTGCTGGTGGGGCCCTGGAGAGGGGCCGGGCGGAGGGGCACGGGCCTCTGTGTTCATGTCCAAGGCACCCAGTGCGCTCGGACGACCAGGCTGTCTTTCAGCATCTCCTTGCGCTGAGCGCCGAGCTCCGCTGAGCCTCTACGGCTCCGCCAGTGGCTAATCCGGAGGGAGCGCCCCCTTGGCAAAGGCTGGCGGAGAGGTGGGGAGGGTTCGCGGGCACAGCTCCAACGCGGCCCCTAACCACTCTCCGTTGCTCCCGCAGCGAAGCCCGCCACCACGCCGGCGATGCGGCCATCCACGCGGGCGCCCACCATCGCGCCGCAGACTAGGTCTGTTTCTCCGCGCTCAGAGGTGTGCCGGCCCTCGGCGGGCAGCGCAGGTGAGGCGGGCGCGGCAAAGGCCCTCGCCGGGGCCCCACTGATCTTCCTAGCAGCCCAAGCGGTGGGGGAACGAGAGTCGGAACCGGGAAAGGGACGTGCCCGCGCCACAGCGGTGGGATGGGCGGGGGGGAGGGAGGGGTCCCCAGGGTGGGGTTGGGGATTCTGGGCCCTCTCCTAAATGTCCGCGTCTTCTGTGCCGTCAGCGGACGCGAGCCGGCTGGACTTCGCCTGCGATATCTACATCTGGGCTCCCCTGGTCGGGACCTGCGCCGTCCTTCTCCTGTCGTTGGTCATCACAGGCATCTGTTACCGCCGTAAGTCCTGGGAAATCGCGCGGGAAGATTCAGCCCGATTTTTGCATCGCTTTGCTCTAGGCAGACCTTGCGGGCAGTTCAGCTGGGTTCGGATTTCTGGAACTTCGAGTTGCACCGCAGGGCCAGGCACTGCCTATGCCTTTCCTGGAGAGAGAACGCGGGGAAAACCCCTTGTCTTTCCACACCCCAGGAAGTCTTTAGAAAGGGAGAGCCCCATCCCTGGAGCGGCAGCGGCAGAGGTGGGGTGTTCCACCCGCAAAGCCCGCAGGTCTGGGCTTACTACAAACGCCTGGGATGGGGACGGGGGCAGGGCGGGGCCCGGCTGTGGCCCGGGTCCAGTGCCCAGGAGGCCCGCGTTAAAACCACTACAGGCAGTGGTTTATCCTTGGCCCCCTCCTTGCGAGCCCCCACCCCAAATTGGATCCCAGTGCAGGTGGCCATACTAACCCACGTTCACCCACGTCTGTATTTGCAATGATTTTTAAATTGATGTGAAGAAGGGTGGGAAAGAAGACCTCACCTCAGTTCTCGAGTTAAATGCTACTTACTGCATAGCACTATATTCAATATTTTGTAATTATCTATAAGGGAAAAGAATCTGAAATATTTATTTACATATACATGTATATATACATTTACATATATATGTATATGTGTTATTCCCTCAGTCACATCCGACTCTTTGGGACCCCATGGACTGTAGCCCACCAGGCTCCTCTGTCCATGGAATTTCCCAGGCAAGAATACTAGAGTGGGTTGTCATTTCCTCCTCTAGCAGATCTTCCTGACCCAGGAATCAAACCTGGATCTCCTGCATTGCAGGCAGATTCTTTACCATCTGAGCCACCAGGAAAGCCCCATATATTTACATATATATATATTTATATATATTAAACTGAATCACTTTACTGTACATCTGAATCTAACACAATATTGTAAATCAACTATACTTCAAATTTTTACTTTTAATAATAATAATTATTAAAACCATAAAATGTAAATATATTATGCTTTATAGCTTGTGTTTTAGTAAATTAAACTTCTTTTCAGTGTCAATCATTATTATGCACTGTCATTTTACAAATTTACTTTATTATGATGTACTTTTTCCAAATATTTACTTATTTGGCTGCGTTGGGTTTTAGTCAGGGCATATGGGATCTTTTATTAATAGTTTCAGCATGTAGGATATAGTTTCCTGATCAAGGATCTAACCCTGGCCCTCTGCATTGGCAGTGCGGAGTCCTATACACCAGACCACCAAACACCTATGATGTATTTTTTATAATGTTGATGTAGTTATTATTTGCTTTGAATAAAATAGTCATAGCCACACTAGAAAAAAAAACTTATAATCCTAAATAAATAGGAAAAGTGAAGTAGAAATCATGTTTGGAACTATTGGTCATGGTGAGACAGTCATTTTACCCCTTCTTTTTCTTTATCCAGGAAACCGAAGACGTGTCTGCAAATGCCCCAGGTAAGCCTCTTATAATCTCTGGACCTGCTCACCCCAGGCAGCAGATGGTGGGAATCTTTTCCAGACAGAGGCCATGGCAGCAGAGCCCTGAGGTCCAGGGAGTTACCATAGTGTCTGAACAGATGCAGGCAGAAGGCTGACACTGGGGAGGAGATAGAGGCCAAGTTGGGCTAACGGGCAAAGCAGTGTGATTTCAGGAAATGCCCATCTTATTTGGCCTAACCTGAAGAACTCCCACACTTAATCCTATATCCATGCATGCTCAGTCATGTCTGACTCTTTGCAACCCCATGGACACCCGCCAGACTTCTCTGTCCATGGGATTCTCGAGGCAAGAACACTGGAGTGGGTTGCCATTTCCTCCTCCAGGGTATCTTCCCGACTTAGGGCTTGAACACACTTCTGTTTTGTCTTCTGCATTGGCAGGCGGATTCTTTACTACTGCGCCACCTGGAAAGCCCCCAAAGACCCAAGGTTCTTTTATCTGGACGATTCCATCTGAGTCTTGTTTTCTTTCTTTCTTTCATAAATATTGATTTCTTTCTTTTAAAGTTTTTATTTATTTGGCTGCACTGGGTCTTAATTGTGGCACACAGGATCCTTAGCATCGGCATGTGAACTCTTAGCTGCAGCATGTGGGGTCTAGTTCCCTGACCAGGGATCAAACCTGGGTTCCCTGCAGTGGGAGCACAGAGTCTTAACCACTGAACCACCAAGGAAGTCCGAGTCTTGTTGTTTTCTTAAGAAAACTTTTTAATTTTCCCATTGGCTTGGTCTAGCTTTGGGGGGTTGGCGGGGGTGGGGGGGAGTGTCAGTTTTATCACCTGAACTAAAAATCACTTGATTAAAAAAAAAAAAAAAGGCCTCAGTTGCTCATTTCCCTGTGGCAACTCAGGGCCTTGATTTACTGCCAAGGACTGGAGGGGGAAGCAGGGGGAGTCAGGGATAGAGGCAAAGAACTATCTGGCAGTTCAAGTGACTCCCTCATCTAATATCTAGCTCATGATCATTCTGAAATGATCAGGAAAAGACGTAAGTGAAAAACAGTGTCTGAAAGAGAGGCCTCAGCCTCCTTTCTCCTTCCAGCTTAGTCTGAGGCAGCACTGCCCTGACATCTAGCAAGGGCCCTCTCTAGCCCAGCACAGTGATGGGAGTCACACCCAGGGAATTCCTTATGCTCACAGCAACCCCATAGGGGGATACCACAGTGCCATCTTACAGATCACTGGCTCAGAGATCAGGGAAGCTAGCCAAGATGGCAGAGTCATGCCTGCACGTCAGCTAGCAATAATGCTGTTGTTTAGTTGCTCCGTTGTGTCCAAGTCTTTGCGACCCCACTAGACTCCTTTGTCCATGGGATTTCCCAGGCAAGAATACTGGAGTGGGTTGCCTTTTCCTTCTCCGGAGAATCTTCTCAACCCAGGGATCAAACCCATGTCTGCTGCTTGGCACAGGTGGATTCTTTACCACTGAGCCACCCATCAGTAATATTGGGTTGGCCAAAAAGTTCATTTAGGTTTTTCCCAAAACCTAAATGAACTTTCTGGCCAACTCAATCATAACAACCTTAAAGTTTACCAGTGCTTTATATATATGAATATATACAAAGTTTTTAAGTTTCATAACAACCCTTAAAGTAGTCAGTGTGGTTACCATTTTATAGATGAGGAAACTGAGGCTTAGGACCTTAAGTAACTTGTCTGAGGCCATACAGCTAGCAAGCAGGAGAGTTGCAACTTCTGTTCAAAGCCCAGGCTCCTCTTTGTGGTTGCGGGCCAGGGCAGAGGGAGTTAACGATAACCAACTCTATTCACCAGTTCCTTTCTGTAGATGAAAATGTTTCAAATTTTATACCTGAGGCTTTGCCTTTCACACTCCTTGATATTTCTCTGCAGAAACCCAAGTTCAGTGTCTTATACATTGTTATTTTTTAACAATGGAAATGTAATGAACTTCCAATGCATATACTAGAGGTGATATACCAATGGATACTCTTTAAGAGCAGAGAAGGATTTTTTTAGCAGTTTCAATATTGGGAAGTTTTTGGAGGAGAATTATCCCTTATCTCTATCTTTTCTGAAATTTTGAAATGAGTAAGTGAGAGTAAAACTCTGTCCAAAATACAAAACCATGCAGATTAAAACTATGACCAATTCACACACCTGAGTTAATAAGCTCAGTGATGACCAAGGGCAGCTCAGCTTCAACCCAGAGGTTTTGAAGGATGGTGTGTATAGACAAGACATGATGAATCAGCCCATTTAGAAGGTGCTAGCCCAGTAGTGAATTAACACATCAAATTTGGGTTATCAAAGGGACTTTTAGGTAAAGTAGCTCTACTTGACTGACAGATGGTGGTTCATTCACATCCTCCCCTATCGCTGTGATCCTCTCAAGGGCTGAGAATCAACTGAGATGATGGCTTGGTTATCAGCCTGCTCTCACACCTCCATGGGGACCTTGACAAAGTTTCTAAGAAGCTAGACTAACTAGCTTCAGATGCCGGCTCCAGCCCCTCCTAGCTACGTGACCTTGGGCACGTTCTCCAGCCTTTCATCTCAAGATGGCACAAGGAAAGTTCTTGGCAGGGTTGCTGAGGTCCTTCACCCAGTCCCATGCTGGTGGCCTGGGGACAAGTCCTCAGACCCCCATGAAGGCTGGGAAGCTGGTATGGGGGTGGGTGTGGGTAGACATGGGTGGATGCTGCATCAAATTGCAGGGGCTCTTGCTGCACTGACAGTCACCCACCTCTCTTTCAGGCCCATGGTCAGACAAGGAGGCAAGCCCAGCCCTTCAGAGAAATATGTCTAACATGGCGATGGGCCCCGTGCAACAGCCACTACAAGACTTCAGACTGAGAACTCTCCTAATGGAGAGCAAGAATCCTTCCCTTTTGATTTCTCCAGCGCTTCCTTCCTTCTCATTATTATTATTTTTCATGGGGGTGGGGTGGAAAGAGTTACTTCTTCTTTATTATTTACTTCGATACAAAACAAGACTGTCGTGTCTACGGCATACCACAAGGGTTATCATGCTGTTGTGCTCCCATATTGGGGTAGAGGGCGGGCAGGCCAGAGCTACCGCAAGCTGTGTTCTCAGAACCTGGCTGTGAGAACTGGTGGGGGCCTCGGCACCCACTCAGCCCCAGCTTCTCCTCCACCCATTTTACAAAGGAGGATGCTGAGGCCCAGAGATGGGGAACAGCTGGATCAGAGTACTAACAGGGACTCCATACCACTGAGGTCTTTCTTCCGGAGGCCTCTGTCTCAGTGTGGGGAGCTGGATCTCAAGCCTCAAGAAAACTAGTTTTTTCTGAAGTACTTGTGGTAGACCCATGACTGCACCCAGAGCTTCGATGAAGTAATGAAATAGGTCAAGAAAACTTGACAGAGTTCTGTGAGACTGATGAACAGGGTCAGATTATTTTTTTATAATCAGGTGTGAAATGATACAGATGATAGGAATTCTTCCAATGAAGTGCAAGGAGTGAACCGAACTCTGGAAAATGAGCAACCTGACCTCTCAAGAAAATCTCTGGGAAATTCCAGCCTGGAGGCAAGATGGTTCTCCCAGCCCTTGTGTTGCAGAAGGACCCATCAAAGAGGAGAGGCCGCCCTCTGCAAGCGTGATTTGAATGTCAGGAAAGTTGAATGGAGTTCAACTCTCTCTAAACATTGAGATTCTGTATTCAAACATGCTCCTGGGTCATCCGTGAGTTTTTATAGCTTGCAAAAGGAGAATTGTGACCGAGCAGACTGGCATGGTCCATGGCCACCCCAGGCTAGCAGCTGAGGGGATGTGGCAGACAGACTCTGGTGAGGAGACTAAGAGCCCAGCTGCAGCCCTACAAGGCATTTCCTTTCTTACTGTGTTCTGCAAAAAATGCATGCTCACTGGAAGAAAAAATGTAGCTAAGGTAGTAAAGAATCATCCATAATTCTTTACCTCAGGGATAATCTATTGTTAATATTATGGCCTACATTCTTCCTGATTATTTTCTGTGCCTACATATAAAATATATAATTTTTTTTTTTTTAGTTCTACCACTTTATTGTTACCAACCCATTTCCCTCCACCCTCGTGCACACATGCTCAGTCATGTAATCCAATGGACTTCAGCCCACCAGACTCCTCTGTCCATGGACTTTTCCAGGCAAGAATACTGGAGTGGGTTGCCATTTCCTTCTCCAAAATATATAATTTTTAAAAGTGGGATTGCACTATGCTTTTATATGACTTAGCAGCAGTAGCAGCAGCATGCTTTTGTAAGTGGCTTTAATAAACAAACATTTATGGCTTACTTCTTAATAGCAAAGTCGTATTTCATTTTTGGTTGTGCCATTATTTAACCATTACTTGATATTTCATTGTTTCCAATCTTCCACTACTATAATAACAAACACTACTAAAAAGTTGCAGACATCTTGAGGACAAATACCTAAAATTCTTGGGTCGCTGCCCACTTTCACCTCAGAATCCCCATTTTCACATCAATCAAAATCAATTCGTCTCTCCTTGTATCATCTTCCTTCATTTTGTTCTTCCTTGGTAACAGACGAGTTGCTACTCCTCTCGTAATAAATCACAAAATCTTCATTTTGTCCTTCAGGTGAAATAGACATACGGAAAAGTGCACGAACTGTAAGCGTACAATTCCAAGTCATTATTCAGTGAACTCTCACATAGCCAGACCACATCAGAAACAGAACTTTCCCTGCCCTCTAGAAATGGCCTTCCGCAGCCTTAATTTTAAAAAGCAGTCTACTTTTAGAGAACAAAAATCTAGAGGAAGAAGTATTGTGAGTGTGGGAAAGCAGAAGAGAAACTGGGAACATTCCTTCAAGACAAAATCTGGCCCTGACCCCTCCTCCCAAACCTATCAAGCTAACCAGAACGGGGATGGAGGGGGCACACCCCAGGGACAGAGGCCTAGCTTGGGGTGAGTTGCAGGCTCCACGCTGTCTCTGTGCTTCCTGAAAGAGGTGAGGAGGAGCATTCCTCAAAGGGAGGGACAGTAAAAGGGCCACATTCTTTCTGGGCTACATTCTTTTACATTTTTTCTCCAACCTGCAGCTCAGGTGTGAGCAAATGGGAGCCATGAGGCTCCAGAAAGGGTTAAATACTCCCTGATTTTTTTTTCCTGTCCCCCACGGAAGGGTTGGGCTTCCCTGATGACTCAGACAGTAAAGAATCTGTGCCTGGTGGGCTACAGTGCCTGGGATTGCAAAAGGTCAGCACGACTGAGCCACGAACACACATGTGAAAGAATTTCTTCACTCACCACAAATAAAGTGGTAAAACAACAGTTTGGAGATTAAAAATATGAACACAGGAAAAAGCAATCATTAGAACCGGCCCTCGAGACCAGGAAGAAAATACAGCAGCGAGTACAGAGCAGGAGGCCTAGGGCACGCCAGGGGTAAGCTGCGAATCTAGGCTCAGGGCTCACTGGAGACCACAGACATCCAGTCTGCTTGTTCCACACGTGCAGGAGAAGGACGGACAGTTCAGAGCTGGAGGCCTCAGTCCCAACAGTCATTTTTTTTTAACTTGCCAATCGCTAGCCTGAAGCACTGGTTTTTATCAATTTTCCTACATGAAAGATGCCCACAACACATTTTAGGACCCTGAAAAACAGGAACTTAGAGAAATCAATTTTGTACTATGCAGTAAGCTTGGTTCAGCTGGCCAGAATCCAGTTTCAACAATTAATAATGATGCATCCTCTTATCAAGACCATAGCCTAATTGTTGAAGAAAAAGAGAAATTGGTTGTTTCTTTTTTTCAGCTTTTAAACTGCTTTAAGAGAGCCTACCCTACGGAAATCCCCTGAGACATTTCAGCAAATGGGTCAAAGAGAACTCTCTCTCTCTCTTTTTTTTTTTAACCAGCAAGAAGCTGCCCCTCCCTTCTGCACTAGGCCTGTGTGCAAATCCTTCCTGCACATGATTTTACAATAGCCAATTTTATGATAGCTGTGATTTTACGAGCTATTCCTAAAAGCAGACTTGAGTCGTTCTTCTCCACCAAAGGGAACTGCAGGAGGCCTCAATTACCGGAGATTAGGTTAAATGCAGAGGCACTGAAAGCAGCTTCTTGGCTGTACTAGAAATTAACTGTGCATTCTCCAGCAAATGACAATGCCTCGATACCTCAGTTTCCTCACTTGTAAAATGGGGGTAACAATAGTCCGTATCTCAAAAGGTTGTTGGCAAGAATATATATATTTTTTTCAGTGCCTAGAAGAGCTTCTGGAACACAGTAACAAACATATCCTGAAAAAAATGAACGTGTACTAAACTTGTCAAGTTTACTGTTGTACCAGTTACACTCTGAACGCAGCCACTTGTGTCTGATTCTTCCAACTTCTCTTATATATATATATATATATCTATCCATAAAAGGGGTACACAATAGTCATTCCTGAGGGGTCCATGTACTATGTATATGCAGGGATCTCTGTTCCAGGGTTAGGAGAGATACACATACACATCTCACAAGAGGTCAGTCTCAGATGCACACGGCCTCTGCACTGCGTGATGAGCAGCTCCCTTCAGCCTGACATCCTGAGCACCACACCCTCCCTGTGTGGCAAGAGTTTTACCATCCTTGAAACAGTGTAGTTTTCAAGACATTTCCCTCTACAGTTGTAAACTGTAGTGAGCATATGCTTCATTTACTTCCAAAGCAGAAACAGCCGGCTTATAGCACGTGCTTTGTTTCATGTGATGACCTACACTCATTTTAGCAGTCACTTAATATTCTCTAGCAAGGCAGATGTGAAATTGTACAGCAGAAACAGTATGAAAAGCTTGTGCTAAAAAAAGAAAAAAAAAAGAAAAGCTTGTGCTCTACTGTTGGTCATCTCTGCACCTACCAAAGGCCCCGTCCCTGTGAGCCTAGTTCACCTCTGAGACGCCAGCTACAGTCCACATTTTCTGCTCTCTCTGAGCTGGCTATGATTTGCATATGTCATGTGTCTCATGTTTTATTGGCTTAATGAAATAAAACCTACCTACCAGCTATTCAGCATTCACCATGGGCCAGGTATCTCATTTAGGCCTCATCAAAACCATGAGGTGGGGCTTCCCAGGTGAGGTTAGTGGTAAAGAACCTGCCTGCCAATGCAGGAGACATAAGAGATGCAGGTTCCATCCCTGGACTGGGAAGATCCCATCCCTGGACTGGGAAGATGCCCTGGAGGAGGGAGGGCATGGCAACCCACTCCAGGATTCTGGCCTGGAGAGTCCCATGGACAGAGGAGCCTGGCCGGTTACAGTTCATAGGGTCACAAAGAGTAGGATACGACTGAAGCAACTTAGCATGCACACAAAACCATGAGGTAGAAACTATTATTCTACTTTACAGATGGGTCAACTAAGGCATAGATAGGAAGTTTCTTTTTTTTTTTTTTAAGGCATAGACTTTATTTATTTATGGCTGTGCTGGCTCTTCACTGCTGTGCAGGTTTTTCTCTAATGGTAGTGAGTGGACTCTAGAGTGTGGGCTCATTAGTAGTGGCTCACGGGTTTAATCGCCTTACGCCATGTGGAATCTTTCTGGACCGGGGATCGAACCTGTGTCCCTTGCAACGGGAGGCAGATTCTTAACCATTGGACCACCAGGGAAGTTGGATGGAAGTTTCTATCACTTGCCCAAGATCACACAACTGGAATTTGGTGGAGTCAGGATTTGAACGCAGATCTAATCCCATATGCCAAACTCTTAAATGCCCTGCTATATTGATTATTTTATAGTCTGTCTTTAATTTTAAAATTAGGCAAATACAGGCATACTTGAGATAGCATAGATCTGGTTCCAGACCACTGCAATAAAATGAATATCACAATAAAGTGAATCACAAGAATTTTCTGATTTCCCAGTGCATAGAAAAATTATGTTTATACTATACCATAGTCTATTAAATAGACAATAGCTTTATGTCTAAAAAATGCACATATCTTAATTTTTAAAACTTTGTGGCTAAAAAATTTTAACCATCATCTGAACCTTCAGCAAGTAACAGCAGTAACATTCAAGATTACTGATCACAGATCACATAACATATAATAATGAAAAAGTGTAAAATATTGCTAGAATTACCAAAATGTGACAGACACACAAGGTAAGCAAATGCTTTTGGAAAAATGGCACCCGTAAATTTGGAGATGCAGGGTTGCCGCAAACCTTGAATTTGTTTTAAAAAAGCACTGTATCTGTGAAGCACAATAAAGCAAAATACCATAAAACTAGGTCTTCCAATAGAGCATTTAAAAATGATTTAAAGCTTTATAAGCATCTCAAAACCAAGATGCACAATTTTTAACTACACAGGCCAAGATAGAAAACAAAGGTCATCATTGGCTCTGAAATTTGACACATGGCAAGAAGAATGTTCTAGGACAAGTGTAGAATAGGGCTTCTGTCCGTAGTTAGGGTGAAGTTCCTGCTTCTACCATGAATACCACCAGAGGCCAAGAAATGCAGTTCCAGGAGATATTCCAGTAATAGCAAATTCATTTGTCTCACATCTCAGGACAGGTGAGAAGTTGCACTGACTACTGGTGTTGATGACTTAATTCCATTCTGTGAATGAAATTTCACCTGTTACCTGGCTGAGATGCACAGTTAAGTGCATCTTGTGGCAGAGACCACAAGTTACTTTCCTAACAACCATTCACCCCTTCTTCCTTCCTAACAGAACCTTCCTTTTATTATAGGCAGCAATGTGCCTGGCTCAAAGACTACATTACCCAGACTTCCTTGCAGCCAAGTGTGGCTAGTAAGTCACTGGGTAGAGCTTCCAGGATAAACTTCAAAAGGGCTAACCTAGGGGGAAGCTTGTTCTTTCCGCACTTGCTTCCTCATTGCTGCCTGGAACACAGACATGATCAGAGGTGAAACTGAGGCCACACGGCAAGACTGTGGGTCCCTTGATGGCATGAAGCCACCACACAAACCTGATAGCCTACTGCACCTGTGCTACTGATACTCACCAGACACAGGCCCTCAGCCCACATTTCCAGAACCACTTCTCAAAGCTTTCATGACAAGGTAACAATTTCCTGTGGAATTCCTCTGCAGGGCTGATGGGCTCACTGATCTAAATGAACTAAAAGCAACATAGTCTTATGCTACGAAAGGAAACCCGAAATGCATTTTTAAAAAATTGGGTTTTGATGTTGTTTAGTCACTAAGTCATGTCTGACTCTGTGACCCCATGGACTGCAGCACGCCAGGCTTCCCTGACCTTCACCATCTCCCAGAGTGTGCTCAAACTCATGTCCATTGAGTCGGTGATGCCATCCAACCATCTCATCTTCTTGTATTGGTTTTTGCTGTACATGATTCAGCCATATATATATATATATATATATATCCCCTCCCTCTTGAGCCTTTCACCTCCACCCCCATCACAGAGCACTGAGTTGAGCTCCCTGAGTTCTATAGCAGCTTCCCACTAGCTATCTATTTTATACATGGTGATATACACATGTCATTTCTAATCTGTTCAGAAGGGAAAGCTCCCAAAACAGTCTTGAATGCTAACAAATAACATGCTTTTTCTCTAAGGCACATCCTTGCTTCTGACAGGAAGTGACACCAAAGTCCTTCATTTGAAAAGCAGCACTTGCTCGGTGGCTGAATGTGGTCTCCAAATGGAGTGAAAAGGTGAATCCCTACAGGAGACTGGCAGAACATTGCTAAGCTCACATAGTGTAGGAGAGTGTGGAGAAGTTAGAAACTCACCCAGAAAGTGAAGACAATAGGAAGAAATGGGAATGATTTTTAGAACAATCAGAGCAAGGAGTCCCAGCACTTGAGAGACAAGAACACTTTAACGCTTCACTATATTGAGACTTCCGGAGCATCGTATGTGACAAAAACATCATCTTGCTGTATTTTCATTTAATTTCTCTCAGGTTACTCTCATTGAGAGGAGAGACCAAGATTGTCTTATTCACCATGCTACCCACCAGGACCTATTGTGCGCAACAAAAACTCACAGTCAGCTTCATTACCTACCAAACAGGCCCTCCCAGGGTCTAACCTCATCCTCTCCCCAGCCACCTTTATTTCCACTGTGGCCAGAGTGGACCTTAAAAACACATAAATAGCTAGTGGGAACTTGCTATGTAGCACGGGGAGCTCAGCTCGGCGCTCTCTGAGAACCTAAGAGGGGTGGGATGGGGGTGGGGGTGACAAGGAGGCTCAAGAGGCAGAGGAGATATGAACACCTACAGCTGACTCACACTGTTGTAGGGCAGCAACTAACACAACATTGTCAAGCAATTACACTTCAATTAAAACAAATAAGTTAAAAAACTCAAATCAGGAAATTCCCAGGCGGTCCAGTGGTTAGGACTTCAAGCTCCCATGGCTGAGGTCACCGATTCAATCCCTGGTTGGGAAACTAAGATTTTGCACTTGCTCCCACCACCCCCCCCCACCCCCGACTCGCATCATTACATCTCTCCTTTGTTTTCCCTCCCATCATCCTGCAGTAGTTAGGTCACTGGTGGGCATTAACCACACAACAGAATCTTGGTTTTCTTCTACTTTTCTGCACCTATCGGAAGTTCATAAGCTCCTGGAGGCCCAGGACTCTGCTTCTTCCTAATACCTGGCACTTAAGAAAAAAAATACATTCTATGTTGAATGACTGAAGCTGTCATACTATGTTACTTTCTGCATTTCACAGGCACACATCTGCCTAAGGTACTAATGGATTCTGTTGCACAAGCTGATATTTAGCCTGAAGCACTTCGCACTTTTCTGAGCTGGAGGAAAACATAGCTAAGGAAACAAGAAATTTCCTGACACAAAAGCGCCCTTGCTTAAGACAGTGCTTCTAATGTTTAGCTATTTTACATTTGCTAGTATGGAAGACTCACAAGAGCAACACAACCCACTGCAAGCAAAAGGTTTTTGGGAAAAAAAATATATCACCATACATATTAACAGCGATTTCAATGAAGCTTTGTGAATGGATCATTCCATTATCATCCCTTAGTGCAAGGCTTCCTTTTTTATTTTGGCTGTGCCTCATGACTTGTGGGCCTTTGGCAGTGAAAATGCAGATTCCTAACCACTGAACCGCCAAGGAATTCCCAGTGCAAGGCTTTTTAAAAGAGTGGATTCTGACCCATTAGAGTCATGAAATCAATTGTCTTGATAAGCATAAACCAAATAGTAAGCACTAGGTAGTTTTTTGCAGAACTTTTGAGAATTATAAATTTTACATGTATACAGGGTTATACTAATTTCTTACTGGTTGTCAGAAAAAAAGTAGGAAAGAGTGTCCTCTGGGAAGTGACATTTCTGTTTGCTGGGATACTGTTTATCTTCAAGCTTCTCTGGGGGTAGCAGGGGAGGTGAGGGGCATCAAGCTGTTCATTAGAAGGTGCATTTTTCAGTATTTTGCCATGACAAAAGCCCAGTATTTTACATCTTTGGTGCTCATTCTCCCCTGTTTTGGTGGCAAGGGTGGAAAATGCATTTTGCCATGCTGCAAATTTCCAGTAGTCATGTACAGGTGTGAGAGTTGAACCATAAAGAAGGCTGAGCGCCAAAGAATTGATGCTTTGGAACTGTGGTGCTGGAGAAGACTCTTGAAGAGTCTGTTGGACAGCAAGCTCAAACCAGTCAATCCTAAAGGAAATCAACCCTGAATATCCATTGGAAGGATTGATGCTGAAGCTGAAGCTCCAATACTTTGGCCACCTGATGTGAAGAGTCAACTCACTGGAAAAGACCCTGATGTTGGGAAAGACTGAAGGCAGGAGGAGAAGGGGGTGGCAGGAGATGAAATGGTTCGATAGCATCACTGACTCAACGGACATGAGTTTGAGCAAGCTCCAGGAGATAGTGAAGGACAGGGAAGCCTGGTGCGCTGCAGTGCACGGGGTCGCAAAGAGTCGACACAACTTAGTGACTGAACAACAATAAATAAAACAAATAGTCTCTCAGTTACCTGGATGCCTAAAGATATACACTGATTTTTAAGATAACTGTACTAAAAGAGTTCAAAGCACACTAAATTTAACTTTTCTCGATGACTCATAACTTAGTCATCAAGGTTAAATTTTGTCCAGTACACGTGACCCTTAGCTGCCACATTTAAGAGGGAGGATATATAATAATGTCTTCCCTGGTGGGTCGGATGGTAAAGAATCTGCCTGCAATGCAGGAGACCCAAGTTTGATCCCTGGGTCAGGAAGATGCCCTGGAGAAGGGAACAGGTACCCACACCAGTATTCTTGCCTGAAAAACCCCATGGACCAAGAAGCCTGGAGGGCCCCAATCTATGGGGTTGCTAAGAGTTGGAAGACTGAGCGACCAACAAACAATCAATACTTTATAACGGGCTTCCCAGGTGGCATTAGTGGTAAAGACCCCGCCTTTATGCAGGAGATGTAAGAGACGCAGCTTTGATCCAGGAGTTCGGAAGATCCCCTGGATGAGAGCATGGCAACCCACTCAAGTAATCTTGCCTGGAGAATCCCATGGATAGAGAAGCCTGGCGGGTTACAGTCCCTGGGATCAAAAAGAGCTGGGCATGACTGAAGCAACTTAAGCATGCATGCACACACAACACATTAGTGACCAGAGACACATTATAATACGTTTTTGGTTATTGTTGTTCAGTTGCTAAGTCATGTCCAACTCTTTGTGACCCCATGAACTGCAGCACGCCAGGTTTCTCTGTCCATCACTATCTCCCTGAGTTTGCTTTTGTTATCCAAACGTTATTCACTGGAGACGTTTCAATATTCACTTACACAACAAATTGCTGGCCAGTTTGTTAGTTACTGCAAAAACCCCCAGGTCAATGAGACAAAATAAAGGAGCATCCAGGGAACTCCTTGTGAAGAAAGTTTTCTCTGGAGCGCACAGATACGGATTCAGTAGGTCTGGGCTAAGTCCTGAAATTCTGCATTTCTAAAAGCTATCAGGCGATGCTGCTACTGAGTCTTGTTTAGTTGCTAAATTGTGTCCAACTCTTTGCCACCGCATGGACTATAGCCCGCCAGGCTCCTCTGTCCATGGGATTTCCCAGGCAAGAAAACTGGGAGTGGTTTCCATTTCCACCTCCAGGGGACCTTCCCAATTCAGGGATTGAACTCATGTCTCCTGCACTGGCTCATTCTTTACTGCTGAGCCACCAGGGAAGACTGCACTTTGAATCTGGAGAACCCCAAATGCTGCAGGGATAGGTGGCGATGCCAGGTTTCATCTATACCTCCTGGACCTCCTAGCTCCAGATGCCACTGGGTGTGGGATTCATCAGAAAATCTCAGATGAGAATGAGTCTCTCTCAGAAAATACAGAAGCAGCACAAAGAGATTCTGGGTCTCTATCTAATAGGGTGTCATGGAGGAAGACAGACAATGCATCCTCTGTTCCTCCTTGGTAAGCTGGGTGTAGCCACCCTCCTCCATCAGCAGCTGTTTCTGGGCTCATCTGCCCACTGTTTGCTTGGTCAGGGGGTCCCAGGCACCCACAGGATGAGCATGACGGGCAGGAACCTGTAATTATCAACCCAATCCCCCTTTAGAAGTTGGGGACGGTGCCCAACCAACACCTCCTCTCACACTGCTGGTGGCAACAGGAAAAGGATGAGATGGTGACAAAGATATTTTCTTAAACTCTTTACATGCAGACCCTCAGCAAAGGCAGACAGTAATGCTCTCTCACCTCCATGCTCCCTCCCTCCCTCCTGCCTCTGGTACCTGTCACATTTATACAGACTGGTTCCACAAAACACTTTTCAAATGTGCATTTCTTTAATTTTGAAAAATATACACAGGAGAAGCCATGTGTTTTACATAGGAATACACACATTAACAAAGCATATCTTATAGTTTCCCAAAACTCTATTATATGTCTGAAATTTATAAATTAAATATAGCAGAACCTTTTAAGTTAAAATGAGATCCCTGAAACTACCAGATACGCTCGACTTTTTCTCAAGATCAAATGAACAGAGAATGTGAATATGGTTTGTGTTAAATAAGGTTTATTGTTAGCTTTATTGCCTATAGTCTATAAGATGCAACTTTATTGTGCCTTTGCAAACAGAATACATTTCTTAAAAAAAAAAAAAACTGATCAAAATTTTCCATACATATAGCTCTATATGATAGATTACAGTGCAACACTATTGTTACATAATTATAGAAATACTATAGAACCCAAGAGCACAGGGTAAGCAAAAGAAATGCAATCCTGAGCCATCTGAAAAAGATGATCTGATGAATCCTTTTAAGTGTAGGTTTAGAAAACATGGAGGAGGGGAAAAAAATACATGCACACTGCAGTCAGGAGCGAAATACATTAAATACCTGTTCAGCGAGACACAGGTGGGGGCAAATGGTGAATTTCAGACACATGCACACTCACTCATTCTCCCGTTTCTTCTCCTGCTACCCTCCCATCCCCGATACATTCACTCCCACCCCTTCCCAAAAGAAAAACCTCAGGCACTAAGTCCTAGTGAACCCCACATCTGCCTTGCTGGAGAACATTAAGTGACTGCTAAAAGAAGCGTGTAGGTCATCACCCATAACACCAAACAAAGCATGTGCGATAAGCCAATTCCAGCTGTTTCTGCCTCTTTGGAAGTAAATGAAGCATATGCTCACTACAGTTTAAAACCGTAGAGGGAAATGTCTTGTTGAAAACTACGGTGTTTTCTCTCCCTACGTCTTGAAGTAAAATCAACAGCAGAAAAACCTGCCCTAAAACTAATTGCCTCATCTGCAATTAAAATACATTTGTCATTCTATTTTTGGTATCTTTTCAATTCTCCTTCAGTAAGCACAGTGTGTGAAGTTTGTACCTGTTTATGGTAAATACCACTGTGCTGCAAAACACTTGCCATCGCTGGACGGCCTTACAAAGCACCAAATCTCCTGCGTGTTCTTCGCCAATGACATTCCCTCAAGACCACAGCATTCTAGTGTTCCCAAGGATGATGCAAGTAGAGATAAGTAATGAAAGGTATTTGGTTTGTGTCTTCACCTTACACAGTCTAGCGATGAAGTTAACCAAACATGCCTCCATGCCTTCCCTGAAATTAACCTGAGTCAGCTGACTAAGCAGACTGGCCAGCCTGTCAATCCACTTAATCAGAGATTGAGCTGGAAAACCGGAGGGTTAATGTCTACCAGCAGCTTGTCTTGTGCCAATAAACCAAGAGTTCTCGGTTTTTGCAAAATCTACTGTCCCAGAGGGTGAAATCACCGAGGTGGAAAATAACTCACAGCAT
Source organism: Muntiacus reevesi (assembly GCF_963930625.1). NCBI lineage: Eukaryota > Metazoa > Chordata > Mammalia > Artiodactyla > Cervidae > Muntiacus > Muntiacus reevesi. The sequence continues at coordinate 55,803,213 of NC_089251.1, read as the reverse complement.
ACAATATACTGAACTTAAACTGCATAACCCGTGGGACTACTTGGAGAGGAAAAAAAGGATCTTCATTCCCCACATAATGAAATGTGGGTTTTAGTGTGTCCGTATACATCAGCTGCTACAGAAAAATCAGTAAGATTTGCTTCATCACTTTCTTAGGTTCAATCAAATGCTCATACACTCACAAGATACTCATACACCCTATGAATATGAGGTGGCTCTTCTCTTCAAAATTTTAAAAATCAAGAGGCACCAATACCCGTTCATTTATGTATTAGAAGTATCATAAAATCACCACTAAAATGACAGAAATGGCATCAGTGATGATCGCACAAAGGAGAAAAAAGATCAAAAGACAAACTTTGCCGCTGCACTTCACTGTGTACTTGAAAGCACAGTGGCTCTAAATCAGATGTAAGGATCTGATAAGGTTTTATTGGTTTAGCATAGTTCCATGGCCTCTGTCGGAGCCTGGGAAATGGAAATAGTTTCCAAGAGATTTAAGAAATCACTCAGATTCTGTTTTAAATGCACACTGTTATCATTAATCTGACTGTAAAAACCTTGGCTCTATCACGACCTTTTGCAGGAGAAAGCAGAGTGCAATGACTGCACTGGCAGTCTCAGTGACGACCTGGTCCTGACACCATTGGGGAAGGTGTTTCTAGAGTTGAAAGGGCAGCATGCTGCATTTCTGTATCTTTGGTTAAGCTCTGGTCTCTTCAAATCCACCTCTTTCCTTCACATTTAGTCACCAGTGAATTTTAAGTCTGTATGTTTAATTATAGAGGGTCACAAGACATCATTTGCATGTTAAATTATCAGATCAACAGTTTCAAATTTTTGGCCCTAACCCTGCCCAGTGGGAACTACAAGGACCCTGCATGGGCAAATGCAAAATCAGATGCTTCCATTAAAGCATATTCTTTCTAAAGTTTCACGAGCTGCACAGAAAACTGTCAGTGGGGCTGCCAACACTGCGAGAGGGACAAAGCAGAGCTTTTTCTGGCTTCTCTTCTTGAAAGGGGCCTAAGCCAGCTGCTGTGGGGTCTGGCTGTCAAAAACACATACTACTGGCCTCCAGAGCAATGTCAGTAATGTAGGAACCTTACACAAAGCCTCAATATTGTGTGGGTGTTTGAGGTGGAAAGGTGAGAATTAAGTTGTAACTAAAACTAAATCTGGCCTAGTGAGCAAAAGGTAAAAAAAAAAATAAAAAAATAAAAAATAAAAAAGACACTCTGGGTTTAACTGAAAGAAAAAAAGATGAATCACTTTTACATCCTCGGCCCAAGTGTTGCCTGGAGTTCTCTACCTTCTCCTGGAGTCCGAGGAGCTACTCTCTGCTCTCTTCCTTCACTGCTTTAGCAGACAGCAGCTTCCAACAGGAGGGCTGTGGAGCTGAGCCGTAAGTTGGCCAAAACAGGAAGTCGGGCAAAGCAAGCCCCGAGCTGACCAATCAAATCCTGGCTCGGCCCCACGGCATGCAGTGACAACCCTCACCGTCAGCCTGACCACACAGCAACCAAGCAGTATCCCCTTCATTTGCAAACAAATCCCAGCTCTCCCTGGTAAACATTTCAGGATGAACCATCCAGGCTGGTATATATGACAGCGAATGCTGCCAGTTTCCAATAACTGAGCACCAAATCCGGTATCACCCTCCTCCCCGCCTGCGCAAACAAAGTCAGTCTGCAGTTTAAAATGTGAAGCGTCACGTTTCTCTTTGCTTCTGTGTCGTCTCCTTTCTTCATTTTCTCGTGGAAGTTTTCCTATATTGATATTCAGTTCTGAGTCAGATGATATAGAGTTGCAAAGTATTTGGTGATTTCCATATGACATTCTCCTCAAAATGAAGTAACTTCATGGGTTTAAGTCAGAATTGCGTCCACAGACGTCTTTTCCTTGTAGTTCATCATACAGAGAAAGATTCTCACGCATGGCTATTTCCGGACAGTGCATTAAATGAAGATACCTCACAAGAGAAATGATCATTATCTGTATCCATCAGAATAATATACAGATTCACAGTCAATGAGATGATACATTTTGCAGAAGAGAGGCATTGAACAGGATGCTACTCAAATACAAAAGAACAGCAATAAACATTCTGCGCTACAGAAAATTTGCTAACTTCTAAGGACTGAAAGTGATGAGTCTGATAACTGCATCTGAGGACTGGAACATGCTTCTTCCCTTCCAGATACACAATGTTTGATGCTGGTGCACATGTATATATCTATGTACACACACATGCACAACACTGTGTCTGCAATGATATACAAATGCAATATACACAGCCAAGTCCTGAAGGCAGATTTCAGAGAAGAGGGCTACCAAGACCAAGAGAGCAAATGTCAACTTAACACTTCTAACATCAGAATTTTGTTTTATTGAACACACTCTTAAAACAAGCATCTCTTGGCAATAAAAGCAAAGAAACAATAGTACTGCTTCCACTCTGTTCTAGTGGAAGACTGGTCACACCGACCTGCTAATAAATTCATTATGGAATTTTGCAACAGGCAGCCTGCTGGGGCTCCCAGCACAGCTCAGGTGCAGGTCTGCTGACTCCTCAGTGAGAGCTGGAGCAGAGGAAAATATCAGAAAGCAAATTTGCAATTTATCACAGCTTTCTTCCTTAAGCAAAACAAAAACAAAACCCTGCAGATGAGTTTCATAACCACAATTCAGTTTATCAAACTTTTTTTTCTGAAGGATTTTCATTTAATTATGTTACATAACAGGAAATAAAACTTCTTCACAAACATTCTCAAGGCTTACAGTTATCAGGAGAATGACCAAAGTAAAAGCAGGAGAACTATTAAACACATGGCAGGAAGGTAAATTTCTGTTTCTGCTCTTAAAAAGTAAAAAAATCACCATATAATTAAGTACAAAAACCTGCATTGAATGACAACTGCTGGTGTATTTACTTGATCAGAAATGAAGACCAAGAATATAATAAAGCCCTATGATAATATCCAACTGGAGCACTCCCCACCGTGTGTACACACTAAGATGTTGGCAAAGTTTCTGGAGCATTAGCTTATAGAAACATGGGAGTCCTTGGTTAGCTGCATTAAATGGAACGTTCTCTTCTGAAATGCACCCTCGATTCAGTTTCACTTACAAATTGCAAACTAAAGTTATTTCTTCAGAAAAATATCTGTTTGGCATCCCCTGGACTTTGTTCCATTGGACAATATGGACATTTTAATCTAAAGACAAGAGAGAAAACATTGAATCAAGAAACAGGATCAGTACTGAGCATTCAATTTTTATCTAGTTACAGAGCATCTTGTAGCAATTACGCTCACAGATATGCTTGCTTGTGCACATCTATAACTGTGCTTTCCCTTAACAGAGCAGCCACGCTTTGAACAGTTAAAAATAAACACCGTCCAAGCCAGACCCTAAATTGCAAGGCTCTTCTTCAGTGGCAATCAGTGAAGAGTATTTTGAAAACAAAACAAAGACAACTGTTCTGAAAACTGTTTTTGGGGTTTCAGAAGCATAGTCAAATTTTTTTTCCTCCAAGGTTTAGCTCACACCTCAGAATGACTTTCAGAGGTACTGGTGTCACAATCCACACACGTGCAGCAAAGCTGACGCCAGCTGCTGGGCCTACACGGCACGCTGTGGGGGCATCAGAGACCAGCGCGGCCTGGACCGAGCTGCCAGCCTCCCGCACTCAGCTGCTGAGAAGGGCACAGCCAGCCTCAGGGCCTTTTCTTCAAAGACAGACTTCGCTGCAATGGGTCTGAAATGAACTCCAATGAGAAATTCTCTAGCTGCCTATGCTAGAAATAGCGTTTTGAGACTGTTTTTTAAAAATCTAATTAATAAATTCTTGAACAAATTTCTCAGTCTTTAAAAAGATCAGATACCACCCACTAAATAAGTAAATCTACATATTTCTAAATTCTAGCTATGTTTATTTATCCTTATTATTTATTGTCCCAACAAGTTCCACATATATATATTACTAACATTTAAAAAGTCAAGACACTTACTTGCTACCATTAAACATTTTATTCAGGGCATCTCTTGATATAATATGACCACAGACCAATTTCATGGGTGGATTGTTGTCTGTTGTTTGCTGACGAAGAATAGGACAGGCAAATATCGAATGATACCAGCACTTTTTACCAAGGTCCACTTCAATCTGTTTTTAAAAAGGTAAAGGACTCAAGTCATATTTCAGGAAACCATCCACATGCCAGTATATACTCTGCAGCAAAGAACATTCATCAAACCTGCTCATACGAGGGTAACTTTTCACAGCACTCTTCTAAACTAACTCAAAGATGGACAGTCTTAGGGACTCAAAGTATTATCTCATCATTCTAAATCAATCTTCAACATTATTTATAACACTATATAGCAAACCAAATTCTAATGCCTGAAAGCAAAGGTCAAAGGCAAGGCAATACTCTGGAAGTTAAACACTCTTAAAGACTCATCAAGATGTATGAAAGAGTAACACCAAGGGACTCCCCTGGCGGTCCAGTGCTTAGAGCTCGTGCCTCCACTGCCGGGGCAGAGGTTCAATCCTTGGTCAGTGAACTAAGATCCCACATGCTGCATGGCATGGCCAAATAAACAAACTCACCAGAAATGCTGGTGGTTTTCACAACACACTGCTACAATTCAGTGTGCTAATTCATTAAAGGCAGACTAAATATTGTTTATTGCTGTGTGGGCTTTAGATCTGGGTTTCCCGTGTTTTGCATGGAACTGTCCAGAGAAACCACCTGAAACAAGGGCTTCAAACTAAATTTCAGCCGGAGAATTCACACCCCATCCATCTGCGCCCATAACACTCTATCAGCTATCTCTCTCTGCAGTGAACAAAACAAAAGCTATGCAATCACCTTAGCATAGTGATTAGCATGTGACAAGAGGCTTCACAAATATCAGTTCTGTTTTCTTTTCTTTTAAATCTCAAATGGCCATCAACAGCAAAGTCTATATTGCCCAGATTCTTCCAAGAAAGTTGGCAGAGTGTAACAATGATCCCGAAATAAAATAACCAAATCATTCCCCTCCACCCCCCAACTGCTTTATTCCCCTGACACACGGACACTGGGTGAATTCAGATTTCGGTGTGCTCTGTTCTAGGCTGCAAGCGTCAGGCACTGACAATACAACTGGGAAACTGCCAGGTTCTCAGCAAAGCGAGGGAAGGCTCGTGTTCTTTTCACTTGTTTCAACGAGCAGCTGCCACGCGGGGTACTGCTTGTGTCCTGACCACACTCAGGGCTGGGCGTGCACCTGTGCCTTTAATCAGAACTGATCTCTGAGAAGCTGAGGCAACCAACTGACAGTTATCAGCTGGAATTACAAGGGAACTGCAGATAAACCTGCACGCAGAGGTGGCAGGAGAAAAGCGAAAAGCTAAATATGTATTTCTGGGCTTTGGGATCCGTGACCAAGTCAGGCAGGAATGAGAATTCCTGTCAAAGATCCAGTGCCTACTATCAGAGGCCTAGTGGAAAAACATAGACACACACACACACACACGATGACCTATGTTATGCTTCCATGTCATAACTCCTATGGCAACAAAACCTGACTACCTACTGTGTGTCCTATATTATTCTAAGCATTCCTCTGTTATCTCTATCTAGCCTTTAACAGCACCATAAAGAGAAGGATGGTCGCCATTTTAGAGATGGACAAACTACCGCTCTGAGAAGAGAGAGGGGCTGGCAAGTGACCAGAGTAGATGCTGACCTTCCAGACCCCCTGAAGGGTAGTGCAGGGTGGAGAACAGGAGTGAGGCACTCTGTGCTCCAGGAAAACTGGTGCAACAGGTCTTCAGACAGTCAAATATTTTCAGGAACTGATTTTATGAGCCCAATCCTTGCATCTCCTCATATCTATCTAAGGTGCTGTCTTCCAGGCTGTGGTTCTCATTCTGTTCCCAATAAAACTTAACTCACAACTCTCATACATTTTTTTTTAAGTTGACAGCACTTACAACACCACACATGCCTCAGTATATCCACCATTCCCCCTTCTGACCTTTTCCTTCACTAGCTGTCGCTGCTGCTCTAAGTCAAAATGGTAAGAAAACTCCAGTGCCTCCAAAATGTACCTATGGCTCAGATAGTAAAGAATCTGCCTGCAATGCAGGAGACTAGGGTTTGAACCCTGGGTGGGGAAGATCCCCCAGAGAAGGGAATGGCAACCCTCTCCAGTATTCTTGCTTGAAGAGTTCCACGGACAGAGCTTGCCTGGCTACAGTCCATGGAGTCAAAGAGTCAGACACGACTGAGTGACTAACACTCCTACCTACCCTGCTTTTACTGTTTAATTATGTCTCCGTACAGATAAAAGAATCCCTGTCAAATGGCTACAATAAAGTTTCCTGGTTAAAAGGCAAAATAAGCATTTAAAGTCCATCGCATCCACATTCTTCTCTTGACAGGAGAGGTAATAACCAATAGGAAACGGCACTCACAGGTAACTCATCTTTCTGGTTCCAAACGCCAGTGCACTGCCTCTGTTCGATCACAGCTTTGATGTTAATTAAAGCTGGCAGCGCCACGCAACCTGCTGAGAAACTGGAGGGCAGAAGAGGAAATGTTAAAGCCAGGCCAGGTGGCAGAAAGCTTGGTCCCAGGCAACACCAATTCCTCCAGACTGCATGCTGTGTGCAGAGGGTCCCACTGGATTCTAGGTATGATAAAGCCATCTGTTTTGCTAAAGTAGTGTTGTCCACACATGCGCATTCTTTTTTTTCTTTCAAGTGTAGGAGAAGAGAGTAGATTTCTTTGCCAGGCAAAGGGGAAACAGCAGGCTAGTACCTCAGGAACTGTGCGCCACCCCCCCCCGCCAAACCCAGAATTCTTAGCATTAATGACACTCTGAAACGTTTCCTTGCACAGCCCCTTCCAGACCTGGATCACCCTGGAGAGCCAGGGCAGAAGTACACACTTTTCAGATCTGCAAGTGCTGGCGGTCAACTTTCTGCTGAGTCCAGTCAACTCCCTGCTGAGTCCCTCCTTCAGGACTGCCCTCACCTGAAGGAAACGACCTGACCCGGGTCACATTCTAAGACAGTTCCACCTGACGATACAAAAATTGCCCCGACTGGGATGACTCCACCGGCCACCGCGGCTCCGGAGTGCCGCAGGGCTGGGCTGAGCCTCTGGTGACGCTGCATCAGAGTCTGGCCGTCCTCTCTGCCTGATCCTGCTGCGCTCGCTCCCTGCAGGGGGTGATCCCAGTAAACCTCCTGCACGTCTGTCCCCCCATTTCAAGTCTGTCCCAGGGAACCTGACCCTGCAGCCCCACAGCACGTTCAAGTGAAGTGCACTGTCTCCTACGTAGGACTCTGACCCCTGTGAACACAGGCTGCACCTGATTCATCTGTGTCCCCACACAATGCCTGGCACGGAGCAGGGATTCAAAACACGAGAGGAATCAAATGAACTGAAGAGCTGCAAGACTCAGTTCTTGAAATAGGTTCTTAAACCTCTTGATCTCAGGACCCCTTTACAGGCTGAAACATTAAGGATCTCAAAGGGTGTTTGGTTCTGTGGGTTCCATCATTATTTATTGTATTAGAAAGTAAAATTGAGACATGTTTAAAATCGAAATGTTTTAAAATGTTGAAAATAATAAATATATTACATGTGATAGATAACATTCTCACAAAAAATAACTATATTTTCCAAACCAAAAATAACCTTGTGAGAAGAGCAACACTGTTCTGTTTTTACATATCTTTCTAACCTCCCGTTTAACAGAAGACAATTGGATTCTTATACCCTCCTCTGCATTCAGCCTGTTGCAATGTATTCTTTTCGGAGGGGGCGGGGGGGAAATCCAGTCTCATACAGATATGTAACACTTTAATTGCCTTTTCATATAATTGTGGATATTCTTCTTTAATGCCTCACTAAAACACCATAAAGTAGCAGTCTGTTAAAAAGGTTAGCTGCAAAGTGGAGTCTGAATCCTTGCTGTTATGTCCAGTATTTTTCGTACTCTGCTCTACTAAAACCCAATGGTCTTGAACTCTGAATGAATCCTTGGCTCATGCATGATTTTGTAAGATCATACTACTCTTCTAAGAGCTAGCACGCTTTATTGTATATCGAAAAATTAAAATTATCACCATCAATTTCATCAGAAATGTCTTTAAGCACTGGGAAGCTGTCAAGCTCACAGTGGTGGGTTCAAGTTTCCCCAAATTTCTATTTTACCTTAAAACCCTGAATTCCATCACTGTGGCAAAAGATACAACCAGTTACTTTCCCTGACATGAGAGGCCCATTTCATTCATCTGAAGAGATGTCTGCCAAAAGTCTGAGTGTGAATAACTGTAGCCTTTCAGTGGATTTTCAAGTAAAAACTGTGTTCTAGGAAAAAGCAACTAGTTCTTTAGCTCATAACTCAAACATTAGACATTTTTCTTTTGAGACATCATCACATTATCTCATGACCTAGCATAAGCTGAAGAGCTTTATTTGAACTTCCCATTCAGGCACACAAATAAAGTGAAAGATTTTTAACATTCTGTCAAGAACATTCTTAAGTAAAGAACTAAAATATCTGCAAGTGTGCAGTGGTGAGGAATACAGCAAGTCTTTGTGGGGTTTGGGACCACTGCCTTCATCTGTGCTAGGGTTGGAGGAGTTTATTAACCTACCATGCGAACACAGAGTTCACACAGGAAAGGTTCTCAGAGACCCTAAAGGATCACAGACCATGTTCTGCTAACTGCTCCTCTAAAACTGTCGCCAAGTGTGATGATCTCCTGAAACACCAACTACAGTCTTCTTTAGAAAGACAAATGTTCTCTCAGCTTTAAACATCAAGAACTAGACCGCAAATTAGGCAGAACTGATCGATGCGGTGAACGTTTCAAAAACAGACAGGTTACATATATATATATATATATACACACACACACAATATTACTCAGCTGTTAAAAAGCACAAAATTGTGCTATCTGCAGAGACAAGGATGGAGCTAGAGACCGTCACACAGAGGGAAGTAAATCAGAAAAACAAATATTGTATATGTAATATATATAATATATAATATATATGTATTATATATAATTTTTATATATTATATATAAATTATATATAATATATACACTGTATATAATGTATATATGTGGAATCTAGAAAAATGGTCGAGATGAGCTTGTCTGCGAAGTAGAAATAAGAGTCACAGGTGTAGAGACCAAACTTATGGATACCAAGGGGGGGAGGGGGGGATGGGATGGACTGGGAAATTGGGATCAACATATATATGCTACTATGCAAAAATAGTTAACAAAGGAGAACCAACTACAGAGCACAGGGAACCCTCAAAAATCAACAACAACCACTAGCCAAGACAGTGTCCATACCTGACACTGAGCGGGGACTCCACGGAGAGCCCCAGGAGGGCACAGGCATCGCGGGTGAAGATGTCACAGATGTCAGCCCACTGGTTCGCGTCAAGCAGGTGAACATACGGTGAGTTCTCAATCCCTTGTCTCAGGTACACGAGGCTCCCCATCAAGACCTGAATGTCTAAACAGAAGCAGCAGCGATTTGGAGGTGTGAATGCTCACACTTGAAACAGAGTTTGCAAGTCATACAATGAAAAAGGCAAGAATTTCCCAGTGGACATGGCATAAAATAACTTATTAACAATGTTTTTTTAAAAATTCTGGTCCTTAAGCTTGCTGTCTTCTAAAGAAACAGCACAGAGAAAAGCAAAAAAAGGAAAGCACTAAATACTGAATGTATAATTATTTTATCCTCACACACAGCACTGTGTGACTGCCATCACCCAGAGGAGTAACCACTGGGTCGTAAATGGGGCCACTACTATCTTTGGCTGTAAAACTAGCCGGTCCCCTACACTGACCCCTGGGGTTCAGTGCGGGCACCCCGGGACGCCTTCAGACATTTGGCTGTGGTGACACAGCTGCACACGGGGGGGCGGGGGGAGTGGTGGAGCACGGACACACTTTGTCTCCTCCTAGTTTACCACAGAATCCTCCAAAATGTAAAGTTTCTTTCTGGCTTTTCAGTTAAGAGACTTTGTTTTTAAGCCTTGCTGCAGGGCTGGTAGAATCGTTGTTTCCTGACTAGGACGGAACCTGGGGCCCTTGGCAGTGAGAGCACAGAGTCCTAACCACTGGACCTTCAGGGAATTCCCTCAATCAAGAGGCTTTAATATTTTACTTCTGTTCTAGAGCCAGTCAACAGCTTTTTTAATTATGTGATTACCATCTACAATTGTTTCCGTTTCTTAGCAAATACATATTACATCTAGTTAAGACAAACAAATTAAAGTGGCAGCTTTAGCCCTGTTTCAACCATTAAAACCCCTCAGATTCTAGACTCACCTTTTTGATGATTTAGGGCAAACGGCTGAAAATTTTTAGCATACTGCAACGCCTCTCTCTGATTTGTAGTTCCACCCATTAACAAGCTAATAAAATAGAGTCTGTGTAGCTTAAATTCCAAGGAGCTGTTTTGGGCTATGAGCATTTCTCGGTTTGATACTGCCCATCTAAAGAAAAAGCAAAAAAAGATTTAACAGTAACAAAAAGCACAGGCATGTATGTTAAAAGTGGTTTGAAACCTAACAACAAAAATGGGTTTAGTCTGCCACCTTGTGGAAGTTGGTGGTAACACCAACCCTTAGGACCAGAGACTTTGTAAAGAAAATAAACAAACTATATACCAAAAGATGCTCTGCAGCCAGTGAAAGAACGAAAAACATTAAATTAGATAACAATTACTATTTAATAAGGTTTTACATCAATACAAGATACGATTTTGACATATTTGGAACTGTACAAGGCCACACGTTAAAGCCGACGTCACTCATGAGATTCACTACTGGCTGTCTAGATCCACTACTCTCCCTGTTAAACTGTTATATTTATAAATGTATCAGAAGATTCTGAAGGAGAATCATCTATGTTTAAATTTTCAATGAAAAGGAAATCCAAAAAAGAGGGGACATGTGTATACATATAGTTGATTCACTTGGCTGAACAGCAGAAATTAACACAACACTGCAAAGCAACTATCCTTCAATGAAAATTTAAAGGAAGCTTTCGTTGCTGCAAGATTTTGTACTACTTGCTTTTAGATTAAAAATAGTAAATATAGACATTCACCCTCAAGGTGCTTTTGATCTAATCAGGCAGATAAAGCTACATAAATATCATGTAGTGTGTCCAGTGCCAAAAAGGCTGTACCAGCAGTGTGAAAGAATAATACGCAGTTCTGAATGATCCAAAGTACAGTGACATCAGCCTCTGCAGTACAAAAAGTTGGAATAACTATCTTGAGCCGGGACTACCAGTTAAAGGTGAGCACTAAAGCAGAAAAGTCTATCAGCCAGCTGTTAAAATCAAATCTGCAAGTGGTAAGAAGCACTGCTTTATTTCTCTAAACATAATAACATGTAGAAGATGTCAGTATCACATTCTTCTATAATCTGATCTTCAGTTAGACAAATATTCCCCATTTAACCCAATTCACTAACGACCCTCAAAAGCTAAAATGAGTTACTCTACTATTGAGTTGGCCAATATGTTTGTTCGGGTTTTTCCATTAAGATGGTAAGGAAAACTCAAATGGACTTATGGGTCAATCCAATAGGAGTGTAAAATGTTTCCAGTTACGTGTAATGAATCAGCTGACTGGCATCAGACTTCCCAGACGGCACTTTCACGGATCCTGCATGGGTGCTTGCTGCACGGTCATGTCCAACTCTCTGCGACCTACTGGACTGTAGCCCTCCAGACCCCTCTGTCCATGGGATTTCCCAGGTAAGAATACTGGAGTGAGTAGCCATTCCCGTCTCCGGGGCATCTTTCCCACCCAGGGATGGAACCCAGGTCTCCTGCATTGCAAGCAGATTCTTTATGTCTGAGCCACAAGGGAAGCCCTCACTGGATTCTATCCTTCCCCAAAGGGCTGCAAATCCATATATCAATATTGTAATCAATCTGTTGATGCAGCCGCATCTTAAGAGTCTAATCAAGAAGCTCCTCTGATCTCAAAATCAAAATAATTTTTAAAAATACTAATCACTTGGATCTTGGAAATATTTACTTAAATTTAAGTAAGCCTTGCATCCTTAACTGGCACTAAGGTCAATGCAGTCCAATTGTAACACCAAGGCAGATTCTTAACCACTAGACCACCAGGGAAGTCTCCAGAATGGCAAAGTTTTTTGGGTTTTTGTTTGCTTGTTTGTTTTTACAGTCTTCAATCCAAAGCAGAAGTAAATGCTCCATCATTTAAACCACAAGCAGCTTTCTGATCCTAGTGCAATTTACATTAGAAGGTGTTGAAGCAACTTCAACTTGGTTTTTACATTCATAGGACTTTTCTTTTTTTTAAGAAAATTATTTATTTATTTATTTGGCTGTATCGGGTCTTAGTTGCAGCATACGGGATCTTTAGTTACTGGATGTGGGATCAAGTGCCCTGACCAGGGATTGAACCCAGGCCCCCTGCACTGGAAGCATGGAATCTTAGCCACTGCACCACCAGGGAAGTCCCCACAGGACTTTTCAATATGCCTCATACCGCAGCTTCATGTAAGTCTAGCTCTCATCCCAGCTTCCCCTTGCTGTCATCATTTTCAAATCATCCTCAATGCCTTCAATTTCACCTCTAGTAATTCACCTCTGTTGACAGCCTATCTTTCAATGACCCCTTTCTGTAATATGTCCCGTGGGCTTATTACCAGGAGGAGAGGAGGCAAGAGAGCCACACCCTTGCTGTCTGAGGGTGAACGGAGTAACAGCTATGCTGTGAGCAAGCACCATGAGACTGAAGGGCAGCGATGTGACCGGCAGTGACCACGCTGCACATCTGTTATCTATGTTGTGATCTATGACTGAAAAGCTGGAGGAGAAGTCTGTGTTTTATGTACCTACTCACAATATACCATGGTGACCGAAATCTGAACTGTGTTGCTGGGGAATTGGTGTTATCTCACTGAACTGTGGTGAAATTTGGGCATGCTGGGAATTGTGCAGCGAGAACTGCCCATAGGTTTGGTAGAGAAAAGAAATAGGAGAGAAAAAAAAGGATTTCAGAGGCAGGAGGTTACTTTACAAGGACAAAGATGGCCCAGAGTGGTACAATGAAGAAAGAAGTTTGAGGAACTGGGTCTATCATCACTGAGGTCTCTGCCCCATCCATTCTTCTTTCTGAGAGGAGGGTAGGCTGGAGGTTATGCAACACAGGAAAGGAGAAGAGCACAGTGGCAGGCCAAACAGGGTGAGTTGGAGGCATTGGTGATGTGGTGTGAAGAATTAAAGGAGGAAATTAAGAGGGTTGCTGAAAACAGAATGGAGGCAGAGAGAAGTGCATGCCAAGAAAAACATGCAAACATATTCAGACAACCTGATGCAGCAACTTGCATCACCATCAACAGCGATGTGTTTAGATGAAGCAAAGCTGGTTTGAAGAGAACGCTTGTTTCTTCCATGAAATGAGAAGCAATGGCCCTTCTCCCAGTGTAGGGGGCAGTTGTATTTTTACAAAAGTACAATGGAATAAACTGAGTAGCTGAGAACAGAACTGAAAAATTCAAGGCCCAGGCTCAATTACCACATTTTCTATAAGTTTCCTAATAATCTCTTCACCCACTGAAATCTAGATGGTTTTTTTCCCAAACCTCTCTCAGCTCTTCACACAATCCACTTGGGACGATGGTCTCTTAAGGCGGGGGTTCTGCCTTGCTCAGCTCGGCACCCCACCTACTTTGAAGGGGCACGAGATAGAGCAGGTCAGTAGAGCCAAATGTCATTGTTGTTACTCGCTAAGTCAGGTCCGACTCTCTGCGACCCATGGACTATATAGCCCGCCAGGCTCCTCTGTCCATGGGATTTCCCAGGCAAGACTACTGTAGAGGGCTGCCATCTCCTTCTCCAAACACGCATGGATTTAAATGCTGGCTCTGCGGTGTGAATCGTGGTGATCTGCTACCTAAAGCACTCACATCCGTTTCCTTACTATAAAATGGGGGCAACTCACAGGGTTATGAGCATTAAATGAGGAGGCAAGTTAAAGCAGTGAGCCCAGAGACAGGCACAAATTGACAATAATAAGCTACTTAAGATGTGTTTACTGAATAGATAAGCATACGACTCTCTAAAGTCATTAATCAGTTCAGTTCAGTCACTCAGTCATGTCCGACTCTGCGACCCCATGAATCGCAGCACACCAGGCCTCCCTGTCCATTACCAACTCCTGGAGATTACTCAAACTCATGTCCATCAAGTTGGTGATGCCATCAAGCCATCTCATCCTCTGTTGTCCCCTTCTCCCCCTGCCCCCTCCCTCCCAGCATCAGAGTCTTTTCCAATGAGTCAACTCTTCGCATGAGGTGGCCAAAGTACTGGAGTTTAAGCCTCAGCATCAGTCCTTCCAATGAACACCCAGGACTGATCTCCTTCAGGATGGACTGGTTGGATCTCCTTGCAGTCCAAGGGACTCTCAAGAGTCTTCTCCAACACCACAGTTCAAAAGCATCAATTTTTCAGTGCTCAGCTTTCTTTATAACCCAACTCTCACATCCATACATGACCCCTGGAAAAACCATAACCTTGACTAGATGGACCTTTGTTGGCAAAGTAATGTCTCTGTTTTTTAATATGCTGTCTAGGTTGGTCATAACTTTCCTTCCAAAGAGTAGGCGTCTTTTAATTCCATGGCTGCAATCACCATATGTAGTGATTTTGGAGCCCCAAAAAACAAAGTCAGCCACTGCTTCCACTGTTTCCCCAATCTATTTCCCATGAAGTGATGGGACCAGATGCCATGATCTTAGTTTTCTGAATGTTGAGCTATAAGGCAACTTTTTCACTCTCCTCTTTCACTTTCATCAAGAGTCATTAATAAGAAAGTGACAATCTAAAAGTTACTTGGGCACTTCCATAAAATACTCAGTGCTACTTTGGTTTTTCTAGAAATAACTCTCTGGGAATCAGCATGTACCACCTAACTCCCTTCAAAAATTTTTGAAGTTTTCTTCACTAGAAGTTCACACTGAATATGTGGGTGTTTGATTCAGTGAGCAGGAGTAAGGGGTAGAAGACAGTCACCACCTTAATTAACCTGAAAACCATCAAATCCAAAAATAATGGAGCACATGAAACAACAAAAACACAAAACTACATTCAGCACCAAAAACTACCTGTCTACACAGCACCCGAAGACACGTGACAGAAAGACAAAGAAACCAGTCAATAAAGGAATGCGGGCTGTACTCTGGCTCATGGCACTTCGGGCAGAAGACTTCTGATCTTTCATTTTTTAAAACACTGCTATTGCTGCGAAGTCGCTTCAGTCGTGTCCCACTCTGTGCGACCCCATAGACGGCAGCCCACCAGGCTCCGCCGTCCCTGGGATTCTCCAGGTAAGAACACTGGAGTGGGTTGCCATTTCCTTCTCCTTTCAAAACACTAACACCCACTAAAGGCAGAGGAACCAGAGATCAAATTGCCAACATCTGCTGGATCCTCGAAAAAGCAAGAGAGTTCCAGAAAAACATCTATTTCTGCTTTAGTGACTATGCGAAAGCCTTTGACCGTGTGGATCACAATAAACTGTGGAAAATTCTGAAGGAGATGGGAATACCAGACCATCTGATCTGCCTCTTGAGAAACCTGTATGCAGGTCAGGAAGCAACAGTTAGACCTGGACATGGAACAACAGACTGGTTCCAAACAGGAAAAGGAGTACGTCAAGGCTGTATATTGTCACCTGCTTATTTAACTTATATGCAGAGCACATCATGAGAAACGCTGGGCTGGAAGAAGCACAAGCTGGAATCAAGATTGCCGGGAGAAATATCAATAAACTCAGATATGCAGATGACACCACTGTTATGGCAGAAAGTGAAGAAGAACTAAAGAGCCTCTTGATGGAAGTGAAAGAGGAGAGTGAAAAAGTTGGCTTAAAGCTCAACATTCAGAAAACTAAGATCATGGCATCTGGTCCCATCATTTCATGCCAAATAGATGGGGAAACAGTGGAAACAGTGAGAGACTTTATTTTTCTGGGCTCCAAAATCACTGCAGATGGTGATTGCAGCCATGAAATTAAAAGACGCCGACTCCTTGGAAGGAAAGTTATGACCAACTTAGACAGCATATTAAAAAGCAGAGACATTACTTTGTCAACAAAGGTCCGTCTAGTCAAGGCTATGGTTTTTCCAGGGGTCATGTATGGATGTGAGAGCTGGACTATAAAGAAAGCTGAGCACAAAAGAATTGATGCTTTTGAACTGTGGTGTTGGAGAAGACTCTTGAGAGTCCCTTGGACTGCAAGGAGATCCAACCAGTCCAACCTAAAGGAGATCACTCCTGGGTGTTCATTGGAAGGACTAATGTTGAAGCTGGAACTCCAATATTTTGGCCACCTGATGCAAAGAGCTGACTCATTGGAAAAGACCCTTATGCTGGGAAAGATTGAGGGCAGGAGAAGGGGATGACAAGAGGATGAGATGGTTGGATGGCATCACCGACTCAATGGACATGGGTTTGGGTGGACTCTGGGAGTTGGTGATGGACAGGGAGGCCTGGCGTGCTTCGGTTGATGGGGTTAAAGAGAGTTGGATGGGAATGAGCAACTGAACTGAACTGAACACCCACCACACTATAACCAGCTTCCCTGGTGGCTCAGATGGTAAAGAATCTGCCTGCAACGCAGGATACTGGGGTTTGATCCCTGGGTCAGGAAGACGCCCGGGAGAAGGGAACGGCTACCCACTCCAGTATTCTTTCCTGGAGAATTCTATGACAGAGGAGTTGGCAGGCCACAGTTCATGGAGTCACAAACAGTCAGACACGACTGAGCGACTAACATTAACAAACACACACACGCACGCACACTATAACCAGCAAGCTAAATGTAACCATTCAGGTAAATTATTAGCTTTACTGTAGTTTCTAAGAAAAAAATTTGCTCCCAAATCTCCCAGGGTTCACCACAACAGCACCTCCAGCTGTGGAACCATTCGGGTTTACAGAAACACTGCAAACCAGACAAAATGACACCCAGTAAGGTCACCCATGTCACAGTTCTGTTCACTGCAGTGCTAATAAAGAGAGCTACTGGGCCTCTTCCATAAAAAGACCCCAAAACACCACCACTTACTTAGGTGATGAAGTCAGAGGCAACCCACACCCACGCAATTATCACACAGAAACGGGAAGTACTCACTATCTTCACTGTCAGGCCTCCAAAGGGACTTGGCCCATTGTTCGTTCCAAGTTTGGCATTTCCTTATTAATCCAAAAATAATTAAAACAAGATTCCACCTTCAAGCGAGCTGTTCCTTCCCAGGACTAACTGACAGCCCTGGTCTGTTTACCCTTCTCCTCCCACCATCCTGCCGGCCTGGGTAGGTTTCTATTCCTGCTTGGTGTTGTTCTGTTGCTAAGTCGTGTGCGACTCTTTGCGACTCCATGGACTGCAGCACGCCAGGCTTCCTTGTCCTTCACTATCTCCCTGAGTTTACTCAAACTCATGTCCACTGAGCCAGTGATGCCATCCAACTACCTCATCCTCCTGCCCTCAATCTTTCCCAGCATCAGTCTTTTCCAATGAAAAATGCCTCTTGCCAGTTCCTACGACACATTCCATTACGATCTTTCAGAGCATTTTTTTTTCCTTTTGAGCTTTTCGTTTTGTTTTGGGGTACAGCTGATTGACAGTGCTGTGATAGTTTCGGGTGAACAGTGAAGGGACTCAGCCATGCATACACATGTATCCATCCCCCCAAATCTCCTCCCACCCGGGCTGCCACACAACACTGAGCAGAGTTCCATGTGCTGAACAATAGGTCCTTGTTGGTTATCCATTTTAAATAAAGCAGTGCGTACACGTCCATCCCAAACTCCCTAACTATCCTTCCCCTCCAGCAACCATAAGTTCATTGTCTAAGTCTCACAGCATTTCTTAAAAGGCTCACAAATATCTCCTTTTTCTGTCTATCTTGGGGCTATCTTCCTGGGGGTAAAAGCGGAAGGGAAATGAGTGGCAGGCGTTTACTCCAAGGGGGAGACTTGGCTAATGTTATTGGTGACCAAATCAAGGGCTTAAAACATTCAGAGATTGGCAAAAACCAAAGTTCAGCCCAAAACAGTGAGGAACCCTATCATTTTGCTCTGAGGTTACTGGCAAATAATAACTCCTCAGGTATGAGTTGAATCCATCGCTGGGCTACTAACATTTCATTCATCTCAGAGCTAGTGTGAACCTCTGTCCTTCTTACATGCTATTTAAGAAACCACACAAAGGGCAATGATTCACATTTGAACCTCTATAAACCATCATATTCACACTTAACTTTTACATGAGGGTCTTAGTCACGCAGAGTGTGGTGGGCATGTTATGTGTGGCCAGCATGTTGGACAGTACAGTTCTGCAGACTGCTGATTTTTTAATAAAGTACTTAAATATGACATTGTCTTATTTAATGCTAATTTCCCACCACAAAACCAAGTGTTTGATAAGCCTAAATTAATAACCCATCAGCATTTTAAAAGAACAAATTCCAGAGTCTCCCTTAGCTCCCCTCCTGGCCCACTTTAGCTCCTTATTCTTTTAAACACTTCCTCTCAGGGATGATTTATTTCAATTTTCCTTTCTTTTAAAAAGAAGATTCTCAGTCTCTCTGTAGTCATGGTTTGCCCACTTGTTTCCAATAATCCTCAAGTCCTTGGTGACGATGGATCCAGATAAGAGATGGCCATGTCTCTTTCTCCTCCTGAGAAGCACTGACTGTCCTTGCAACTTCATGCAAACTTTGGTCAGACAACAGAAAATGATGTCTTCACACCAGAATTTTTTTTTCCCCTTTTGGCCTTTATATTCCATTGACCTTTCTTCTCTCCTGTCTTCTTTCCACTGGGCACCTCTTTC
This sequence comes from Muntiacus reevesi, assembly GCF_963930625.1. Taxonomy (NCBI): domain Eukaryota; kingdom Metazoa; phylum Chordata; class Mammalia; order Artiodactyla; family Cervidae; genus Muntiacus; species Muntiacus reevesi. The sequence goes on along the minus strand of NC_089251.1, from coordinate 55,784,287 downwards.
CATTTTCAATTATTTTTTTTAACAGAGTTGCTCTTTCTTCACTGGATTCAGTGCATGGACACAGTGAGTTAAAACTGTATGCCATCCCTCAACTTACCTCTTCGGCCCATTCAGAATTAAAAAGAGCCAGCACTCAGACGATATAGAATCCACCTGCAATGCAGGAGACCCGGGTTCGATCTCTGGGTTGGGAAGATCCCCTGGAGAAGGGAATCGCTACCTACTCTAGTATCCCTGCCTGAGAACTCCCATGGACAGAGGAGTCTGGCAGGCTGCAGTCCATGAGGATGGAAAGAGTCGGACGTGACTGAACAACTAAGCATGCACACACCACTCAACAAAACCAAAAACGAAGAAAACAAATCTGTTGTTCTATGTGGCTATTAAAAGTACCTGAGTCAGCAAGACTGCCACCTGCAGGAAGACAAAACTAATAACAAAACAGACAGCAGAAATAGCTTAATCACTGTTGCTCTCTTTTCTAGTAGTAGTCAAGGCTCCATGACCAGACATCTTGTTGGCTTTTCTAAAACTTTTCTAAAACCTCCATTTTCTAAAACTTTTCTCGGCTTATAAACAGTGTTTTAGTCACTGATACCACAATTTCTCCAATTCCAGCAAGTAATTTCTTCACTTCAGAAGCACTGTTCACACACACCGCCAAGAAACCACAATGGCAAGCTCACCTCACACCCCTCTGTGGTTTTTACTTCTAGCTTCACCTAGTTGGTAGGCTTAGAAATGGAGTCCTCTCATATTTCAAAGCTTGCCTGTACTGTTCATGGCCTGTTCAATCTAAAACTCTGCAGTAGTCCAGACTAAATACTCTTTCTTCTATGAAAAAATTCTAGAACATCTAGAACATTCTAGAACATCTTTCTGCATTATAATCATTCAATTAGTTTGTTTCCTTATGGCATTCCCTGACGCTTTGCAAACAGAACTTCAAATTCCTCTAAACAAGTGCTATGAGGCCCCTGGGCCTGCTTTAGGTGTTTGAGGAAAAAGAAAATGGGTTTCCAAGTACGCAAGGTTGAAAGTCAAATTCTAGACCATGGCAAACCCACCAAGGCAATAATACTTTCTGAAACATCTTTAGGAAGGCAACCATCTGGCTTCCCCTCAAGATAGCACTTTCAAAATGTCAACAACTGGTACATGTCTACAAGGACAGTTTCTATTTTTCTAATTTTCTCCATCTCATCATATTAAGTTACTGCTATTCTCCCATGAACACTAGTTATTTTTGACTTTGCTTCTATCTGCCACATGAAGGAGGAAGTCATGTTTCTTCAAAGTTCTTCTTCAAATTATTCCATCATTTATTGAATGCCTACAATGAAATAAGCACTCTGCGAGGTGCCAAGAGGAACTCAAAAAATAGGGTGATCTGAGTGAGGAGAAAAATCTGCACACAAACTCAGAAATACAGGGGCAGGAACAAAAGAGTACGCAGGATCCTGACTGTATATATAATTAGTTGTTCTTCTGTCGCTTCTCTCAGCCCTAACATCTTTCTTTACCATCTTCTTTCCACTGTCTTTTACTGGTTGCAATTAATAGCTAACAAGGCTCACCAGACTTCCTTTTCATCTAGTCCTTCCATCCAGTCAACTCCAGACATATTAATCTTTCTGGTTGGCCTCTGCCTCAACTGCCGAGGTTGCCTGGAGGAACTGCTGCAGTCTTTCACCTTTTTCTTCCTCTCCTGGATGGTTCCACAATGCTTCCAGGTACAAAGAAAAGATGCCACACATGAAATATGAAAGATTCTCTCCAGTGTTTCTGAACCAGAATCCTGGAAACTCATGTCCCACATTTTTAAATTTTTCATTCAAGCTGAGTACGTGGGTGCTTGCCCACATGGGTGCTATGTGCTCAGTGGCTCAGCTGTGTCTGACTCTTTGCAGTTATGGACTGTAACCCACCAGGCTCCTCTGTCCATGGGATTTTTCAGGCAAGAGTACTGGAGTGGGTTGCCATTTCCTCCTCCAGGGGATCTTCCTGACCCATGGATCAAACCTGCGTCTCATGAGTCTCCTGCTTTGGCAGGCTGATTCTTTACCACTGAGCCACCTGGGAAGTCCAAACCTTGCCCATAAAAGACGCTGAGTAAATATCTGCATCCAACAATAACTGGCAAGAATTGGAAAAGTTTGAGTTTCTGTAACGGATATTGGTATTAAACTAACACTTTCCAAACTTACGGGTCTCCCGCATTTGGAAGAGGATTCTTTACCATCTGAGCCACCAAAGAAACCCCTATAGTTCCACAGATCTCCAATTTTGTGAGTTTTACTTAGTAGGTGTTATTGGGGGTGAAAGGAGAGAAGGATTCTTTGGTTAAATATGCACAGGAAACACGGATTTCACAGAGTTAAATGAGTTTCTTTATCATAGAACTGCAGATGGCCAATCTAGTATGCTAAAGTGAATCTGTTAGAGGAGAGTACTAGAGACTATCACATGAAGCTTTCCTTAATTAAACCTTCTGACTCCATATCCTTTTTTCCCATGGAGCATCTTCCAGGCTCAATTCCTCTTCTATAAACTGAGTACTTACTTATAGGGTTATTATGAGAACTGAATAAGTTAATACATACAAAACGCTTAGAACAACATGAGGCATATATTAATAATAAGCACTCCAAGAGAGATAACTGTAATTATCACTATATCCCACGTGCAGATACTTAACATGGCACTATTCCCAGAAAAATGTAAAAAGAAAATTTTTACTGTACAGTTGGCCTTCAGCATCCACTGCTGCAGAACCGCAAATACAAAGGGCCAAAGGTAACAAGCCATTTTACATAAAGGACTTGAGCATCTGTGAGTTTTGGTATCCATAGAGGTTTCTGGAACCAATGTCCCATGGATACTAAGAGACAACTGCAGAGAAATTTCCACTGTTACTGCCAGGCAGATGGAATAAGTCCTTCTTTTGCCTGAGAGGCACTGCCTAAGGCTACAAATAACAAAAGACATTTACAGAAATAACTGATATATATAAGTATAGTTATCAGTAAGAAACTTGAGATCTTACAGAAAAAGTACACAGTTAAAATGGTCTTATGAATTTTCTGCAGTCTAAAAGGAAAAAACCTTGAGTAGTTTGAGGGCTAAAGCAGTCCAAATACTTAATATAGTCTCTGATACATAGTAATAAGCACTCAATAAAAGTCTGATGAAAAATCTGAGAAATTAATGGATAAATGAATACTACCTCAATTAACAACTTACTATCATTTCTAAATCACTATAAAACAACTGAGAAACCCATCACATTTTTAAATATTTAGGCTCCCTCACTCTCCTTTACAGAGTTTAATCATTTAGATGGAATATGAAAGTAGAGACAAGAGTGACTGCCATATTTTAAGAGGGTGTTTGAGGCATTTGATTAAATTTCCTCTTATAAGGGTGTATCACAATAAAAACTGCTAAAAAAATCAATTATAAAAATAAACTATACAAGTGATATGCATAGTACACAGTGGTGTTGGGTGACATTTATATCTTTAAAGAATTAAAATAAATGAGCTACCTGATATTTATAATTTATACAGAAATTTGTAATTTATAAATTTACATAGGACACTATCTCTGTCAGGGCTTCCCTGATAGCTCAGTTGGTAAAGAATCCGCCTACAATGCAGGAGACCTCAATTCGATTCCTAGGTCGGGAATATCTGCTGGAGAAGGAATCCACTACTCACTCCAGTATTCTTGGGCTTTCCTTGTGGCTCAGTTGGCAAAGAATCCGCCTGCAATATGGAAGACCTGGGTTTGATCCCTGAGTTGGGAAGATCCCCTGGAGAAGGGAAAGGCTACCCACTCCAGTATTCTGGCCTGGAGAAATTCATGAACTGTATAGTCCATGGGGCTGCAAAGAGTCAGACACAACTGAGCAACTTTTACTTCTTACTATCTCTGCCTATTCATCTAGTCTGGTTTTAGAACTTTCAGAGTTTCCTAAGAACTGAGAAATGATGAGAAACAGAAAAAAACTAAGCTATAAAGATTCAAATGGGTTACAGAAGGATAAAAGGTGTATTTTATAAAACTCATCAAGGATCTTCCCAACTATATTTCCCCCCGATAATAATGCTCTCACATATTTCCAGTTTTAAAAATACTACAATTCTAAGGCTGTGCCCTCACAATAATATCACTGCTTCTATTACCCAGATTCTTTCTTTTACTTTGTAACTTTTCTTCCTTTCCTTTCTTCCTTTTTAAAACAAATAAGTGATTATCATCACATTAAAAAATTCCAGGACAGGGGTCACAAACATGGCCACAGGCCAAACAGGACTTGCTGTCTATTTCATATGCCACATGGCCAAGGTGGGTTTTGTTGTTTGGTTTTTTTTTTAAGTTTTTAAATGAAATAAAGAAAAACATTCAACAGAGACCATACGTGGCTTGCAAAGCCTAAAATATTTATCTGGCTCTTTATGAAAAACTTTCCTTGACCCTGTTCTAGGATAATACTTAACAGAGCTAACCCAGTAATTTCATAGAATTCACATCAATGACAAGTTCACAGTGAACTATTTTATGATGGTAATTAGAGTAAAACTCTGCAACGTTTGTTCTCTTCATGTACACCAAACCCCACACATTATGGAAGTTCAAATATCAAATTCAGATCCCCTGAACAACAGTCCTTCAGTTATAAAGCTAGTCTGGCTACAGGAAACCCTCTTCTCTCATGGGAATTCAGACCAACTGATAAGTGAAATGAGTGTTAACCATTTTCTCTAATTGCATATCCCCCAAATTCACTTGACTAAAAGAAATAAAATAATTCTCCCTTGATTACTCTGAAATCTACCCCACATGTGATTAAGAGAGAAAGATCTCAAAATCTTCAATGTGTTTTCTAATTCCTTTCTTACAGAGTTCTCGCAAAGTATTCAAAGGAAAACAAACTCAGTAACTCAGTAACTCACTCCAGAGCAGGTCTCAGAACTCGGACTTTTAACGCTTCTAATATTCGATTTAACTCCACAAATGGTTCTTTCTGGCTTGGGTCTACAGAAAGACCAGACTCCTGAAAAAAATCAAAAGAATTTTTGTTAGCAAAAGTCAGAGTAAAGAGATACCGTAAAAGCATATTCTACATTATAAAATGTGAGATAAATCATTAAAGATAGTTTCTTTTTAACATATACTTCTCTGGCAGAGACTGAGGACTAAGCCCCAGTATCCCTCTTCCTCCTTTCCTGTGATAGTAAACCCCATATTTTAGCTGGGCATGTAAGCATATGGAATAAAGCTGGGCTTTGAAAAATCTAAGTTCTGGCCAATGAAACACAAACATATGTCTTTGCCCCTTCCTGGAAAACAAAGAAGTCAAGCTGGGGTTCTGGCTACCCTGGACCATGAGGACAGGGGTCACCCTTATAAACAGCAGAGCTAAAAGGAGCTGTGATCCCTAAGGGTTTCATGGTGTGTGGCTACCATATATGTCATGGGTGGCTTACTATCTCCTATTTTTGTGTAAGAGAAATAAACTTCATTTTTGTTTAAGCCATTGGTATTTTGGGTCTCTGATACTTGCAAACAAACAATCTTAAATGACACAATTTATTTTAGGAAATTTATATGGACACAGAATCCTGTAATGTACAGAGGAAGACTTGAGTTACTACTTACCTAAATTGTTTAAAATAGCAAAGTCTTAGATTAGAGGTCTGGTTTACAGACTAGCTTTAAATTATTTAAACCATATGGTCCTTCACTCTTCTAAATGGAAAATACAACAGCACAAAGTGTAAGCCACAGAACAGAGTCTGAAGACACGTGAACTGGAACTGAATCCAAGTTCCTCCACTATGAACCTGTATGGCCTTGGGCAGGTTATTTCTCTAGACCTCAGATTCCTCATCTGTAGAATGGGGGAAATAATTGCTTCTTCACAGGGTTGCAGTAAGGAGTAAAGGCAGGGCTTGGCTGGTGGTAAATACTTAATACATATTATGCTGAAATTATGACTATGTGGTATTGGTAAACTGTTCTAAGTTCATGTCTAATAGGAATAAAAGACAAAAGCTGCTCACTTAAAAGTAAATTTTAGCTTGAAATTCATTTGATAAAGTTCTTTAAATTGGGCCAGATTAGAAGAGCAAATACAATCCTCTTTGTCCTCTTCTCTGGTATACTAACTTTCCTATCAAAGAGATGCTTTATGGCACTAGTGGTAAAAAAAAAAAAAAAAAAAAAAAAACCCACCGACCAATGCAGGAGACGTAAGAGAAAAGGATTCGATCCCCTAGGTAAGGAAAATCCTCTGGAGGAAGAAATGATAACCCACTCCAGTATTCTTGAAGAATCCCATGGACAGAGGAGCCTGGTGGGCTACATACAGTCCACAGGGTTGGAAAGAGTCAGACGTGACTAAAATGACTGAGCATACACAGTACTATATTTAAGAGGTAACAAGTAGGAACCTACTGTATACCACAAGGAACTCTATTTGGTGCTCTGTAATGACCTGTACGGAAATGGAGTCTGGAAAAGAGTGGCTATACATACGGCTGACTTACTTTGCTGAACAGCAGAAACTAATGCAACACTGTAAATCAGCAGTACAATAATTTAAAAAAAAAGATTTAAAAAATTAAGTAAAATGCACTGGCTCCCTCCCAAAAAACAAAAGAGGAGATGTTTGGAAAAGCAGCATCACTTCTGACCCTTGACTGATGACCTGGGACCAACATTCTGGGGCAAGAATAAGGAAATAATTTGAATAGCAAGTTCTAGGACTATAATTTTTAACCAAGTTTAAAAAAAAAAAAGAGAGAGAGACTTCCTTGTAAACTGAGGTCAGCACTGGTGATTAAAATGTAACAGTCTACCTACCGCTAGAAGACTTAACACTGCAAGAATCTCCCTTGTTTTCATTCCATCCTCACCTGGCAGAGCTCCTCAGCAACATCCAGCATTCCTTGTCTGAAGAAGTGCTCCACCATCACCTCATTGAGGAGCCTCTGGCTGTCTGCCTGCCAGCAGCCGTCTATCCCCACACTGCTGATGTCGGAATCGAAATTCTGAAAGACAAGATAGCGAGCCATGAAATGACCAGGATGCATCACTTGATACGTTTGCACCCCGCCTACCTTAACAGAAACCACCACCTTTGTTTAACTCTGCGACACCTCCAATAAGCCCCCAATTCCAATTTGTCTGCAGCCTGTGACAGGAAGCAGTCTTTCCACTGTTCTTTTCTGAAACCCCCACTCTATTTCATTATTGCTGCAAGGGTAAAGTTTTTCACTTTTTGAGGGTATTTTGGAAAAATAAACTTTATAATGATTCTGTAAATAAACTGATTTCTAGGCATTATATGACAGCAATATTTTCACAGGTGTGCAGTGATAATTGTAAAAGCATGTTCAATGCAGCATTGTCTAACAGGAAAAAAAGAAGAGCCATTATATCCAACATGGGATTATTCAATAATCCTCGGCCCATCCCAACAACTGCAATGCCAAGCGGAGGGGTTGGGGAAAAGAGACTGGACAGATTGCTCAGAGAGCAGGCTCTGGAGCCAGTCCACCAGGGTCTGGATCCTGGTTTCATCTAACTAGCTGTGTGATCTTGGCTAAATCACTCAAGGTATTTGAGCCTCAGCTTAAAGAGAGAAAATACATTTATGGACTTAACTGTATCCTCTCACAATCCCGGTGTTCAAGTCCTAACTCCCAGCACCTTATAAAGTTAAAATGAGACCATTTTGAGCCCTAATCCAATACGACTCTTGTCTCAGGTGGCATGAGTGGTAAAGAACCCGCCTGCCAATGCAGGAGACTTAGAGACACAGGGTGGATCCCTGGGTCGGGAAGATCCCCTGGAGGAGGAAATGGCAAACCCACTCCAGTATCTTTGCCTGGAGAATCCCGTGGACAGGCGGGCTACAGTCCACAGGGCTGCAAAGAGTCGAATATGACTGAAGCGACTGAGCATGCACGCACACAGGGCAGACAGGTGCAGAAGGAAGACCACCTGTCACAGGCCGATGTCTCTGTCCCTCCCAAATTCCTACTTCAAAGCCCTAGCAACCAGTGTGGCTGTCTCTGGAGACAGAGTCTGAGAGAAGGTAATAAAGGTTAAATGAAATAAGGGTGGGGCCCTCATCCAGTAGGGTCAGCGTTCTTATGAGACAAGGAACAAACACCAGGGCTCGCTTGTTCTCTCTCCACCACGTGAGGGCCCAGGGAGAAGGTGCTCATCTGCCAGCCAGGAAGAAGGCTGCCTGCCCTCAACAGGCAGCGAACTGCCCAGCACCTTGATCTTGGATTTCCCAGTCTCTACAACCAGAAGAAAATAAACTTTTGTTGTTTAACTGGAATTTTGTCATGGCAGCCCAAGCAGATAAAGATACCACGTGGTAACACGAAGAAAAGATGGCTATCTACAAATCAGGGATAAAGGCCCCAGAAGAAACCAACCCTGCCTGCCACACCTTGATCAGGAACTTATAGTCTCCAAATCAGTGGGGAAAAGAATGTCTGTGTAAGCCACTCAGTCTGTGGTAGTCTGTCATAGCAGATCTTGGAAACTAATATGCTCCCTTTTTGGTGCTTCCCTGGTGGCTCAGACGGTAAAGCATCTGCCTGCAATGCTGGAGACCTGGGTTCGATCCCTGGGTCAGCAAGATCCCCTGGAGAAGGAAATGGCAACCCACTCCAGTATTCTTGCCTGGAAAACCCCACGGAGAGAGGAGCCTGGTGGGCTACAGTCCATGGGGGTCGCAAAGAGTTGTACACAACTGAGCGACTTCACTTCACTTCACTTATTGGTGCAATGAAATGGTAGTTGCTACTCTGTTAGTATTACTATTAACAATTTAAAAGTAAGGTTCATTGCTCTGTATCTACTAACATAGAAAAACGTTCTTACCCTTAAGTGAAAAAAAAACCAACTTCTACAAAAATTATGACACCATTTCTTTTTTTTAATGACACCATTTCTGTTTAAAAAAAAAGCTTACAAATGCTCACAGAACAAATGTGAAAAGAATATATAAAGTACTAGCAGAGATTATCACTGGAGATAACCACTCCTACACAAATAGCAAACATTCCTTTTATAGCAAGCTAAAGGATTTCGTCAAAATCTATTACAAACAGAGAAGGTGTTGAAGGTTCTGGTTTTGGGTAAGATCAAGCAAGTACACCCCACTCTGTCTCTCTGAATGCAGTTCCAAAATCAGGACTGAATGGATTGGCTACTCAAGGCCAACTCTGAACAGCAGTAAGTGGATTGGGGAAGAAGGCAAAGAACTGAAGGTGAACTTACTACTTTCCTCCCTCCAACATCTATCTCTCAGTCTGGAGGTAGTAGAACCAAAACCCACAGCAGGGCGGGCACCTCCAGAAGCCCTCCAGGGCTCGCGTGAGGAACCAGGAGTGGGTTTTCCTATCACATAGAAGGGGATGGAAATAAATCACATGCTTTTCTCCCTCCATTTTCTTGCACCCCTAGCTCAAGGCAGTCTGCAGTTAAGCTTCTGTTTTGAGTAAGGAGCATTTGTGAGCTTTTTTTGTGACACAGAAATGGTGTCATAAAGAAAAGAAGAAATGGTGTCGTAATTTTCACAGCAGTGCCTAGATTATGTTTGACTGAATAAGTAGGAAACAAGACTCGGCAGATCTTCAGAACTCTGCACGTGTTAAGTCAGTCATGTCCGACTCTTTGCAATCCCATCGACAGTAGTCCACCTGGCTTTTCTGTCCATGGGGGTTCTCCAGGTAAAAATACTGGAGTGGGTTGCCATCCCCTCCTCCAGCGGATCTTCCCGATCCAGGGATCGAACCCACTTCTCTTACGTCTTCTGCACTTGCAGGCAGATTCTTTACCACTAGCACCACCTGGGAAATCCACCACAGTAGGCAAGTTAAAACTCTGAGGGAAGGGATCTTTTCTCTCCAATCAGAGGAGCGATGGTCCCAAGAAGGAGGGGCCAAAACTTCTCTCGCATCTTTTCTCTCTGTCCCTCTACCTCGTAGCCCCAGATACAGGCAGAATTATGATAAAATACAGGTGATCAGGGTATATCACCTGATGCAAAGAACTGACTCATTGGAAAAGACCTTGATGCTGGGAAAGATTTGAAGGCAGGAGAAGGGGATGACAGAGGATGAGATGGTTGGACGGCATCACCGACTTGATGGACATGAGTTTGAGTAAGATCCGGGAGTTGGTGATGGACAGGGAAGCCTGGCGTGCTGCAGTCCATGGGGTCACAAAGAGTTGGACACAACTGAGTGACTGAACTGAACTGATCAGGGTACACAAAGCCCGGTTCTCTGGCTGGATGACTAAATAGGAAGCTCCCAAGAACCCTAAAGTAGCAGGGAGATCAGAGAGAGGAAGAAACTCAGAAAAGTAACACTCCCATCCAGAACTCTTTATGAACCCCCAGGCTTGCCCTCAAGTGGCACAGGCATGGGTCTGACCCTCAGCATAGCACAGACTTTGAAAGAGGAACTAGGAGTCAGATCTAGCTTCCAGGTCCTAGAATAACAAGACATATCTGAACAGCTCTGTAAAGGCTTTGGAAATAAGCTGACATTGAAACTACAACTCAGAGAAGACTCATCATAACTTATAGTTTGAGCCCAACCAGGTAGTGACCACTAAAACAAAACTTAAACTCAGTGGATGGGGACTTCCCTGGTGGTCCAGGGGCTGGCTACAACTCCTTGTTCCCAATGCAAGGGGCCTGGGTTCAATCCCTGGTTAGGCAACTAAGGTCTCCCATGCTGCAACTAAGACACAGCACAGTCAAATAAATAAATATTTTTTTAAAAAACTTCACAGGAAAACAAAAAAATAAACCCTCACAGGATGTACTTAATGGCAGAATAGAGGTGAATAGCACAAAAGCCAGTGGAGATCCATAGAAATGATCTAATTTGAACAACCAAATAAAAATTGAAAAACAAAAAAACCCAACAAAACAATGAATAGGACCTCAGGAACCTGTAGGACAACAACAAAAGATCTAACATTATGTCAGTGATTTGCTAGATGAAGAAGAGTGTAGTGTAGGGAAAAAAAAAATTTTTTTTTTTTTAACATTTCCCAACTTTGTCAAGACATAAATCTACAGATTCAAGAAGCTCAGCAAATTCCTAAAAGGATAAATTCAAAGAAATCCAAACTCAAACATCTCAGAATCAAAGTGCTAAAAATTAAAGACCAAGAAAAATTTTGAAAGTAGCTAGGGAAAAGTGATACATTGCTTATAGGGAAACTATAATTCAAATGACTACAGATTTCTCAACTAAAAATCTTAATTTAATATATAGTGGAACCATATGCAACTTTGTTCTGTATTTTCCAAGTCTCCTGTAAAGGTATTATCATACTTTAATATTTTAAAAAAGAAAAAAGGACTACAGATTTCTCAACAGAAACCATGCAGAAACCAGAAAGTGGTGACACATTTTTCAAGTACTAAAAGAAAAGAACTGACATCCCAGAATTTTATATCAAGTGAAAATATCCTTCAGGAATGAAGATGAAATAAAGACATTCTCAGATGAAGGGAAGCTGAATTTGTTGAAAGAAGACCTGCTCTAAAAGAACTGCTCAAGTTCTTCTGACAAAGGGGAAATTACCCCAGTAGAAGGCAACTCAAAACATCAAGAGTAAATAAATTGGCCAATCTACCTCTGAAAGCTTTCTCTGCCCAATTTTACTTCCACTCCCTTTGCTTTCATAGGTGTTAACCCTGATAAGCCTCTTGAATTGTTTTTAAGCACATAAATTTAATTAATTTATGTTTAGATTAAACTGAAACTATTAATTCAATCCTTAGTTAATCATTGCTTAAGCATGGTACAAGCAACACAGGGTTATTTTACAGCACATGTTAAGAACAGGTGGTAAGTAATCCACAATAGAACTGCAAACCACATACTATTTACAATCACACAACACAGCACAGCTCTCCTCTCCAAAATTCAGCCCACTTTTCTTTAAAGATCTATCTATTCTTAGATGTCAAGTCAGTAGCCTAAAACTAAATATACACATTTAACATTTGGAATTACTCAACACAAAAACAAAAAAGCAAAATTACTCTCAGAATCTTAAATTTTTATTCCTTCTCTCTCTCTTTTTTTTAATTCCTTCTCTTTTTATAGACCTCTTTCTTGGCCTGGTACTTAATCTAAAGAGTGAAATAATACAGAGTACCTAGATGCTAAGGCAATAGCATCCATGCTCATATTGAATAGACTGTATCTAGCACTGAAAAAAGTCAGAATTGCTTGGTTGTGGCTCTCCACTTTCCTCATCCAATCTGCTTACCAGATTCTGCCTGTTGAGAGGTGATTTTACAGCAGTTTATCAGTACCTTTAAGCTGATTATTACATCTTTATGCTGCTTGTGACAGCCGGAACACTAGAGGTAAAGATGCTGCGACCTTGTTCCTCCTCTGGACTGGGTGGGACACAGGCCTACAAGGGTGACTGATGGTAAGCGGAGCAGGACCCAAGGGCCTCGCCCCCCATGTCCTCAGCCTATCTTTTGCCTATGGAAAAACTTTAGCCAAAGAATTAAGTTTAATCAGAGAAGCGAGAAAATGCAGAAACAAAGGAAAACAGTCAAAGGAGACCAAATAATAACAGTTTAGTCATTAAGCACAGTCAGAAACCTTTAGTTTCTTTTCAAAGGCTATGGATAATATTCTGAGCCATGTCCTGTGAGCTGTCCTTGCAGATACTGAGACCACTCCAGGTAGGGAAGTTAACCACACGATGACCAGACTGTAACCATGCCACAGCTGCCCAATTCCAAGAACTGGCCTCAAGGAAATGGGAACAAACCAATCCTGGAATGGAAGACTTACTGTTCTTAAAACAAGGAAGACGATGCTGATTAGACCACTGATGATCAAGATGACTGTCAGAGCTGATGGTGCTGTTTCTTCACGGAGCCCCTCCCTCTGTCTATAAAAGCAAAGCTCTTGCTCCTGATTGGGGGTGGGGAGTCAGCCTTTGGACAAGCATTCCCCACCTCCCACTGCCAGCATCCAAAATAAAGCAAACTTTCCTTCTCACCAACCTGGCCTCCTTACTGGGGCACAATCAGACCTGGGTTCAGTAACAATGTCACAGATTTCTCCCATATTTTATTCCCCCAGATAAAAGGCTAATCAGATGAATAAAGGAATGGGTATCAGAGGATGACAGAATTTATTACCAACTCAGGAATCTATCTATAACTCTCTACATGTCTGAATGCACTCTACAGGCAAGAATCATTGAGACTTAAGATTTCTCACTAATTTATCAAACTCATTCAATCCATACACAACCTTCAGATTTCTACTGATTCATTTACTGATTATTCCCCAATCACATCAACCCCCAACAAATCAGGTGTCTATTATTCTGCAGGAAAGAAAGAAATAACTTTGGAAGACACAATGGTCAACTTCAAAGCACAGCCCATATGAAAATAGTTGTTTTCAGCAGTATATGTTTACATTTAGTCATAATTCTAATAGCTACCACCAGACAGTAACTGGTCAAACAAAACGATTCCTCTAAATCTTTCCTTCATACACTTACCAAAAGTAAATTTTGCCCATCTAGAAAAATTTAAAACAGTCTAACATTTAAACAAATGTAAACACTTTCTTTTACAATCATGCTCTTCATATAATTTTATTTCACTACTACACTGGTGGTAAGAAATATCAAAAACCTTTACACTCAAGACATCTGTATGACATTCAAGTTCTAGAACTTATTTGCTAGTCTTGGAAAACACAACTAACCATGACTAAGCAAAGCATTAGATGAAAATTTCTGAGCTCCCTTCTATCATTTAGATTTTGCAGTTTAAACCACTAAAGTGGATGAGTTAATTTTTTTTAGCTCACATGTAGTAAAAATTAAAGCTAAAATTGTAAAAAGAGGTCGAGGAAATGCAATATAGTATGAGAACTCCTTTTGTTATAACTGCACGTTCTTAGAGTTGCATCAGAGCAAGGATCGGTTCCAGGCCCTGTTGCTAGGTGACCAAACTCATCTGCATGGCTGCCCAGGAAATCAGCAGCATCGCAAACCAGCCAAGAAGTAGATAGTGAAGAGAAACACCTGTCTATTAGCACTTCTGTTTTACTACATTTTTCCTTTTATAAAGGAAAAGAAAAGAAAAAACATGGAAGGATGTTCTTAAAGTGAAGGCACATTCTCCAAAGATAAAAAGCACATATTCAAGGGTGTGTCTGTCTAGAGAAGATATTACAGCTTAAAAAGAGAAATCCAGGACACACAAATTTGTATACCATCTCATGTACTTTTAATATCATTCACATTTTTAATGGATTAAAGGTTTTAAAATCTGGAAGCTAGGCAAAGGAGAAGTAAATAACTTGGACAATCCTCACAAGACTATGAAATCTAAACAAACCATCCTATCTGTTTGCTTAAACATGCTTACGAACTGATTAGATTTAAGGACTGCCTTTCACTGTTTACCATCCAAAATCAATTCCTTTCTGAAATACATTTTATGAAATTATAATTATTGAGTAAGTAGTGACAAAAGAAGTACATGATAAAACTCAGTATTTGATTTAATGCCTAAGTGCCAATTCTTTTTTTTTTTTTTAATATTTAGTTATCTGACTACATCAGGTCTTAGTTGCAGAATGAGAACAATTAAGTTGTGGCATGTGGGATCCAGTTCCCTGACCAGGGATGGAACCCAGGCCCCCTGCATTGGGAGCAAGGAGTCTTACCCACTAGGCCACCAGGGAAGTCCCTGGCAATTCTTTAATACTGCTAATTTTTTAAAAACTTCTCCATTGACTTTGGTAGAAAAACTGGTATGTGACCCTAACAATGTGCTCTTGTTGCACCTACCAGGAATCAATTTCCCTTCCAAGCACCTAGTTAATCTGGTTTAGAAGTAAAAGGGGTACTGCAGAGAACATTTAACTGAGAAGACGACGACCTGGACTCTGGCTCCAAGCAGCTTGGGAAAAGTTATCTACTACTTCACACAAAACAAAAAAAAGATACTATGCAAACACTGGACAGTGGCAAGTAAAAGAATGAAATTAGAACACTCTAACATCATACACAAAAATAAACTCAAAATGGATTAAAGACTTGAATGCACCAAGGCCAGATACTATAGAACTTAAGAGGAAAACACAGGCAAAACACTCTGGGCATAAATCATAGAAAAATCTTTTTCAATCTACTGCCTAAAGTAATGAAAATGAAAACAAATGGGACCTAATTAAGCTCAAAAGTTTTTGCAGAGAAAAGGAAACCAAAAACAAAGGGATAACCCTCAAAATGGGAGAAAAAATGAGATTTTTACTAAATGTATTACTAGTAACTTTTTTAGGGGGTGTGGTTAGTCTGTTTTATTTTACTTTTAGGGAATTCATTCCTAGCTTCTAATCACTGGGCTCTTTTTACAGCTTTGTTATCCATTTCTTTTCAGTAATTATGAAAATCCTACCCAATACATGTATCAAACTATCTGCCTATATTTCAAACTCAGTTCTTTTTCTCCTTGCTCAGAGTAAGCTTTCTAGACTTTTTCATTTCCCTCCTTGATGAACGGTAACTTCTCTCTACTACATAAGGATTTATCCATACATACTAATAGTACTTGAGAGTTAGCTGACCTCACCCATTCTAACTATTGTTTAAGGCTAAACGCAAAATATTTTCTCCTGCCATTACTTTTTTCTCCCCTTACACCCCAGTAAGACCTACATAAAAGGCTCACTCAGAACTATTTTATAATGTTCTCTATTTCATTTTTTATAGCCTTACGCCATTTTTTTTTTTTTTAAAACAGAGTCATCATTTTGCCTCATCAATGCATATGCTCCATCTAGTGGCAGAAGATCAGTCTAGGAAAAGTGGTTTATAAAAAGGGTTTTTTAAAACCATTATTTGCCGCCTTAAAACATTACCAGCCCTGCAATGGCCTGATTTCCTAGTACAGTACAGTGTTTAAGAACAAACTCTTGAGTGAAACCTTTTCCCGAACCTTGATCTACCACTTGGATACCTTGGGGTACGTTACTTAATATTTCTGACACTTAGTTTCCTCACGTGTGAAAAGGGAATAATGTGCTTGTGTCATGGGCTACTGGCAAAGGGAATGGCAACCCAGCCCAGTGTTCTTGCCTGGAGAATTCCATGGACAGAGGAGCCTGCCAGACTACAGTCCATGCAGTTACAGAGCCGGACACAACTGAGCAACTAACACACGTCATGGGCTATGCGTGTGTGTGCGTGCTAAGTCGCTTCAGTCGTGTCCGACTCCTTGCGACCCTGTGGCCTATAGCCCATCAGGCTCCTCTGTCCATGGGATTTTCCAGGCAAGAATACTGGAGCGGGTTGCCATGCCTTCCCGATCCAGGGATCACACTGGAGTTTCTTATGTCTTCTGCATTGGCAGATGGATTCTTTTAATACTAGCGTCACCTGGGAAGTCTTCTAAATGTATGTAATGCTCTCAGCTCAGTGTGTGGAACATGGTCAATACGCCGTAAGTGAGAGCTATATTTTCTGCCTTCTCCTTGGTCTAATTTCATCCTATTTAAGGAGGGTATGCAAATCCTCAAATGTTTTTTTTATCATTCCCTCCCTTTTTCCCCTAATCTCCTTGGATCAAATCTTTAGGCCTTCCATCACTGCCTTTTCCCCAGCCTGACCTTGCCTGACAGGGGCAGCCACTCCTATCAAGTCAGTCCCTCAGAGTCTTCAACAGGAGTCCAGCATTTTCTCAGCTGTTCAGTTCCTTTCCTGGCCCCACAGAAGACCACACCTCACTGCTCTGCTGTGCTAAATCTTACCCACTCTCACAAATCGAATGAAAAAATATCAACTCCAGGGACTTCCCCAGTGGTCCAGTGGTTAACATGCTGCCTTCCAAAGCGGGCGGGGGGGGGGAGAGAAGGTTCAATCCCTGGTCAGGGAACTAAGATCCCATATGCCTTGCGGGGTGGCCAAAAAAATAAACAATTTTTTAAAAATTAAAAACAACAAAATGGAACTTCCCTGGTGGCAGAGTGGATAGGAATCTGCCTGCCAATGCAGGGGACACAGGTTCAATCCCTGGTCTGGGAAGATTCCACATGCCTCAGAGCAACTAAGCCCACGTGCCACAACTACTGAGCCTGCATGCTGCAACTACCGAAGCCCGAGTGCCGAGAGTCCGTGCTCTGAAACCAGAGAAACTGCCGGGCCAGCTGGCTAAGGAACAGGTCGAGGACGCAATCACCAGAGCACCTGAGAAAATGAAAGACTAGGAAAGATGGGGTTGACAGGGACGGAGTCAGCTTGTGACTGATTCCGACAACTTTATTGAGGGGTAACATACATATATATGCTCACAGGACTCACCAAATTTTAGATCAAAGACATGCATACGTGCAGAACTGCAGACACTAGTTTCAGCTCATGAATTTTATCTCAACTCTTTAAGACTAGCAGAGAATGGCACTGGGTCTTACAATCAGTTAAAGATTCACAGGAGCTTGATAATCTTGTCAGAGTCAGGAGAATGGGCAAATGGTGGCTGCAGCAATTTCCTTGAGGGAGGTGAGAAAGGCCAATTTGCACTTTAATAAATCAGGGGTGGCGGGACAGAGAGAGACCCTTTTGATCTCTCTCAGGGCCGAGAAGGGGCCTGAGCAGTCAGGCCGGCTCCCCGCAAGAAACCACCACAATGAGGAGTCCTCACACCACAATGAAGAGTAGCCCCCACTTGCTGCAACCAGAGAAAGCCACTCGCAGCAACGAAGACCACCCAGAGCAGCCAAAAATAAATGAATGAATAAATAAAATATCAACTCTACAACCTTAATCAAGAACTCAGTGATTATCTCTTTACTTTTTATTAGTAAGCAGAGTCTGTCCTAAGCAAACTTAATGTTGCCTCAGAATCTTTCCAGTTCTTTGACATGTACAAAAAGCACCCTTACATGAATGAACCACACCACAGTTTTCTAAAGAACATGTAAAGTGTTTTTCGCTTTCAATTGTCCCACAGCAAATATTACTTAAATCTTAGCATTATTTCATCCACCCACACACAAAAAGTCTAAAGCAGTAATTATGTTTACTGACTTTTCTTACTTAGGAATTAAGCTTAAAAAAAGTCAGAAGACTAAGTAAAACACTAAATAAAATATCCTAAATAGGAAACAATTCTAGATTTTCTTAAAAATAGAGAAGGAAATAAAAAACACATTTGGTTTTACTAAAAGAAAAAAACAAAACATTTTTTTGGCTACACAACCCAGTGGTTAATATTTATTTTAAATTGTGATTATACTATAGACATCTGAAAACTGTTAACACATTAAAGCAGAAATCTTAAATAATTTTTTATGTTGGCAATAATTAAAAGCCAGAAAGTGTCTTGCCTAACATCATAAACTTTTCTGCATACGTTTTCAGGGAAGTGATGACTAAAAAAGTTTAAAGGAAGCATTGAAACATTAAAGGAAAAAATAAATTTTTTAAGCATGTCAAAAATTTACTCAAGATCCTCACTCAACAACCAGCTTGCTCATATACGAGTCACCAGCTTCCTTATTGTCCTCCTCCCGGCAGGGTGGGAACATGTGCCCACAACATGGTGCTCACAGGCTGCCGGACGACATTCCAGTTTATTACTCAAGGTTGCTTACTGTGATACTTAAAGGCTTAAGCCACAGTGGCTTCAGCTTCATCCTGTTTGTTCGCCAACGCACGAGTCCACCCAGCCTTTGTGACAGGTGGCCCCAGAAGCTTGCACAAATTTACGAGGTGCAAGCTAGAAGGGCAGGAAGACTTTACAAACCAATGGAATCATGGACAACATCAGTCAACACAGAATTCCTCAGGTGCTCGAGAAGCTCATGTACAAGGTCTAGGTAGTTCTAGTGGGGTAACAGCTTCCTTTACAGCTACGGCTAAGTAGATGCCGCCCCTTAACCCCCACAAAAGGGAAGAGAATACACTGAAAAACGTTATAGAACTCCGCTAAGACATCCAAGCTTTCGGCTGTGCCTCAGGACTATAATCCAACAAATGACCCCAGGATCAACTTAATGGTGTTATTTCATGATAGATCAGAAGAATCTAGAAGTCAGGTTACCTAGAACCTAAACTACTTTCACAGGAACATATAAAACTACTCCCCCTCCAAAATTACCTGTAAAAGCCCTTATAACTTCCAAGTACATGAAAAATATACTCAAAAGAGAAATTAATACATTAAAATATTTAATCAGCAATATTCACCTCAAATACCTCCCCACTAAAAAGGTCAGAATGTAGGTTGTTATTCACTATGTGGATACCTTGTCGTCCACTTTCAAAAAGATACTTCCATTTTCAGCGCCAAATACATTTAAATGCTTTGTCTCAAAAATTAGCCAAAACAAGACAACCCTTACGATTATGTATAAAGACTTGCCACATCGGGAGGAAGATATGTTTAGCAAGTCACCAATAGCTGGGGGACAAGAGTAAAAGAGAGCTCTGATGATAACTGGCTTCCCGGGGGGCTCAGATAGTAAAGAATCCACCTGCAATGCAGGAGACCCAGGTTCAATCCCTGGGTCAGGAAGATCCCCTAGAGAAGGGAATGGCAACCCACTCCAGTATTCTTGCCTGGAGAATTCCACAGACAGAGGAGCCTGGCGGGCTACAGTCCATGGGATTATAAAGAGTCAGACAAGATGGAGGGACTAACACTGCTGGTAACTAGGATCGGACAAGACATAAGCTAGGAAATGAGGACACATGGCCCCCTGACCAGTGGCACCACACAAAGCCCCATATCCCAGATCTTGAAGACCACACACGAGGCATGACTGCAAGGCCATCCCCACCTATTCCGGAATCTGGTGTCTTTTCTCTGACTGGCTGCTTCGGAGGCTTCAGCTACTCTCACTGTCCTGGCATCTTCTGGTCCTGCTTGTCCCCACACTGTCATAACTGCGGGTAGCCCAGTGCTCACTGCCAGGAACCTCTTGGGGTCTGAACCATCACTAGAATGCCTTGGTCACTGGCAGCCACCAATATCTGAAGCTTCCTAAACACCACCAGTAGTTACTTCACCCTAGCCACAGAGGGTTCCTCACTCACAGTAATTTAAGATCATCTCTGAAGCACCCCCAACCCCACTCTTCCAGAAGGGCCTTGAGTCAGTACACAGCAGTAATCACTGCAGGCACCAACTGAAGACATCCGACGCCACAGTCTCCACAAAGTCTGAAGCCGAAGCCACTTCCAAAGCTCTGCTTACATCCTCAGAGTTAACAGACAGGCCCCACAACCTCGGAGCTATCTCAGAGGACACTCACTACCTTCCAGCCTCTGCTGGCAACCGCCATCACAGATCCAAAAATGGGGCCGCTGCAGCCAACACCACTTCTCTGGCCTCTTTCGCTGAGTCAAAGCCCTCAGCACACTGGGAGTGGTGAGAGCTCTCCCAAAGGTCACCAACACTTCTGAAGGCCCAGCTACCTAAAGCATCTGCAGAGTCCCAGCCATTCAGTCCTGTCATACTGTACCTACAAGTTAGCAATACTTCCTTAAAAGCATCCATGTTACAATCCTCACTCTGGCTGCCTTGAGTCTAGCCGGCCAACACTACCACTTTGTCAGATTATTTCTAACAGTTAAGCTTGTGCATGAGTTAACAGCCATTCTCTGGATTCCACGAGTTTCCATGTTACAGCTACTGTCCTCATGCATACAGATGGAGCAGCTCATAAGACATGTTTTGCTACAAAAAGCTCTCCCCAAAATTTCTTCCTACTCTCCCAGAAGTTTATAACATGTGAACAAAAATGTCCACAACCAGTCACACACTCCCCAATAGCTTAAACATTCCTAGGTATCACACAGTAACCTTAAGCCACTTCTCTTGGACTCTACTAAGACTAAGAACTCCAAGGGCAAAACTGCCCCAGTGCTAAAAATGGTAACTGCTTATAAGCAAACCTCCAAGTCAAAGATTTAAGAGATGTCACAAGAAAATCACTCAACTCAAGTGGCCGGCTCTGCTGGCTAGCAACCAACCCACTCACAGGGTAAACAAAACTGAAGCAAAGTGACCAGCAAGCTCACAGGAAGACAAGGAGAGTAGGATGACGCAGGGCAGACTGACGCAAGCTTTGCTACCCCAATCATCCCGTAACAGAGGCCGAGTCACACCCTGGGAATTACTCAGGAAGTAGGAAAAGTTACTTCTATAAACAAACTCCCTCAGAGTAAGTTAAAAATTTGGAAACTGACTCACCTTGACACTAGGAGAGGTCATCACACAAGAAAATGGGTTTAAAAAAAAAAAAAAGGCTATAAAGAGAGAAGGGTTTTGGTTTGCTTTTATTCTTGTTTTTTGAAATAACAGCAACACGGAACTTTAAGAGGACCATAGTAACGCCATATTACTAAAAGCAAGGATGAAAGAAACAGTATAAACAATGAGAAAGCTAATGTGATGAAAGCAGTCATGGGAAACGGTAGATGAAGATAGAACATACCAAACACTCCTGACAACACCATACCTTATCAATGGCTTTTCCAACCCGAGAAACGCTGCTGTGGATGTCTTTGTGGTCAGAGGCCAACTTCTGAACAGTATCCTTTATTCTCTTACAGCACTGTGTCAAGACAAGTGAAAGTGTCCCTGATAATTCAGCATCTTGACCTATAAAAAAAGAAAGAAAGAAGACTGGCTGTTCACAAAAGCAAACCCAAGGATGGCAAGTTATCACATTGGCCCTCTGGAAGACGAAAAGGTAGACGTGAAGAAAAATCAACTGTCCACTTTGAAACAGACAGTAACATCCACAGGTGCTATTTTTCAAATGAATAGTAAGAAAGCTATTTTAATTTTTGTATCATTTGGAATACATTTTAAAATATTACTATGACATAAATCACTTATGTAATTACTAAATTGAATAATACTGTCAAGGCATTTTTAAGAAAATATGTCTAAGTGAATAAACTCACATACTCAATCCATTTAAATTGTCCAAGTCATTCTCACAACATTTTATTACTAAATTTCCGAAGAAGAGAGAAGTCTTAATTGCTTTATGTTCTACATAAAGAAGAAAAAACAAACTTTTTTGGATAACATGAAGAAACAGTGAACATAGCAGAAAAGAGTTTATATACCCCCACCTGTAAGCCTCAGTGAGCCATCCCTACCACTCAGGGTGGGAGGAACTCTCTGGAACTTCGAGTCCCCAGATGCTGGCCAAGGGCCCACCCTGCAAGCAGGTCTTTCTAAGAATTAGCAGCCTCAGACTGGCTTGCAAGGTTGGTCTCTGGTGGGCATCTGGGAGTTTGGATTTCAGGAGGGTTCCTACCACTCTAATGGGTTAAGAATGGCTTGCTGTGCCTAAACTGTTTGTAAAACGTGGTGTGTGCTGAACTGCTTTTCTTCTGGGAGGCTGGAATTTTGGTATCTGCTAAACAGAGGGTGCCTACATGACAGTACCCAGTAAACACCAGACGACTATGTCTCCAAATGAGCCTCCCTTGGAGATAAACACTTCACGTTGTTGTTGTTTAGCCACTGTATCCGACTCTTTGTGACCCCATGGGCTGTATCTGGCCGGGGTCCTCTGTCCTCGGGATTTCCCAGGCACGAATACTGGAATGGGTTGCCACTTCCTTCTCCAGGGGATCTTCCCTGACCCTGGGCTCGAACCTGCGTCTTCTGTGTCGGCAGGTAGATTCTTTCCCACTGAGTCACCAGGGGAATACCATAACACTTCATACTTGTTAGTGTTTGATGCTAGAGGAATTAAGTATGCCCTATTTGACTCCACTGGGAGGGGACTCTCTGCAGCTTTCTCTTGATTTCCTCTAGACAATGCCCTGTGTGCTTTTCTCCCTGGCTGCTTGTCTCATACCTTTTTGCTGTAACAAATATTAGCCATGAGTATGAGTGTGACTACTTGCTGAGTCCAGTGCCTCCTCCTGTATTACTGGAATCTACAGTAGTCTTGGACTGCAAGGAGATCAAACCAGTCAATCCTAAAGGAAATCAACCCTGAATATTCATTGGAAGGACTGAGGCTGAAGCTCCAATACTTCGGCCACCTGATGCAAAGAGCCAGCTCATTGGAAAAGACCCTGGTACTGAGAAAGACTGAGGCCAGGAGAAGGGGGCAACAGAGGGTGAGATGGTTGGATGGCATCACTGACTCAATGGACATGAGTTTAAGCAAGCTCTGGGAGATGGTGCAGGACAGAGAAGTGGGGTGTGCAGGAGTCCATGGGGGTCACAAAGAGTCAGACACGACTTAGGGACTCAACAACAACAAAGTAGTCTTTGGGACACTTTTTCCTTGATAAATCAACAGAAAGTTACTACAGCTGATAGCCTCTTTCCTTGTGCTACCTCCTCAGGAAAAGGCAGCAGGAGAAAGAGAAGTCCAAAAAGAGATTGTTCTCTTTATTTGTTTTCTCTTTATCTCTCTGAATTTGTATTCAGTTATACTTGTCAAGTTACCTCAAGTATAGACCTACACATCCACACCTGTAAGCAACAGACCTAGCTCCTGAAACCTTACTGAGTGGTTCTTAAAACTATAATTTACATCAGAGTGACCTGGAGGTCTAGTTAAGACAAACTAGATGGATCCACATCCCAAGTTTCTGATTCAAGAGTTCTGGGATAGGGCCCAAGAATTTGAAAGAGAATAGCCCAAAAGTAAAAGCAGTCTTAGGATCTTCATTCATCTAACAGCTACTTATTGAGCATTCAATTATATGACAGGTACAGCTGTGTCCAGGCAAAAATCCCAGCAAACCATAACTTCTGGTGAGCAAGATAAATATGAAGTCGGTCAATTACACAATATGACAAAGAGGATACGTGCTCCTGGCAGGGGCAAGGGAGCAGAGTAAAACAAATGGAGAGTGTTTGTGGGTTGAGCCACTGTAATCTTAAACAGGTGGACGTGGTAAGCCTCACTGAGGAAGTGACATCTGGGCAAAAACTTGAAAGAAGCGGGGGAAGGGTAGCAGAATATGCCACCCCAAAATAGCCTTTTGGCATAAGGATGATCTTGAGCTGATTACTTCTGAGAAAAGGAGAAGCTCTGAAAACAGAGCAGAAGTTACCCTTTTGTAAGGTAAATTTAAATGTATAAAATAAACCTCCATTTCTAAGGGTATCTCTGTATGAGGAAGAGAAGAATGACTGCCATGTCCAACTCTGTGCAACCCCATAGACGGCAGCCCACCAGGCTCCTCTGGGAGCCTGTGATTCTCCAGGCAAGAATACTGGAGTGGGTTGCCATTCAGTTCAGTTCAGTCGCTCAGTCATGTCCGACTCTTTGTGACCCCATGAATCACAGCACGCCAGGCCTCCCTGTCCATCACAAACTCATGGAGTTTACTCAAACTCATGCCCATCGAGTCGGTGATGCCAGCCAGCCATCTCCTCTGTCGTCCCCTGCTCCTCCTGCCCCCAATCCCTCCCAGCATCAGGGTCTTTTCCAATGAGACAACTCTTTACATGAGGTGGCCAAAGTATTGGCATTTCAGCTTCAGCATCAGTCCTTCCAAAGAACACCCAGGACTGATCTCCTTCAGGATGGACTGGTTGGATCTCCTTGCAGTCCAAGGCACTCTCAAGAGTCTTCTCCAAACCACAGTTCAAAAGCATCAATTTTTCGGTGCCCAGTTTTCTTCACAGTCCAACTCTCACATCCATACATGAACACTGGAAAAACCATAGCCTTGACTAGATGGACCTCTGTTGGCAAAGTAATGTCTCTGCTTTTTAATATGCTATCTAGGCTGGTCATAACTTTCATTCCGAGGAGTAAGCATCTTTTAATTTCATAGCTGCAGTCACTATCTGCAGTGATTTTGGAGTGCAAAAAAATAAAGTCTGACACTGTTTCCACTGTCTCCCCATCTATTTCCCATGAAGAGATGGGACCAGATGCCATGATCTTAGTTTTCTGAATGTTAAGCTTTAAGCCAACTTTTTCACTCTCTTCTTTTACTTTCATCAAGAGACTTTTTAGATCCTCTTCACTTTCTGCCATAAGGGTGGTGTCATCTGCATATCTGAGGTTACTGATGTTTCTCCCAGCAATCCTGATTCCAGCTTGTGCTTCTTCCAGCCCAGCGTTTCTCCTGATGTACTCTGCATATAAGTCAAATAAGCAGGTTGACAATATACAGCCTTGACATACTCCTTTTCCTATTTGGAACCAGTCTGTTGTTCCATGTCCAGTTCTAACTGTTGCTTCCTGACCTGCATACAGGTTTCTCAAGAGGCAGATCAGGTGGTCTGGTGTTCCCATCTCCTTCAGAATTTTCCACAGTTTATTGTGATCCACACAGTCAAAGGCTTTGGCGTAGTCAATAAAGCAGAAATAGATGTTTTTCTGGAACTCTCTTGTCTTTTTGATGATCCAGCGGATATTGGGAATTTGATCTCTGGTTCCTCTGCCTTTTCTAAATCCATCTTGAGCATCTGGAAGTTCTCGGTTCACGTATTGCTGAAGCATGACTTGGAGAATTTTGAGCATTACTTTACTAGCGTGTGAGATGAGTGCAATTGTGCAGTAGTTTGAGCATTCTTTGGGATTGCCTTTCTTAGGGATTAGAATGAAAATGGACCTTTTCCAGTCCTGTGGCCACTGCTGAGTTTTCCACATTTGCTGGCATATTGAGTGCAGCACTTTCACAGCATCATCTTTCAGGATTTGAAATAGCTCAACTGGAATTCCATCACATCCACTAGCTTTGTTCATAGTGATGCTTCCTGAGGCCCACTTGACTTTGCATTCCAGGATGTCTGGCTCTACGTGAGTGATCACACCATTGTGATTATCTGGGTGGTTGCCATTACCTTCTCCTAAATCACAAGAAATTTTTATGAAAGCTCAGACTTAGATATAAAAAACCTTACCCCTGTTTACTGTGCTTTTCCTGCTAACTTCCCCATTACTGGCCTATCCACACCTACCTTTGCCTTTAGCTGAAGCTGTCTGTAAGCCTGAGTTCTAAGCCACCTCTCTGAGTTACTCACTAATCCCTGGAATACTGAGTGCATCTCCCACATGCACATGAAGTATGCGTGTTAACAAACAGCTTTTCTCTAGTTAGTCTGTTTTTTTATTATAGGAGTCTTAGCCAAGAACTGGCAAGGGTAGATGTAAAATTACATTTTCCTTCCCTACAGAGGAAAAGCATTCCAGCATTTATGACAACCACTGAGAGAAGTAAAAAAATAAGTGAACAGAAGAATGTATCCATAAGGTACCCAATTCAATATGGGATGGCCAAAACAGAAATTGCCCTTATTTCCAAACACAACTACACAAAGTATGTATCAGGTACTTCCAATTTCTAGTGATGGAGTTTAGGCTAAGGGAGACCTGGTAAGCCAGGAAAAAATTTTAAATCTGTCTAAAACATGTCCTATACATACTTTGGGCCAAAAGAACCTAATTGCTTCAGTAAGCTCTGTTCTGGCCATTTCTTCTCTTTCTGTGTCTAACCCTTATCTAACCTCAATGGCTTTATCTTCTCTTTGAACTTCTCTGCCCACAGACTTACTCAGTCTTCTCAATTCCTAATGAATTCTGTTTTCACCACCACTCCTCTGGCACAGACTCAAACACCATTTAACAATTTCAGATATATACACCATCATCAGTCTCAACTAGATGTAAGAAGCAAAGGGAAGACAAGTTCTTAAACTGTATACTCCACAGTCTTATATACCCTGCTCATTTGCAGGTGCTATTAATATAAGTATATAGATTGATGGTAAATAAAGTAAGGGGGAGAAAACAGTTAAAAAGGAAGTGATACTCAACAAATGGTGCTGGAATAACTAGCTACTCATTTGCAAAAAAAAAATCATATCATAGACAGAAATTAACTCAAAATGGAATGAAGATAGAAATTAAAAGCTGAAACTATCAAACTCTTGGAAGAAAATGGGTTTACTCTTGACCTTGGATTGGGTGATAGTTTCTTAGATATGACACCAAAAGCAACCAGACAAAAAGATAATTAAATTGGACTTCATCAAAACAAGGGCTTCCCTGTGGCTAAACTGGTAAAGAATCCGCCTGCAACGTGGGAGACCTGAGTTCGATCCCTGGGTTGGTCAGATCCCCCAGAGAAGGGAAAGGCTACCCACTCTGGTGTTCTTGCCTGGAGAATTCCATGAACTATACAGTCCATGAGGTCGCAAAGAGCTGGACACGACTGAGCGATTTTCTTTTTTTTTTTCTTTTACTTTATTTTTTTTTTATTCTTTTTTTTTTTTATTAGTTGGAGGCTGAGCGATTTTCACTTCATCAAAACTTAAAACTTTTGTGCTTCAAACACTACCAAGAAAATGAAAAGAGAACCCACAGAATGGGAGAAAAATATCTGCAAATCATACATCTGATAAGGGTCTAGTATCTAGTATACAAAAAGAATTCTTACAACTCATCAATATCAGGATGAATAATCCAATTAAAAATAGGCAAAGAATTTGAATAGATTTTTTTTTTTCCAAATAAGATATAATGGGAATTCCTTGGTGGTCCAACGGTTAGGTCTTGGTGCTTTCACTGCCACGGCCAGGTTCAATTCCTGATCATGGAACTGAGATTCCACAAGTCGTGTGGCATGGCCAAACAAAAGATATACAAATAACCAATAAGCACAGGAAAAGGTATCATTAATCAATAGGGAAATGCAAACCAAAACTGCAGTCAGAAACTACTTCACACCCACTGGGATAGCTATAATGAAAAAAGGTAGACGACAACAATAAGTGTTGGCAAGAATGTGGAGAATTTAGACCCACATATATTGCTGAGAGGTGGTGCAAAAGCTGTAGAAAACATTCCTCAGAAAGTTAAACAAAGTTACCTTATATAAACCAAGAATTCCACCTGTAGGTACATACCCAAGAGAAATGAAAACATACATCCATACACAAACTTGTACATGTTCACAGCAGCATTTAAGAGCCCCAAAATAGAAACAATTCAAACACCCAAATGATGAACGGATAAACAAAATGTGGCAAAACCATACGACAGAGTATTATTCAGCTATAAAAAGGAAGGAAGCACCAATATATGCTACAAAATGGATGAACCTTGAAAACATTAAGTGAAATACGCCACACAAAAGGCCACATATTGTTTGATTCTACTTATGTGAAATGTCCAGAACAGGCGAGGATATTCATAGTTGCCAAAGCTGGAGAAGTGTGGAATGGAGAAGGACTGTGAATGAGAGGTTTCTTCCCAGAGCGAAGAAAATGTTCTCAAATCAGATAATGGTTATGGCTACACAACTCTGAATGTACTAAAAGCTAGTGAATTTCACACTTTAAAGGGTGATCTTGTGGTATGTGAACTTTAATATTTTAAAAAGCCTAAAAAATGCAAACCGTAACATCTGGACATGTTTATTTCTACAGTCAGTAGACAACAAACAAAAGGTTAAGGAACACAAGAGCAAAGCTCAAGCTGGAGAGAGATCATTTGGGATTTGCCAGTTGAACTTCTATACCCCGACCTCAAAATCCATTGACATTTTTGAATTTTAGTGACTCAGTTTTGTGACGTTTATAAATCATAGATGTGAGGAATAGAAGGTCAATTAATTAACACTGAGTTTTCAGTGTGCCCCAAGGAGAATAAATTCTACCAAGTATTTGGAAGCACAAGAAAAGTATAATGGCATAATCTGAAAGAGAACCCCAGGAAAGCCCTGTTCAGAGAGGATTCCACTAATGCATTTTCAAATGGATTTGGTGGAAAGCAGCCAAAGGTAAAAACAGGTTTGGAAATCACTGTAATCACCAAACTGACGGAGACCAATCTTCTAAGTCCTAAAGGGAGAGGCCTCATGTTCTTTCCATTTACTTGTCTGAAAACAAAACCTGCTTCTAAGAGAAATAGAAACCTGCTTCTCTATGAAAGAAAACTAACTGGATTCAGTTCCTAGAAGGAAAGCTGGGCAGTTACTGTGGCAGCCATCTTTACCGTAACAACCAGAGCTGAAGGTGAACGCTGGGATCCATGCTGGCCACTAGGAGAGTGGTCACTTTTTACCCAGGATGAAATTCTGTGCCAAGTGTGGCTGGCAATGAGATAAACCTCCCTGGACTCAGGACTCATACACAAGTATGAAAAGAAATCACTCACCTTTTACTGTCCCACAAACACTTTTTTTTCAAAGACTATTTTTCAAGATCAGTTTTATACTTACAACAAAATTGAGAGGGAGGCACTGAGATTTCCCCGTATACCCTGACTCCACAAATGTACAGCCTGAAAGTTCTTTTCTTTTCTTTTTATTTAGTCCATTGTCTGGGTATAACCACACTTTAGCCATTCATCTACTGTAGGACATCTTGGTTGTCTTCAAGTTTTGGCAATTATGAATAAACCTGCCATAAACATTCAGGTCCAGGTTTTTGTGTGGAGATAAGTTTCAACTCCTTTGGGTAAATACCAAGGAACACTGACTATTGCCTTTTATTGTAAGAATAATATTTAGTTTTGTAAGAAAACACCAAACCATCTTCCAAAGTGGCTGTAACACAAAAGTACTATTTTTAAGGTCACTTTCATCATTTGACTTGATTCAACAAGCAAAATTATTAGTATGGCAATAATCGATCTTAAATCCAAAGAGTCAACACACACAGTTGGTCTAAGTTAAAGATACTCTTCCTTTTAGGGCAATAGAATAGTACCTTTTACAAACAAAATTTAAGCATGATATTCTCAGAAATTAGAATAGGCATGTGATGTGAAGTCACTCAGTCGTGTCCGACTCTTTGCGACCCCACGGACTGTAGCCTACGAGGCTTCTTCACCCATTGGATTTTCCAGGCAAGAACACTGTAGTGGGTTGCCATCGCCTTCTCCAAGAATAGGCATGGTCTCCTCCAAAATCAGACATCTGCCAAACTAAATTACACATATGCCAGCTAACTCCTAAATTGATTTTACCTTGCTTTCCGGGTGGTACAGTGGTAAAGAATCTGCCTGCAATGCAGAAGACACAGGAGACGTGGGATTGATCCCTGGGTCAGGAAGATTACTTGGAGAAGGAAATGACAACCCACTCCAGTATTCTTGCCTGGAGAATCCCATGGACCGAGGAATCTGGCTGGCTACAGTCCACAGGGTGACAAAGAGTCACACACTACTGAGCAACTAAGCATACAACACTAATTGTTTTTATAGAACCCAGTTAAGACTTCAAGCTCTGCCCTTAGCTTCACTGCCTATCCATTTCAGGGTTTATGTCCATTAGTTACCTGGAGACAGTAAATTAGAAAAATATTTGCTTGCATAGCTTCTTGTACTTCTCTACCAGGGTTTCACACTACACTGTAAATATTTATTTGTCTCTCACCCCCATGAAATTACTTGAAGGTAGAAAACATAGGTATTTAATTTCCCAAGTTTAGCATGGAGGCCAGCACATATTAGGCATTCAATAACTATTTACTGAATGAATAGAAAAACAATAGATTGTGTACTACACCATCTCAATTTCAAGGACAGGACTGATTCTAAAGAAGTCATTGACACGGTGTAAAACAGGCAGCTAACTGGAAGCTGCTGCATAACACAGGGAGCTCAGCCTGGTGCTCTGGCTCTGTCATGACCTAGAGGAGGATGGAGGCAGGGTTGGAAGGTAGGTTTAAGAGGGATGGGATATATGTATACTTGTGGCTGATTCATCGTAAATGTACGGCAAAAACCAACACAACACTGTCAAGCAATTATCCTCCAATTTAAAAAAAAAGAAGTCATTGACAAGGTAAACATGGATATGCTTGCAAGATATTAAAACAGAAAAACTTGAAACTCTAAAAAGTAAGGTTGGTATTAAAAATAACAATAAAGGGCAATAAAGGGCTATTTCATACTGTATGTAGCAAACCATAGTTAGTGTCAGTTGCTCAGCTGTGTCTGACTCTTTGTGACCTCAAGGACTGTAGCCCAACAGGCTCCTCTGTCCATGGAATTCTCCAGGCAAGAATACTGGGGTAGGCAGCCATTTCCTTCTCCAGAGGATCTTCCCAACCCAGCGATTGAATCCGGGTCTCCTGCATTGCAGGCAGATTCTTTCCAGTCTGAGCCACCAGGGAAGCCCGAGTAGCAAGCCAAACTGTCGCCTACTGAGGTTCTGGGCTTCTCATGAGCTACCTCGGCACTTAGGACTCAGTAACCACTCAACAGAGATACACTCAGAGGAAGCAGGAAAAGGCACAAATAGAAAACACTCTCTTTTTTTTTTCCCCTAGAGGAAGTACACCCTGAAAACAAAATAAACTTTTTGGTATATTAACAGCTGGCAAATGTATATAGTAAAGGGAAGTATAGCATTTGTTCGTCCACCCCAAAGGCAGATTCACAGATGGGTATTCGGATCCACTGCACCAAATCACAGCCGAGGGGGCTGCAAGTCCAAACACAAGAGAAAACAAATCACCTCAGTTTATCTTTAAGAGCTAACTGACATGGCACAGACTAACAGCCCCCTCCTGGAGCAGAGAGCCAGACCAGTGTGATGGGCACAGGGAAGAAACGGGGGCTCCACAGTAGTCTGTGAGGTAAGACCTGGCCAGAGAAGAGGAGAGGGAAGATGTAGGAACAAGTTTCTAAATGTCTGCTAGATATTTTTAGGGGCTTCCCAGGCGGCTCAGTGGTAAAGAACCCGCCTGCCAATGCAGGAGACTCGGGTTCGATCCCTGGGTCGGAAAGATCCCCTGGAGAAGAAAATGGCAACCACTCCAGTATTCCTGCCTGGAGAATCCCATGGACAGAGGAGCCTGGCGGACTACAGTCCATGGGGCTGCAAAGAGTCAGACACAACTTAGTGACAAATACTAACAAGATATAACTAATACAACAAGATATTTTGAGAGAGCCTGTTCACTTCCTTCAAATTCGAAATATAGAGAATTAATCGAGACATCTATTTATCTCTGATATGAATGGTGAACCAGAGAGGGCTTCTTATAGCATTTGAATGTGGATTTCTTATTTAAAAATCAAACCCAAATTTCTACCTTCCCCTCTCCTGAACTTCCCATTTCCTTCCTGGTTCTATAATTGTCTGTCATTTATACTCAGAACCCTAGATGAACCTTTGATTTTTCCAGCCCTTCTCTCCTATTCTGCACCAAGTCCTGGTAATTTCTTCCCTCAGGAGACTCCACGCCTGGGTCTCTACATCTCTACCACTACCCCAGGTAGTGAATAGGCCCCTATTTCATCAGTCGCACATTGACAAGGGACCTTAACTCGTCTTCTTGCCTCTAGTCAAACTTCACTCCCAACTCCAATCACCCAAAATGCTAACCAGTCTCAGATCATGTCCCTGACCTTTCCCTGTTCACCACCTCCAACCCAAGTCTTTCAGTATCTTCTCAGTTTACCACCTTCCCTGACAGCCCTGACTCTACAAAACCTGAGTCCAACTTAATTTTCATCCTTCTATTTCCTACCTCCCCACTCTGATCCCTGTTCCCAGGATGCCTCTTGTACTCTCACTCCTCTGCATCCTTGTTCTTGCCGACCTCCTCTCCTAGCACCCCATCTATCTTCCTCCTCTCCTCACTCAGTCTCTGTTACTGAAACTGCCCACAGGTCAGAAGAGCCTGTCCCTGTCTCAAATCCCACCCTGTCGTTGGTATCCTTCAATCAGCATTTACCGTATACACGGCCTCACACTATAAAAACATACCGGGCTCACCTCCCCAACTACTCAGAATGTGCTCAGAGCATAAGGATGACTGCCTGTCCTCTGTAACTCCCACAAGATTGAGCCCAGTTTCACATATAACTGGGGATGAGTAACTACCGACCAAGTGCTCTACAGTGGAACTGAAACAGCCCACCCTAAGCAGTTCGTTCTAAGGGCTCCTTCTCTTCCCATTCTTCTAAACTGACAGCATTTACACCAATCAGAAGCACTATTATCTAATAATATTAACTGGGCTGTGTGCTTAGTCACTCAGTCATGTCCAACTCTTTGCAACCCCAGGCTCCTGTCCATGGGGATTCTCCAGGCAAGAATACTGGAGTGGGTTGCCATACCCTCTTTCAGGGGATCTTCCCAACTCAGGGATCAAACCCAGGTCTCCCGCATTGCAGGCAGATTCTTTACTATCTGAGCCACCAGGGAAGCCCTTTGATATTATGCTGTGGACTATTCCACGGCCATGATTTTTTCCCTCTCAATTGTAAAACTCTGGCCTCATTATCCAAATAAAGTTCCTTAAACACTGTTATGTAATACTTTTTGAATATTCCTTACAGTGTTAAGCAGACCGCTGGACATAATGGTAGTTAACATACACCAGTAATAAAGATATCTAAATCCAGTGTCTCAATTAAGACACTGCTTAAAGGTACAGACCTTAAAAATAATAAGTAAACCTTGTTTTACAGAGTTCAAAGCCCTCATACTATCTAATTTCCACAACCCATGACATAACCTATCAGTCTACTGAGGAGGAAAGAGGTTAAGTGAGATTGTAGAAGCAGTGAGGGCTTTCCAGGTGCTGCTGGTGGTAAAGAATCCACTTGCCAATGCAGGAGACACAAGAGACGCGGGTTCCATCCCTGGGTCAGCAAGATCCCTGGAGAAGGAAACGGCAACCCACTCCAGTACTCTTGGCTAGAGAATCCCATGGACAGAGGAGCCTGATAGGCTGCAGTCCATAGGGTGGCAATGAGCTGGATGCAACTATGCACAGATGTGCACACGTGCACGCACACACACACAGAGGCAGTGAAGTGATAGAACAAGGACTCAAATCCAGATCTCCTGAGCTCAAGGACAAAACTTTATGTTTTTCTCCACAAGCACAGACACATCTTGTCTCCTCAACGAGCCTCTACCTTCCTGGTGGACTGAGGCCATGCATACCATGCTTCTTTTTTAAAAAGTCTCTCTTTATCTCCTCCCAAACATCTTCGCGGACCAATAATAAGATATTAAATCTATATGGATTGAACAGATACAGCAAACTCATCAAAGAGAACATACTGTGCCCCAGGCCTCCTAGGTGGAGAAAGCCTTGGCAAGAGAAGCCGTATGAATTTCCCAGTGTTCCCAAAGAACCACTTTGAGCTCAGCCATACGATCACTAAACCCAAACAGAGTGGAAGCTTATTTCTAAAAGCCTCAAGTGCTGCCAGAGATTCTAGTCTCTTGCTCTCTGAGCCGTTAGACTAGCACGTAATCTAAGAAGGCCAGAAGAAATGCCCCGTGGAGAGTTATCACCTCCCCAGCATTCAACTTTGGGGAGTGACATGGAGTACCTCCGTGCACAGGTCTCCAAGTACATAGCTTACGGCCAGGACTCCTCAGGTCTCCCCACAACTGCCTCTTGGGGTCATTTTCAAAGATTTTACAGGTGATGAAGCAGGGCCCCAAATAAAAACAAGTAAGTTTCAATATCCCAAATGAACAGCAGTCTGCCTAAAACACCACTTTCACTATGCTAACTACCAAGTGACTACAACATGAAAACAACGGAAATTTCTCTATTAACTCTAGTAAGATAGTATCACAGAAGTGCTGGCAAGTTTCCCCCTTACCGAGGTTATTACCAGAATTAGAAACTACTCAGGAGATAAGATAACCTTAGGAAAATGATTTTATTATACCAAGCATTAAAGTAATTTCAAGTAAGTTCCCAAAGGTAACATGAATCAAGCTGTAGTCCCAGAGTCTACACATGAAGTCATACCAGCAACTCAGGGTTTGAATTATCTGAATGTTACAGTTTAGAAGTCAAGGCGAAAGCTGAGAAATAAAGATTGGGCTAATCAAGAAACCATCTCAAAGAATACTGTTATCGACATAACTTGCAGCTGGCTCAGCTATAGTGGGCATCTATCACTTCTGTCTGGCGCAAGTCTTCTTTTCTAGAACGCTCTCCTTTCTTTGAGCAACAGCGGGTCCCATGGTCATGAATCTGACACTGGGGAAGCACAGACCAAGGTGGCTAATGGACTCCACCCAGCAGCCCGTAATTGATCTGAACTAGGACAATAAAAACAGACAACAGGCATGTTCCTGTCCCTGGGATTACAAGCAGTATAAGAATGACACAAGTCCACGGGCCATCTTTGCTTCCACGTGGAAAAAGCTCTGCTGTGGATGAAGCCAACCGTAGAGGAAAGCATAGCCGAGACAGGAAGAGAACAAAATCAGTCCTCATGACACCCTCTGTGCCCCGGGAGCCGCTGGCCTAACCTCAGCCTTTTTAGTTATGAAGTCAACAAATTCCATTTTAATTAAAACCATTCTGCCACCTGCAACCAAAAGGATCCTGAGTGATACAGCAGTCTGAATGAGTAAGGTGCCAAATGACAGAGTTAGCTCCTAAATGAGCCTGGAAAGGAATGGCTGACAAAGTTAAATCTGCTTCTAAACCCAACTGGAAACACCAACGCTAGCCTATTATTATTATGCTTCTCACCATCTATAAAACAGCACAAGTAGATCGGTGACTGGTCTATTCTCTTCTTTGAGTTTTTAAACAATGGCTATTGTTAATTCATACAAACTTTTTTGACCTACTTATCTTGCTACTTTCCAGATTAGATGCTAAATGCAGATACCAAATTTTATTCAAAACTTGAACAGTTTATGCTTTCAAGAGTGTCTTGTACTTAGCAAAAAGTTTAGTTAACAAATGGGGGACACCAAGCTATGCAGCCTACTCAAAGTACACCAAAGAACAAGGATGACTAAGTAAGACAAACCATTAGTCCACCAAACCCTGATCCTTTTACAATTAGTTCAACACAGACACTCAACACTGGTAGACAGTGAAAAGCAGAGAATCTGCATATATAAATAAACCTACTTTTCAATATATATATGTAATACATACAATTCAAATTCTAGAATGTAAAGTTAGTTATACCTAACATGTAACCCTGGACCTCTGGTTTTTTTGTCTACTGACCCAATATTACATCACAAAAATTAGTTTAAAATGTGACCATCTAATTTGTTTTTTCTTTCATGTTTAATTGCTTACTTCTCACTTATCACTCTCAAATTAAAAAAAACAAAAAAAGAGGCAATTCTGCAATTAGTAATTAAATTCTTTGATTCACCAAAGAGATAAAGGTAGAAGATCATACTCTAAGTGTTAGACCACACAGAAACACACAGAGTTTTAGCTGATAATATATATTAACTGTACCCACAAATGAAACAATCTCTACCAACTTGCAAATTGTGATAATACAATGCTAAGCCTAAATCACAGTATGTAGAACTACATGTCCAATGCCTTAGAGAAAAAATAAACAGTGATAAATTATCATTTCCCTGAATCTTCTTAAAATTTTTTCTGGAAACAGCCAAATCTTTGGCTGCAAGATGGATAACTAGGTGGTCTGAGAATAAGAAGGACTGAGAGGGAGATTTTTTTTTTTTACAGGATATCCTTTTCATTATTTGAATTTATACCATTTAAATGTATTATCTACTCAAAAGAAATACAATTTTAAATTTAGAAAATTCCTTGACAATCACTTTCAGAAACCATATTCAAACTCCCTTTAATGACAACCCCCAAATAACAATTCCATTAAATACTGTACATCCTTTACACTTACAAACACTGTAATTTTTTTCAAGTATACTATATACATGTAATAAAACAGTTACCTAGTTGTAACTGTACCCAGCCTAATTTTCTATCACCAAACATGAATTTAGAATATCAGCAATACATCATTTATGGTTCTTTTATGTTCTCCTTTCCACCACAGAAGTGCTAATGATTAACAAAATATAAATACACTTGCCCTCCCCCAAAAGTTAACAATAAATAACCACAAGGCAAATCACCAAAATGTATCTAATACCACTTATCTGTTAATCAAGGGCTGTCCAAAGTGCGGTTCCCTACCAATGATGTGAATGGTGACTTTAGTTGTATGTGAAGTATTTTAACATATTTAATATAAGGTTGATTATACCTAACATACCACATCTATGACTTCACAATTATTGCCCAGAATGAGGATAAATCTACTGAAGTGAAACTGTGAATCTATCTGAAAAAAAAAAGTGTGCATGTGTGAGTGAAGTTTGAGAAGAACCAGGGCATCACCCAAATGAGATCAAGGGCAGAGTGAGAACAATCACCAACAGCATCAACTGTATTAAATCTTTAGGAGCAAACTTCACGCTCACAGGGAAACTCTCACTGGAAAGATGACTAAATGGCAACAGCGCTCTCCTCTTCCCTCAGTTAGGGAAATGCCATGTGGGGCAGTTTAGAGCAGATGAGCGAGATCTTAGGGGAGATCAAGCAAGCCCCCTTTGGGTAGAGTGCACATCACTATCTGGAACAAGGGTGGTGCGAGTGGACCACGGTTGTCAATGGGTTTCCTTTGATGGTTGATCAGTTTCTACCACAAGCCATCCTAACCATCCTCACGTGGTATAGCTGTCTGCTCACAACTTTAGAAAAGAGAAATTTAAACATGAGAAAATGTAATTCAGCCTCAAAAACTGACCTGATCCCCTGGCCCTCACTAAAGAACACTACTGAATCAGGCAGTCACTCACCAACAGTGTGACAATGTTGGGGGATCTGTACAGTCCTCAAGATTCTACTTTATTCGTATCACATTCTTACAAGAATATCACCACAAATGAACCCAAAGAATGAGCTTATTATAATAAACCTAATTATAGAGGGTGCCAACTGGAGCCCCTCCACCAGGTCATGAGAAACCACCAGATCACTTGCCCAGACAGGCATATTCAGAGCTTTGAAAACTTCCTTTAAACTTGAAAATGGAGTTCCAATATGGAACTATATGGAGTTCAGTCCATATAGCTTTAAGAGGGGTATACTTAAGATTCAGTGTAATACCCACATTGTCTGCAGAGAACTTTAGAAATCATCTGCTTTGAAAAATACCATCTCCCAGACACCAAGGCATGATATCTGTTATCATCATACAATAGAATATCATAAGAAAGAAGATTTTATTTTGAAAACTAGACCTAGTACTTGTGGTATTTATTTTTCTTTCATGTTTTATTGCTGCCTTTAGTGTCTTAGGAGCTTTCCTGGTGGCTCAGACAGTAAAGAATCTGCCTGCAATGCAGGAGACCAGGGTTCGATCCCTGGGTCTAGAAGATCCTCTGGAGAAGGGCATGGCAACGCACTCCAGTATTCCTGCCTGGAGAATTCCTTAGTCTCTTAATCCTATTCTTAAAGAATTAAAAAAATCAAAGAGATTATCAATATAAAACTGCAATTTGTTAGACAAGAAGGTAAAAAATAGGCAGGAACGCCATAATTCACATCAGACTGTTTGAACAACACAGCAAACTCTGTAGCTAATACCCCTCTGACCATAAGTTCCTCGAAATGTCCCAAGCAAAGAGGTCTAAAACACATTCCTGCTTCAGCAAGTTCTCAAAATTATTTTATCCATCTGGAATGGGCCCCAAACCCCCTAAAACAAAGTTCAAATCACATTTGCCTTCAGTTAATACACTCTCTCTCTCATGGAAGAAAGGAAATTTTTTTAATAGTTTCTATCTTCTCTCTCTAACTCTGCAAGCCCTTAACATTCAACCTGTTCCCTAAAAATGAAATCATTCCTTCCACCTCTCCAAGTCTACACCCTTCAGCTACTCCTACCTTTTTCAGTCTTTGCATGTGAAGCATGTCCAATCCTTGGGACCCTATGGACTTTAGCCCACCAAGCTCCTTGGATTCTCCAGTCAAGAATACTGGAGTGGGTTGCCATACCCTCCTCCAGGGGATCTTCCTGGCTTGGAGATCGAACTTGCGGCTCTTCTGTCCTCTGCAATGGCTGGCAGAAGCCACTAGCACCACCTGGGAAGTCCCTTTTCAGTCTTTAAGGATACAAAAAGATTGTCTCCAGATAAGGGGCGGAGGGGGCACACCTTCAGCCCCCTTACTTAAGCAGCCACCCTCACCTCAATCTGTATTATTTTTCTTAACTCCTAGGCATCTAGTATAACAATTCTATGAAACTGCTTGCAAACAGGGTCACTGACTCCCAATAGCCAAACACCAGCTGACCAACCTCTCTAAGCCTGTCCTTTCTGTTTCTGCTGGCACCTCCAGGACCTCCACTCTTCAAGGGGAGTTCAAGGCTATGGTTAGACCCTACTGTCTTTCCTCTGTGCAACCTAATGATCTCCTGCACTCTCCTTTATAGAAGGACACCAGGACACCATCTTAAACCTTAAGTTGCTCCCAAACTCCATCAACGCATCTTCAGCCAACAGGAAACATGATGCCCCTGACTATCTTCATTGGTTCTTCAGTTTCTCACTTGTCCCTAACCAAGTTCACCAGAGCCTCCCCAGGAGTCCCATCCTACCCCACACCTACCTCCCCCTTGCAAGCAGCCGTCTAGGCCTGCTCATTTTTCCATATTCATATTTCAAGTCCTAACCCCACTATCAGAGAAGGAAATGGCAACCCACTCCAGTGTTCTTGCCTGGAGAATCCCAGGGATGGGGTAGCACAGAGTCGGACATGACTGAAGTGACTTAGCAGTATCAACAGCAGTAACCCCGCTATGGTCATCGGGTTTGATTTTTTCCTGGAGTTCACAGTGACTGCCGTGTCCAGGATGAGATGCTGTTATAAGACTCCCTCACCATGGCTGGGGCTTCCCAGGTGGCTCAGTGGTAAAGAATCCACCTGCCAGTGCAGGAGACGCGAGTTCAATCCCTGGGCCGGAAAGATTCCCCAGAGGAGGAAATCGCAACCGACTCCATTACTCTTGCCTGGAAAGTTCTCCATGGACAAAGGAGACTGGTGGGCTACAGTCCATGGAGGCACAGACTCAGACATGACTGAGCACGCACCCAGGCACCATGGATGAGCCCTAACTCTCGGCTGAAAGCAGTCTGGGAAAGAAAAGTGTACAGGAAGGAAGAAGTGGACAGAAGTTCAGCCAGCGCCACTGTCCTCAACCACACTTGCTCCAGGGTCCACATGTGACCCCAGCTACCAAACCTTCCTTATCAAAAATTTCTGTTCAACCTCTGAGTTGAGCAGGGCCCCCAAACTCCCCAACATAATCCATTCCATGAAGTCCATTATTTGTTGCTCAGAAGGAATCATCACTACGGATATTTTAACCTAAAGAATACCAGACTTTTTATGTTATTTAAATAACCCAAAACCAAAGAATCCCACCCAGCTTCCACAAGTTAACTGCAGCTAAGTATCTTCCCCCAGGGCCTAGGGCTATAATAATAGAGAAGAAACACCTATTGAAAACCTGCCTTCTGAAAGGAAAACAAGTAAAAACTTGACCAGGTAACGCACCAACAAACAACTTGCTCCACAATGGGTTTCTGGGGAGGTTGCCTCCCGTCTCATCGCAGGCTGCAACTGGGAGAGCTTAACAGTTTGATTTAGCTAGTTTCTTAGGAATCACATCAGTGCCGCTGCGGAGTTGAAAGGCAGGCTTCTTCTACAGAGAGTCAAATTAGGGAGTTGAAGCAGCGGTTGTTTTGTTAACTCACAGCTAAGAATAACATGCGAGTTTCTAATTTTAAAAAAATGAAGAAAAACGAGGAAAGTCAGTCCCTGGCTAAATGTTTGGGGCGAGGAGGAGGAGGGGTGGGGTTCTCTGCACTGACCCTCTCTTCGCCCGGATCCTCGGGCCCAAGGCAATTAACTAGGGGCGCCCACCCCAGGAGGGAAGCAGTTTGCAGGTGCGACGAGTCGGCCCGGCTCCCGGGTTCAACCCTGGATGAAACCC
The DNA here is from genome assembly GCF_963930625.1 of Muntiacus reevesi. NCBI lineage: Eukaryota > Metazoa > Chordata > Mammalia > Artiodactyla > Cervidae > Muntiacus > Muntiacus reevesi. The sequence continues at coordinate 55,743,446 of NC_089251.1, read as the reverse complement.
GTGGCTCCAGAATTGGTTTCCAGATGGGTTCGCGCTCACTTTTAATTAACAACCAGGTCGGGGTAGGTTCGAGACAGATCGGGGGGAGAGGAGGAAAAGTCACAGGGGCCTGGGGATCTCGGCGCCCGGGGGAAGGCCGGTCTGGCCGCCCGGAGGCACCCTCCTGGCCCGCCTGGGCCCGAGGGGCTCGGGGTGGGTGGGCCCGTTCCCGCGCGACCACCCGGGCCGCCTTACCGTGGCTCTGCAGGATCTCGTGCTTGAGGCCGCCCGTGTAGTCGATGAGCTCCTCCAGGCCGCGCTCGCACAGTTGCCCATAGCCCGAGAACTTGTGCAGCACCTTCTCCAGCTCGCGCTCCACCGTCACGCACTGATCCATCCCGGAGGCGGCGGTGGCGGTGGTCGGCTCCCCGGGTCCCGAGTGTCCGCAGCCGTTCGGCCCGGGCCCGGCCGAGGCCGCGTCCTGCTCCTCGTCCCCCAGGCGGGCGGCGCAAGAGGCCAAGGCGGCGGAGGCGCTAGCCCCGGCGCCAGAGGAGCCTCGAGAAGCCCGCGCCCGCCTGCCCCATAGCGCCCCGGCCCCGGCGCGTAGCCACTGCTCTCGCTCGCTGGTCCCACCCGGCCCTGCACCTCAGCTTCCCCGCTCGCAGCGTTCGGCTCCCGGCCGCGGCGCCGCCGATTGTTTTTGTTTTCACGGGAACGGACCGATGACCTGGTTCTCCCGGGCGGCACCAAGCGCCACCGACCCGAGGGGGGCAACCACCCCAGCTAGAGAAGGAGGCGGCGCGGGCCGTACCAAGCGCACCGTCGAGGGGGGTCAGCCCGGCGAGCGCGAGCAGAGGAACACATCCGCTCGCGCCGCCGCTCTAAAGGTGTGGGCCGTACCACGCGGGAGGCGTGCGAGGGAGCGGGAGAGGGTGGGGCCAGCGCCTAATTGGTCCAAAGAGCTAAATTGGGAACTTTAGAGACAGCCCCAGAGCTCCGAGAGCGCTACAACTACGCGCTCCGTAAACAAGTGGGCGGAAACCGGTCCTAACAACTCCGCCCAGAAACGGGGAAAACGAACCAATGGGCGCCGGGAACATGTAAGGACCCAACGTCCTCCAATCCCTGGCCGAGGCGTAACCCTTCAGCCAATCCGGGACTAAGGGCCAAACCAATAGACTCGTTGTTGGAGGGGGTGACTTGGAGAGCATCCCGGGAAGCTAGGCGTTTTGGGGAAGCCATGAGGGAAAACAGGGCAGAAATAAAGAGATCTGTTTCCTGTAGGACTTCGCCCTAGCCTTGTATTATTTCACCTCCCCATCACTCAAGGGGGTACGGTCGTTCCGAAGTTTTGGACGACGGATTCGCCGCCCCGGGGGGGGGGGGGGGGTTGGAATCCAGCCAGGCCGGACGGGGTGGGAGGTGCTACGGGCGAGGGTCTCTAACGAGAATGAAAGGCGGCGGTGGTTGTGGGGCTGGAGAGGCGGGTGCCTGGTGGTCCGGCGCAGTGCGCGGTGCTCCCTCGACTCTTGCGACACTAGGAGGTCACACGCCTCGCCCCCCACTCCCCCCGCAGGCCTCGCCCCTTTGGCCCTGGGGCCTGGAGCCTCTCCTGACCGGTTGCTTCACCCCGCGTGTAAGACGTGTAGCTTCGCGGAGAGGAAACTCGAGTCGGAGGTTGGGGGAATCTGGCCCCTGCCTCTTCGGCGCCTTTTTCCATTGAATAGATTGGAGTTACCCCTTTGCGTAAATCCTTCCCTGACTTGGCGATGGTGCCTCCAACCTTGGCCTATACCTACTCGCTGACTGAGCTGCAGCTGAGGACGAGCCAAGCTGCTTCTTGCCTCGGGGCCTCTGTACTTGCATTTTCTTTGGCCTGGAAAACTCTTCTACCTTCTCATCCTAAAATTAGCTCCCTTGTCCCACTGAGGGCCCTCCCCAGACTGCACTACTGTATTCTCTACCCGCCAGCACTCCCTCCATTGCTACGTCATTTATTGTAATACCAATTGTATTATCAGTTTTATTCTTTGCGCACCATTATTAAAATCTGAAATAATCTGATTCAATTATTTATTTTTTTTACATAGGTGAGCCTTTATTCGTATTGAATGGCTTATTCTTTTTCATTTTTATTTAGTATATTATTTTAGCAAAAGCAGCAGCATTTTAACAACTTAAAATGTTATTCCGAAGATTAGGTGACATAATAATTTATTTAATCTGAAAATTAAACTCTTTGAGAGTTGGAAACTTTTAATTCAGACAATCAACTAATAAATACCGATTCCCGGAATTGTTCCAGTTGTAGAAGGGAAAAATGCTCACAGCGTGCTTTTATTTTTAGTACTGATGTTGGGGAATAATTTGTATTCCATTGGTTCTCAAGTAAAGAATGCGAAATGAAATAAAAAAGACCTTTTCCTAGTTTTATTCGTTTACTTTTCTGTCTGTAGCTCTTCAATAAATTTCCAATAAGGCAGACCCTTGCTTGTGTTTTCTGTTCTGGAAACAGTGCCTGGAGACATGGTGTGCTATCTTCTTTTTTTAATTTAGGTAAAATCTCATTGAGCCTCAATTTCCTTTTTTTATAATTTGAAAGTAATTAGGATTAATAATACTTAACTCCATTGTTAGGAAAGTTAAGTGAGACAATTTATGAAAACACCCAGAAAGCAGCACATGATAACCACATGATGAATGGTGGTGGTTGTTACTATTGATGTCAGTTCCCAGGAATAAATCAAGAGAGGCCAGTTTAGTCAGAGAATCATGTTGATCTTGCACCCAATCCTTTATTTCTCGGTGATTCTCAGGGCAGCCCCAACTGTGGCTGTTACATACCTCCTTTCTCTTCCCTCCCTTGCCCATTTTCCTTTCTCTCTTTCTTGGCAGGTGACCCTGAGTTCTGCTTCACTGAGAATCCTCTCCTGAAAATACGTCTACTGATACCATCCATTTTGTGAACTGTTGTCAAGTATCAGAACGAAGCAGAGTCCCTTCTCCCTTCCTAAGCTGTCACCTGACCTGGTAATGTAGGGGGAACCTTCATTTACGCCTTCTCAATCTGTTTCCCTTTTCCTCAGTTCTTTCTGAGGAAAGTCTTTCAAGGTCAAACTGCCCAAACAAATCCTCTACATGTGTTCCTCCTGTTTCTCCAAGGATCACCTTGATAAGCTCAGTCATCCTTTTCTCACTCTTGTTTCCTTTGATCTCACTGCAACACATGAAAATTATGACTCACCATCACCATTAAAGTCCTTCCTTGATCTCCAGGGCATTGCCATGGTATGGTTCAGTTGCCCCTTCTCCCTACTGGCTCTTCTTTCTCATTTAGTCACCTATATAGATGGGCGTTTGCCCCAGGTTCTGTTCTCAACCTTGTTTTCTCTCTACCTGCTGTCTTGTGAGAGCACATTAAAATTAAAATTGTCCTGATCTGTTCTCATAAACTAGCTTCACATTCCCCCCAACTAGCAAGACATCATCATCCAGGGAACTCGTTACCTCCACCAAACATGTCAAAAACGGAATCCATATTTCCCTTCCAAAACTGACTCTCCTCCTCTTGACTCTTCATTTTTTGTCAGCATTACCGTTACTTTCCCATGTTCCTATGCCACCTCACCATCTTCATCTTTAACTTACCTCGTGTGTGTGTGTGTGTGTGTGTGTGTGTGTGTGTGTGTGTGTGTGTGTGTGTGCGTGCTCAATTGCCCAGTCGTGTCCAACTCCTTGCAACCCCATGGACTGCAACCCACCAGGGTCCTCTGGCCATGGGGTTTCCCAGGCAAGAATACTGAAGTGGGTTGCCATTACCTACCCCAGGGAACTTCCTGACCAGGGACTGAATCCATGTCTCTTGCATCTCCTGCATTGGCAGGCAGATACTTTACACTGCACCACCTGGGAAGCCGTTAACTTACCTCTAGGGTTCTTGAAAACCTTTCCTCCATCAGATTCCTTGACTCCATTGACCTGTTTCCATTGCCACCTGTATCCTTCTCTGCCGGGGTCCAGCTTTGTCAGGGTCCGGGGGTACCCTCAGGATGAACGGCGTCGGCAAGAGAAGACACGTGAGACCAGCCTTGATAGGACCAAGTCTGCGAGGGAGGGAGAGAGAGAGAGAAAGAGAGAGTGACCAGACTGGGGGTGTGCAGCAGAGTCTGGCAATGCTTTATTTTTTACCGTAGCTTTTATACCCTAAGTTAGTACATTTCTGAGGGGAAGATAGTTTAACATTACATCAGCTTGTTCTTCATGAAACCAGGATGTTTTCTGCATACTTCTTAGTTTATGAGGGTCTTATACATTATCTTCTGGCCTTGGGGCCTATTAACATTTTATGCAAGTCAGGTGAGTGTAAACCTATTTTCTGTTTCTATGGTGACCTTAACTGAAAGGTAGCAGTCTCATAGGGCAACAGTACAGAGTAGAAGTATAACCTCGTTAACACAAAAATTAATCCTTCTGCAGAAGTTGTCAGTTGAGTTTATCTAAGAAGTTTACTACACACTGACTCTGCGACTTTGGTGAGGCAGCCCCTGCCTAGCACTCCTGACTAACAACAACTGTTTCATTGTTACCACACTAGGGCTAAGCTCTTATTTTTCTAGATGTAACTATGTTAACAATGGTTTCCACAGCACAACCTTAGCACATTAAAAGCAAAACACAGCAAGCAAAACACAGCAAGCAAACATCAACCCAATAACCACCTTCAGAATAATTTTTCTTATGTTTTCTAATAGGACTCCTTCACCTCTCAAAAATGCTCTATGTCTATTAGGGCTTTTATATAATCAGGTTCTTTATGTTATTTTATGATTAGGGTATTATAAGCAATCATGCACATTAGTACCAAGAGCATAAACACATTTGCTAAACAAACTAAAATACCAGCAAAGGAGTTTAAATTAAAACACTCCTTTCACCCTAGATAATCTCATAAAATACCACCACCCAGGAAACTCATTGATTAAAGTTTAAATTTATTCTTATTTGGGGAGAGATCAGGGAAGGCCTTCTGCCTGTGTCACAGAAATTAGGGGGTAGTCTATTGAAGCAAGCATCAGAAAGACAGATATCATCTTTAAGGTGAGCGTCGGGGGCAGCTTTTCGGAATCCCTGAAAGCCTGATCCGCCCTGCCTGTCAGGTTTTCTCCTCATGACCTTGTCATGGGTGGGATCTCATGAGCTGGCTCCCGGCACTTCTCAAGATCCCTTCACTAAGTAACCTGCCTTCAGTCACCCCAGAATTATTGGTGCTTTCCAGGTGTCCTCGTCAGTTTCCCTAGGGATACAGATTGTCTCACTCCCTTTTCCATTCACCCTCCACATTTTCTCTGCATGCTCTGTATTGAGTCTAACTTCCTAATGTCTAAAATGAGGCTTTTCAGTTTCTACTTCCTTCACCTTCATTGTGCTTGGTTGCTCAATCATGTCTGACTCTGCGACTCCATGGACTGTAGCCCACGAGGCTCCTCTGTCCATGGAGACTCTTCAGACAAGAATACTAGAGTGGGTCCCCCTCCAGGTGATCTTCCCAACCCAGGAATTGAACACAGGTCTCCTGCATTGCAGGCAGATTCTTTACTGTCTGAGCCACCAGGGAAGCTCAGGAAAACCTGAGTGGGTAGCCATTCCCTTCTCCAGGAGATCTTCCAAACCTAAGGATTGAACCCAGGTCTCCTGCATTGCAGGCAGATTCTTAACCATCTGAGCCTCACCTCCATTAATACTATATTTATTTACTTATTTATTTATTTATTTTGCTGTGCTGGGTCTTTGTTGCTACAAGCAGACTTTATAGTTGTGGCACATGGGCTTCTCATTGAGGTGGTGTCTCTTGTGGAACTCAGACTCTAGGGTGTGTGGACTTCAGTAGCTGTGGCTCATGAGCTTAGTAGCCCCATGGCAGGTGGGATGTTAGTTCACGGACCAGGGATCGAACCCATGTCCCTTGAATTGGCAGGCAGGTTCTTAACCACTGGACCACCAGGGAAGTCCCTTCATAAGCACTTTTGTCATCCTTCCGAGATTATAATTACTTCTCTTACCTCTACAGTGCTATCAAATGAATCTTCAAAAAATAATAATAATCTTCATTCTCCTGAAAAAGTTGTTATAAGAATTAAATCAGACAATCCATGTAAGGCACTCAATATAATGCCGGGTATATGGTAAGAGCTATTATTATCCACTAATGAGAAATAATCAAGACTTCCCATTACCTGCAGTTTCAAATCCTGATTCTTAGCTGTGTGGTCTGCCCAGCATAGCAAAACATCTCAATCCCCCATCCAAACACTGGACACTTTCACACTTTCAGGGTGAATTAAGCACAGCTTCATCATGCTTTTTCTTCTCCTAGAATGCTTTTCTTTATTCTCAGCTACTCAAATCCTTCCCTTTCTTCAAGTAATAAGACAAATCCTATCACTATTAATATCTTTCGCTATTGATACCTTCTAGATCTCGGACTGCCACTCCTCAATGTGGTCATCATCAGCCATGTGTAGCTATATTTTTAAATCTTTATTTATGTATTTGGCTGTACCAGGTCTTAGTTGTGGCATGCCAGATCTTCAGTCTTCGTTGCGGCATGCAGAATCTAGGTCCCTGACTAGGGGTTGAACCCGGGCCCCCTGAATTGGGAATGCAGAGTCTTAGCCACTGGATCACCAGGGAAGTCCCCCTATGTAGCTATTTAAATTAAATTTTTTAAATTCATTTTCTCAGTTGTACCAGCCACATTTCAGCTGCACCGTAACTACAGATGCTAGTGGCTACTGTGTTAATCAGCACAGAACATTTTCTTTACTGTAGAAAGTTCAGTTGAACAGTTCTGATCTAGACTGTGACCCTAAGGGTTACCAACCGCTCCTTGAACTGCTGGAGGACTTCTCTGTTAAGCCATTTAATGCTTAAGTGCATACTGCCCCCATATTTTTAGTTAACTTTTCCAAAATGTACCTTGTTTTCTAACTAGATTGTTAGCTCCTAGGTCAGGGATGAATTTTCTTTTCTCTCCCATGATTTAATCAGCACAGAAAAAGTGCCCTAGGTACTTGTTAAAGGAAAGAAGATAAACAAGAAGAGTGTGTGCATGCTAAGTTGCTTCAGTCCTCTCTGACTCTACGACCCTGTTTAGCCCACCAGGCTCCTCTGTGCATGGGATTCTCCAGGCAAGAATACTGGAGTGGGTTGCCCTGCTCTCCTCCAAGGGATCTTCCTGAGCCAGGGATCAAACTCCTATATTAGCAGGTAGGTTCTTTTCCACTAGTACCACCTGGGAAGCCCAACAAGAGGAGAAGAGACTGCAAATTTAACCAAGGAAAGAAAAACAGTACTTGTAAGAGCAGAGATCTTTGTCACCTTCTTCCCTTGTATTGGTCCTTCCTGCCTAGGGCATAATTGCTTTCAGCCTAAACCTTGATTTCTCAAAGTCTCTAGAAGTAACAGGAGAAAAATTCCATTTTCAGAACAACTGCAAATTATTTTTCTATGACTACATTTTTACCACACAGCAAAAAATAACTCACTCACACACAAACACCAACCAACAAACAAAAACCCCATCCAATATCAACTGAGCTCCTGCCCCCATAATTTGTTCAATCTAGAGACCGTTTCATTTGCAATCATTCTAGATTTTGCATTGGTCCTTCCCTCCACCCCAAATTCCATTCTCTGTAACATTTAAGAAAACAATCCAAAGAAAGGAAAAAAAAAAAATCCTTTTGTTTTATGACCAAAATACATCTTCTTTGTCAGAAAATTAGAAAATGCAAATAGGTTAACAAAAATAATCATCCAGTGAAATCCCAAGACCCAGAAGAAAAAAAGTTAGATTTAACACTTGGGATGAATTTCCAGACTTTTTCTTACATATACAGATAGGCCCATACGTGAAGGATGTTTCTCAATATTTAGAATTATTTTGTAGACTGTTTTTATTTTTCTCAACATTTCTCTGGGGCTTCTCTGGTGGTTCAGACAGTAAAGACTCCGTCTGCAATGCAGGAGACCTGTGTTCAATCCCTGGGCTGGGAAGATCCCCTGGAGAAAGGAATGGCTACCCACTCCAGTATTCTTGCCTGGAGAATCCCACAGACAGAGGAACCTGGCGGGCTACAGTCCAGGTAGTCACAAAGAGTCAGACACGACTGAGTGACTAAGCACATACATTTCTATAACAAAAAATTTTCAGAACTGCTTGTGACATCTTTTCGAAATGTTTATTAGCTGTTATACATAACTATAGCTTAGCATTCACCCTTATTCAGTATATCTCATACTTTTTTTTTTCATCTTGATTTACTCTTAGATGCTTGAAAGTAGACAGACACAAGATAGAAAAAGTAAAAATTTCATCTTTCAAATTTGAGAATATATAAAGAAAACTTTTAAAATATGCTTTTTATGCAAAATGCACTTTCAGTTATGAGTAAGAAAGACTATGTTTATAATTGTAAAAAAAAAAAACAAAAACACCTTGTGAAAGAGACCTTGCTAATTTCCTGACTGTTCTAGCTGACAGCCAATACAAAAAAGTAAGATTAAATTGACAAAATGTGTTATTATGAAATATCAAATTTTGAAAATAACACTCCTTTTCATCATTTATTTAAAAATCAATTTTCATCATTCTCAAGCCATAAAAAAAAAGAAATCTCCACATGAGACATTTCTGGAAATTGCTGCTAAGACTAAATTAAGAAATGGGTGAAAGCATAACTACCAGAAAAAATTATTGATCAGAATGTTTTTCAGTTCTTTTATATCTCCTGTGTGGTTTGGGGCATATTGCCACTTACATGCCTGTTTGCTGGCTGGCTGGATTATACCTGCCTGCCATTATGACCTACTGGTAGGCAGTGTTGACAATAATGCCTTTTCTTTTGTATCCTCTACCACCTTCTTTCAGCACCACCAATGATTGTTAAGACAGCCTATCTCAACAGCACAGCCCTCCCCAGTGTGGCTTCGCCCCTTCTGGAGGCCAGGGCACTGCTCATTGGCTGCCTTCTGGTTTTGTTGTTGTTTAGTCTCAGAGTTGTGTCTGACTCCTTTGTGACCCCATGGACTGTAGCCCGCCAGGCTCCTCTGTCCATGGGATTTCCCAGGCAAGAATACTGGAGTGGGTTGTCATTTCCTTCTCTTGGGGATCTGCCCAACCCAGGAATCGAACCTGTGTCTCCTACATTAGCAGGTAGATTCTTAACCACTGAACCACCAGGGAAGTCCACCTTCTAGTTTAGACACCCCCCTAAAGATCTCTGTGAGGATGATATGCAGGCAGTGCCCTCATATATTATGCCCTGTAGGGGGGGGGGGTTATACCTTTTGGACTTGGTCCCACAGGTTTTATTGATCTGATCATTTTCTTTCTGGAATCCGAGTGTCTTTCTATACTTTGTTTCCTGCTCACTCTTTTGTGTGGTTTACAGGTATAGCAGGAAGGGTGATAGCACTGTAATTCGGAAGTAATTCACTCAACCCCGCCCAGCCTCAGTTTCCTTATTTATAAAATAAGAAGCTTGAAATAGATGACCTTTAAGTCCCTTCCAGTTCTAAAGTTACAGAGATGCCAGTGTTTATTAGAGAACATGTGAGGCACTACACAACCAAGCAGGAATAGATAGATACGCCCTCCCTGCTGTTTTTCTGGGGTGGGGGGCACACCCTGTGGCTTGTGGGGTCTTCGTTCCCAGACCAGGTATCAAACCCATGTGCCCTAAAGTGTAAGCTGGGGTCCTAACCACTGGACCACCAGGAAATTGCCCCTCCCTGCTTTTGAAAATTTTGATTCTGAATCACTACTTCCTCATTGCAAAAGTGTAATGGGTGTTTTTTTCCCCACTTTGGCTTTGTTTATTTATTCCAGTAATAATAATACCTACCATTGATCGAGTGCTTACAGTATGCCAGGCACTTTGCTTTAAATATGTGATTATCAGAAGCAACTTTGGAAGTAAGTATTATTTTATCTCTATTTTACAGAGGAATAAACTGAAGTAGAGAGGGATTTCTGCAAGATCAGATAGCTAATACACAGTGGAGTTGGAATTTGAATTTAAATCTGTCTGACTCCAAAACCCATTAGTACTCTATCTCCGAAAAGCAAAATTATGCTCCATAACTACTTGTTAAGCATGTGGTTCCTAATAACACAAAGGATCATTTACTCTAAGTAATGTGGTTAGGTAATAGGAGTCTAGGGCTAAAATTCACAGAAATTGTAACACTTCTACTTGTCAGCTTTTACACCTTTGGCAACAATCTTAACCCAACAATCTTATTTTTTTTAAATAACAATTTCTACTCCATGCACCTTGCAACATCACTGAGTTATATATATTTATTTCTAAAATAATTTAAATATGTTTTATGTGGTAAATGTATACATGTAATTAGTAAATGTATAAGAATATATATGTATAGATTCATAGAAAGTTCTCTGTAAACCATGAAGCCCTATAAAAATCCAGGGTGCTGTTTTTTTCTCTTATGTATGTATTTGAGTCATCTGTTTATGTATCTTGTGTGCATGCATGCATGCTCAGCCATGTTCGACTCTTTACCACTCCATGGACTGTATGTAGCCCACCAGGCTCCTCTCTCCATGGAATTTTCCAGGCAAGAATACTGGTGTGGGTTGCCTTTTCCTACTGCATCTATTTAGGGCAGAGTCTAGGTTGTAAATTGCGGACGTACAAGATTCATGACTTTTGACAACCTGGGGGAAACTCCAGATAGTAAACTAGGCAAGTGCTTAAAACATGGCCTTTTGAGACTTCCAGTTCCACAAACACGAAGGAATCCCATTCCTCCAGGTTGTTTCTGAAAACAAAAAACAAAAAACCTGGACGTAGCACAGAAAACAAACATAGGAATATTTTGAAAGGCAGAAAGAAATTGGGCAGTATAGGGACCTTAGGACTTGAAAAATGACCTGGTGGTAAACTCACAGGTTTTCTCCCATATCTCAGTTGTTGTCGTTGTTGTTTAGTTGCTAAGTCATGTCTGACTCTTTTGCAACCCCATGGACTGTAACCTGTCAGGCTTCTCTGTCCATGGGATTTTCCATGCAAGAATACTGGAGTGGGTTGCCATTCCCTTCTCCAGGGGATCTTCCCCAACCAGGACTGAAACCTGCATCTACTGCTTTGGCAGGCGAGTTCTTTACCGCTGAGCCATCAGGGAAGCCCCATATCTCAGATGGGGCACTGCAAAGACTCCCACTCAGCACCACAAACAGGCACACACAATAAAGGCTCCAAGAAAGCCTATTTCCCCTAACCCAAGCTTGGGAAAAGGGATGGCCTAACACTGAAAACTTTGTTGGCAATATCTATCCTACTCCAGTCAAACACAAAAAACTGCATCCTTTCCCCCTAGCATGGTATCAGCAGAGCTGAGCAGGGACATAATTTTCCACTCAGCCCCGCTTAATCCATGGACATGGAGGCAGCGCTCCAGTTCCTCTGCCGAATTGGCAAGGCAGAGTAGGGAGCTGACCTTCCGTCTCCTGCCTGGCAAAAGCAGGTGGTGCTCCAGTTTCCCTAGCAGGTGGTACCAACACATTGAGCAGGGAGCTGGGTTTATACCCCTGGTTAAGAGGCAACCAGACAGTGGGAGTTGTTACCCCCCACCCTTCCACTGGGAGCAAGGGGAGTGCTGAACTTCCACCCCACCTCTTTGCAACAAGGCAGTATGAGTCAGGGCTCCTCTTTTGCCAAAGTGTGTTGGCAGGGCTTGGAAGCTAAACATACATACCCAGCAGCCCATGTGTTAAATCTCAACAGGGGACTGCCTGCTCTAAAAGAAAGAAAAAATTAAATGTGATCCAGAGCTTTGTTAATATACTATCCAGAATGTCCACGATGTGATTTTTTTTAATTAATCATCCAACAACTAGGAAAATCACAATATGATGGAGAAAAGACAATCAATAGATGCCAACAAAATGAATCAAATATTGAAATTATCTTATAATTACATTAGTGCTGAGTTGCTTCAGTCATGTCCGACTCTTTGCGATCCTGTCCTGCCAGGTTCCTCTGTTCACAGGAGCCTCCAGCCAAGAATACGGAGTGGCTTGCCATTACCTTCGCCAAAGGATCTTCCCAACCCAGGAATCAAACCTGCATTTCTTACATCTCCTGCATTGGCAGGCAGGTTCTCTATCACTAGCGCCACCTGGGTAAGCCCATGATAATTACATTAAAGCTATCTTAAAAATACTTCAGCAATCACTGACAAAGTTTCTTGAAACAAAGACAATTCAGCAAAGATAAAGAGATTATTAAAAGAATGAAACAAATTCTAGAACTTAAAAATATGTAAGTAAAATTTAAAACTTGCTATTTGGGCTCAAAAATAGAGTGAAGATAACAGAGGATAGGATCAGTGAACTTGAGGAACAGACCAATAGAACTTACTGAATCTGAACGACAGAGAGAAAATAGTCTGGAATAAAAATGAACACAGTCTCAGGGACTGTGGGATATTATTTTTTAAGTAACAATCATATCATTGTAATCACAGAGGGAAAGGAGAGTGAGAGTAAGACTGAAAATGTATTCAAATAATAACTGAAAACTTCCCTAATTTGGCAAAGACATAAACCTGTAATTTCAAGATGTTGAACAAATACCAAAGATACGTATGATATCTTTTATGTACATATCTTTTATGTATGATAAACCCACAGAATTCCACTTCAAGACATATGATAAACTTCTGAAAAATAAAGAAAATATCTTGGAAATAGTCAAAAAGAAATGACATCATTTTGTAGAGAGGAAAACCAATACAGATTACAGCAGATTTCTCATCTGAACCATGAAGGTCAGAAGGAAGTATCTCAGTTTTCAAGTACTTAAAGGACAGGGTTGTCAACTCAGAATTCTATGTCCATTGAAAATCACCCACAGACATACCAAAAATAATATTTTCCAAACAACAACAAAAAAATTGGAACATAAGGAAGAAAGAACATAATAAGCAAAAATGTTGGTATGTGCAATAGACTTCCCTTCTCTTGAGTTTTCTAAATTTCTAAATTGGCACTGAAAGTAAAAATTATAACACTGTTTGATGTGGTTCTAAATGTAGGTAGAGTAAATATTTAAGACAATCATATTAACAGGGAGGACAAAGACATAAAGGGAGGTAAGGTTTCTATGTTTAAGTTGAATTGATAAAATGACGCAAGTAAACTGCGGTATGGAGAAGGAAATGGCAACTCAATCTAGTATTCTTGCCTGGAAAATCCCATGGACAGAGGAGCCTAGTGGACTGCCATCCACGGGGTCACAAAAAGAGTTGGACACATGTTAGCAACTAAACAACAAACAATAACTTAAGAGGTATGTATAATGTAATACCTAGAGTGATGACTAAAAAATATATACAAAGAGTAAAATTAAAAATACTATTGATAAGAGGAAAAGGAGACATTATTGTTTAAGGGGTACAGAGTTTCTGTTTGAAATGATGAAAAAGTTCTCAAGTGGATAGAGATGATGGCTATACAACTTGATGAATGTATTGAATTGCATACTTAAAATGATTAAATATGGTAAACTTTATGTTATGTATATTTTGCCAAAATCTTAAACACATAATTTTAAAAATTAATTTTAAAAACATAGCAGTGGTAATAATTTTGCAGTATATAAATGTATCAAATCAGTATGCTGTACCTCTTAAATTGCACAACGTTATATATGTCAGTTATATTTCAATAAAGCTGGGGAAAAACACTGTAGATAAGTCAAAATGGAATTCTTCAAAATTGTTCAAGTAACCCACAGTATGGCTGGAAAGGAGAAACTAGAGAAGTAGAAAATAAAGACATAGAAAGCAAAACATAAAATGGCAAACTTAAGCTCTGACATATCATTAGTTACATTAAATATAAATGGTCTAAATACACCAATTAAAAGAGAAGATTGGCAAAGTGGATTAAAACCAGAACCTAACTTATATGATGTCTACAATAAGCTCATTTCAAATATAACTGTATAGACAGGCTGAATATAAAAGCATTTTAAAATACATATCATACAAATATTAATTGAAAGAAAGTAGGAGTAACTATATTAATATCATATAAAGATGACTTCAGAGCAAAGAAAACTACTGGAGGTAGAGATGGGCATTATATCATAATAACAAGGTCATTCCACCAAGAAGACACTGCAGTTCAAAATACCTGTGCACCACCCCAATGTTCATCGCAGCACTGTTTATAATAGCCAGGACATGGAAGCAACCTAGATGCCCATCAGCAGACGAATGGATAAGGAAGCTGTGGTACATATACACCATGGAATGTTATTCAGCCATTAAAAAGAATTCATTTGAATCAGTCCTAATGAGGTGGATGAAACTGGAGCCCATTATACAGAGTGAAGTAAGTCAGAAAGATAAAGACCAATACAGTATACTAATGCATATATGGAATTTAGAAAGATGGTAACGATAACCCTATATGCAAAACAGAAAAAGAGACACAGATGTGCAGAACAGACTTTTGGACTCTGGGAGAAGGAGAGGGTGGGATGTTTAGAGAGAACAGCATGGAAACATGTATATTATCAAGGGTGAAACAGATCACCAACCCAGGTTGGATGCATGAGACAAGTGCTTGGGGCTGGTGCACTGGGAAGACCCAGAGGGACTGGGTAGAGAGGGAGGTGGGAGTGGGGATCGGGATGGGGAACACATGTAAATCCATGGCTGATTCATGTCAATGTATGGCAAAAACCACTATAATATTGTAAAGTATTAGCCTCCAACTAAAAAAAATAAATGGAAAAAAAAAATACCTGTGCACCAGACAACAGAGTTACAAATTATGTGAAACAAAAACTGATAGAACTGGAAGAAATAGACAAATTCACATTACTAGCTGGAGACTTCAGCAACTTTCTTTCAATAGTTAGTAAAACAACTAGATAGAAAGTAAGCAAAGATAAGAAAGAACTTAACACCACTGACAACTAGCAGAATCTGATCAACATTTATAGATACCCAGCCCAATAATAGCAAAATATGCATTCTTGTGAAATATCCATGAAATATTTATCAAGATAGATCATATCCTGGGCCATAAAATAATTCTCAATAAATTTAAAAGAATTGAAATCATACCTAAAATGCTATCCAAACACAGAGGAATTAAACTAAAAATGAATAACAGTAAGATAACAGGAAAATCTCCAAGGGCTCGGAAACTGAACAACACACTTCTAAATAATACAGGGTTAAAAAAAGGTCTCACCTCAAGAAACCAGGAAAAGAAGTGCAAGGTAAACTGAAAGCAAGCAGGAAGAAGAAAATAATACAAAAGCAGATATGAATAAAATCGAAAATAGGAAAACAATGGAGAAAATCATAAAGGAAGAGTAACAAACCTCCAAAAAGATTGACAAGAAATAAAAGAAGACACTAATTACAGTATCAGGAATGAAACTGGATATCACTAAAGAATCTGCAGACATTAAAAAGATAATAAGAGGACTTCCCTGGTGGTCCAGAAGTTAAGACTCTGAGCTTCCGCTGCAGGTGGGGTGGGTTCGATCCCTGGTCAGGAAACTAAGATTCCAAATGCCATGGTGTGCGGCCCTCTCAAAAAAAATAATAAGGAAATGCTACAAACTCTACTCTCTATACACATAAATTTAACAACTTAGATGAAACAAACCTCAAAAAACACAGACTACCACAACTTGCACAGTATGAAATAGATCATTTTGTTTTATGTTTCTCTCTCTCTTTCTTTTTTTGCCTGCCTGGCGTGTGGAATCTTGGTTCCCCAATTAGGGACTGAACCCATACTCAGCAGTGAAAGTGCAGAATCCTAACAGCTGAACAGCAAGGGAATTTCCTAAACAGATCATTTGAATAGCCCTATAGCTACCCAAACAAATGGATAAACATACTGTGTTTGCATGATATATTTTATGTATTTTTACTGTGTAATGAATATATGATTACTCAGTAAAGATATTAATTCTTTCCAAATTGATTACTATAGATTTAGTGTGCTTCTGATCAAAATCTCAGCAAGGTATTTTATAACATAGACTAGCTTGCTACAAAATTTATATGTAAAAGTGCTGCACCTAGAATAGTTAAAATAATTTTGAAAACAAAGGCTGAACTAGGATAAGTCATTCTATTCCAATGTTAAGTCTAAATATATAGCTATAGTAACCAAGACTGCATGATACTGACATAGGGATAGACTGATAGTTCAGTGAAATAGAAATAGAGAACAGGAATAGACTCACAAATATGCCCAAGTGATTTTTAGCAACGGTTTAGAAAAAATTCAAAAGAGGAAGAATAGCCTTTTCAGCAAATACAGCTGGAGTTATTGGGCATTCATAGGCCAAACACAAGTGAATCTCAATCTAAGTCAAATATTTTTTACAAAAATTGCCTCAAAATGGATCTTGGACTTAAATGTTAAACAGGTCATCTAAAACTTAAAAAAAAAAGAAAAACTTGGCAAAAAATCTTTGGGACACAAGGATAAGCAAAGAATGTTTATTTGACACCAAAAGTATAATCCATAAAATGAAAAAATTATTCACTGAACCTCATCAAAATTAAAAACTTTTGCTCTGTGAAAGATCTTGTGAAGAGAATAAAAAGACAAACTATAGGCTGAGAATATAATTGCAAACCATGTATCTGACAAAGGACTTGTTTCTGGAATACATAAAGAACTCTCAGAACTCACTTTAAAAACCAGTCCAAGGGAGGTGGGATGGGGGACCAGGATGGGGAATTCGTGTAACTCTATGGCTGATTCATATCAATGTATGACAAAACCCACTGAAAAATAAAAAATTAAAAAAATTAAAATAAAAAATAAAAAAATAAAAACCAGTCCAGTCAGGAAAAAGGCATAGGGAGGCCAGTGGTCCAGTGGCTAGAACTCCTTGCTCCCAATGCAGGGAGGCTGGGTTCAATTCCTGGTTAGGGAACTGAATCCTGAATGCTGCAACTAAGATCTCTCATGCCCAAGCCACAAAGAAGACCCAACACAGCCAAATAAATAAAGTAAATATTATTTACTTTAATATTAAGTAATATTATTACTTTAATATAAAGTAAACATGGATATACATAGTACTGAAAAGGATTCACATATGGCAAATAAACAAATAAAAAGCTGTTCAAAAATAATTAGCAATTATACATATACATGTATCTATTCTTTTTCAAATTCTTTTCCTATGTAGGTTGTCACAGAGTACTGAGCATTTTACTTTGCTGTACTCCTGAAACACACAACATTTTTAATCCTATATAAAATAAAATTTTTTAAAAAACAAGTAAAAGGAAAAACTAGCAATTAGCAAAATACAAATTTAAACCACAGTGAGGTATCACCTTATACCTATCAGGATGGCTAAAACAAAATGTAGCAATATGCCAGATGCGGGCGAAGATGAAGACAAACTGGATCACCCACACACTGAAAAGGGGAAAAAAGGTGCAGTCATTCTGGACCAGTCTATGGCAGTTTCTTATAAACTGAAGTTGCTTGTCATGTAACCCAGCAGTTGTACCTTGGGGCATTTATTCCAGATCCACACAAAAAATAACCTGTATGCAAATGTTCATAAAAGCTTTACTTTTGTGATAGCCCCAAACAGGAAACAACCCAAATGCCCTTCAACAACTGACGGATTAAACAAACTGTGGTACATCCACACCATGAATTATTACTCTGCAGTCAAGAGGACTGAACTGTTGATACACATGACATCATGGATACATCTTAATGAATTACGCTGAGTGAAAAAAAAGCCAGTCTCAAAAGTTGTTTGTTGTTCAGTCGATAAGTCTTGCCCGACTCTTTGTGACCCCATGAACTGCAGCACGCCAGGCTTCCCTGTCCTTTACTATCTCCCTGAGTTTGCTCAAACTCAAGTTTGTCTTAAAAGGTATTTGTGTATATCATTCTTGAATGACAGTTATAGAGATTGAGAACGGATTGGAGATAGCAGGGACTGGAGATACTGGGAGGGACAAGAGTGCCTGTGGCTATGAAAGAGAAACTTGAGGGACCTCTGTGAGGGACCTCTGTGATGTTCAAGATCTTGCGTCTGGTAGCCACACAACTCTACTTATGTGATAAATTAGCATAGAAGTAGGATTCATCATACACATGTACACATTCACATATACACATGAATGTAAAACTAGGTAAATTTGATGCATTGTACCAGGTGACTACAGCCATGAAATTAAAAGACGCTTACTCTTTGGAAGGAAAGTTATGACCAACATAGATAGCATATTAAAAAGCAGAGACATTACTTTGCCAACAAAGGTCCATCTTGTCAAGGCTATGGTTTTTCCAGTGGTCATGTATGGATGTGAGAGTTGGGCTGTGAAGAAAGCTGAGCACCGAAGAATTGATGCTTTTGAACTGTGGGGTTGGAGAAGATTCTTGAGAGTCCCTTGGACTGCAAGGAGATCCAAACCAGTCCATCCTAAAGGAAATCAGTCCTGAATATTCATTGGAAGGACTGATGCTGAAGCTGGAACTCCAATACTTTGGCCACCTGATGCGAAGAGTTGACTCACTGGAAAAGACCCTGATGCTGGGAGAGATCGGGGTCAGGAGGAGAAGGGGATGACAGAGGATGAGATGGCTGGATGGCTGGATGGCATCACTGACTTGATGGACATGAGTCTGAGTAAATTCCAGGAGTTGGTGATGGACAGGGAGGCCTGGCATGCTGCGATTCATGGGGTTGCAAAGAGTCAGACACGACTGAGCAACTGAACTGAACTGAACCCGTGTTAGTATCCTGGTTGTGATATTGCACTATGTAGGATCTCTTTGCATTATTCCTTAAAACTGCACAGGAATCCATAATTATCTCAAAAAAATTTTTAACCGGCCTTTTGAGAATAATAATGTCCAGTATTCTTGCCTGAGAAATTCCATGGACAGAGGAGCCTGGCAGGCTACAGACCAAAGAGTTGCAAAGAGTTGGACAACGCTGAGCTACTGAGCACACATGCACACATGGTAATAAAGCAGAAAAGGCATCTACTATTTATGTCTCTAATTATTGTATCTAGAGCCTCTTTTCCTTGGTTTTAGGTTTACCTGGTTCCTTTTTCTAATGATTAATTTTTTTAAAGTACAGTTTCCCTTTCTCCATACCCTTATCAACATTTAAAAAAAAAATTTTTTTTTAAATTTATTTTTGACCATACTGGATCTTCATTGCTTTGTCTGGGCTTTCTCTAGTTGTAGTGAGCAGGGGCTACTCTCTAGTTGCAGTATGTGGGCTTATTGCAGTGGCTTCTCTTGTTGCAAACCACAGGTTCTAGGTAAGTGGGCTTCAGTGGTTGTGGTGCACAGACTTAGCTGCTCTGCAGCATGTGGAATCTTCCTGGACCAGGGATCAAACCTGTGTCCCCTGCATCGGCAGGCAAATTCTAATCCACTGAGCCACCATCGAAGTCTTGGTGATTAATTCTAAATTATGTTTAATCCCCCTTCTCCTGTCTTCTCCATTTTCCCTCTCAAATTATCAATAGGTTATTTGGGCTTGATGCAAGGTTATTTAAAGTTACATTTAAATATAGAAACTCTGATTGAAGTTCTCAAACTTATGACTGATTTTCCTTGTTGTCCCAAGGGCAGGGAGAGCATCATACTCCCTAGTGGACAGCACGTGGGAAGTATGTAAACAGTGAGTTTCTGTTGCTGCCAAAGACGAATGACTTGGTTACTAATCCCCTAAATCATCCTGTTTGTTGAAACAAACTCGACTTATTCTGAGCTCCTGCCTTTACCTTTGGTTGAGAATCAGGCATTACTCTTTTTGGAAAAGCGTAACAATTTATCAAAACTCCAAGAGAGTAATGTTTACCAGCAGAAATAAAGGTCAGGATATAAGGAAGTGCATACACTGATTTGAAACATTTGAAAGGAATGTGTCTTGGGGGCAAGTATAGTGCCCCAGTACCTCAGCATATGCTATTCCATCTGCCTGGAATGCCTTGCTTCCATCTTTCACACACTGCCCAGGTGTCTGAATCCTTCCGACCCCTTTCTTGATCTTACAGATATAATTATTTCCTAGGCTGATGGCTCAAGTGGTAAAGAATCCACCTGCAGAGCAAAACATGCAGGAGACCTGGGTTCTATTCCTGGATTGGGAAGATCCCCTGCAGGAGGAGATGGCAACCCACTCCAGTATTCTTGCCAGGGAAATGACAGAGGAGCACGGGGGACTACAGTCCATGGGACTGCAAAGGATCGGACGCGATTGAGCACATGTTGATGATGATGACATGCTACTCCTGTAGAGCCAACATACCTCTATTGTGGCACGTAAAGTGGAAGAGAAGCAGTGCAATACGGTGATCAAGAACTTGAACTCTGGCACCAAACTGAGTCTGAATCTCAGTTCCACTAGCTGTGTGACCATGACCAAGTTATTTAACTTCTTGTTGCCTCAGTTTCCTCTTTCATAAAATGGTGATAGTAATAATATTTACCTCATAGAGTTGTTGTAAGAATGAAATTAAACAATATATGCAAAATGCTTTAAAAAGCATCTGGCAAGTAATAAGCACTATGTGTTAACTATTTTCTTTTTTAAAATTTTTGGCCACACCATATGACATGTGGAGCCTTAGTTCCCCCACCAGGGGTTGAATCTGAGCCTCCTGCATTGGAAGGTGGAATCTTAACTACTGGACCACTGATGAAGTCCCTATTTTCTTTATTTATATGTTTATATGTTTAATTGGCTCATAAACTACTTGAGGGCAGTATAAGTTATCTACTGCTATATTCAAATTACTCCAAAACTCAATGATTAAAACAACAAACATGATTTTATGGTTTTGTGAGTTAGGAATCTGGAAACACTTAGGTAGCTCCTCCGGTTCAATGTTTCTTACCAGGCTGAAGTCAAGGTGTTGGCTCAGCTGGCAGAAGGCCCCGCTAGGGGAGGATCTTGTGGTTGTTGGCAGAATTAAATTCTTCATGGATTGTTGGACCCGGGTCTCAGTTCCACCTTCAGTTCCTTTCCACTGGGCAGCTCACAGCATGGCTGGCTTCCATTGAATGAACCAGCGAGACACGCTGAGCAAGAGAATTCACCCTAATTTTCTAACCTAATCTCAGAAGTGACATCCTTCACCTTTCCTGCCTTCTATTTGTTAGACACACTACACTAGGTCCAGCCCACACTCAAGGTGAAGGAATTACACAAAAGCAAGAATCAAAGGAGTCAGGGCTCCCTGGAGCCCATTTTAGATGCGGCCTGCCCAGTGATCACATTCTTCCCAGGTACAAATTGTACCCGTTATTTCCCTAAGTCTCATCTCATTATAGGCAGGGACTGTAACTACTGCCCCCTTTTCTTACATATTCAAGCAAAAGGAAAATGGTCACTTTCTTCTGTGTTGTGAAGGAAAAGTATAGAATCTTTTGTCACTAAAACTTAAGCTAGAACAAAATTTTATAAATAAAAATGTAATAAAGAACAAGATTTTTCTGAGTCTTTACTGTGAGTGCCCTGAAACACTTTGGAGAATTTAGTAATTACACAAATTTTAAACATCCATCATTTTAATTTTTTTCTCATATTTGGTTTGAGTGTGATGCTATTCCAAGAGATCAGGAGGTAAAACTTAATTTTACATCGTAAATTTCAATAAACTCATCCACGTAATTTTTATTTTGTCTATTTATAGTTGGATTCATGATGTCAAGAAATGTGGATAATTTAAACTCTCTTTTCCAAAACAACTCCTGATTATGGTTGTCCAAGAAGGTACAACCAAATAAAACACAGCATTGCATTCAAATAGAACTCTTCTTGGGCTTCCCAGGAGGCTCAGTGGTACAAATCTGCCTGTCAATGCAGGGGACACAACTTTGATCCCTGATCCGGGAAGATCCTACATGCCTCAGAGCAATTAACCCTATTCACCACAACTATTGAGCCTGTGCTCCAGAGCGGGGAGCTGAAACTACTGAGCCCATGTGACTCAACTACTGAGAACTTCATGCCCTAGAGCCCATGCTCCAAAGCAAGAGAAGCCACAAGAGAAGTTTCAGCATAGCCAAAAATAAATAAATAAATAAAATGATAAAAACAAATAGAACTCTTCTGGTTCAAAATCTCTGGAGATTGGCATTTCTCCAATCTCTAGCTGTAAGTGCATTCATTCACCTGTGATATGAAAGAAACACAAAGTAGATATCTGACATACCTTGCTCTCTGTCCTTGAGACGTATTTTCCCAGCACATAAGCAAAAACCATCTGCTTTGCCATGGAGCCTCTGGTTGGATCTGTAATAGCAGTTGGAACAGGGCACTTGGAGAAAGGGGAGACAGAAGGGGATTTCTCCTTATGAAGACCTGAGTTCAGTGCCGTGAGAAAAACCAGAGAAATTGACATTAAAGCTGACAGGTCTCCTCAAGGAGTGTGTATTGATGGCACAATAATTAAAATCTATTTCTCTTGTTCCCAGTCCAATGGGCCAGAAAATCTTTTTCCTGTTTTAAAACCTTGGGATTTTAAGACAAATTTTAGATTTTAGATTTAAATGGTCAATATAAAGGGAGATTTTTAGCTACTTCATCTATCAGAACTAAAGATCCTGGTACTCAATTTCGTTTATTCACGTCTTGTACTTTACAAAATCAGAATTCTCAATGAATGTTACAAAGGGAGGTCAGATAGTTTAGCTTTGCTACAAGAAACCATTTTAAAATTCTAATTAGATGAAAAGGAATATGGTTTCTTAAATTAAATTCTACAGTCACTTAGGTTTAAAATTTCCCTTCTGTTAAATAACAATAATAAAAACTAAAAAAAGGGAAAAAAAAATATCCTGGTACCCTGTTCTTATTTGTATTGTGTGTGCTTATTCGCTCAGTTGTATCTGATGCTTTTCAGCTCCATAGACTGGGGCCTGCCAGGCTCCTTCGCCCACAGAATTTCCCAGGTAAGAATACTAGAGTGGGTTGCCATTTCCTACTCCAAGGGAGCTTCCCAACCCTACTCCAAGGGAGCTTTCCTACTCCAAGGGAGATCAAACCGGAGTCTCTTGAGTCTCCTGCATTAGCAGGCAGATTCTTTTTTTTTTTTAGCAGGCAGATTCTTTACCACTAGTGCCACCTGGGAAGCCCCTGTCCATATTTACTCCTTCCCAAACACAGGAATAAAAACCTACAGAGATCTTCAGGATAGTAGTTTTTTATTTTTCTGAGAAGCAATGAAGAATATAATTTATAAAAAAATCAAATGATATATTATTAATAATAACTAGTTCTGTCTGTGACTGCCAGTCTCCTGAAATAGCACTTCTAGGCATTTCTGAGCAATGCCCACTTACTAAATCTGATAACCTTCCTGTCCTGCTCACTACTGACGCTTTTATTCTTGAAATGCCTTCCCAGAATGAACCTTCAGTTCTGATCTAAATGGGTCTCCTCACTTTCTCTGCTCACATTGTCCTTGCTTCCTCCCACACCTCTCTGCTAATCTAATGCCCTTTTCAATCCCCTGAAGTCTGAGCCTACCCTTCCGAGAATAGCTCATATGACGATTTTTCCTTGAAGCCTCCCCACCATGGGGACCCTCTTGAATCTCTGTCTCCTGTGGATTACTCTCTTTTTTTTTTGTAATGACCTTTCCCTACAATGTTGTGTTAGTTCCAGGTGTACAGCAAAGTGAATCAGTTATTTGTTATTGTTCAGTTGCTAAGTCATGTCCACCTCTTTGTGACTCTATGGACTGCAGAATGCCAGTCTCCTCTGTTCTTCACTCTCTCCTAGAGTTTACTCAAACTCACGTCCATCGAGTCAGTGATGTTATCTAACCATCTCATCCTCTGCTACCCTCTTCTCTTTTGCCTTCAATCTTTCCCAGCATCAGGGTCTTTTCCAATAGGTCAGCTCTTGGCATCAGGTGACCAAAGGACTGGAATTTCAGCATCAGCATCAGCCCTTCCAATGAATATTCAGGGTTGATTTCCTTTAGAATTGACTGGTTTGATCTCCTTTGTGTCCAAGGAACTCTCATGAGTCTTCTCCAGCACCACAGTTCAAAAGCATCAGTTTGGTGCTCCACTTTCTTTATGGCCCAACTCTCACATCCATACATGACTACTGGAAAAACCATAGCTTTGACTGTACAGGCCTTTGTTGACAAAATGATGTTTCTTCTTTTTATTACACCGTCTACATTTATCATACCTTTCCTTCCAAGGAGCAAGCATCTTTTAATTTCATGGCTGCAGTCACCATCTGCAGTGATTTTGGAGCCCAAGAAAGGAAAATTTGCCACTACATACATCCCGTCTTCTTAAGATTTTCTTCCCATTTAGGTCACCACAGAGCATCAAGTAGAGTTCCACAGTAGGTCACCTGTGGATTACTCTTGCAGATAAAAACTTGTCACTGCTTATTTTGGTTCATAAACAAATATTCTTTTTTAAGTTATCATCTAACATTTTCTATGTGTCCATCATAAAGCCATCTTGTCATGATATTTATTCTCAATTTTCAAAGACCCGTGCAGATGAACGGGTTGTAAAGCGGGAGTTTGTTCTGCAGATGCTGTGCAGTGTACCAGGTGGTGATAAACTGTGCTGCATATTCTTGAAGTCGAAGCCAGCAGGAGCAGAAGAAGGTGTCTTTCCTGAATTAAATGATAGGTTTCTACCTGAAATATTAAAATTAGACATCCAAATCACAATGCAGAAATAAACTAAAACAACTTCAAATTCAAGTCACCTAAAGTTGATATTTCTATAGCACATCTTACTAAAAATATTATATACAGTATATGTCCCTGTGCACACATTTGTATATCTGTATTCCATGATACATGAGGATTCCTTGCCTTGTGATTACTTATTTGTGAAACTCTGCAATTTTCAAATTTCCCTGGATTTTTACTTAAACTAAGTCCTTTTGTGAGCAGCTTGTCAAGTTTACTACTTTTTTCTGGTAAGGGATCTATGTGACTACTCCTGGGCTCAGAAGTAAAACATCTACAAACTTCTGAAGTAAACTGTAATGGTGACAGGTTTTATTCATCTTTCTTGGAAAACTTCTTCCAGAATTTTTCAACCTCTCTCTTACTTTGCTCTCAGGTCATTTCTCTGTATAATATACATAGGACACTTTTATAGTCAGCAGCCATAACTTCTTATATATTTCCCACCAAACAGAAGGTAATATTCAGCCAGTTAGAAAACTTCATCTTAATTTTACCCTTTCCCATGGCCATCTCAGGCAGGGAGTCTGTTTGGCAATTTTTATTTACTGACCTAAGTTACCAGTTTAACAACTTTTTTCCTTGGCAAGTTATAGCACTTGAGCTTGTGTGTGTGTGATTTCAGTGGTTTGCATCATACTACGTTTAAAGTGACAGTATCCCTTTGGGAAACAGAAAAATAGCTGATTTCATCATACTCCAAAACTAAATTACAGATTTCTTTTAAATTTTCTCTTTCCTTCACTTCTCCCAACTTAGCACAATGTTTAAATAGTATAGCGCTGTGCTGGGCTTAATCACTCAGTCATGTCTGGCTCTTTGCAACACCATGGACTGTATGTAGCCTATCAGGCTCCTCTGTCCCTGGAATTCTCTCCAGACAAGAATACTGGAGTGGGTTGCCATTCCCTTCTCCAGGGGATCTTTCCAATCCAGGGATCGAACCCATGTCACCCACATTTCAGGCAGATTCTTTACCAGCCAAGCCACAGCTCCAAGTCAGGGCATTAGTATTACACCTGGCATCTGCCTTCCTTAGGAGGCTTCCTGGTGGCTCTGACAGTAAAGAATCTGCTTTCAATGTGGGAGACCCAGGCTTGATCCCTAGATCGGGAAAAGTCTCTGGAGAAGGGCATGGCAACCCACTCTATTATTCTTGCCTGGAGAATTCCATCTACAGAGGAGTCTGGTGGGCTATGGTCCATGGGGCCACAAAGAGTCAGACACGACTAAACAACTAACACTTTCACACTCAACACACTGTTAGAGAAGAAGTGATAAAGTCTTGTTCCAACAATTCCCAAGAATTAAAACTCTGAAACAACTTCCTGGGCTGGTCTTCTCCTGTTACCCAGACACCTGAACCCAGAAGGAGTTAGGAGGAAATGTCATGATAGAGTTGCTGTATTAGTTATCTACTGCTATATAACAAATTATCCCCAAACTTAAGAGCTTAAAGCAACAAACATTAATTGTTCCACTTAATTTCTGTGGTTAAATAATCCAGGAGTGGCTTAACTGGATGATTCTGGCTTAGGGTCTTAAAAATAAGTTATACACACACACACACACACACACACACACACACACATACACAGATACATATATGTAGTTTTTCCAGCAGTCATGTAGGATATGAAAGTTTTACCATAAAAAAGGCTGAGTGCCAAATAATTGATGTTTTCTTTGAATTGTGGTGCTGGAGAAGACGAGAGTCGCTTGGACAGCAAGGATATTAAACCAATCAATCCTAAAGGAAATCAACCCTGAATATTCACTGGAAGGACTGATGGTGAAGCTGAAGCTCTGGTATTTTGGCTATCTGATGCAAAGAGCTGACTCATTGGAAAAGACCCTGATGCTGGGAAAGACTGAGGGCAAGAGGAGTAGACAGCGGCAGAGGATGAAACAGTTAGACAGCATCACTGACTCAGTGGACATGAGTTTGAGCAAACTCCAGGAGATAGTGAAGGACAGGGAAGCCTGGTATGCTGCAGTCCATGGGGGTGGCAAAGAATTGGACTCTGCCACCCCCATGGACTATAACCTACTGAAATGGGTTGCCATTTCCTTCTCCAGGGGATCATCCTGACCCAGAGATCCAACCCAAGGATCCTGAAGTACCAGCCAGTAAATAATTTGTCTGAATTGCAGGAGCCTTGGGTTGGATCCCTGGGTCATGAAGATCCCCTGGAGAAGGAAATGGCAACCCAGACCAACATTCTTGCCTGGGAAATCTCATGGAGAGAGGGGCCTGACAGCTAAGGTCCATGGGATCCCAAAAGAGCTAGACACCACTTAACAACTAAACAGCAACAACAAAATAGATATGTATATATTATATACATAATTTTATATATTGCAAGAAAGTGAGCATGTTTTATTTTACATGAACATTACATTAATCAGAATGTATCATGTGTTTTGTTATCATTTTAATTGTTTCTAACTTTTTAAAACTATCTTCTGGAATGTGATTCTGGGAAAGGAATTCTAGGACAGTGATCCACTCTGTGTTGCCAACAAAGCAGCATTTAATTTATCTATAATATACATGTAACTATCCCTTATGGTTTAAAGTTCAACATTAGTTAGTTAATCAGTAATCCTAGTTAATGGATAATCCTGATGATGATATCTTATTTGTCCAGTATTTTTTTAAGTTAAAAAAATTATTTTCATGTTTCATTTTTTATTTGATGTCATATCAGGTTTGCTTCCTGTGCCTGGCAAAAAACTTTCATCTTTTTAGGGAGACAATTAAAACTCAGTGAGATGGTTCACTAACTGGAGTCAGACCAGAATAACCATTGCAATTTCTACTCAAGATTTACTTCACATGAGAGTTTATAATTTATAAGCAGGAGGGTTCTATAAAGAAAATGGAATGAATATGAATGCTTTGAAAAGAATCCACTAATGTAACAGTAGGAATATGGAAAACAAGCAAAATGAACTTAAACAAGACATGAATTTACAAAGCAAAATAGGGATGGGGGAAAGGTTTTTTATCCTCAAGGGCCCAAAGAAAAGAAAAAAAATGAAAAAATATCATAAGAACCACAAACAATGATACCGAAGCAACTCAATCCACAGGAAGAAAACAAAAGCAAAACAAGACCTGAGAACTATAAATTAGGATAGGGTGGTCTTATCAAAAGAGGTTGTTTTAATAAGTCATGTTCAGGATGGGAGGAAAGGCTATTAAAATTTCTTCAGACCACCTGGGTTTGCTCCTCCCAGAGAAATGCAGCAACATAGCAAATAATAAAGGGGGAAAAAAACTAATGAAAGTATCAGTGTTAAATCATAGAAGAGATTAAGCAGAGAGCCTTTTAAAAGAAATCGAGAGTCCATAGTTGAAAGTGGAAGAAGATGAAGAAGTACAAAGGGCATAGAACATGAGTCAAAAGTTTGGGGTTCCAGCCCAGTTCTCCCACTCGTTTGGCCTTTGTTGTTGTTCAATTGCTCAATCATGTCCAACTCTTTGTGTCCCCATGGACTGCAGCACGCCAGGCTGCAGAGTAACTGTGTCACCAGGCGACACAGAGTGGACCACTGTCCTAGAATTCCTTTCCCAGAATCACATTCCAGAAGATAGTTTTAAAAAGTTAGAAGGACAGGCTTCCCTGTCCTTCGCTATCTCCCAGAGTTTGCTCAAACTCATGTCCATTGAGCCAGTGACACCATCCAACCATCTCATCCTCTGTCACCCTGTCCTCCTGCCCTCAATTGTTCACAGCGTCAGGGTCTTTTCCAATGAGTTGGTCCTTCGCATTAGGTGAGACATTTACTTCTCTGTGACTTTTTCCCTCAGCTATAAATTGAGATTAGAAAGTCATGGTACAGGAAAGCTCTCTCTTTTTATTTATTTACTTTTGGTTGCATGACTTTTCCATAGTTGCAGTGAGCAGGGGCTTCTCTTCATTGTGGTGTTTGGGCTTCTTGGGCTCTAGGGCACGCAGGCTCAGCAGCTGATGCTCACTAGTGTGGTGCAATGACTCAGTCACTCTGCAGCATGTGGGATCTTCCCGGACCAGGGATGGAACCTGTGTCTTCAGCATTAGCCGGCAGATTCTTTACCACTGGCCACCATGGAAGCTCCTCTTTTGGTATTTTAAACATGTTGCTCTCTGCCAGCTAACTTGTATTGTTTCCAAAGAGAAACCTGGTGTTTCTTTCTACATAACTTGTATCTTTTTTCTGGTTGTTTTTAATCACTTTTTTTTTTTTTTTTTGGTAAAATGATAATGATGTACCTTGGTGCAGTTATTGTATTTCTTGTGCTTGGAATTTGTCAAGCTACGTGAACCTTTGAATTTATAGTCTTCATCAATGTGAAAAAAAAGTTTGACCAATGCTTCTTCAAGTATTTTGTAGATTCCCAATCCTATCTGTTGAGGACTCAAGTTACTTTTACACTAGGCTACTAGAAGATGCTCTAAAGATCACTGATTTTCTGTTCCTTTTTTTCTTAAATTATTTATTAAATCTATGCTTCAGTTTGGATAGGCTCTACTGCTATGCTTTGATGTTCACTAATCTTTTTATTTTAATTTATAAACTGCCATTAATGACATCCAGTACAGATGCTATAGTATTCATCTCTACAAATTCAATTAGGTGTTTTTTAAAAATTTATTTTATGTTTCCACTTAAGTTTTTGAACATATGGAACACAGTTATAATAATTCTTTAAAGTCATTGACTGCTAATCTAACAACTGTAAATTCTGGTTTGGTTTTGATTTATTGATTCAATCTTCATCATCATTGGTCATATTTTCCTGATTCTTTGTATGTGTAGTAATTCTTGATTGGATGCCAGACATTATGAGTTTTGCCTTGTTGGGAGGTGGCTATTTTTATCCTTGTGTATATCCCTGAACTTTGTTTTGGAATGCAGTTAAGATAATTGGAAACACTTTGATCCTTTTAATTTACAATTGTTGGGTGAGACCAGGGCCAAAGGTTAATTAGTCAAAGGCTAATTGTTTTTTACTACTGAGGTGAGATCCTTTTAAGTACTCTACCCAGTGTGCCATAAATTACGAGGTTATCCCAGTGCACCAGGCCTGAGCACTTGTCTCATGCATCTCACCTGGGCTAGTGATCTGTTTCACCATAGATAATATACATGCACTGGGAGGACCCAGAGGAGTCGGGTGGAGAGGGAGGTGGGAGGGAGGATTGGGATGGGGAATACATGTAACTCTATGGCTGATTCATATCAATGTATGACAAAACCCACTGAAATGTTGTGAAATAATTAGCCTCCAACTAATAAAATAAAATTAAAAAAAAAAAATTACGAGGTTATCCAATTTGGCTAATGGGAACAGGCCTAGTTCCTGGCCCTGTGTGAGTTCCTCTAATCCTTTCAGATGGTTAATTCCCAAATCTTGAGTAATTTCGACACACTTATGTAGTGATTTGATCTCTGGTTCCTCTGCCTTTTCTAAATCCAGCTTGTACAACTAGAGATCAAATTGCCAATATCCACTGAATCACAGAAAAAGCAAGGGAATTCCAGAAAAAACATCTGTTTCTGCTTCATTGACTACACCAAAGCCTTTGCTTGTGTGGATCACAACAAACTGTGGAAAATTTTTTAAATGATGGGAACTCCAGACCATTTTACCTGACTCCTGAGAAACCAGGATGAGAAGCAACAGTTAGAACCAGACATGGAACAACGAACTTGTTCAAAACTGGGAAAGGAGTGCATCAAGGCTATATATTTTCACTCTGCTTATTTAATTTATATGCAGAATACATTATGCAAAATGCCAGGCTGGATGAAACTCAGCTGGAATCAAGATTGAACGGAGAAATATCAACAACCTCAGATATGCAGATGACAACACCCCAATGGCAGAAAGCAAAGAAGAACTGAAGAGCCTCTTGATGAAGGTGAAAGAAGAGAGTGAAAAAGCTGGCTTAAAACTCAACATTCAGAAAACTAAGATCATGGCATCTGGTCCCACCACTTCATGGCAAATAGATGGGGAAACAGTGACAGACCTTATTTTCTTGGGCTCCAAAATCACTGTGGATTGTGACTGCAGTCATGAAATTAAAAGATGCTTGCTCCTTGGAAGAAAAGTGATGACAAACTTAGACAATGTATTAAAAAGCAGAGCTATCACTTTGCTGACAAAGGTCTGTAGAGTCAAAGCTGTGGTTTTTCCAGTAGTCATGTATGGATGTGAGAACTGGACCATAAAGAAGGCTGAACACCAAAGAATCGATGCTTTCGAAGTGTGGTTGTTGGAGAAGACTCTTGAGAGTCCCTTGGACGACAAGGAGATCAAACCGTCAATCCTAAAGAAAGTCAACCCTGATACTCATTGGAAGGACTGATGCTGAAACTGAAACTCCAATACTTTGGCCACCTGATGCGAAGAGCCGACTCACTAGAAAAGACCTTGATGCTGGGAAAAATTGAAGGCAGGAGGAGAAGGGGGCTATAAAGGATGATGGTGGTTAGATAGCATCACTGACTTGATGGACATGAATTTGAGCAAACTCTGGTAGATAGTGGAGGATAGAGGAACCTGGCTTGCTATAGTCCATGGGGTCGCAAAGAGTTAGACATAACTTAGTGACTGAACAATAAACAATTGTTTAAGCTATCATTATTTTCTGTGCCTGTCTGATTTTTCTTTCTATCTGCATTCCTTCACTTTCTTAATTAGTAACTGTTGAATCTGCGCTTTGGAACTTAATGAAGGGCCTGGAAACTAAAGCCTCTTTCTACAAACAAGAAACAGGGGAAACAGAGGGACTTGTACCCAAGAGGGCCCTGCAGGGTCCTGCTCAATTTTGATACAATTTACAAATATTTTTCTCCCATTCTGTGGGGTTTTTTTTTTTTCGCTCTCTTTATAATGCCCTTTGAAGTACAAAATGTTTTTTTAATTTTGATGAAATTAAAAGTCTGACTTGTGTACTTTTTTCTTTTGTTGCTTGTGATTTTGGAGTCATATCTAAGAATCCACTGCCAAACTGAAGTCATCAAAATTTACCCCTATGTTTTCCTCTAAGAATTTTATAGGTTTATCTCTTATATATAGATCTTTAAAGCATTTTGAATTAATTTTTGTATATTGTGTGAGTTATGGGTTCAATTTCCTTCTTTTGCTTGTGGCCATCCAGTTTTCCAGTATCATTTATTGACGAGACTATTCTTTCACTATTGAATGATCTTGGCACATTTGTTGAAAATCAACTGACATTATGACATATCTCCAAAGAAGACATACAGATGGCTAACTACACATGAAAAGATGCTCAACATCACTCATTATCAGAGAAATGCAAATCAAAACCACAATGAGGTGCCATTACACACCAGTCAACATGGCTGTTATCCAAAAGTCTACAAGCAATAAATGCTGGAGAGGGTGTGGAGAAAAGGGAACCCTTATACACTGTTGGTGGGAATGCAAACTAGTACAGCCACTATGGAGAACTGTGTGGAGATTCCTTAAAAAACTGGAAATAGAACTGCCATATGACCCAGCAATCCCACTCCTGGGCATACACACCAAGGAAACCAGATCTGAAAGAGACACGTGCACCCCAGTGTTCATCGCAGCACTGTTTATAATAGCCAGGACATGGAAGCAACCTAGATGCCCATCAGCAGACAAATGGATAAGGAAGCTGTGGTACATATACACCATGGAATATTACTCAGCCATTAAAAAGAATTCATTTGTATCAGTTCTAATGAGATGGATGAAACTGGAGCCCATTATACAGAGTGAAGTAAGCCAGAAAGAAAAACATCAGTACAGTATACTAACGCATATATATGGAATTTAGAAAGATGGTAACGATAACCCTATATGCAAGACAGAAAAAGAGACACAGATGTATAGAACAGACTTTTGGACTCTTTGGGAGAAGGCGAGGGTGGGATGATCTGAGAGAACAGCATGAAAACATGTATATTATCAACTGTGAAACAGATCGCCAGTCTAGGTTGGATGCATGAGGCAAGTGCTTGGGGCTGGTGCACTGGGATGACCCAGAGGGATGGGATGGGGAGGGAGGTGGGGGGGGCGGGTTGTTCAGGATGGGGAACACATGTAAATCCATGGCTGATTCATGTCAATGTATGGCAAAAACCACTACAATATTGTAAAGTAATTAGCCTCCAACTAATAAAAATAATTGGGAATAAATAAATAATAAAATAAAATAAAAACCTCAAAAAAAAAAAAAAAAGAAAAAGAAAATCAACTGACATTAGATATATGGGTGTGACTAAGAATTCTGTGATTAAGACAATAGCTTCCAGAGTGTGTATGCCCTTGATCTGCTAGAATACAGAAAGTGAAAGTGAAGTCGCTCAGTCGTGTCTGACTCTTTGTGACCCCATGGACTGTAGCCTACCGGGCTCCTCTGTCCATGGGATTTTCCACGCAAGAGTACTGGAGTGGGTTGCCATTTCCTTCTCCAGGGGATCTTCCCAACCCAGGGATTGAACCCAGGTCTCCTGTACTGCACGGCAGACACTTTACCGTCTGAGCCAAAATACAGAAAGAAGTTATTAAAATGATCTGTTAGGATACAGAAATAAATTATTAAAATTATATATGGTTTAATTTAGTATATAATTTACACATATGGGCTTTCCAGGTGACAATGTGGTAAAGAATCAACCTGCCAATGCAGGAGACATGAGTTTGAAAGATTACCTGGAGGAGGAAATGGCAACCCACTCCAGTATTACACAATATATAAATTAAAATTATCTATCCTTAACAAATTAATCTTTTTAGTCTTTGTTGTTGTTGTTGTTCAGTCACTCAGTCATGTAAAACTTTTTTGCCACCCAATGAACTGCAGCCCTCCAGGCTCCCCGTCCATGGGATTCTCCAGGCAAGAATACTGGAGTGGGTAGCCATTCCCTTCTCCAAGGGATCTTCCCAACCCAGGGATCAAACCCATGTCTCCTGCATTGGCAGGCAGATTCTTTACAACTTAGCCGCTAGGCGAGCCTAACACAAACTCCACTGAGTAAATCTGAAGATCTAGTTGGCTTTGTTCAATGATTCACCAGCAGCACCCCATCTAATGGAGAGAAAGACTCTCTCTGGAGTTGTACAGAATGGGAGGTTTTTATAACCAGAAGAATGGGACAAGATGGGATTATTTTAGGCCAAGCCATCTTCTTTTGTGGAGAAAGGAACAAAACAGCTTTTATTATTCATTCTTCCTCTGGGGGTGGGATGTGGGTAGGTAGAGGGCCCACCAGAATATCTCACTGGTATTGATCAGAAAACCCCAGACTGGTCCATTAAGATGACATTCCTGGGGAAAGCTGAAACTAAAATTGGGTCAGGTATTAAATCTAGGTTTGGTATCCTGGGCTTTAGTAAAAGTGACGCCACTTTGGGCCCTGGTTTTCTCTTTAACGACTTTGTCAACTGACCCTGTGATATACCTTTTATTTTACTTTCTGTATGTTGTGACATATCACAATATATTTACTACAGGATGCCATGAACATGATTCATCTTTTCTTTTTTAAAGAATTTTCAGTGATAGGCCCTATACAATATTTTGTATTGAGAAGGAAAGGCAAAGAGCAATTTTCAGATACCATGCAGAGTTTCACTAGCATAATCTTTCTCAATCTTTTCCCTCTGGAGGAACTCTTGATATAATTTTCAGGTCTCAGAGAATGCCTATGCAATTTTTTTTTTTTTCCTTACAGCTCCCAGGTGGCTCAGTGGTAAAGAATTCACCTGCCAGTGCTGGAGATGCAGGAGAAGTGGGTTTGATCTCAAGGTTGGGAAGATCCCCTGGAGTAGGAAATGGCAACCCACTCCAGTATTCTTGTCTGGAAAATTCAATGGACAGAGGAACCTGGCAGGCTCTAGTCCATAGAGTCCCAAAGAGTTGGACATGACTGAGTCACTGAGCAGGCACATATAGTACATTAGCATTGAAACAGGAAGGAAGCGGGCAGGGCACAAACATTAAAAGAATGGCATAGCCCAAGGACATAACGTAAACTGATTAGAGCCAAATGGGTCCAAGATGGTGGATGAGTCAACTTCCATTAAACTCTGAGCCTCAGTATTTGCTCATTGTAACACATCAGCTAAATGACGTATCCACAGGTGCCATGACAGTTCCAAGGCTGACCATCAAAGGCCAAAAAGTGAGTGGCAGCCCAACCCCTGGAAATCTCCATCCCCTCCCCAAAATAGTTTGAATAACCCTCCCAGTCATTGTGTGTGTGCTTAGTCGCTCAGTTGTGTCCGACTCTGCAACCCCATGGACTGTAGCCTGCCAGGGGGCTGTCCATGGGGATTCTCCAGACAAGAGTACTGGAGTGGGTTGCCATGCCCTCTTCCAGGGGATCTTCCCAACCTAGGGATCAAACCCAGGTCTCCCGAATTGCAGGTGGAGTCTTCACCATCTGAGCCACCAGAGAAGCCTAGTCATTAGCCTATGAAATTACCCAGCCCATAAAAGCTAACCACACCATCTTTCAAGGCCACTCTCTCCTTCTGAAATTACCCACACTCTGTTTGTATCTCTAAATAAATCCACTTCTTACCTATCACTTTGTCTCTCACTCAATTTTTCCACGACAAAACATCAGGAATCTGAGCTTCTTTAAGTCCCGAAACCAAGTGTGTGATCTCAGTTAGAAGATCATGGATTTTGACAGCCTTTGAGTCCCAAATTGGATTTTGGCCAGGTTCAATCCTGGCCAACTAGGTTCAAGTCCCAGTATGAGTTACACAGTTTCAGCATGATCAGTAAATTGTAGATACAACAATCCAGTAATAACTTCCAATGATTTTTTTGAGTAGAGAATAAATACTTTTCTGAGGATCCATTTATTTTAACTAACTGATTAGGCTACTATTTTGTGTGGTTCTTCCTACTGGCCAAAGATGTTAACTCATAATACCTACTTGATTTTTTATCTTAACCAACTATTCGGAAATTCTTATCAGAAATTCCTACTAAACGATATTCTAGTGAGTTTAATATGTCACACATATGTGCAAGAGTGTTTGCTTTCCTCACTTAAAGTTTCTTTTAACAATGACTTTGAAAAAGAATCACATAGCTAAAATTAGCTTACTTTTCCTGAAATCTATCTCCTTATTGCCTTGTCATAAATATTTAAAACTCATGAGGCAAATATAATATATTTTTGTTGAATAACTAGCTTAATACAAAATGAAATTTAATTTTTTAAAGGGGAGAGTAGATTTAATTTATGTAAAGATCATATATTAATTTTAATTAATATTATTTACAACATGGAATTTATTGACAATGCTGAAAAGTTACAAAAATTATAAACCATGCAATATGAATAAAAATATGACCTAAGAGGGAATTCCCTGGTGGTCCAATGGTTAGGACTCTGTGATTTTACTACCAGGGCCTGGTTTCAATCCCTGGTTGGGGAACTAAGATCCCACAAGCCATGTTGCATAGCCAAAAAAAAAAAATTATGACCTAAGACAGCTTGATTCAGCACTATATGAAGGGATTTCCTAACTGAGTGACATCAAGCTCCCATACCGGCCTAGCAACTGCAAAATTACAACATGTATACTAATTGCATGATCTCTTTTATCAGACTATATAAAAGCATTAAAACTATGAAATTAAAGCTAAAGAATGAGATTTACCTTTTAATTGAAATGTGCCTTTTTTTTTTTTTTTTGCTGGTCCAACACAGATATTTCATTTTCAACTGAAATGAGACAATTTCTGACACTGGTTAAATACGCAAAGCTTATCTACACATTTAAGAGAAGTTAAACACTTCAGCAAAATGATCATTGTTTTCCCATGAATGAAAAGTGAAAGTGAAAGTCATTCAGTCTTGTCTGACTCTTTGCTACCCTGTGGACTATACAGTCCATGGAATTCTCCAGGCCATGGAGTGGGTAGCCTTTCCCTTCTCCAGGGGATCTTCCTGACCCAGAATCGAACCCGGGGCTCCTGAATTGCAGGCGGATTCTTTATCAACTGAGCTATCAGAAAAGCCCCCTTCCCATGAATCAGTTCAGTTCAGTTGCTCAGTCGTGTCCGACTCTTTGCGACCCCGTGAATCGCAGCACGCCAGGCCTCCCTGTCCATCACCAACTCCCGGAGTTTACTCAAACTCATACCCATCAAGTCGGTGATGCCATCCAGCCACCTCATCCTCTGTTGTCCCCTTCTCCTCCTACCCCCAATCCCTCCCAGTATCAGGGTCTTTTCCAATGAGTCAACTCTTTGCATAAGGTGGAGTTTCAGCTCAGCATCAGTCCTTCCAATGAACACCCAGGACTGATCTCCTTCAGGATGGACTGGTTGGATCTCCTTGCAGTCCAAGGGACTCTCAAGAGTCTTCTCCAACACCACAGTTCAAAAGCATCAATTTTTTGGCGCTCAGCTTTCTTCACAGTCCAGCTCTCACATCCATACATGACCACTGGAAAAACCATAGACTTGACCAAATGGACCTTGGTTGGCAAAGTAATGTCTCTGCTTTTTATTTTTTATTTA
Source organism: Muntiacus reevesi (assembly GCF_963930625.1). Lineage (NCBI taxonomy): Eukaryota > Metazoa > Chordata > Mammalia > Artiodactyla > Cervidae > Muntiacus > Muntiacus reevesi. The sequence continues at coordinate 55,706,124 of NC_089251.1, read as the reverse complement.
TTTATTTATTTTTTGTCTCTGCTTTTTAATATGCTATCTAGGTTGGTCATAACTTTCCTTCCAAGGAGTAAGTGTCTTTTAATTTCATGGCTGCAGTCACCATCTGCAGTGATTATGGAGCCCCAAAAAATAAAGTCTGACACTGTTTCTACTGTCTCCCCATCTATTTCCCATGAGGTGATGGGACCAGATGCCATGATCTTAGTTTTCTGAATGTTAAGCTTTAAGCCAACTTTTTCACTCTCCTCTTTCACTTTCATCAAGAGGCTTTTCAGTTCCTCTTCACTTTCTGCCATAGGGTGGTGTCATCTGCCTATCTGAGGTTATTGATATTTCTCCCAGCAATCTTGATTCCAGCTTGTGCTTCTTCCTGCCCAGCGTTTCTCATGATGTACTCTGCATATAAGTTAAATAAGCAGGGTGACAATATACAGCCGTGACGTACTCCTTTTCCTATTTGGAACCAGTCCGTTGTTCCAAGTCCAGTTCTAACTGTTGCTTCCTGACCTGCATACAGGTTTCTCAAGAGGCAGGTCAGATTCCCATGAAAAGTGGGGTCCTATTTTTTCAAAGGAATCCAGAACTTGTAAACTTCATTTAAGTATACAGACTGTAGTTCAAAAAGTCCTTCTCTCTCTTTTTTTTTTTTAATCTATTAAAGTGGACTTTAGTATTTATTTATATTGTTTTATTTGACTGCATCATGTCTTAGTTGTAGCATTCAGGATCTTTCCATGAGCAGGCTCGGTAGTTGCCAAGTGCAGGCTTAGTTGCATATGGGATCTTGGTTCCTCTACCAGGGATGGGAATCCCTGCCATAGAGGGCAGATTCTTAACACTGGTTAAGGGATTAAGTGGTTTAAGAGAAGAGAAGGGAGACCAGCGAAGTCCTCTTTCTCTTCCCTCAAAAGTACAGTTCTCAGGCTGAGCAAAAGATTCAAGGAGTATGAGTTGCTCAAGTCATACCTTATGCATACAAGGACTGTCTGTGCTGCATACTCATATTCATTCATGTCTGAATCTCTTCGACCACGTGAACTATAGCCCATCAGGTTCCTTTGTTTATGGGACTTTTTAGGCAAGAATACTGAAGTGAGTTGCCATTTCCTTCTCCAGGGGATCCTCCCAACTCAGGGATTTGAACTGGCTTCTCCTGTGTCTTCTTCATTGCAGGTGGATTCTTTACTGGCTGAGTCATCAGGGAACCCCAAAACAGGGACTGTGATTCAGTGAGATTCTGTGGTTTTGCCAAGTGGTTTTCAATAAGATGTGAGGCTTGCAGAGACCCTTCCTCACCTTCAAACCTAATCAACAGTGGAAACACGTCAATATTTCCCTTTGGAACATAATTTGTCAAATTTTCATTTCTTTTCAATCTAAGAACCTATCTCTTGAAGTCAAAATGTTTTCTCTGGGATTTTATGATTCATCTTTTAACCTAAACTCTTGCTGTGTATTCTTTCTCTGCTAAGCCACTAAATTCCTGTTGGTAGCAGATTTATGTGCTCTTTATCCAGATGTTCACGCAGTTTAAAAATTATTCTCAAGTGAATTATTCTCTTTTTAATAAAGTTGGTGGTTTTTGTCACATCGTCTAGACTTTTAATATTTCTTCTTTAACAGGCTTTGACATCAGCATCTCTCTATGGAGAAAAACAATATGTTGAGAACAAAGTCAGAATTTTCTTTGCTCATTAGAGGCAAAGCCTTTCCTGGAGACAACCGTTGATGGGCCCAGTCATTACAAATGTTCGCACAGTTCTTCAGGTACAAAGACAAAACATTATAAATATGTTGGCCTTGACTTGTTTAGGGAGCTCTTTGCAGCAGCAGCAAAAAAAAAAAAAAGCTAATTTTCATCATTATTTATAAATCTTACAAATGTTGTGCTAAGACATTTATTGGTAAAATCTACTGACTCATCAACCTGGCTAGACAAGCAATTGTTGTTCAGTTTATCACATAAAACTTTGTTGGCATAATATTACATGTCACTAATATGTTGACTGATTATACTGTTGGATGATTTTTCCTTTTCTGGATAATAAATAAAGGCTACTAAATAATGTTATTCCTGAGCATTTTTACCAATTGTGACTTTTTTCTTTCTTATCTTTATTGAAATATAGTTAATTTATAATGTTGTGTTAGTTTTCAAGTGTACAGCAAAGTAATTCAGATATACATATATGTATATATGCATGTGTGTATATAAATATATATAAATCTTTTCCATTATAGGTTATTACAAGATATTTAGTATAGTTCCCTGTGCTGTACAGTTGGTTCTTGTTGTTTATCTATTTTGTACATAGTAGTGTGTATATGGGAGAAGGTAATGGCAACCCACTCCAGTACTCTTGCCTGGAAAATCCCATGGACAGAGAAACCTGGTAGGCTGCAGTCCATGGGGTTGCTAAGAGTCGGACAAGACTGAGCAACTTCATTTTCACTTTTCACTTTCATGCATTGGAGATGGAAGTGGCAACCCACTCCAGTGTTCTTGCCTGGAGAATCCCAGGGATGGGGGAGCCCAGTGGGCTCCTGTCTGTGAGGTCGCATAGAGTTGGACACAACTGAAGTGACTTAGCAGCAGCAGCAGCAGCAGTGTGCATATGTTAATCCCAAATTCAGTACCCCCTTTGGTATCCATAAGCTTGTTCTCTATGTCTGTGAGTCTATTTCTGTTTTATAAATAAGTTCATTTGTATCACTTTTTTAGATTCCACATATGAATAATATCATATGATATTTGTCTTTCTGTATCTGACTTACTTCACTTAATATAAATTCTAGGTCCATCCATGCTGCTGCAAATGGCATTATTTGATTCCTTTTCATGGCTGAGTAGTATTCCATTGTATATATGTATCATATCTTCTTTATTAATTAATCTGTCAATGGACATTTACATTGCTTTCATGCTTGGCTATTGTAAATAGTGGTGCAACGCATACTAGGGTGCATGTATCTTTTCAAATTAGAGTTTTTTCTGGCTATGTGTACAGAAGTGGAATTGCAAGATCATATGGTAACTCTATTTTCAGTTTTTTAAGGGCCCTCGATACTGTCCTCTGTAGCTGCTGCACCAATTTACATCCTACCAACAGGGTAGGAGTGTTCCTTTTTCTCCACACTCTCGTTAGCATTTATTATTTGTAGACTACTTTTTGGCTGCACTGGGTCTTTGTTGGGGTGAGCAGGGGCTACTCTCCAGTTGTGGTTCACAAACTTCTTGTTCCAGTGGCTTCTCTTGTTGAGTATGGGCTGTAGGGCCAGTGGGCTTCAGCAGTTGCAGCACATGGGCTCTAGGGCATGGGCTCAGTAGTTGGGGCATACTGGCTTAATTCCCTGCAGCATGTGGAATCTTCCTGGACCACCAAGAAAATTATTTGTAGACTTTTTTTTTTTAAAGCCAAGCTCTCCTTAAAAAAAAAGAAATATATATATATATATATACACACACTCATATATATACACATACACACACATTATTTATTTTTGACTGCTCTGGGCTTCCTCTAGTTGCAGCAAGCAGGGCCTACTCTTCCTTGTGGCGTGCGGGCTTCACATTGTGGTGGCTTCTATTGTCGTGGATCACAGGCTGTACAGCAAGCGCTCAATAGTTGTGACTTAGTTGCTCCTGCTTGTGCAGTCCTTCCAGATCAGGAATCAAACCTGGGTCTCCTGCATTGACAGGCAGATTCTTATCCACTGTGCCACCACGGAAGTCCTATAAACATTTTGATTGGGCCATTCTGATGTGAAGAGCTAACTCACTGAAACAGATCCTGACTCTGGGAAAGATTGAGGGCAAGAGAAGAAGAGAGTGACAGAGGATGAGATGGGTGGATGTCATCACCAACTTAATGGTGGTGAGTTTGAGCAAACTCCAGGAGATAGTCAAGGACTAGGAAGCCAGGTATGCTGCAGTCCATGGGGTCGAAAAGAGGTACAAGTTAGTGACTGAACAACAACAGTTCTGACCAGTGTGAGAATTGTTTTGATTTGCATTTCTCTAATAATTAGCAATATTAATTTTCTTTTCATGTGACTGTTGGCTATCTGTATGTCATCCTTGGAGAAATGTCTATTTAGGTCTTCTGCCCTGGGTTGTTTTGTTTGTTCTGTTTTGATACTAAGCTGTATGTGCTGCTTTGTTGCAAATATTTCCCCCAGTTTGTAGATTGTTTTTTCATTGTGTCTATTGTTTGCTTTGCTGTTCAAAAGCTTTTAAGTTTAGTTAGATACCATTTGTTTGTGACTTTTTTTAAACAACAGTTTTACTCTGTTTCAAGATTCTAATAGCCACATAAAATAATCAGCCACCTTACTTGTCAAAATGACTGGGATGTGGAGTTATGTGTCTTTGCAATTTGCAGGGACACATTGCTTACTTTGTAAGCTGTTTAATGTAGTGCACAAAGGAATAGAACAAAATGAGTTCATTGTCCTCAGGTACGATGAGATGCTTCAAAAGACTGAAATTTTCATCATGAACTCAATCTGAATTTTTCTCTTCTATCTCACACCTTGTCTTTAAAAGCCATCATGTTAGAAACCACATATGTTTAAAAGCACCAACACTAATAAAATATGAAATGGTGCTGTGCTAAGTCGCTACAGTTGTGTCTGACCCTTTTCGACCCTGTGGACTGTAGTCCTCTGTCCATGGGATTTTACAGGCAAGAATACTGGAGTGGGTTGCCATTTCCTTCTCCAGGACATCTTCCTGACCCAGGGATTGAACTCAGGTCTCCTGTGTCTCCTGCACTGGCAGGCAGATTCTTCACCACTGAGTCACTTGGGTAGAGCATAACAAATAACTTTGTGAGAAAAATTACTCCAAATGTTAAATTTTCACTACACAATTCACTAACTAAACAACCCATGCTTTCAGTGATTATAGTTTATGAGTTAGTGGAATAAATAATAGCAATGTTATAAGAAATAGGAGGGAGGCATTGATAATACTGTTATGAAATACTTGCACTACCCATGAGCATTAGAGTGAATTAGCTGTAAATGTAGATTGCAAACACTAAGGAAAATACTTAAATATATTTTTAAACAAGTGTAATTAATAGACCAAGAGAGGAGACAACAAGGAACCATATAAAATGCTCAGTTAAAACGAGAGAAGGCAGAAATAAGGGCTTGGAAGACAACAGAGGCGCTGGATCCGAAGTGCGATCCCTAGGGAGCAGTCCAGGAGGGGATGGCTTCGCCCCATCTGCGCTTGGTACTCAGATCTCTATCAATTAAAAAAAGCAAAAACAAAAGTGACGTTGGCCTCAATAATGTCATCTTTCTTTTTATCTGTAACTGAACTTTCCAAAAGGAAAGTCTAATTACTGTCCTCGGTTTTCTCAGCTTGCTGCAATCTGGCACCTGCTCCTATCACTCCTTTGAAACTGCTATGGCAAGCTCACCAACGATCTAACTTCCAAATCCAAAGTTACTATGCAGTCTTTATCTCATCTACCTCTCTGAGATACCCTCTTTTTTGAATTTTCAACCCCTGGACTTCTGAGAACCACAACTTTCCCATTTATCTCAGACCTCTCATCTTGGGCTTCTTCTTTGGCTTCCCTTCTCCCTGCCTGTCCATCCACCTCAACTACTATTCTAATTAACCTTGTCTGTCTTCCAGGTTCTTCTTCCTCCTATGCACTGGTGATCTCCCAAATAAATCTCTGCCTCTAGCAGGACCACTTCCAGATCTCTAGACCCACATGAATAGTGAAAGTGAAAGTCACTCAGCCGTGTCTGACCCTTCGCAATCCAGGCCAGAACACTGGAGTGGGTAGCCCATTCCCTTCTCCAGGGGATCTTCCCAACCCAGAAATCCAACCAGGGTCTCCTGCACTGCAGGCGAATTCTTTACCAACTGAGCTACCAAGGAAGCCCATCTAGACCTGCATAACCAGTTGACAAATAGTCTTCTCCACCTGGATGCTCTACGGGTATCTCAAATTCAATAAATCCAAATTAACTCATTATCTTTCCTGTGGTGCTGTATCCTCCTCCCCATCTGCCTTCCTTGCCTTGTCAATGCATCTACCGCCATTTTAGTTATCCAGCAGTTAGCTCGTCTCACTTCCTCATGCCCCAAAGATCAACACCTAATAAGTTCTGTTGCTGCTTTGTTAGTTCAGGCCCAGCTCACTTCTTACCCATGCTATTGCCATGTCTTCTGCCTAGAAATCTGCCTTCAGACTTTTCCTCACACCATCCATTCTCCTCCCTACTGGCAAGGACACTTTTCTAACATTCAGGGTTGATAAGTTTCTTCTCTTGCTTCAAATCCCTCAGTGACTTCCCTCTGTCCATGGCACATCGTTCATGTTCCTTAGCACCTCTCAAAGGTCCTTCATAAAACACTTTGTTTAATAGCACCAAACTGAAGTTACTGAACTGTCCATCAGATGAAGAATAAATAAGGAAATTGCAGCATACTCAAAGGAAAATATTACCAATGGACAAGCATGAACCACTGCCATACACAATAAGAACAAGAATGAATTTCACAGATATAATATTGAGCCAAAGAAGGCAGACATAGGAAAGTACAATCCACATGATTCTATTTATATGAAATTCAAGATTAGATAAATCTATGGTGATGAAAATCAAAGTAGTGATTACTTCTGAGGGTGGTTTGACTGGAAAGGAGCACAAGAGATACATGGGGAGCTGGAAATGTTCCAAATCTTCATCTGGGGGTTGAAGGAAAGTTACAGGGCTCAAAATAGCCTGGAGTTAAAACTCCCCTCTTGGTCCTCCCCACCATTCTATGCAAAACAAAGAACTCTCTCACGGGGGAAAAAAAAAAAGACTTTAGGGTGATTACACCCAGCCTTCCAGCCGGTTGGAAAAGAACAGGCCCCCTTAAGACAGTAGCTTTCTATACACATGCCTATGTATACTTACTCTTTACTTGGGTCAGTGCAGCAGCTCACTAATCTGACTGCTGCACCTTCTCGCCTCATTAAATGTGATCTGTTCCTGTAAAGTGCCGGCCTCATTCTTTTTCTGAACCTCGCCTTTTCTAACTCCCTTACCCTACAGGGGTGATTACATGAACTCTGTCTAACTCCCTTACCCTACAGGGGTGATTACATGAACTCTGTCTATCTCTCTATATCTGTAAATATTAATCAAGGTTTGCATGCTTAGTTGCATATATGTTACATCTTAATTTTTAAATTGCTGAGAATTTCCTGGTTGTTCAGTAGTTGGTACTCAGGGCTTTCACTGCCGTGGCCCAGGGTTCGGTCCCTGGGAACTAAGATGCCACAAAATGAGAGGCGAGGCCAAAAAAATTTTTAAGCAATCAAAATTGCTAAATTTTTAGAAACTTTGCTAACTGGGTATGGGGAGATGAATATATTGCTGGCTGCACAGTAAATTGATAACCATCTTTTAAAAAGCAGTCAGTCAAAAAAATAAAAATAAAAAATATATAACAGTCGGTCAATATGTAGTGAGAATTAATACTTTACATCATTTTACCCACTAATTCCACTTTAGTTTTAAAAAAAAAAAACCCTAAGAAAATAACAAGCAAAAAAAATTAGAGACCAGTTGCAAAAAGATTCTTGGAACAGTATTATCCATAAAAATGGAAAGCTGTATACACACCAAAAGTCCAATTATTGGGAAAAGGTTAAGTAAACAGTGGTAAAGGAATACCATAGAATTGTGTATAAGCATATAAAATATCTTACAACTTGTTCAAATACATACAAAATTATACCCCCAAAAATGATAATTCCAAAATTAAAATGCAAATTTAATGTACCAAGTTATATCAGTTATCTATATTCCATTTAAATTACCTAGAATTTAGTGGGTTTTTGGGCACAACCTGTGACTTGCAGAATTTTAAGTTCCCCAGCCAAGGATTGAACCTACGACCTCAACACTGGCCACAGAGAGTCCTAACCACCAGACCATCAGGGAAATCCCTAAAATTTAGTGGTTTAAAGCAACCATTTTTATTTGCTCACACACTTGGTCTGGGTTAAGCTGCATGGGATTTTAGCTGGCCTGGCCGGGGATCACACTTGTGACTGCAGTTATCTGGCAGCTCAGCTGGGGCCTGACAGTCTCAGTTTCATCCACATGGCTGGATTTCGGAGTTGGGTAGAGGGTAGGCTGCAAGGAGGCTTGATCAAGCTTCTCTATAGGATGGTAGCAACATGGCAAGAGCAGAAACCACAAATCTCAGGACTTCCCTAGTGGTCCAGTGGCTAAGAATCTGCCTTCCCCCCAAAAAAAGAATCTTCCTTCCAATGCAGGAGCTGTGTATTTGATCCCTGGTCTGGAAACTAAGATCCCATGTGCCCTGGGGCAACTAAGCCCTCAGGCCACAATGAAGAACCTGCAAGCCAAAATTTTAAATAATAATAATAACCTTGCCTCATTTCATTAAAAAAGAAAGAAGAAACTGCATTCTCTTGTTGCTCAAAGTTAGTCACAAGGCTGGAAGAGATTCAAGACAGGAGGAAATAGATTCCATATCTTTATGGAAGAACATCTAGGTCGCACTGCAAAGAGTGTTATAAACAGGGAGGATGGAGTTTGTGGTCATTAAACAACTTCCACACCAATGATTCACAGCCAGTTCCACAAGAAACATATTAATCATGTGTTTGTACATTGATACGGATAGAAGAAACCTCCAAAAAGCTGTAGCAAGCTGTTTTATATATATGATTTTTTTCCTGTAAAGTTGTTAGCCATTAAAATAAATAACTAAGAAATTTACATACCAAAATATATTCGTTTGACCACATTAAATGAGAACACAGAAGACCATTTTGTGCACAAGCAGTGCTCATAAAAGACAGCAGACAAGTAACTCCAGCATTCTAGATTCTATTAATATATTTAATGACAGCAGATATGGCAGGGACTGAATAGGCTTTCCAGGAAGCTTCAAAGATTTTTTGAAAGATTTCCTCATCAGGGTACTTGGACTAGTCTATTTTTATAAAGATAATACCACAGTTTATGACAGTTTATGCTGCACAACTGTTCAAGAGCAAAGGTTTCGATTTCACCTAGGACTTCTTAGTAGCACTGCCCTACACTAGCAAAACAGGTCCTCCACCCATTATTTTGGATTGCTTCCACTCAGTGAACATGTGTCCTCACATTCTTATTTCGAAAAACTTTGCGTTTTACATCCATACTCATTTGATACCCATTAATGTATTTCTTTCACCATTTTGCTCTGATTTTTACTTGCATAGATGCCTAGGATTTCTCCTAGTATAAGGATATTGTTGTTTAGTTGCTAAGTTGTATCCAACTCTTTTGCGACCCTGTGGACTGTAGCCCTCCAGGCTCCTCTCTGTCCATGGGATTTCCCAGGCAAGAATACTGGAGTGGTTTGCATTTCCTCCTCCAGGAGATCTTCCTGACCCAGGGATCAAACCCACATCTCCTGCATTGGTAGGTGGATTCTTTACTGCTGAGCCACTTGGAAAGCCCACGATATAAGGATGTACAGCCCCTAAAACTTAGTATTAACTGAACTGAACTTGTGTCTTCTCAGAGCTGCTGCCCTTTCTGCCCTCCTGGGTTAACAGCATCCTAATCATTGTAGGCATATCCAGGCTCAAAACTCTGGACTTACCTCTATTTTCTTCCTCTCCCTCTCCTCCTAGCTGCCTTCCTCAGCCAGCTGGGTTGACCTTTGAAAAGCCTCTCCTGACTGCTTCCATTCTATTCCTCAGGGCCCTATCAAACTCTTGTGCAATTAGAACTGCCTCTCATTTCTTCATGTTTTTTTCTCCCACACCTCACGCTGACATCTCCTTTATTTTTATAAAATAGACCAGTCCAGGTTACCTGATGAGGAAATTCAAGTACTACTTGTCTTCTAGATTATAGACTGAATGGGGATATTTACCTCCTTCCCTGCCCTTAGCAGCCGAGGCTTTGTGAAATAAAAGATTGGACACCAGGTATGAATTCTTGGAGAGTCAGGAGGCGAGTCTGAGGGTTGGTTGCATGCATCTAAGGTTATGGAGTCTCCTCTATGGCTCAGCGGGTAAAGAGTCCACCTGCAGTGCAGTAGACACAGGAGACATAGGTTCAACCTCTGGGTCAGGAAGATCTCCTGAAGAAGCAAATAGCAATTCACTCCAGTATTCTTGCTTGAAAAATCCCATTGACAGAGGAGCCTGGTGGGCTACCATCCACAGGGCCGAGACAGACATGACTGAGCAACCAAACGCACAGCACAGGGTTATGGGGTAACGCTTTGTGGATCAAAATGTCGTCTACAGACCTGCAGAAACAGCAGCTGGTGGGAGTCTGCAAAAAATGCAGAATTTCAAGTGCTACTCCAGACCTACTCCAGAGTTAGAATCTGCATCCTAGCAATACCTTGTGATTTGCATGCACACTAAGGTTTGGGAAGCGTTCTAAGATCTAGACCCCTTGGGCACCACTGTAATCCTGTTGGCCTCACATCTTACCCTAGTAGAGACTCCTGGAACTTAGTTTTGCAAAGTAGTGTAGTCCATGTGAGGTTGCCTGCTCTCAGACAGAGCCAGCTTCATGGGTCTGAGACAGATCTGTGCACTCACACGCAGAAGGGCCCCACACTGGGGTCTAATGCTTTGCTGCCACCATCTTGAAATTCTCAACAATTTTTGAACAAAGGACTCTGCATTTTCATTTGGCACTGAGCCCTGCAAATTATGTAACTGGTCCTGCTCCAGGATAGGAATAAACAGAAAAGTCTGACCACAGGTTGAGTGATTTCTCTTTGGTGGTGGTGGTTAAGTCGCTAAGTCATGTCCAACTCTTGTAACTCCATGGATTGCAGCCCACCAGGCTCCTCTGTCCATGGGATTTTCCAGGCAAGAATACTGAGCGGGTTGCCATTTCTTTCTCCAGGGGATCTTCCCAGCCCAGGGATTGAACCCATGTCTCCTGTACTGCAGGCAGATTCTTTACCAACTGAGCTACTAGGGAAGCTGGTTTCTTTTTAGGTTATCTGTAAGCTCCCAGACCTCTAACGTGATCCTAATGGAATTGGGAGGGTCGGGAGAAACCCTCCCAACACACCTTTGTCTGCAACAAAACTGGTTTGGTGGTTTTTTTTTTTGCAAACTCTGACAAATGAAGCAAATTTGATTTGATTTTGGAACATAAAAGTGTGTAACGTTGCTTGCATTTCAGGTGTAACAGAGCAAATACTTACCCCTTCCATGACATAGGTCAGTCTTTTTTAAAAAAAATATTTATTTTTGGCTGTGTGGGTCTTTGTTGTACGAGTTACTCTCTAGTTGTGGTGCCTGAGCTTCTTGTTGTGGTGCCTGAGCTTCTCGTGTGGTGGCTTCTCTTCTTGCAGAGCACGGGCTCTAGAATGTGTGGGCTTCAGTAGTTGAGGAGTGTGGGCTCTGTAGTTGTGGCTTCCTGGGATCTACAGCACAGGCTCAGTAGTTGTGGCTCACGGGCTTAGTTGCCCTATGACAGGGTTCCAGGACCAGGGATTGAACCCATGTCTACTGCATTAGCAGGCGGATTTCTTATCACTGAGCCACCAAGGAAGCCTAGGTCAGTTTTATGTTTAAAGTTCTATAGTGGCTTTCCATCACCCAGAAAATGAAATACAAATCCTATAACAAAACATTCAAGATTTTGCTTGATCTAACACCACCCTAGACGTACTGTTCACTAAATTCTGTCATTCAAATAGAACTAAACTCTAGTTCCACTGACAAGTCCTCCCTCCAGCCCTGTCCCCCATCCACCCAGATCACATTCCTGACTCCCAATAGCCAACCCCTGATATTAGGTTCTTAGGAGTATGCGTGCGTAGGTGTGTGCTCAGGCACTCAAATTGTGTCCAACTCTTTGCAACCCCATGGACTATCACCCTCCAGGATCCTCTGTCCATGGAATTTTTCCAGCAAGAATACTGGAGTGGGTTGCCAATTTCTCCTCCAAGGGATTTTCCTGACCCAAGGACTGAACTGGCCTTTCCTGCACAGGTAGGCAGATTCTTTATCACTGGGCCACCTGGGAAGCCCTTATAAGTATACAGAACCTTTAAGCTTTTATACAAGTAAATAATATGTACTCTGTTTCTTTCTCTTAAACAAAAGGTAGCACACTGCATTCACAGATCTCTCCAGTATTTTATTTATGCTACTGTCCTTAGCTTGGGCTATTTTTCTATACCATCTCCATCACTCTGTCAAGCAATCTTCAACACTCATTGCAAACACCTCTCCCTGAAGGTTTCCCAAATTTTACTAGTTGCAATTTAAGATTATGTTCCTGGGACATAAAATAAGAACTTTATAACTGTACTGTAATTAGCTGTTTAGTATGTCAAAAATTGTGTCTTGGTTTTTACTTTAAAATGGCATTTCACATGGATAATCTGATAGATTTAAATTTAAGTAGATTTTCCTTCCCCTCTTTAGATTGCTATAGGATTCTTTCCTTACTGAGAAGCATAGCCTTTAGTGACCTATATTGTTTTATTCCAACACTTACCATCAACAATATTCAGTTCAGTTCAGTTGCTCAGTGGTATTCAACTCTTTGTGACCCCATGGACTGCACCAAACTCATGTCCATTGAGTTCGTGATGCCATCCAACTGTCTCATCCTAGTCATCCCCTTCCCCTCCTGCTTTCAATCTTTCCCAGCATCAGGGTCTTTTCCAATGAGTCAATTCTTCAAATCAGGTGGCCAAAGTATTGGAGTTTCAGTTTTAGCATCAGCCCTTCCAATGAATATTCAGGACTGATTTCCTTTAGAATGGACTGATTGGATCTCCTTGCAGTCCAAGGGACTCTCAAGAGTCTTCTCTAACACCACAGTTCAAAGGCATCAATTCTTCAGTGCTCAGCTTTCTTTATAGTCCAACTCTCACATCCATACATGACTACTGGAAAAACCATAGCTTTGACTAGATGGACCTTTGTTGGCAAAGTAACATCTCTGATTTTTAATATGCTGTCTAGGTTGGTTATAAGCTTTCTTCCAAGGAACAAGTGTCTTTTAATTTCATGGCTGCAGTCACCATCTGCAGTGATTATGGAGCCCCCCCCAAAAATAAAGTCTGTCACTGTTTCCACTGTTTCCCCATCTGTGGGAAATCCCATGAAGTGATGGGACCAGATGCCATGATCTTAGTATTCTGAATGTTGAGTTTTAAGCCAACTTTTTCACTCTCCTCTTTCACTTTCATCAAGAGGCTCTTTAGTTCTTGGCTTTCTGCCGTTAAGTGTGGTGTCATCTGCATATCTGAGGTTATTGATATTTCTCCCAGCAATCTTGATTCCAGTTTGTGCTTAATCCAGCCCAGCGTTTCTCATGATGTGCTCTGCATATAAGTTAAATAAGCAGGGTGACAATATACAGATTTGACGTACTCCTTTCCCTATTTGGAACTAGGTCAACAATATTAACCTTGCGTGAATCTCAGTCCTTCTAGGTTCCAGGTTCATAGCTGTCCTTTATTTCCATGCTACACATGGCTCTTACTCAAGAGTACTGACTCATCACTACCTCTACCATCTTTATCACTAGGACGACCTACACACATTGTTAACAACTTTACAACCTGATGCTGGGATAAACAAAGCATGAAGTCACTCAGATATCACTGCTGGTGTTGCTTCCAACTTTTTTTCTACTCTGCTTGCCAGTTCTGGATGAGGTTATAATAGTGCCAGTTAGTTGACACCTCATGTTCTCTAATTAATCAATCAACTCATCACTAATTCACCTTAGGAAAACTTGTGCTAAAGACCTCCTTTTGCAGATAGACTCTCTGTACCCAGCAGGGAACGTGCCCTCTGACAGTGTTGGGCCCACAGCTAAAAAATTCAGTGACCAAAAGAGAAGAAAAGAAGACCAGTCCAGTTAGGAAACGTTTGCCTAAGGATTCTGATTGCTTTGACTGGGGTCATAAGCCCATCTCTGGACCAGTCACCATGGCCAGAGAGAGAGAATAGTAGTATTGCCCAGTGCCATAACAAGGACCAGGTTATTAACAAAAAAAGCTGGGGAGGTGAAGGAATCCTGAATAGACAAGAACATTCATTTCTACTCCACATTTAATTGAAACAGATTCCCTTACCTTCAAGCTTCCCAGGTGGCTCAGTGGTAAAGAATCCACCTGGCAATGCAGAAGACACAGGAGACGAGTTCAGTCACAGGGTCAAGAAGATCCCCTGGGGAAGAAAATGGCAACCCACTCCAGTATTCTTGCTTGGAAAATCTAACAGACAGAGGAGCCTGGCGGGCTACAGTCCATAGGATCGCAAAGGGTTGGACACAACTGTAGCAACTTAGTATGACACAGGAACAATTTTACAAGGTCAACAGCAAAAACACACTATTAATTGCTTTACCTTGCCTTGAATGGGCTTTTTTTCCCCCTCTACTTCTATTTTTATCCATTGGTTAATGTTTCAAACTCCACAACTTTGGAGAAATCCTTTTGCCTGATTACTCTGAGCTGCCAACCATAATCCCAACCTAGATATGGAAAGTGATTTCATTTGCCTTATATTTGACTGCTCCCAGATAAAAAGGGACAGTAATACATGAGTTTATCACACTCTTCCCTTATGGAGCTTGTTGAAAGTAACAGCACATGCAGTGACAGTGGACGTAGTAAATTGGTACAACTGGGGAAAGGGGGGATAAGTTGGGAGATTGGGATTTACATATACACACACATATATAAAACAGATAACTAATAAAAACTACTTGTGTAGCACAGGGAATTCTGCTCAGTACTCTGTAATGACCCATATGGGAAAAGAATCTAAAAAAGAGTGGATATATTTATATGTATGACTGATCCACTTTGCTATACACCTGAAACCAAGATAACATTATAAATCAGTTACGCTCCAATAAAAATTTATTTAAAAAATAAATTAGTACAACTACTCGGAAGAGCCAACTGGAAAACACATGAAAACATCTTTTAAATGTTCATGTCCTTTGACAAAGAAATTCGTCTTCTATAGAAGTTATCCTAAGGAAACTATATCTTATATCCATACTAAAGTTTAATGATGTTGCAAAAATGCATCAATTTGAAATGAAAAAATTTCAGAATATATTGGCAAGTGAAGAAAGCAATTTATTAAAAAGTATATATTGTGCTGTTAGCCCATTTTTTGTTTCTTTGAAAATACATAGAAAAGGTTCTGAAGGATTTCCGCTAAGGCCTCAATAGAGGGAATTGTGATAGTCTCTTCTTGCTTGATCATGTTTTCCTATTTTTCTCTGAACCTCACGAATTACTCATGCAATCAGATGTCAACAATAAACAGTGTTTTGATTGTTGTAAGAATTATGTGAAGAACTGGGACTTCCCTGGCAGTCCACTGCTTAAGACCCCACTTTCACTGCAGGTTGCTGAGGGTTTGACCCCTGGTGGGGGAACTCAGGAAGGGCTTCCTAGTGGTTCAGTGGTAAAGAATCTGCCTGCCAATGCAGGAGCCTGGGGAGATGGGGGTTAGATCCCTGGGTGGAGATGATCCCCTAGAGGAGGAAATGGCAACCCACTCCAGTATTCTTGCCTGGAAAATCCCAGGACAGAGGTGCCTGGTGGACTACAGTCCATGGGACCGCAGAGTCGAACACGATTTAGTGACTGAGCACAGGGGAAGATCCCACACGCTGCGCAGTGCAGCCAAAAATAAAAATAAAAAAAGAATTATGTGAAGACTTAATGTCCTTGCCCAGTCTAATAAACTGTCACCTGCTTCTCCCAGGCCAGCTAAAGTCAGTATTCCACTGGGTGAATTTGCCCTTCTGGGAAAGGAGATTTGTCTTTAAAAAACAGGTTTTCTAATTTTATACCCTGATATCTCTGCTCAGACAACTCTAGTAATATCAGGTATTACAGGCTTCACAACTGGAGGCTCTGAGGCAGATAATTTGGCCCTAGTTTCAACCAATTTGTCTATTTGCTAAAGGAATGAACTCCACAAACCTCACTCACTGTTTCCAGAATTCAGTAATATTTTATTAAAATTTAGGGCTGTTTTCTTAGCAAAAAAAAAAAAAGAGTGCAAAAAAGAGTGCCCTGTAGTTAACTTCTCTAAGTTAAATAAAGACCATAAAGAAGGTTGAGCACCAAAGAATTGATGATTTTGAACTGTGGTGTTGGAGAAGACTCTTGAAAATCACTTGGATAGCAAGGAGATCAAGTCTGTCAATCCTAAAGGAAGTCAACCCTGAATATATGCTGAAACTGAAGCTCCAATACGTGGGCCATCTGATGCGAAGAGTTGGCTCGTTAGAAAAGACCCTGATGCCGGGAAAGATTGAAGGCAAGAGGAGAAGGGGATGACAGAGGATGAAATGGTTGAATAGCATCACTGACTCAACAGACATGAGTTTGAGCAAATTCCAGGAGATGGTGGAGGACAAGGAAGACTGGCATGCTGCAGTCCATGGGGTCGCAAAGAGTCAGACACGACTGAGTGACTGAACAACAAAGATACATGACAAAACATCCTGTGCATCCAAAATTCTCTCAGTTATACCCTCTATCTACGTGATTTTGGGACTATCATTGCCCTACTGTAAAATCATCATTGTCATCAATCACATTATTGAGTACATACAACATGCTAGTCACCACATATGTACATTATATGTATCATTAAATTTGAACTTTCCAACCCACTCTGGGGCTTCCCAGGTGGTGCTAGTGGTAAAGAACTTGCCTGCCAATGCCAGAGACCTAAGAGCTATGGGCTCGATCCTGGAATAGGAAGATCTCCTGGAGGGAGGGCATGGCAACCCACTCCAGCAATCTTGCCTGGAGAATCCCATGGACAGAGGAGCCTGGCAGGCTGTATGTAGTCCATGGGTTTGCAAAAAGCTGGACACTACTGAAGTGACTTAGCAGCAGAAACAACTAACTTTGAGGCAGGTGCAATTATTATAATATATAAAATAAGATATATTAAATAGTATAATTATAATATAAATTTAAATATAAAATGAGATAATATATAAAATACATGAAATACAATTATATATTTGTGTGTTTGTATATACAATTGGAGTCAAGTGCTATTATAAACCCATGTGGTAGACAATTTTAAGTGGTCAGCCCAACATTTCCCTCCCCCATTCCTAACAACACTTTGGAAAATGGGGTTAATGAGAGAATTTACCTCATAGGATACTGTAAGGTTGTGAGTCTTAGATGAGTGAACACGTGACTATCACAAATAAAGCTGCTATACACATTAATGTACAGGTCTTTGCATGGATATATACTTTCTTTTGGCTTCCCTGGTGACTCAGATGGTAAAGAATCCTCCTACAATGTGGGAGGCCTGAGTTCAATCCCTGGGTTAGGAAAATCCCCTGGAGGAGGGCATACCCACTCAAGTATCTTTGCCTGGAGAATCTCCATGGACAGAAGAACCTGGCCAGCTACAGTCCATGGGGTCACAAAGAGTTAGACACAACTGAGCAACTAAACATACAGATATACTTTCTTTTCTCTTGGAAAAATAGCTAAGAGTGGAATGGCTGGTAGTAGGGTTGGTATATGTTTAACTTAAAAAAAAAAGCCAAATGGTTCTTCCGAAGTGGACACTCCATCTTACATTCTCATCAGCAATGTGTGAAGGTGCTGGAGAGTTTTTATAGGTTGTGATGTCACCTCCCTCTCTTTATGCTATTGTTGTTTTATATTTATTTTACTTACAAATGTTATAAACTCCATAATGATTTTTATTATTATTTCATCATCATTTTCAGTTTAAAAAACAGTCATCTTTTAAAGAGATTTAGATAAGAAAAAATCACATACTTATCACATAGTTACCATTTACAGTGCTCTTTATTCCTTTGTGTAGATCTGTATCTCCATCTGGTATCATTTTCCTTCTGCTCATAAGATTTTCTTTAACATTTTTCGAAATGTATTTTGGCTCATGATAAATTCTTTCGTCTCTTGTGTGTCTAAAAAAAAGTGTATGATTTTTCTTTTTTTTTTTTTTAGTTTTTTTTAAAAAATTGAGATGTAATTTCAATACCATAAAATTCACTCTTTAAAGTGTATAATTCAGTGGCTTTTAGTATATTCACAAAATTGTGCAACTGTTCCCCTTATCTAACTCCAGAAAATTTCATCAACTCCTACAAGTCCATATCCATTAGTAGTCACTCCTCATTTTCCCTTCCTCCTCAGACCCTGACAGCCATTAACCTACTTTCTGTCTCTATGTCCCTAATTTTTGAAATATATTTTTACTGAGTAAAAAATTCTAGGTTCAGTGGGCTATTACTCATCCATGAAAAGGAACATAATTGTGCCATTTGCAGAGATGTGGTTGAACCTAGAGACTGTCATAAGATTTGAAGTAAATCAGAAAGAGAAAAACAAATGTCGTATAGTATGGTTTATATGTGGAATCTAGAAAAATGATATAAATGGGATGTATTTGCAAAGCAGAAATAGAGACATGGACATAGAGAACAAACATATGGACTCCAATGGGGGAAAAGTGAGGTAGGATGAATTGGGAGATTGGGATGAACATATATACACTAATATGTAACTAATAAGAACCCAGTGTATAGCATACAGAACTCTCCTCAATAGTCTGTGGTGACCTAAATGTGAAGGAAATCCAAAAAAGAGTGTATATATGTATATGTATAGCTGATTCACTTTACTGTACAGCAGAAACTAACACAACATTATAAAGCAACTCTACACCAATAAAAATTAATTTAAAAAATTCAGGATTGTTGTTGGTTTTTACATTTCTTTAATGATATTTTTCCACTGTCATCTCACATTATTTTCAACAAGACCATGAATGTTTTCCTTATATGTGCCCCTCTGTAAGGTAGTTTTTTCCTCTGGCTGCTTCTAAGATTTTTCTCTTTATTATTGTCTTTGAACAATTTGATTATAATGTGTTTTGATATAGTTTTATTCATAGCTTTTGTTTTGGAGGTTCATTGAGGATCTTGGATCTGTTGGTTTATGGTTATACAATTTGAAAAACTTTTGGCCATTATTTCTTGTAATATTTTTTAACTCCTTATTTAGTTCCTTTTCTACCTCATCTGGGTTTCTAACTGCACGTGTATTAGGCTTGAAGTTTTCCCATAAGTTATTGGTGCACTTCCCTTTTGCTTTTTTAAATTCACTTTTTCCTGTGTATTTCATTGGATGGTTTCTAGTACTGGATTTTCACTAATCCTTTTTAAAGTAATGTCTAATCTGCAATTAATCATATCCAACGTGTTTTTTTTATCCTAGACATTGTAGCTTTCATCTCTATAAAGTCAATTTGGAAGATTTTCCATCTTCATGTCTCTACTTAACTTTTTGAACATATGGAATACAGTTAGAATAGCTGTTTTAATTTAGTTGACTGCTTTATTCTAACAGCTCTGTCAGTTCTGGTTCATTTTTGACTGACTGGTTTTTTTCTCCTCCTTATGGAATATGTTTTCCTGGTTCTTTGCATGTCTGGTAATCTTTGGCTGAGTGCCAGGCATTGTAAATTTCAGCTTGTTGGGAGATGGGTTTTTTTTTTAAGACAATTTTTTAAGGGAAGTTTCAGATTTACAACAAAACTGAGAGATACAGAGACTTTTCACATACTCCCCTGACCCCATACATGCATAGCTTCTCCCCTTTTCAACATCACTCATAAAAAAAAAAAAAGTGGCAAATTTACCAAGAATGAACCTCCATTGATACATCATAGTAACCCAAAGTTCATAGTTTACCTTAGAGTTCACTCTTGAAATTGTATATTCTATGGGTTTGAACTAAAGTAAAATAGCATTATATCAATCACTATAATATCATACAGAGTATTTTCAATGCCCTGCAAATCCTCTGTGCTCTGCTTATTCAACTCTCCTCCCCAACCCCTTTCCTCAGATGGATATTTTTGATACCAAAGAATATTCTTTTTTAATTTTTATTTATTTTTGGCTACACTTTGTTGCCGTGCATAGGCTTCTCATTGCAGTGGCTTCTCTTGTTGCAGAGTATAGGCTTTGGACTCAGTCATTGTGGCCCATGGGTTAGTTGCTCCATGATATATGGAATCTTCCTGGACCAGGGATCAAAGCTGTGTCTCCTGCATTGGCAGTTGGATTCTTAATCCCTAAACCACCAGGGGAAGTCTGCCTACAAATATTCCTTAGATTTGTTCCTGGATTCAATTAAGTTACATGGAAGCAATCTAATACCTTTGGGTCTTGCTTTCCTGATTTGTCAGGTAAGACCATAGCAGCCCTGTTTGGAGTTAGCTATTTCCCTTTGAGGCAACATGCTTCTTTGTACTCTGCCCAGTGACCTGTATGTCATGACACTTTTCAGTATGGTTGGTGGGAAAAGGCACTCTTCTTAGCTTGTGTGAATGCCAGTCACTGTTACTGCTAATCTTCATGGGTTATTCTTTACCTGAATTTGCATACTTTCCTTGCATACATGCGCTAATCAGTACTCAAAGGGCACACTCTAAAAATTTTTAGAGTAGTGTCTCTGTGAAGTTCTCTCTTCCCTGATACTCTCTCCTACAAATTTAAACTCTTTGGTCTTCAATGCTTTGAGCTCTATCTCCTCAATGCAGGGAGATCACTGGCTTCTGCCTGGGCTCCTCCTCCTCCTGTCACAACTTTGAAGTTCTCTCTACCAAGTAAACTGAGAAAAAGGATAGTTCATATACATAAAAATGTATTACTAAATGTTTAAGCATGTATGAGTGGTCCATAACTATGGACTTAGCCTAGGGTGGGGGCTGGGAGAAGGGGATTGTCGGCCTGGATTGAGGCAGCTGCGTGTGGCTTAGTGGACGACACTGGGCTTGAGCCAGCCTCAGGAGAGGAAAAATAGTGTATTTCAGGCCAAAGAGCAGCTTCCAAAGAGATTTTCTCCTAGTGAGTGATGCCATTAGTAGACATGCCAGAGACAGGAGAAGTAGCAAGATAGGGATATAAGGTAGCTTCCTGGAGAGAGAAGCAGCCACAGATTTAAGAATGGTTCTGAACTAGATGGATAGAGAACAGAGGAAAGGTGTTCCAAGGAAATGGTTTGAAGAAATTCTGAAGTGTAAGGGGAAGTAAAGGCGAATGGAAAGAGGAGGTCGGCTATGGAAGACATTCCAGGGAAGATAGTCTATGGAATATGGAGATTTCATCTGGTGTGGCCTATGAAAGGGAGTGAAAAGTCAGTGCAAGTACTTTCCTAATGGTCCAGTGGTTAAGAATCCACCTTGCAATGCAGGGGACTTGGGTTCAATCTTTAGCTGGGAAACTATGATCCCACATGCCATTGAGCAACTAAGCCTGTGAGCCGCAACTAGAGAGTCTGTCCTCCACAACAAAAGATCCCATTTGATGCAACAAAGATCCCATGTGCTGCAAGTAAGACCCCAAGAGCCAAATAAATAAATGAAACAGTGGTCTTCAAATTTTAAAAAAAAAGAAAGAAAAGCTAAGGCTGACTCTGATATTCAGAATTTTGTTCCCTCACGGGGAAGTCTTTGGGAGCAATTCTTCATGGTTCTATAGTTCAGAACACTGCTGACCACCTTTAACAGCTATTCAAACAGCAGGCATAGTAGGGAGTGGACACGTTCACTCACACAGGGCTGACTTGCAAGCCTATACAATAAAACAACTATAAATACTGGTGGCTCAAGTGGTAAAGAACCTATCTGCCAATGCAGGAGATGAAGGTTCAATCCCTGGGTCGGGAAGATCCCTTGGAGTAGGAAATGGCAACCCACGTCAGTATTCTTGCCTGGGAAATGCCATGGACAGAGAGCTTGGTGGGCTATAGTCTATGGGGTTGCAAGGAGTCGGACACGGCTGAGTGATTAAGCGTGCGTGCATGCACACACACAAACACACACAGACATAAATACTAACCGTATATCCCACTTGAGAATTTCCCTCCCACAGAAGACATCTCAGAGTCACACGCATATGCGACTTTAAATAAATTCTGTTGGATATTGATAATCCTCAGGTTATTAACTTTTGAGGGAAAATTCCCCAACATTTTTGTCTTTGACTTCATCAGTGCCAGTTTTCTACACAGAGCACCTCTAGATCCTTCTCTCTTTTGTTTCCTTTTAGTAGACTAACATATAAGCATCTAGTTGAAAGTTTATGGAAGAAAGTAAAGATGTGATCAATTCTTCTCAGAGCTAGGGACAAGTTGGGTTCTCCATATATACACAGACACTCCCTTCTATTCAACAACAGTGATAGCTGGAACTTACAGTACACTTGTGTAGAAAGCAGTCCCTTATCTGCTTCTCATGGATTACTGGAGAAGGAAATATTATATTGGAGAAGGAAATGGCAACCGACTCCAGTGTTCTTGCCTGGAGAATCTAAGGGACGGGGGAGCCTGGTGGGCTGCCGTCTATGGGGTCGCCCAGAGTTGGACACGACTGATGCGACTTAGCAGCAGCAGCATGGATTATTAATTTACATTTATACAAACCTTGTGAAATTGACACAATTTGCTGGGAAAGATTGAAGGCAGGAGAAAGGAGCAACAGAAAATGAGATGGTTGGATGGCACCATCGACTCAATGGACATGAGTTTGAGTAAACTCCCGGAGACAGTGAAGGACAGGGAAGCTTGGTGTGCTGCAGTCCATGGGGTTGCAGAGTCAGACATGACTGATCGACTGAACAAAACAAATTACCTGTTTTACAGATGATGAACTGAGGAACAGGGAGATTAAATCATCTATGCTTTCCCTAAAGCAAAGCCTAAAACAAAAGCTTTTGGGTGAGCAGCTTAATTGAGAAAATGACCCCAGGGGCAGGAGTGAGGATGAAGGGAGTGAAAAGGGAAGGAAATGAAACCAACAAAAGAATGTGTGTTATGGACGAGCATTATGAAAGACTGGTTGTTTGATCCCATGGGATTGTCTGAGAATTTTCCATCTGAGAAGACAGAAGGCAAATTTGTACATCAGCTACCTCCAACCCCCATTCCATTGGTTGGTGTTTGCCCCATAGCACATGAAGTTTTGTACTTCCAAGTACAAAAGCTGAGAGCTGAGATGAGTCCTGTAGCCATAGTGCAAGGCATGTCAGAAAAGCTTCAGGACAGAAGTCAAGAGGCATATGGCTTAGTTGCTATTAGGCTACACCTTATAGACTGGCATGGAACTGGTCATCTCATCAATGACCAAAATGAGAGGTGAGGTCGAGAGTTTTTGAAGTGAACAAGGACTATTTTGCTCAAAGTCCCACCACTAGTGTTCGGTGGAACATGGCAGAGCTGCAACATGAATGCAAAGCCCTTCTGAGCCCTCTTGCCAAGAACGTGGCATCTTTGATAGGTTTCACTCTTGCTGTTGCTGGGGAGATTGAGGGCAGGAGGGGGTAGGAGAGGAGGGAGGCAGTGGTGTGGCTTTGAAGTAAAGTTAAGTGAAAGTTGCTCAGTAATGTTCGACTCTTTGCAATCCCTTGTACTGTACAGTCCATGGGATTCTCCAGGTTAGAATACTGGAGTGGGTAGCTGTTCCCTTCTCCAAGGGATCTTCCCAACCAAGGGATCAAACCCAGGTCTCCCGCATTGCAGGCAGATTCTTTACCAACTGAGCCACTAGGGAAGCCCAGTGTGGATTTAATCATCTTATAATGTACTACAACTTTTCTCCAGGGGATCTTCCTGACTCAGGGATTGAACTCAGGCTCCTGCATTGCAGGAGGATTCTTTACCATCTGAGCCACCAGGGATTCTTTATGTGTCAGCCATGTGCGTGCGTGCTAAATCACTTCAGTTGTGTTCGACTCTCGGAGACCCCATGGACTATAGCCCACCAGGCTCCTCTGTCCATGGTATTCTCCAGGCAAGAATACTGGAGTGGGTTACCATGCCCTCCTCCAGGGGATCTTGCTGACCCAGGGATCAAACCCAAGTCTCTTATGTCTCCTGCATTGGCAGGCAGGTTCTTAACTACTAGCACCGCCTGGGAGGTCATATATATATATATATATAAAGTGTACTATAACTTCTCGTCCCTGCACGGCATCACACCTTGAGTTGTCAGAGCAGCAAAATTTGTCAGGCTTGCACAAATCTCCTGCAGGACTCAAAGTTCCCTAGGAAAGGACCAGATACCCACCTGGGGTAGGAGAGTGGACAACAAGCACCGAGGTAATCATTTTACTGTGACAAATGACTTTTCCCCATACACCTTCCATGGTTGCATGAGCCTCATTTTGTCCTTTTCATCTTCAGCAGTGTTCTAAATAAGCCCAGGGCCCCATGTTGTCTTTCACTTCAACTGTTCCTGAATGTCACATGTTTTTCTGTAAAATATTCTACTTGCTTCCCCTTGACTATTGTTTCTTGTCATCTATTTTGTCTTCAGCAACTATCAGTCAATTCAGTTGCTCAGTCATGTCCAACTCTTTGTGACCCCATGGACTGCAGCTCGCCAGGCCTCCCTGTCCATCACCAACTCAAACTCATGCGCACTGAATCAGTGATGCCATCCAACCATCTCATCCTCTGTCATCCCCTTCTCCTGCCTTCAGTCTTTCCCAGCATCAGGGTCTTTTCCAATGAGTCAGTTCTTCAAATCAGGTGGCCAAAGTATTGGAGTTTCAGCTTCAGCATCAGTCCTTCCAATGAATATTCAGGACTGATTTCCTTTAGGAGGAACTGGTTGGATTTCCTTGCAGTCCAAGGAACTCTCAAGAGTCTTCTCCAACACCATAGTTCAAAAGCATCAATTCTTCAGTGCTCAGCTTTCTTTATAGTCCGACTCTCACATCGATACATGACTACTGGAAAAACCATAGCTTTGACGAGATGGACCTTTGTTGGCAAAGTAATGTCTCTGTTTTTAATATGCTGTCTAGATTGGTCATAACTTTTGTTCCAAGGAGTAAGCATCTTTTAATTTCAAAGCTTCAGTCACCATCTGCAGTGATTTTGGAGCCCCCCAAAATAAAATCTGTCACTGTTTCCACTGTTTCCCCATCTATTTGCCATGAATTGATGGGACTGGATGTCATGATCTTAGTTTTCTGAATGTTGAGCTTTAAGCCAATTTTTCACTCTCCTCTTTCACTTTCTTCAAGAGGTTCTTTAGTTCTTCTTCACTTTCTGCCACAATGGTCATGTCATTTGCATATCAGAGGTTATTGATATTTCTCCCAGAAATCTTGATTCTAGCTTGTGCTTCATCCGGCCCAGCATTTCTCATGATGTACTCTGCATATAAGTTAAATAAACAAGGTGACAATATACAGCCTTGACGTACTCCTTTCCCAATTTGGAATCTGTCTGTTGTTCCATGTCCAGTTCTAATTGTTGTTTCTTGACCCGCATACAGATTTCTCAGGAGACATGTCAGGGAGTCTGGTATTCCCATCTCTTTCAGAATTATCCACAGTTTGTTGTGATCCACACAGTCAAAGACTTCGGTATAGTCAATAAAGCAAAAGTAGATGTTTTTCTGGAATTCTCTTGCTTTTTTGATGATCCAATGGATTTTGGCAATTTAATTTCTGGTTCCTCTGCCTTTTCTAAATCCAGCTTCAGCATCTGGAAATTCATGGTTCACATACTTTTGAAGCCTGGCTTGGAGAATTTTGAGCATTACTTTGCTAGCGTGTGAGATGAATGCAATTGTCTGGTAGTTTGAACATTCTTTTGGCATTGCCTTTCTTTGGAATTGGAATGAAAACTGACTTTTTCCAGTCCTGTGGCCACTGCTGAGTTTTCCAGATTTGCTGGCATATTAAATGCAGCATTTTTACAGCATCATCTATTAGGATTTGAAATAGCTCAACTGGAATTCCATCACCTCCACTAGCCTTGCTCATAGTGATACCTCCTAAGGCCCACTTGACTTCACATTCCAGGTTGTCCTGCTCTAGGTGAGTGATCACACCATCGTGGTTATCTGGGTCATGAAGACTTTTTTGTACAGTTCTTCTGTGTATTCTTGCCACCTTTTCTTAATATCTTCTGCTTCTGTTAGCTCCATACCATTTCTGTCCTTTATTGTGCTCATCATTGTGTGAAATGTTCCCTTGGTATCTCTAATTTTCTTGAAGAGATCTCTAGTCTTTCCCATTCTATTGTTTTCCTCTGTTTCTTTGCGTTGATCACTGAAGAAGGTTTTCTTATCTCTCCTTGCTATTCTTTGGAACTCTCCATTCAAATGGATATATCTTCCCTTTTCTCCTTTTCTTTTGGCTTCTTTTCTTTTCACAGTTATTTGTAAGGCCTTCTCAGACAATCATTTTGCCTTTCTGCATTTCCTTTTCTTGAGGATGGTCTTGATCACTGCCTCCTGTACAATGTCACAAACCTCTGTCCATAGTTCTTCCAGCACTCTATCAGATCTAATCCCTTGAAACTATTTGTCACTTCTACTGTATAATCCTAAGGGTTTGATTTAGGTCATATCTGAATGATCTAGTGGTTTTCCCTACTTTCTTCAATTTAGTCTGAATTTGGCAATAAAGAGTTCATGACCTGAGCCATAGTCAGCTCCCAGTCTTGTTTTTGCTTACTGTATAGAGCTTCTCCATCTTTGGCTGCAAAAAATATAATCAATCTGATTTCAGTATTGACCATCTGATGATGTCCATGTGTAGTCTTCTCTTGTGTTGTTGGAAGAAGGTGTTTGCTATGACCAGTGCGTTTTCTTGGCAGAATTCTATTAATCTTTGCCTTGCTTCATTTTGTACTCCAAGGCCAAGTTTGCCTGTTACTCCAGGTATTTCTTGACTTTCTGCTTTTGCATTCCAGTCCCCTATAAAGAAGAGGATATCTTTTTTCGGTGTTAGTTCTAGAAGGTTTTGTAGCTCTTCATAGAACCATTTGACTTCAACTTCTTCAGCATTACTGGTCAGTTGATAGACTTGGATTACTGTGATATTGAGTGGTTTGCCTTGGAAATTAACAGAGATCATTCTGTCATTTTTGAGATTGCATCCAAGTACTGCATTTTGTACTCTTTTGTTGACTATGATGGCTACTCCATTTCTTCTATGGGATTCTTGCCCACAGTAGTAGATATAATGGTCATCTGAATTAAATTCACACATTCCAATTCATTTTAGTTCACTGATTCCTAAAATGTCAATATTCACTCTTGCCATCTCCTGTTTGACCACTTCCAATTTGCCTTGATTCATGGACCTAACCTTCCAGGTTCCTATGCAATATTGCTCTTTATAGCATCAGACTTTACTTCCATCACCAGTCACATCCACAACTGGGCATTGTTTTTGCTTTGGCTCTGTCTCTTCATTCTTTCTGGAGTTGTTTCTCCACTCCTCTCCAGTAGCATATTGGGCACCTACCAACCTGGGGCATTCATCTTTCAGTGTCATATCTTTTTGCCTTTTCATACTGCTCATGGGGTTCTAAAGGCAAGAATACTGAAGTGGTTTGCCATTCCCTTCTCCAATGGACTACATTTTGTCAGAACTCTCTGTCGTGACCCGTCTGTCTTGGGTGACTTTACACAGCTCATAGTTTCATTGAGCTAGACAAGGCTGTGGTTTGTTTTAAATGGTTTTAATTTTTAAATAGTTTTAATTTTTGGCAGGAGCATTGGCTTTGAACTTGGCTAGATCTTGGTTTGAATCACAGCTCAATGGCTTACTAGTTTTGTGGCTCTGGTAAGTTATTTTTCTGATCATAAAATAAAAACAGATCTTGTTCTAAAAACTGAAAACATCCCAAGGCTTTGTTGGCTGTCAAAATTCTTACAAATGCACAGATTGTGCTCAATTATGCTTGGTTCATAGAACTTGGCTCTGCTAAACACCAGGAAGTTTCTGGAACAAATAATGCAGAATCTTTACTCTCTTACATTTATTCAACAAGGGTCTGATTCACGCATCATTCTAGGTGTTGGAGATGGAGCAGTGAACAAGTCAGGCAATAGTCCTGCCCTTAAGGGGTTTGCATTCTAGCTGTGAGATGTCAGAAAACACACAAGTAAATGAATTAATTAAAGATGATGACAAACTCTATGACTAAGATCCCTTAAGCCATGTGACACAGTCAATAATAATAATAATAACAAGTAAAAATTATAAATAAGCTCTATGGGAGAAAGAAACTAGGTCACTATATTAGAAAGTGACTTTGGGAAGAGAAGAGCAGGAAGAAAGTTACTTTATCCAGGCTAGTTATAAAAGGCTTCTCTGAGGAGGTGATAATGAGCTAAGCTGTGATGAATGAGACTGAGCCAGCTGTATGTATTAGTTACCTGTGGCTGCATAACAAATTACCTCAAAACTCAGCAACTTAAAATAATAAACATTTCTTACCTCATGGTTTTCTGTGGGTCAGTGATCCCGGCATGGCTTGGCTGGGTATCTAATTCCGGGTCTCCCAAAGGTTAAAATCTGGGTGTTATCTGGGCCTGTAGTCAATTCAAGGTTTATGGGGGAGGATCAGCTTACAACGTCACCCACATGGCTGTTGGAAGATCTCTTTGCTGCCTGTTGACCTGAGAAATCAGTTCCTCACCATGAGGGTCTTTCCATGGGGTTTCCTAGGTGGCGCGCATGGTAAAGAACCTGCCTGCTAATACAGGAGACGTAAAAAATGCAGGTTCAGTCCCTAAGTTGGCAAGATCCCCTGGAGGAGGGCATGGCAACCCACTCCAGTATTCTTGCCCATGGAGAATCCCATGGACAGAGAAGCCTGGTGGGCTACAGCCTATGGGGTCACAAAGAGTCAGACACAACTGAAGTGACTTGGCACTTACCACACAGTAGGCAGCTTACTTCCTCAGAATGAGCCAGAGAACCAGAGAGAGTGTACCCCCCATGAGAACCACCTCCCTTTTATAACCCATCACTTGTATTCCATTCTGCTTGCTAAAAGCAAGTCACTAAATCTGAACCATACTCTAGGGGAGGGGATAATACAAAGTTGTGAACAGCAGGAGATAGGGACAATAGGAATCACCTTAGAGGCTGCCTGCCATACCATGCAAAGAGCTGGGAAAGTGTTCAGGAAAGAAGAAAGAAAATACAAAGGTCCTGAGTGGGAGAAACCTTAGTTATGGTTCAAGAAGTGAAAGGAAGTTGATGGAGGTAGCATGTACTGAATAAAGTTGAAAAACCATGGTAGGAGATGACTGAGTCTGAAGGCAGACCCTGCAAGGTCTGAAAAACTTTTATTTTTTAAAAAATAATTTTCTTTCTTTCTTTCTTTTTGACTGTGCTGGGGGGTCTTTGTTGCTGCAGAGGCTTCTCTCTAGTTGTGGTGAGTGGAGGTTACTCTTCATCACGATGTGCAGGCTTCTCGCTGCAGTGGCTTCTCTTGTTGCAGTGCGTGGGCTCTAGGGCACCCTAACTTCAGAAGCTGTGGCACATAGGCTCAGTTGTGGCTCCTGGGCTCCAGAGCACAGGCTCAATAGTTTTGGCGCACAGGCTTAGTTGCTCCACGTCATGTGGGATCTTTCCAGATGAGGGACCAAACCAGTGTCTCCTACATTGGCAGGCAGATTCTTTACCACTGAGCCACCAGGAAAATCCAGGAAGTTTTTATTTATATCTAAGTGCAACAGGGATCCACTGAAGGGTCAGTGATGTAATCCAACCCCTTGACATTTTCCAGAGCTCTATGGTGAATGGAGTCCCACAAAGACTTTACGGAGCAAATGTTGTGGGTGAAGAAAAGTAACTTTGCGGCTCATAAAATCTTGATGGC
The DNA here is from genome assembly GCF_963930625.1 of Muntiacus reevesi. NCBI lineage: Eukaryota > Metazoa > Chordata > Mammalia > Artiodactyla > Cervidae > Muntiacus > Muntiacus reevesi. The sequence goes on along the minus strand of NC_089251.1, from coordinate 55,676,393 downwards.
ACCCAAATGCCTATTCGATAAGCATAAAGACCTCAGAATCCTATAGAATATTCCCCTTATCTCCCATCACTCCCCTAAACTTCAATCAAAGGGAAGTTTCCCAAGCATGTACTGTGTTTTCCTGTTGCTGAGTTTATCCTATTTCTTCTACCTGAAGGACCGTCCCACCATCTCCACCTGTCAAACTTGAACACTTTTTTCAACTCTTCTGAAGTCCTACCTCTAACGTGAAGGCTTTCTCAATTCTTCCCTTCCTTGAGCCCCTCTTGTTTCTTGTTTATCCACTTTTTGATTTCACCATGTATTTCCTGGCATCAGTAATTCATATCTAGATTGTTAAGTTCCTTGAGATTAGGCACTCCACTTTCATTTGGCCACTGGATATGAAGTGTTGACCTATTGGAAGAGATCCTGATGCTGGGAAAGATTAAAGGCAGGAGGAGAAGGGGGCGAGAGGATGAGATGGTTTGATGGCATCACCGACTCTATGGACATGAGTTTGAGCAAACTCTGGGAGATAGTGAAGGACAGGGAAGCCTGGCATACTGTAGTCCATGGGGTCACAGAGTCAGGCATGACTGAGCGACTGAACAACAAAGTCAACAATTTTGCATATTAAGCATATATAATCAGTATTCAACAAATATTTGTAAACTTGAAATAAACTGGGAACTAGATGATTACAGCACCTTTGGTTGACTCTGAGGGTTTCCTGAGAGATAATAATTTCCCTTTGGTTGATACTAAGCTGTAATTGTTCTACCACAATTCACAAGCTATACTTAGTATGTTCTTTGACCATAATAGAATTAAGTTAGATATTAATAACAGAATACCCTTTACAAAATCTCCAAATATTTGGAAACTAAAAAACACACTTCTAAAGAAGACATGAGTGAAAGAAGAAATTGAAAGGGTAGAGGAACTAATAAAAATAAAACAAATTAGAATTTGTAGGATACTCCAAAGGCAATTTTGAGGGAGAAATTTATAGAACCAGAAAGTTAGATTAGAATAAAAGAAAGACTTCAAATCAATACTCTTAAGTCACTAGAAAAATAAAATAAAATTAAGCCCAGAAGAAGCAGAAGAAAATAAATAAGATCAAAGTATAAATTAATAAAATAGAAAACAGAAAAACAATAGAGAAATCAATGAAATCAGAAGCTGTCTCTTTGAGACTATCGATAAGTTGATAAAATTCTTACCAGATTTATTGGGAAAAATAGAATACACAAATGACAAATATTAAGAATGAGAGAGGTGCTATCTCTTCAGACTCTACACATATTAAAGGGACAGTTAGGAATTATTAAGAACAAATTTATGCTAACAAATATGACAACTAGATGAAATAGACAATTTCCTTTAAAAACAAAAATTGCCAAAGCTCACTCAAGAAGCAATAGATAATCTTAATAGCCCTATATCTATTTAGGAAAGCAGTGTAATTCAAAACTTGCCTCCAAAGAAACTCTGGGCTGAGATGACTTCGTGGGTGAATTCCAGCACACATTTAAAGAAGAAATATTACCAATTCTACACAAACTCTTCCAAAAATATCAAAGAAGAGAATAGCTCTCAGCTCATTCTAAGAAGCCAGGATTACCTTTTAAATGAAGCAAGACAAAAAGGCATTACAAGAAAAGAAGACTATAGAACAAAAACTTTATACAAAGTGTTAGCAAATTGAATTCAATAATATTCTAAAAGTATAAAATATCATATGATCAAATGAAGCTTGTCTTGGAACCATGACTTAGAAGGTATGTTTAACATTTAAAAGTCAATCAATATACTTCAACATACAAATGAAAAATAAAAATCATACGCTTATGAAGACAAAACTCAGCATCCATTTCTTTTTTTAAACTATTTGTTATTTTTATTTATTCATTTGGCTGATTCAGGTCTTAGTCATTGCACATGGGATCTTTCTTTGAGGTGCACGCACTGGTCTCAATTATTAGTTCTAATAGCTTTAAGAAAAGATTCCATCATATTTTCTAATTGAGACCAGTAAGATTATAGGCTACAAGATCAATGCACAAAAATCAATTATTTTTTCCTGTAGTATCAACAAATAATCAGAAATTTTAATATAAAACATTATCATGAACAATAACAGAAAAAATAGTGATAAACTTAACAAAAGAAGTGAAAGACCTGTACACTAAAACTACAAAGTACTGCTGAAAGAAATTAAAGGAGACCTAAGTAAATGGAAAGACAAGACCTTCATGGGCCTGAAGACTCAATGTCATAAAGATGTCCAAGTGTCTTCAAATTATTCTATAGACTCAAGGCAATTAAAATCAAACTCCCAACAGGATTTTTTTGTAGAGATAGACAAGCTGATTCTAATATTTTTAAGGAAATGCAAAGAATCTAGAATAGCCCAACCATTCTGATAAAAAGCATATAAATTTCAAGGTATAATACTGCCTGATTTCAAGGATTATTATAAAGTCACACTAATGAAGACAGTGTGGTATTAGTATAAAGATAGAAAAATAGATCAGTGGAATAAAATAGGAAGTTCAGAAACAAGCTCATACATATATCTGGACAACTGGTTTTTGACAAAGGCACAACTTGGTAAAGAAAGGGTAGTCTTTTCAATGAACTGTGCTGGAACAATCCTATATACATATGAAAAAAAAAGAGCTTAGATTCATAACTCAGTTCAGTTCAGTCCACTCAGTCATGTCCGACTCTTTAAGATCCCATGAACCACAGCACACTAGGCCTCCCTGTCCATCATCAACTCCCGGAGTCCACCCAAACTTATGTTCATTGAGTCAGTGATGCCATCCAACCATCTTATCCTCTGTCGTCCCCTGCTCCTCCTGCTCTCAATCTTTCCCAGCATCAGGGTCTTTACCAATGAGTCAGCTTTTCGCATCAGGTGGCCAAAGTATTGGAGTTTCAGCTTCAGTATCAGTCCTTCCAATAAACACCCAAGACTGATCTCCTTTAGGATGGACTGGTTGGATCTCCTTGCAGTCCAAGGGACTCTCAAGAGTCTTCTCCAACACCACAGTTCAAAAGCATCAATTCTTCCGCACTCAGCTTTCTTTACAGTCCAACTCTCACATCCATACATGACCACTGGAAAAACCATAGTCTTGACTAGACGGACCTTTGTTGACAAAGTTATATCTCTGCTTTTTAATATGCTGTCTAGGTTGGTCATAAATTTCCTTCCAAGGAGTAAGCATCTTTTAATTTCATGGTTGTAGTCACCATCTGCAGTGATTTTGGAGACCCCCAAAATAAAGTCTGTCACTGTTTTCATTGTTTCCTGATCTATTTGCCATGAAGTGATGGGCCTGGATGCCATGATCTTAGTTTTCTGAATGTTAGGGTTTAAGCCAACTTTTTCACTCTCCTCTTTCACTTTAATCAAGAGGCTCTTTAGTTCTTCTTCATTTCGTGCCATAAGGGTGGTGTCATCTGCATATCTGTGGTTATTGATATTTCTCCTGGCAATCTTGATTCCAACTTATGCTTCATCCAGCCCAGCATTTCTCATGATGTACTCTGCATATAAGTTAAATAAGCAGGGTGACAATATACAGCCTTGACGTACTCCTTTTCCTAACTGGAACCAGTCTGTTGTTCCATGTGGAGAAGGAAATGGCAACCCACTCCAGTACTCTTGCCTAGAGAATTCCGTGGACAGAGGAGCCTGGTGGGCTGCTGTCCATGGGGTCTCACAGAGTCGGACATGACTGAAGCGACTTAGCATGCATGCATGCATGTTGTTTTGTGTCCAGTTCTAACTGTTGCTTCCTCACTGCATACAGATTTATCAAGAGGCAGGTCAGGTGGTCTGGTATTCCCATCTCTTTCAGAATTTTCCACAGTTTATGGTGATCCACACAGTCAAAGGCTTTGGCATAGTCAATAAAGCAGAAATAGATGTTTTTCTGGAACTCTCTTGCTTTTTTGATGATCCAGCAGATGTTGGCCATTTGATCTCTGGTTCCTCTGCCCTTTTGAAAACCAGCTTGAACATCTGGAAGTTGACGTTTCACGTATTGTTGAAGCCTGGCTTGGAGAATTTTGAGCATTACTTTACTAGTGAGTGAGATGAGTGCAACTGTGCGGTAGTTTGAGCATTCTTTGGCATTGCCTTTCTTTGGGATTGGAAAGAAAACTGACTTTTTCCATTCCGTGGCCACTGTTGAGTTTTCCAAATTTGCTGGCATATTGAGTGCAGCACTTTCATAGCATCATCTTATAGGATTTGAAAGAGCTCAACTGGAATTCCATCACCGCCACTAGCCTTGCTCATAGTGATGCCTCCTAAGGCCCACTTGACTTCACATTCCAGGATGTCTGGCTCTAGGTGAGTGATCACACCATCGTGATTATCTGGGTCATGAAGATCTTTTTTGTACAGTTCTTCTGCATATTCTTGCTGACTCTTCTTAATATCTTCTGCTTTTGTTAAGTTCATACCATTTCTGTCCTTTATTGTGCTCATCTTTGCATGAAATGTTCCCTTGGGCTGTCTAATTTTCTTGAAGAGATTGCTAGTCTTTCCCATTCTATTGTTTTCCTCTATTTCTATTCTATTGTTTTCCTCTATTTCTTTGTGTTGATCACTGGGGAAGGCTTTCTTATCTCTCCTTACTATTCTTTGGAACTCTGCATTCAAATGGGTATATCTTTCCTTTTCTCCTTTTCTTTTGGCTTGTCTTCTTTTCACAGCTATTTGTAAGGCTTTCTTGGACAGCCATTTTGCTTTTTTGCATTTCTTTTACTTGGGGATGGTCTTGATATTTGTCTCTTGTACAATGTCAGAAACCTCTGTCCATAGTTCATCAGGCACTCTGTCTATCAGATCTAGTCCCTTAAATCTATTTCTCACTTCCACTGTATGATTGTAAGGGATTTGATTTAGGTCATACCAGAATGGTCTGGTGGGTTTTCCCTACTTTCTTCAATTTAAGTCTGAATTTGGCAATAAGGAGTTCATGGTCTAAGCCACAGTCAGCTCCCAGTCTTGTTTTTGCTTACTGTATAGAGCTTCTCCATCTTTGGCTGCAAAAAATATAATCAATCTGATTTCGGTATTGACCATCTGATGATGTCCATGTGTAGAGTTTTCTCTTGTGTTGTTGAAAGAAGGTGTCTGCTATGACCAGTGCCTTCTCTTGGCAAAACTCTATTAGCCTTTGCCCTGCTTCATTCTGTACTCCAAGGCCAATTTTTCCTGTTACTCCAGGTATTTCTTAACTTCCTACTTTTGCATTCCAGTCCCCTATAATGAAAAGGACATCTTTTTTGGGTGTTAGTTCTAGCAGGTCTTGTAGGTCTTCATAGAACTGTTCAACTTCAGCTTCTTCAGCATTACTGGTCGAGCACAAACTTGGATTACCATGATATTGAATGGTTTGCCTTGGAAATGAAAAGAGATCATCCTGTCATTTTTGAGATTGCATCCAAGTACTGAATTTCGGACTCAGGGATCAGTAGAGTTAGCAGCTCTTATTCAAAAATCTTGCAAAGATACAGCTCTTCTGCTTACAGTGGTGAAGAACACACATATTAAGTCAAATTAGCCGTGTGACCCAGAACTTTTCCTACTAATTTTGAAATTAGTTCTTCATAGAATCTAGGAAAATATGAACAACGATTTGGTCTAGCTTCTGTTTCTTAGCCAGTTAAATTTAATGTAAATCATAGAGGAGACATGGAGGGCCAGAGATTCCATAATGATGATTTCCTTCTCCTGCATTTATCTTCTTTATCCTCAAGAAACTGTTTCTTGTATCCAACTAAAAAAATTTGTTTAATTTAATTTCCTTTTGTTCTGTTCTTTTCAGTTACGTTGATGAATTGGTCAAAATATTAAAGCAAAAACTCTATATCACGGAAAAGGTTAGCTCCTTAATGTTACAAAAAACATTTTCGAGACTTCCTGGTGGTCCAGTGATTCACCTGGTTGAGGGTTTCCCAGATGGTGCTAATGATAAAAAATCTTCCTGCCAATGCTGGAGACATAAGAGACACCAGTTCGATCCCTGAGTTGGAAAGATCCCCTGGAGTGGGGCATGGCAAACCACTCCAGCATTCTTGTCTGGAGAATCCCAAGGATGGAGAAGCCTGGTGGGCTATAGTCCATGGGGTCACAGAGTGGGACACAACTGAAGCAACTTAGCACACAGGCACCAGTGGTTGAGACTCTGAATTTCCAGTGGAGGGGGCACAAGTTCCATCCCTGGTTGGGGAACTAAGATCCCACATGCCATGCAGCAAAGCCAAAAAACATTTGCATATCAGTATGTATAAAAGGTAAACATTTTACCTCTTTTTTTTTTTAGCAATATGGCAGATCATATTAATACAGCCCCAACCGCAAGCCCAGCAGGACATCTTTCTGAAAAACACAGAGATGTGCTGTGTCTGCTGTATCATTTTCTGTATTTTTTAAATGCATTTTTAAATATTTCTAATTGTTTAAAACAAAAACATCTTAATTAAAAATGGTCTAAGGACACAGGCAACTCAAAAAGTAAAAATATACATGAACAATAAACTTACAAGGTGAGGAAAGAAGTAATTTATTACTCAAATACATAATTTAAACCAAAACTGCAATGAGATGTCATTTCAGATGTAAAATTGGCAAGTATTTTTAAAAGTGAAAATGCTAATCAAAGAAATCAAACATGTGCTTACAGTAGGATTATCAGTTGATACAGATCTGTTCATTGTGTGAGAATAATGGGATTGTGCATATTTCAGATTTTCTTTTTGATAATACTTATTTCCTATGTTTTCTGTAATAAAAATGCATACTTTTATAACAAAATACTCACTTTTAACTGAAAACAATACTGCTATTCTAAGGTTCTTTCTTATCTTTCTCTTCATACTCACCAGCACCAAATTTTTAAATTTTTCCTATATTCATTCTGAAATCAAATTTATCAAGGTTTTCAGGACTTCATTCATTTTCTTTATGTCCTTAATTCAGCTATGATTAGTTTTGAAATTATCCTATCAAAGCAGGTTTGAATTTTTTAAAAGCACTTTTATACTTTCTTCTTTAAATAATTAAGTCATATTTGCCTTGCATTGCACCTAAAGCATTCATTCGCCACACTGACATTTTATGTTATTTTTTCATTTATTTTGATATTTACTTTTTTTTATTTACTTGGCTGTGTTGAGTCTTTGCTGCTGCACATGGGATCTTTGATCATCCTTGTGGCAAGGGAGATCTCGTTCCATGACCAGGGATCAAACCCAGGTCTCCTGCATTGGGAGCTAGGAGTCTTAGCCACTGGACCACCAGGAATGTCCCACACACTGACATTTTAAAAATTTCCTAGTATCTATGTTTTTTGCCCAAAAAAACAGATTTATTAAGTACCTTCTATGTATCCCTGGTGGCTTAGATGGTCAAGAATCTGTTTGCAATGCAGGAGACCGGGTTTGATCCTTGGATCAGGAAGATCCCCTGGAGAAGGGAATGGATACCTTCTCCAGTATTCTTACCTGGAGAATTCCATGGACAGTGGAGCCTGGCAAGCTACAGTCCTTGAGGTCACAAAGAGTCGGACAAAGCTGAGTGACTCACTTTTTCACACTTTTCATGTACTCTGGTACCATCCCTGTGTGTCATGCAATGCTGTATGTGTATCATGTATGTGGGTAAATACACATATGTATGTTAATGTCCATTTGTAAAAAACATGAGCCAATAACTAAGCTTAGTGCCTCATCAGCTTCATTAAGTCCTCACAACAATCTTACAAGATTATTGTTTTATTTCTGTTTTACAGATAAAGCTTTGAGAAGGGCTGTGATATGGCAGAGAATGGCTGAAAAGGGTAGGAGCTAAGCCTCGCAGACAGCATCCAGAAAGGGTTATGTAAAAAAATAAAACCATCTACAGCAGCTTATAACATACCACAAATGTGATAAAAAATAAAGGATTTTCTGGACCTTCACTGATTTCAATAAGTTCATCCCACACACTGGCTTCATGGGTATGTGACAAAGCAAAGGCTCGAGACCCCAGGTTCAGAGGGACTTTGTGGATGCTTGGAGTTTAATTGTTGCTGTCTTGAAATTCTAAATAATTTTTTCTTTGGATTTCTGTTTTATAAGTGAGATCTGATGAACACTGGAGCATGTGCCAAGGCCTTGGAGCCTTTTGCTCACACGAGGTTTGTCTGCTGTCAGCTCCCCATTTCCTGGCAGCCGGCCCGCCATCACCTGGTATCTAGGCCCCAACCCCCCAGCCTCATGCTCTCTACGACTGCCCTTCCTCACTGGGGTATTTCCATATTCTGCTTCCCAGGTAGTTCAGTGGTAATGAATACGCCTGCAATGCAGGAGATGCGGGGTTCAATCCCTGAGTTGGGAAGATCTAAAGGAGGGCATAGCAATCCACTCCAGTATTCTTGCCTGGGAAATCCCATGGACAGAGGAGCCTGGTGGGCTACAGTCTATGGGGTCCGACAAAGATTCAGACACACTGAAGCAAGTTAGCATACACTCACATCCTCTGCCCAAGAGAGAGTTATATACATGCAATCACAAATTTAAAAACACTTTAACAGATCCAGAGAACGGAAAGCAAGGAAAAGCTTTATATAATAGCACTCCAATGGCACTTTTTTCCTGCTTTTTTGAACAAGGGGCTTGCATTTTCATTTTGTCCTGGGTGGGAAAACTCTGCAGCAATGCCAGCTGTCTCATGGTGAGTCTGTGTGTCATTGTAGCTTCAGGTGATCAGGGGAGGGAATAGTTTACTCCAGGAAGAAAGGTCACTTATTGTTTGCTTACCTCCCTTATTTACCTTTGTCTTCAAAGTGTTTGTACAGGGTCCTCCTGCTTGCTTTTCCTGGTGTTGGAAGATGACAGGACCGGTGACTCCTGGCCAGCTGGCTGGCCAGGGGAGAAGGGCTGTGTATTAAATGGAAAGCAACGTGCAAAGAGAGCTGCCTCACAGGGTGCCTACCTCTCAGCTCTGTTGAAAGTCACATTTTGCAGCTATGTCTCTCCCAAAAAAGAGGTTTCTCCTTTTGAAGATTCCAGCTTATATTCCAAATAGGTCTCCCAATGCCTCACTGCCTATTCCTGCAGATAATAGACTGTGTGTGTGTGTTCTGTCACTAAGCCGTGTCTGACTTTGCGACCCCAGGCTCCACTTTGTAGCCTGCCAGGCTCCTCTCTGTCCATGGGATTTCCCAGGCAAGACTACTGAAGTGGGTTGCCATTTCCTTCTCCAGAGAATCTTCCCGACTTAGGATCGAACCCATGTCTCCTTCATTGGCAGGTGGATTCTTTACTACTGAGCCATCAGATGAACCCAGATAATGGCCTAGTGCACTGGAAAGCACAGCGCGATACCAACGCTGTGGTCAACAAGGTCATTTCTACAGCCAAGGGACTGGATGGGCAGTTCTCACAATCACAGCAGGACATGTTTCTGGAGAAGGCACCCAGGAAAGTCTGATTTTCTTACGGAGAAAAACAGTAATTAGGTAGTCAAAGAAATTACAGGGAAAACAGTCAAATCGCAACAGAAGCCAAAAGATAATGGATCAACACCTTCAAAATTCTGAGGGGAAATGGTTTCCAATTTAGAAGTCTATACTTGGCTATACATTCAAATAGGAAGAGTAACTGAAGCTATTAAATGGTTTAAGAAAAAAAATAGTGTGTGTGCGTGCTCAGTTGTGTCTGACTCTTTGCGACCCTCTAGACTATAGCCCGCCAGGCTCCTCCGTCCACGGTATTTCCCAGGCAAGAATACTGGAGTGGGTTGCCATTTCCTCCTGTAGGGAATCTGCCCAACCCAGGGATGGAACTCATTTCTCCTGCATCTCCAGCACTGGCAGGTGGATTCTTTACCACTGAGTCACCTGGAAAGCCCTAAGAAAACAATATGTTTTTACTCAAGATAGAGAAAAGACATGATAAAGCAACTACAGCAAAAATGTTAGCAATCGGAGAATTGGTGAAGGGTATTAAGATTTTTGTCTTCCAAGTCTTTGTTTTGGAAAAAAAGAATAAGAATAGAATAAAGGAATTTTTAGGTGTGTAAAGTCTCCAAAGTTCACTTTCTTACTAAATCACTGTAGCTGTTTTGTTCCAAGCAAACAAGGAAGTGAAAAAACAAAGTGTAATCATGAGATTAAAAAAAACAGAGTCCAACATAGAAGAGAAGTGAAAGGTAGTCCTGGGATGACAGCTATGTAATTGGTCTGGAGGGTAACCAGTCGACCAAGAGCAGGAAGATCAAGGACAGAAGGTTTATTTCAAATAACACATGGAATTGATAAATTAGCCATTTGAGTGGGTTGATAGTTCAGACAGAGAGTTTGGGAATGAATAAGTGGACAGGGCCCTAGAAAATAGAACAAACCAAAATTTGAGTTAATTATTAATTCCAGGGAAAATGAACAATTGCACCAGAAGGGAAATATAAATGATGTGGTTCAGTCATGAACAAGATTTATATGGATGCATTAATATAAAAATGAATATATAATATAATCACATTGGGAATGAGGGGCAGGAAATGGTGTGTGAATGGAGGGTATAAAAGAGATCATTCTTCATCTTCCATGGTAAAAAATCAATAGATAATGTATAAAAATGGAAAAATCAAGAAGAGCAACAGAAGCCTATTATTTGGAAATAGAAAGGTAAAGATGAGAAAAATGCTTAATAGAATTGAAGGCTGTTACTTCTGAGGAATGGGAATCAGAGTGAGAAGGGATAAGCAGAGTATCTGGATTTGCCTGGGATAGTCCCAGTTTGTCCTTGATAGTTTGGCATAATTTTGTTACCATTGCCCCTTTCACTCTCAAAATTGTCCCAATTTTGAAGTCTTGAAGTGTTCTTTGACATGGATAGTACTTTGATTTTTTTTTTTTTTTGAAGAGCTTTGGTAGCTCAGATGGTAAAGAATCTGCCTGCAATTCAGGAGACCCAGGTTCAGTCCCTGGGTGGGGAAGATCCTCTGGAGAAGGAAATGGCAACCCACTCCAGTATTCTAACCTGGAGAATTCTATGGACAGAGGAACCTGGTGGGCTACAGTCCCTGAGTTTGCAGAGTTGGACACAAAGAGCAACTAACACTTTGATAAAAATAAAATTCAAAGAGGCTCTTTGGATCCTAAATTAAATAATCTCATTTCATCCAGCTCAACCAGAGACACTGACTTTCCCTTTCTCTAAAATTAATTCTTTATTTTAAATTAAATACAAGCAGTATGTCTGTTTCAAAGCAATTTTACATTCACTACCTTATTTAATCCTTACAGCAAATGGCTTCATGGGGTAAGCAGCCTATCCTATTTTATAGGTGACAAAAAGGAGGTTTAGAGCCATCTTGTGACTTCTTAACAAGGTGACACAGTAGTAGATATTAGTCTATCCTGGACCAAGCCCTCTAATTCTGGTTCCCATGCTTTTGCCACAATACCAAATGACAAGGCACTTCAGCTATCCCATGAATGAACAGAATCTGAGATGTAAAATCAAGAACTCAGACTAGCAGGCTAGCTGTTAGAAAAACCAGATTAGGAAAAACAATAAATAATCCAAACATCCTTTTGTCATCTTGGTCTTTGAACAGAAATTCTACTAAATCTGCCCAGTTGGGCAGAGTGGACACTGAAATCGTCCTCCTGGGATCCCACATGCCACAACTAAGTGTCTGCATGTTGCAACTGAAGATTCCACTTGCCACTGTGAAGACCCCACATGCTGCAACTAAGACCCTGTGTGACCACATAAAGAAATACATTTTTTGAAAGCGAAAAACTAAAGAGCCTCTTGATGAAAGTGAAAGAGAAGAGTGAAAAAGTTGGCTTAAAACTCAACATTCAGAAAACTAAGATCATGGCACCTGGTCCCATCACTTCACGGCAAATAGATGGGGAAACAGTGGAAACAGTGACAGACTTTATTTTGGAGGGCTCCAAAATCACAGCAGGTGATGACTGCAGCCATATTAAAAGACACTTGCTCCTTGGAAGGAAAGTTATAACCAACATAGACAGCATATTAAAAAGCAGAGACATTACTTTGCCAACAAAGGTCCATCTAGTCAAAGCTATGGTTTTTCCAGTAGTCATGTATGGATGTGAGAGTTGGACTATAAAGAAAGTTGAGCACCGAAGAATTGATGCTTTTGAACTATGGTGTTGGAAAGACTCTTAAGAGTCCCTTGAACTGCAAGGAAATTCAACCAGTCCATCCTAAAGAAATCAGTCCTGAATGCTCATTGGAAGGACTGATGCTGAAGCTGAAACTCCAATACTTTGGCCAATACTTCAATACTTTGATTTGAAGAACTGACTCTTTGGAAAAGACCCTGATGCTGGCAAAGATTGAAGGCAGGAGAAGGGGATGACAGAGGATGAGATGGTTGGATGGCATCACTGACTGGATGGACGTGAGTATGAGTAAGCTCTGAGAGTTGGTGAGGGACAGGGAAGACTGGCGTGCTGCAGTCCATGGGGTTGCAAAGATAAGACACGACTGAGCTACTGAACTGAACTGAACTGAACTAAACCTTGAGGGAACAAGGCCACAGCTGTTGGGAAGGGATGCAGTTAACACAAAATGTCAAAAGTGTTCTTTAATAACTCCTTTCCAGTCCTCACCTCAATTTTCCCCACTTGCCCCTCTAAGAACCCGCCTGCCAATACAGGAGACATAAGAGATACGGGTTCAATCCCTGGTCAAGAAGATTCCCTGGAGCAGGAAATGGCAACCCACTCCAGTATTTTTGCCTGGAGAAGCCCATGGACAGAGGAACCTGGCGGGTTACAGTCCATAGGGTTGCAAAGAGTCAGACAGGACTGAAGCTACTTAGCACACACAGGCCCCTCTTTTATCATTGTATTTGAGTTTTCGGACAGTCTTTCCTTACCAGTGAGTACAATTTGAGGTGAAGAACGTCATTTTATATGTCAGGGTTTGGACAGCATTATTATCCAGTAACAACATCACTGTGACATGCCCAAGGATTCTGAAATTTCAGAACCAAGCATTTTAGAATGTCTAATACAGTCTCCCGCATTGATCTGCCAGCCCCAGAAACAAAGCCACACTGAGGCTAGTTAAGACACAGAAGCAGAGGCCAAGAGCTGATCATACATTTCTACACGCCTCTGATTCTTTCTCCCTGCCCTGTGTCAGTCCCTACTAAATCCTCTTCCAGGCGGCTGGACATTGAGATGCCCTTGCTTCCTTTATTTTAAAAGGGTACTCTGAGGCTACATTCTCATGGACTATTCTTTGCCTTCCATTCCTAATTGGCTCCAAGACTGCGGATCAAACCCCCATTCTCCCTACAACTTTCACCCCTAGTACAAGGCATTCAATCGCTTTGCACAGCAGCTAACATTTCTCTTGTAATTTCTGGGTCTTTTTTTCCCTCATAAGGCGGCTGGTAGAAGCCAGCCTTACTGATTTTATGTATGCAATCCCCTTCTCCCTCAAGACTGGCAGAGAGATTGACATGAAGAGTAGGTTCTATTGGGGTTAAATACAGAACCTCCTACTGTGTGCTCAACCACATTACTCATTTCATACAAGTTCCTCTTGCTAGCGGGTGCCTTACTCAGGGAGGGGAAGGAAAGAAAACAGCAAGGAAACTTTGCACTGGTACATATCCACAGGCAACAACCCCTTGTCCTGGGAACTCAGTGCTTCAATACTTGGCTTTTTTATCACTCTTGAGACTGAAAAGGCAAGGAGTGAGGAGGGCCTTGAAATGGACAGGGACTGGTGGGCCTAATTCTGGTTCTCCTTTTGACCAAACTTCTTCCAACACATAAAAGTACAAGCTACTACATCCTCACCTAAAGATGGCAAATCATTGTTTTCCAGGTTTCACCTTCTACCACCTCAAACCAACTGTGCCAAGATTTCCCCAGTTAACCAGGACTCGGCAAAAACGTACCTTTTGATTTTTACCTATTTTAAGAGGATAATTGCTCTGTCGCTCTTTGCATGTCTGACTCTTTGCGACCCCCTGGACTGCAGCACGCCAGGCTTCCCTGTCCTTCACTATCTCAGGGAGCTTGCTCAAAGTCAAGTCCATGGAAACAGTGTGGACATCCAACCATCTCGTTCTGCATCGTCCCCTTCTCCTGCCCACAAACTTCCCAGCCCCAGGGTCTTTTGTAATGAGTAGGTTCTTCGCATCAAATAGTCAAAGTATTTGGAGCTTCAGCATCAGGACTTCCAATGAATATTCAGGGTTGATTTCCTTTAGGATTGACTAGTTTGACTTAACTGCCCCATTTTTACCGAAAAATACACAAAGCGACACAGTCCTAAGTCCAACCTTCAGACAAGATCAATCACTAAAACATGTGCAAGGCAAAAGAAAGGAGAGAGCAAAAGACACTCCAGTGTTGTTGTCCAGAGGCAACTTCGGGAGCGCTCTGGAGGACGCAACGCGTCAGCGGTGGGCTCCGCTTGCTCGCCCCTAGGCTGAGCCGCCTAGCTCCTTCCCCGCACCCGTCCCTCAACGCCGCCCGCGGGCGCTCCCCTCTTGGCCCCGCCCTCGCCCCGCCCTCCCCTTGGCCCCGCCCTCCCCCGCCCCGCAGCCGACGTCAGTTGTTATGTCTCGGCTCCGGCCGCGGCCGCAGCTGATCCTCTACTCTGGAGGCGACGGTCGCGGCCTCGTGAGGTGGCGGGGGCGTCGGGGACGGCAGCCGAGACCCGCGCCGCCCATCCGAGCCGGGCCGGACTTTCGTGACCGGGACGCCGCCCGATAGCCGTCCCGAGGAGCCGTCTGGGGCCTATTTCTGCTTTTTTCCCCCCCTCCCGGACCGTCGTCTCGCGCGCCCCCATTTCCTTCTGCAGAGACTGCGACGCCCCCTCCCGGGCCGGGCTGCGTCGCGGTGCCCGCCCGCCTGAAGGCGCAGACTGCCGGCCTGAGCGAACCTGGAGCCGCCGCCGTCGCCGTGTCCGCCGTGCTTCTCGCGGAGCCTGGGCGGCCGGCGGGGCCTGGGGCCTGGGCGCCGGGCGCGGCGCTGCAGCGGCCGCTCCTCCCCGCGCTGGGCCCCGGGCCTGGCCCGGCCGAGCGCCGCGCCCTCTTGACCGCGGCCGCTGGAGCCTGGTCTCGGCTCGGCCGGCCCCAGCTGCCTCCTGGGCCCGCCGTCGTCCGGCCCCGGTCTGCAGCCCGACCCCCTCTTCCTTTGTGGACCTGAATGATTTTTTTTTTTTTTTTTTTTGGCCTCCCCCTTCCCTAAGATCACGGTGCTGGAAGGCCGACCCCGCCACCTCGATCAGTGCCCTCCCGCCCGGGGAAACGGCCCTCCTCTTGTTTTTCCCCGTGGGCTCTTCCCGCGCCGCCCTTCTATCGGGGTTTAATTGATGGAGTTTTTTTAGTTTTTTTTCCCCTTTATTTTTCTCGCCTCTTGACAGGAAGGCCCCGCGCGAGTCCCTGCGTCTCTGCCCCTGGTCATCTCTGTTCCTCACCCCCACACATACCACCCCCCACCCACCCCGGTCCACCTGCCTCCCGCCGGGGATGGCCCCGCGGTGACGGCAGCCGGGACCCCACGGCGAGCTGGTGCCCTCGCCCACGCACTCCCCGAGTCTACCCTTCTCCTCTCCGTATTCTGAGCTCTCTGAAAAGAGAGGAGACGCAGGGGAAGATGTGGCTGAAGCTTTTTTTCTTGCTCCTCTATTTTCTGGTCCTTTTCGTCCTGGCCAGGTTTTTTGAGGCCATTGTGTGGTATGAAACTGGCATCTTTGCCACCCAGCTGGTGGATCCGGTGGCGCTGAGCTTCAAGAAGCTGAAGACCATCCTGGAGTGTCGGGGGCTGGGGTACTCGGGGTTGCCCGAGAAGAAGGATGTCCGGGAACTGGTGGAAAAGTCAGGCAAGTATCTGCTCCCCGAGGGTCCCCTCTACTCGTAGGGGAGAGGGGTGGTCTCCCAGGATGAGTCGATACCTCGAAGGGTTAAGTAGGTTGCTTCCAGAGCCGCCTAGATTTTCTTTGTCCAGTTTTTCTACAAAAAAAAAAAAAAAAAAAAAAAGGAGTAAACCCCAGTTTTCAGAAGGGGCCTGGAATTATTTGTAGGGGTGTTGGCGTGTCTTCCTAAGATTATTTTAAAATAACAGTGTCAAGTGCAGCTTCTTAGCGTTGTTTACGGAGTGGTTTTCTCAAAATTCGGGAACAACCAGTCACAAACTGGAAAGCATGATTTGTCAGTTGAAATTCATAAGGCTATAAGAAAAGAAGAACCCCCAAACGTTGTCTATGGATCGAAGCATTTGTCACCGTAGTAATAGCAAGTTACCCGGAGGGAAAAACATTCCTGAAATATTTAATATCAAAGAAGCATTTAGGCCTAGGATTTCAATTTTATTTTATTTTTTCTTCCAACTTTATTGAGATATAATCGACGTGCAGCGCTGTACAAGTTTAAGGTGTGTAGCATGATGATTTACATATGTCATGAAATGGTTATCACAGTAAGTTTAGTGAATGTCGGATGCCAAATTAAATGGAAAAACTTTTTTTTAAGATTTAAATTTGAAATAATGAGTTTAAATTTGGAGAAAGTGTACATGGCGCGGTATTAGCTTTTCATACTTTAAATTTGGTGAAAATAAGGTGAATTTTTTGTGGAATGCCTACCTTGTTTGTTTTGAAATAGTTTATTTCTATTCCTGTAATGATTTTTTTAAATTGTATCTTGGATAAAAACTGTTTTTTTCCCTTCTGTACCACAGGCAATGCTGTATCAACTTAAATGGGTTGAGAAATAGAACTAAGCCAAGAGACTTTTAACATGTTAACACATGCAATTGCAATAACTGTTAGTTTTGGGGTAGGATTTGAGTGAGAAATACGCTTAATTTTTTTCACCCCTGGACAAAATATATCTTTGTTTAGACACACTTCCTGGAAGGGGGGTGGGGGTTACTGTAATTTGAGAAAGGCATTTTTGGGTTGCTGTAGGAAGCAGTTGAAACTGATAGTTAACTTTTTTGTTGTTTCAGGTATATCTGTCAGCTGTGTGTCTTTTATAAGACAGTTTTTTTCCTTATTTAGTATCTTACAGCCATGCAGTGTGGTAGACAAGAATACTAACTTCAGAGGACTTTAGCACCCACATGTTTGTTGGATACCGGATAGGATCATTACTGGGACAGAAGAGTAAACATTTTCTGTAAAAGTGATACATTTTTTCTTTAAAGAAAACATAAAGTTGTGTGTTATTTGCATAAAATTGTGGCTCTTGTTTACTGACTGGTTTTTGATTACTTTTATTTATCCCATGGCTGGGATGTAGTGTACAGGGAATAGAGTAAGGTAAAAGATCTCTAATAAATAAACTCTCTAGGTTTAGAAATAAAAAGTGCCTTAACTGCCCAAGCCAAATCATTTTTCATGATAAAGTGATTTGATAACACATTTTTTTCTTTTAATTTTTATTTTATTTAGCATTGCCTTCCTTGGGGCCTGAAAATGCTTGTAACTTTGAGCATGCAAAGAGTGCACATAATATTTAAAGAATACACACAGCCCATAAAAGTATGGCTCAGATCCCATGTTTTATAGCACATCCCACAATTTATAAAGCAGTTTAACTTTATAATTAAAGTATTTGCTGTGAATGGTTTTGCTGCTATCATGATATGGCGCTTGTTTTTGCCTTGTGAACAGTTGACAAACGTTAATTTGATGGTAGTGTTTTTCTTATTATTTGATGATACAAACTATAAATTTACACTGTAAATGTGTATGAATATGAAATTTGTTCTTACAGATAATCTTTTGTATCTGACCTTTAAGTCACATGAGCCTTGTTGCTATTTTATGCAGGTGATGACGGTCAATTTTGTAAACCCATTCCTAATTCTTGTAAGTCAGAAGTATATAAATCATTCTATTTAAAAATTTGATACCTGGACACAAACTAAATACTGTGATGGCTTTGGGGGCTGATATAAATTCAAGTAATTTGCTAATGAATTATGTGATAACCCCAAGTCTGTTTTGTTCATTTTTGCCTGACACATAGAAGGTTCTTACATAATTAATGAATGTGTGAATATTAAACAGATGTATTCGTGTTCTACTCTTCTGTAGAATGCAGTGAAAGTACAATGACATCATATAAAATAGAGTTAATTATTGAAACATGAGATTTTTGAAATCTTATTAATGTTTTTTCCTTTTCTTCAGGTGACCTGATGGAAGGTGAGCTTTATTCTGCACTCAAAGAAGAAGAAGCATCCGAATCTGTTTCTAGTACCAATTTCAGTGGTGAAATGCACTTCTACGAGCTTGTAGAAGACACAAAAGATGGCATCTGGCTGGTTCAGGTATTAGAAACAGTGATAGAAGTGAAATAATTATTACCAAAATAGTAGTCACCAGCTGGTGATCCTTCTGTGTACTTGTGTCATCTTTCTTAGATGTAATCAGTTCTCATGGGGAGGCTTCAGTGTCCACTTTAAGAGGTTTTGCAGAACAAGGAAAACGAACATTAATTAAAGAGTGGGGGAAGGGAAGTGGTGGGAAAAGAAAGTTGGACTGTTTAGAATCAGGAGAAGCAAATCCATTTTTGTTGTCAGAGCTTCATTAAGAAACACATGTATTCCTTTTATTTAGTGATTTGTGCTTTTTCTCTCAGTTTTTATTCAGTGATCCAAATCATTTTTGTTTGTAAAGAAAAAACCCTAAAGGAAAAGTAAAGGAGTTCTTTTGTTAGGGAAATAGCCAACTGTGTGCCTATAGAAGAAGCAGTGTTGTGGGAAATGGTAGAGGGCTTACTACTTTGCTCATGAAATTGATGAGATTATAATTTTAGACCCTGGCTCTTAACGACAGCATAAGAAAATGGTGAGATTTAGTTAGCAAGTAGAATTTTAGAGCTATGAAGGGCCTTAAAAAAAATCATCTTTAATGCTTCTGAAACTGTGGTTTACGTATCACTCATAGTAAATGAGTGGACACACATTATCATTTGTGTATTTTATGTAAAGCAGAAAAATCAGTATTATATTGAACATGTAATCTCATAAATGTTGCTGAGAGAAAGCCTAAAGTTATTTAAATCTTTAAAAAGTAACTTCACTTAAAGTAACATCTTAAATAAATTAGCAACATTAATTCAGCTAAAATTATAGTTATTGAACCAGGATCAAATCCCAGGTCCCCTGATTTCTTGTCCAGTGTTCTTGCCATTTCACACTGGGGTTGGCAAAGTTTGGTTCAGGGCATAGGAAACAAAATAGCTGCTGCTTCATATTTCTTTTTTGAGAACAATGACTGCAAAATAAGGTAGAAAAAGCTGGGAGTTGAGAGACCTTAGCTGCGAATCTGGTCCTGTCACTGATTTGCAATATGATTGTGGACAGATTTTCTGTTGCACATGGCCTCAAATAAATACATTTGCACCTGAAGAAGATAGAATAGTAGTCCCTTATAGTAGTCCCCAAACTGTTGATGTTTGGAAATTCTTTAGGTGATTGCATTGGATATCACATGACCTTTCCTTTACTTGCAATCTTCCTATAGTATTTGACCATTTATCCTCCAGATAATCTATTAATAATTTGACATTTTTAAAATTCAGCAAGCATAAAAACTGGGAGGAGTGTATGGGTACTATCTATACATTATCCATCAAATTCTAGTCTATTTCTTTGTTATATTATTGGTATTGAAAAAATAAACTGTAGCATCTTTAAAACCTTAATTTATAGTTATTGTTTCTTTTCCCAGATATTTAGTTCTGATAGTCTGATTGAGGAAGACTTGTGGGTTTGGTTTTGGTAATTTCAGTTTTATTACTGAGATTGAACTGAGCAACCAGTCCCACTGCCCTCTGTTTTATGTTTGTCCATGTTTGTCATTGAATAGCCCAATAGAGATGAGTGATAAAGAGGCTGAACACCTTCCAAAACTGGAAAACCTACGGCAATAGTCTGGAAATTCTTTTGGTGTATAGAGTGTTGTCTATAGACAACAAACACATTCTGCTTCACTAATTCACAATATAGTCTTAGCTTCTAAATGATCTGTTATTTTTTGATATTGTATTAAAGATAAACATGGATTAAACTCTAATACATTACAAAATTCATCCAGTTTATTCATCAGTTAATTGTGCACAAGGCCAGAGATACACAAGAACATACACTAGCCTAGCTCCTTGCTCTCTGAGGCAACTCACATTCCAGTTGGGAGAGGGAGGTACTAACTAAATAAATATTTAATATAACATCAGTTAATGGTAAGTGCTAAGACAAATAAGCAGAGTAAGGAGACAAAAGAGTGGCAAAGAATTCTCTAATGTGAGATTTGAATGAAGTGAAGAACAAGTAATGAATGGTAGTGAATGTTAATGTTATAAATTCTTATCACCAAGTTATTTTTCCCTGAGAATGTTTTTTTAAACTTCATAAGTGTTAATAGTTAATGGTGCAGTAGGACGCAGTTTTTCCAGTGACCTTCAAGATTTGCACTGATCACCACTGTCTGGCCTGTGTTCCCCTGGGCCAGTGGCTTGCATCTGTCAAATGGCTGCTTGGGTTGAAAGAACAGTCTCTGGCAGGACAACTGAGAAGACTGAGATTGAAACCTCAGTTACGGTGTCCTCAGCACTGAACTCACCAGCTAAGCTAATCGGCACAGACACTTTGGCTCTTAAAAGAAAGTTGTGTTGTTGTTGTTTTTAATTGAAAACACCTACTCAAAACAGAAGAGAAATACTCTCTCAATTGCTTGTCATTCTTTCAGTTCAGGTTATATCTCTTTGATCTTTTGTGAAGTGCAGCATTCAGGGTTTCAGTTTTTAACTATTTAAATTATCAATCTTTTGTTTGTTTTGAAAGAAATAGACTCATTTCAGTTTGCTCTGTCATTGCTGCTGTTGCTGTTTTAATCTGTGAGGGTGTATAGAACCCAAACAATTTAGTGTTCTTCATATATCATTTATTTTAGGTAGCTTGTGTAAGAAATATTTAAGCATATCAAAATTCTTTTTATTTTTCCTCCCAGGTTTCTAATATCATTTTCTTATTCAGATGAATTATACTCTCCTTCTGTGTTTATTGAAGAAAAATGTAATTAGGTAGCATATAATTGGTAATTAGCACTTTATACTTCATATGTTACTGAAGGGATCTCTTGGTATACTGATTTAGGGGGAAAAGTGACTTTAATAAATGGATATTGTTGTTGTTTAGTTGCCACTTTATGTCTAACTCTGTGACCCCCATGGACTGTATTTAGTCCTCCAGGCTCCTTTGTCTATGGGATTTCCCAGGCAAGAATACTGGTTGTTGTTGTTCAGACAACAGAATACTGTTGCTAAGCCATGTCCAACTCTTTGTGATCCCATGAATTCCTGTCCTTCACTATCTCCACTGTGATATGATAGTGGATAGAATACTGGAGTGGGTTGCCATTTCCTTCTCCAGGGGATCTTCCTGACCTAGGCATCAAAGTCGCGTCTCCTGCATTACAAGTAGATTCTTTACTGCTGAGCCACCAGGGAAGCCCAGCATAAATGGGTGTATGACTTAGCTATTCCATTACTTAATTCATTCTTTTTCTGGAATGGATTCGTAATCTAGATTGATTGATTACTTTTTTCAGTGACACTGCATGTGGAATGATACTACAAAAGGAAAAATTAGTTTCTGTAATTTAATTAGCTCATTCTATATCCATTATGAGGAAGGAAATAGCAGCCCACTCCAGTATTCTTGCCTGGAAAATCTTGTGGACAGAGGAGCCTGGTGGGCTATAGTCCATGGAGTCGCAAAGAGTTGAACACAGTTGAGTGACTAAGTACACACTATGATTTCTGTCTTCGCAGTAACTGATGAGTTTATTTTCCGAATCATACATGTTGATGGTCTTCATATCTTTCTGTTAATTATTTTAAGATGTATTAGCACTCATGAAATAGCCTTACATTAAAATATTAGCATACTTTTTAAAAAAAATATTTATTTATTTTCCAGCATGCAGGATCTTTAGTTGTGGCATGCAAACTCTTAGTTGCTGCATGTGGGATTAAACCTTGGCCCCCTGCATTGGGAGCACAGAGTCTTAGCCACTGGACCATCAGGAAAGTCCCTATACTTCTTTTCATGTGAAACTTTTCCATGGTTCTCCTATATTCTCTGTAATATGAGGTGGAAAGAACTAATTTTAGTTTCTAAGGCAGCAGTACATATAGGACATATTTACCAATAATACACTATGTAATCTATGAAAGAACCAAGTCATCTTTTTTCTGTCAGTTCTTTCTAACTTTCTAAGTTTTCCTGCTCTGTTCCTAACCTAACCTTGTGTCTTTCATTAGTTATTTATTTCCAGTTGTGTAGATTCTTTGATGTTGCTGCCAACCAATCTTTTTAACATCACAAATAGAAGTTTCTTTTCTTTCAAAATATTCTTGCTCAGAGAGGCAGATGGAATAGTACATAGGCTTCTGAAATGAAGAAGTTAGCATACATTACGGGTTTTATGGATTTATCCTGTTCTTAACATTTCTATTTCTGTATTTTGACTTTTGTTCAAAGAAGTTCAAAGTCGGACTGTGCTATCTATTCTCTACTGGCTGTGTCACATCATAAGGAATTTAACATCACTGTTGTTGAGGTAGCAATGAAAAGCATCTGCTTTAAAGTAAAGCTTTAGGTCAATATTTATTGAAGTTATTATGTTAATATAGTTCCTGATTGGCTGAAAAGAGTTATTAGCTGTTTTATTTTTTTATTTTTTATTTTTTTTTAAAGGTACAGACTTCCATTTATTAGGTAAATAAGTACCAGGGATGTAATGTACATGACAAGTATAATTAACACACTATAGGTTATATATGACATGTATGAAAGTTGTTGAGAGTAGATCATAGACTTCCCTGGTGGTCCAGTGGCTAAGACTCCACACTCTCAATGCGGGGGACCTGGGTTCCATCCCTGGTCAAGGAACTAGATCCCACATGCCATAAGTAAGCGATCCTGCATGTTCTAACTAAATCCTGCATGCTACAGTGAAGATCAAAGATCCTTTGTGCTGTAACTAAAACCTGGCGTGACCAAATAGATAAATTATTTTTAAAAGAGTAAATCCTGAATTCTCACTGTAAGGTAAATTTTTTCTATTTAATTTTCTATCTACATGAGATGTACGTTCACTAAACAGTGTGATAATCACTCCATGGTATGTGCCAGATCATTATACTGTACACAGTGCTGTATATCAACTACATCTCAATAAAACTGGGGAAAAAAGGAAAGAATGGAAGAGGGTAGGGACATGGCCAACCAGCAGTGGCCTTGGACCCACCCAGCAGCGGGGTGGGCTGGCGGGCACTGAGCTCACCAAGGATCTAGGGGGACCTAAGACCCCAGAGCTGCATCCCCCGGGGTTTAGGAACTCAGCACGTTCCAGGCTGCCCCCAGAGCAGGGGGCCTGGTGGGGACCCACCAGTCCAGCAGCTGTGCTGGTGGTCGTCTGATGTCCCTGGGCAGGCTGGTCAGCCCTGTGTGATCCCTGGGTCAGGCCAGAAGA
This sequence comes from Muntiacus reevesi, assembly GCF_963930625.1. Taxonomy (NCBI): domain Eukaryota; kingdom Metazoa; phylum Chordata; class Mammalia; order Artiodactyla; family Cervidae; genus Muntiacus; species Muntiacus reevesi. The sequence goes on along the minus strand of NC_089251.1, from coordinate 55,652,840 downwards.
CAGCGTGACCTCAGCGCAACCACTCTGCTGCCCTCGCCCACCTAGGGGTGCAGGGCAAGGATGGGGAGCGAGGCAGCTCCACCAGATTGGGGGAGGGAAGGCAACAGCAGGTCCTGTCATCCAGGAAAGACCCAGGTGCTGCCTCTCAGCTGGAGCTGGAGGAGGTACTATGCCCTGGGGCAGCAAAGGTTCCCTCCTGCTAAAGAACAGTCTAGAATGTGCCCACGGGTGCTTCTGGGAGCTTTCCTTGGCAGGTGTGTGAAAGGGGTGCCCTGACCTGCCAGCTTCCCCTCCCCTATTAGCTGTTTTAAAACTTTATTTTTTTACTCCCAGATAGTAGTTTTGTTCAAGGAAATTAACTTATTTATTGCTCTCGTAACACAATGTAAAGGTGAAATACTTGGTAAGTCTTCCTTTATTTTGTATTAGTGAAAAGCTTTTGTTTGTGTTTACTCATAAAGAAAGCTAGTGAGGCTACCAAAGAATTAAATGCTATTGAGTTTTGGTTTTATCAATTAATCATCTTCACCTAATGATCTTGTACAGTTTGCATATATATATTTAGATTGTCTATGACTTTTTTTAAAGTAGAAAACTCCTTGTTATAATGCAATATTGAGAGATGCAGAAAATACCATAGTTCTACACTCCTTTTATATAGAGTTGTTTAATTTAGCCTCCATGTTGTATGAGAATTGACAGTATTAAAAGGGATATAACAAATGTTCTGATTAGTAATAAAACCCACCTCTGAAAAATAGGCAAAAATGTGTAGGTTTTTTCTTATACAAATGTAATACATGTGGAAGGAACCCAGCAATAACCTGAGACCCAGTTTCTCTTTGGAAGCTTAACTGAACTGTACAAGTTTGTCATCAGAAAATATGGGAATTTAGTGTTTCACACTGTCCAACTCAGTTTCTTCCAGTGTGTGCTGAACCCAGCATCATGAAGGACGATTGTTAACATCTCTTCCCAATTCCACATTTAGAAATATCACTTTAGTAACCTGAAATCAGCTGTGTGGGAGGAAATCCATAAATGATAGAAATCAGGACTTGCATTTTCTTCTAGAGAGCTCATAGTTAAACATTTACCAGCCAACCACTGGTTTCATCCATTCATCCAACCATCTAACAAATATTTATTGAAATATAATGTGTGCCAGCTGAACCTTGTGATGAGGGCAAAAAAGATGAGTAACCTACAGTCTGTGCCATAAAACAGCTTACTGTTTGGTTTACTAAAATGTGTGGGCCAATAAAAAATGTTAGCGTAGATTATGTTTCCCAGCTAGTAAGTTAGGTGGTCTGTAATGGTGCTGCCATCTTGAGAAATCCTAAAGAACTCTTATTAGACAATGAAGTGGAATCCAGGAAAATTAGTACTAGGAAAAATTTAGTAGTTTTTCTCCTGGAAAAAAAGTATATTTTTAAATACACTAAATTGGAAGTCTTTATGTGTAACTGGACCCAAGAACATTGATGTGCAATAGCATAACCAGGTACTAGTTATGCAATTGTTGGTCAGAAAACATCCCAGGTGACATGTTGCTGGGGAAGGGATTTTCATTCTTAACAGGAGTCAGAGACTTGGAGCCTTTAGATAACCTATGTAATCTGAAGTAAAATAATGAGTTCAGTCGCTCAGTCATGTCCGACTCTTTTTGACCCCATGAACTGCAGCATGCCAGGCCAGCCTGTCCATCACCAACTCTCGGAGTCTATCCAAACTCATGTCCATTGAGTTGGTGATACCATCCAACTATCTCATCATCTGTTGCCCTCTTCTCTTCCTGTCCTCAATCTTTCCCAGATCAGGGTCTTTTCTAATGAGTCGGCTCTTCGCATTGGGTGACCAGAGTATTGGAGCTTCAGCTTCAGCATCAGTCCCTTCAGTGAATATTTAGAACTGATTTCCTTTAGGATTGACTGGTTTGATCTCCTTGCAGCCCAAGGGACTCTCAAGAGTCTTCTCTGGTACCACAGTTCGAAAACATCAATTCTTTGGCACTCAGCTTTCTTTATGGTCCAACTGTCACATCCATACATGACTACTGGAAAAACCATAACTTTGACTATACCTGTAGAGTCAAATAAAATTTTCTTTTTTTTTTTTTTTGCAATGCCTAAGGGATTTTTCATTTTTAAGTGGTTCTGTTAGTCAGGAATTATTAAACTCTTAAAAGCAGTTGTTAGAATAGCTTGCATAAATAAGGCCCTGGGGTTTAACACTGCCATGTACCTGCTTCAGGGATGTTCCCATTTCTCTTCACACACTTCTGTTGCCTGTGCTATAACCAGGGATGGTTATATCAGTTATAGCGACTTAAATTGATAAACCCCTTGATAGAGTGTCATTGTAAATACAGACCTGAAGTGTTTGGGTTATTTGCAACCTTGCTCAGGAGATAAGAGTGAAAGGGGAGTTACTAAAAACAACAACAGGGACTATGGCAATATGATTTTACAGAGATTTTTTTAAAAATCTGAGTAATCTGAAAAAGAAGTCAAGATTTCTTTGATTATGTAATGGATAAAAGAGCTACCATATTGACTCTTCAGTGGTAGGAAAAGAAGTGAAGAGAAGAGAGAAGAGAAAAACCTGTCTTCTTGGATCTCCCTTATTCTTCAGATAAAATTTATAAAGTACTTTTAGACAAGAGAAAACTGTGGAGGCTAGGAACTTATTGGGTGATGCACCTCTGTGAACCTCCTTAGAAAGCACTTTTACCTACTAAGACCATGTCCTCAAATTGCCCTCCTGACTACCTCAACCATCTGAGCATTTTGATAATACATGTCTCCCTCCATGAGGCCGTTTATTTTCATTTAAGAGTACTGTCAGAGCCTTTAGTTCTATTCCTTAAGTTGTGTATTTATGAATGTATTTATTAAGCATCAAAGTTACATTACAAAATGTTACATACCTATGTGTGTCTCTGTAGGTATGAGAATGATAGTATCAGTGATATATGGCAAGGGTTATTGGACAGTAATCTGTTGGCACGTAACGTGAACTTTTTTATTATTTATTTATTTTTGGCTGCACTGGGTCTTTGTTTCTGTGAGTGGGCTTTCTCTAGTTGCAGGGAGCAGGGGTTAGGCCAGTTTTGTGGTATGCCAGCTTCTCTTGTGAAGCATGGGCTCTAGGGCTTCAGTTGTAGTGCACTGGGTTTAGTTGTTCCTCAACATGTGAAATCTTCCTAGACCAGGGATCAAAACCCTGTCCCTTGCATTGGCAGGCAGATTCTTAACCACTTAGCCACCAGAGAAGTCCTAAAGTGAACTTTAAGTCACTCTTCACCATCATGCAGGTTCTCTCCTCCTGGTGCCCTTGAAATTTGTTAGACTTCCCAGCGGAGAGCCCAGACATGAGGTGTTTGCACCGTCTCTTGCCTCACCCAGACACTCATTGCACACACTCACTCCCCTGGGATTTCACTTGCTGGAGGCTTTGTGAACATGGAAATGGCCCTTCCTTCCAGATAGTTTAGTGGCCCCCAGAGTATTGTCCTATAATGTTGAATTAAATAGTATCAGTACTGTAACATTCATGAAAAGTAACTTGTCCTTATAAACCTGGGCTTAAAATACATCAAATATATGGATTCATGAAGACATAGGACATTTTTGGCTTTCCTTTAAGTTCTCAGTTATTTCTGGTTTTAATTTTTGTTTTTAATATATAATTTTTGTTTGTTTTTCTGATATCTCTATTGAAATTCCTTTAAAGTAGGAAGATAGAGAATAAAGGGAAAAGGTATTAACAATTAGAAAGGCTGAGAAAGAAGTTCTTACATATTTTGAAGGTTAACTTATAGTTTTCTTTTTTAAAAAAATCTTTTTCTTCTTCCAATCCTAATTGTCTTTGAAAGCTATTTGCATATTTGAAGTTAGAAGCTCAAGAATGTAGAATTTATTAATGGTAATTTTTTTTATGTGTTAGAATCTTTTGTGATTGTTAAGAAAAATGCCATAGAAGTAGTAGTATTGATTTAGTCAGTTCAGTTCAGTTCAGTCGCTCAGTCATGTCCAACTCTTTGCGACCCCGTGAACCGCAGCATGCCAGGCCTCCCTGTCCATCAACAACTCCCAGAGTCCACCCAAACCCATGTCCATTGAGTCGGTAATGCCATCCAACCATCTCATCCTCTGTCTTCCCCTTCTCCTCCTGCCCTCAATCTTTCCCAGCATCAGGGTCTTTTCAAATGAGTCAGCTCTTCGCATCAGGTGGCCAAAGTACTAGAGTTTCAGCTTCAACATCAGTCCTTCCAATGAACACCCAGGACTGTTCTCCTTTAGGATGGACTGGTTGGATCTCCTTGCAGTCCAAGGGACTCTCAAGAGTCTTCACCACCACCACAGCTCAAAAGCATCAATTCTTCAGCACTCAGCCTTCTTTATAGTCCAACTCTCACATCCATACATGACCACTGGGAAAACCATAGCCTAGTAACTAGACGGACCTTTGTTGACAAAGTAATGTCTGCTTTTTAATACGCTGTCTAGGTTGATCATAACTTTTCTTCTAGGGAGCAAGCGTCTTTTAATTTCATGGCTGCAGTCACCATCTGCAGTGATTTTGGAGCCCAGAAAAATTAAGTCAGCCACTGTTTCCCCATCTATTTGCCATGAAGTGATGGGCCTGGATGCCATGATCTTAGTTTTCTGAATGTTGAGCTTTAAGCCAACTTCTTCACTCTCCTCTTTCACTTTCATCAAGAGACTCTTTAGTTCTTCACTTTCTGCCATACGGGTGGTGTCATCTGCATTCAGTCAAACATAGTTTAATAGAAAACATGTGTTTGACTCTTGGCTCCATAATTATACTTTAGAAAAAAAGTGAAATTTGAACTCGTTGAACCCACACGTGGTCATTTTTAGTAAGCTCTACTTGGGTTATTTAAATTTTTCTTTTCAGAGCAGAGAAATGACTCCAAGGTCCATTTTCTTCACAAGTTAATTCTAGAGTATAGGCTACATGGAGAAGATGGCTCGCTTTTTAATTTGATTTTGATCCCCTTATGTGTAACTGCCACAGAGTATGAGAATTCCCACAGTGTTTTAGATCTTTTCCAGTAGAACCGTTGCTTTTTCTTACAAGAAGTGCAGTGATAATATGATCATCCACTTAACAAGACTTAGGGATAGAATATGTTTTTCAGAAAAAGTAAATAGATGTAAATGGTTGGTTTGATGCCATTTTAGGTAGTTAAAGTTTCTTTTTTCTTTCTTGGGAATAGGTCATCGCAAATGACAGAAGTCCTTTGGTGGGTAAAATCCACTGGGAGAAAATGGTGAAAAAGGTGTCGAGATTTGGAATACGTACAGGCACGTTTAATTGCTCCAGTGACCCCAGGTAAGTTGCTGGCAATTTTTAGAATTTGAGTTCTGACCAGAAGTTTTTAATAAAGACAGTAGTATTAGAAGCCTGTTTAAACTGAAAATTAATTAGCATGCTTAGCACAGTGTTAGTTACACGGATGCTTGATTAATAGTTTTTGATAACTGGCAGTTATTTGCTTTCTTTCAGATCTCTTTTTATCTGATTCTCCTGTGCTGTTTCTAACAGGGTAACTCTTTAGAGTATGTCTTTGGTCTTTTTTGTTTCAATTTTATTTCCCAAAGAGACTTCAGTACATTTATGGCTTTAGGTGACACCTTTGTGGTAATCTAAATCTTCCTTAATTTGAACTTCTAGTTTGCATTTTGACACTCGTTTCCTTGTGCCTTACGAGTAATGCAGATGGAATATGTTCCCTAAACCTAGTGTTCAAATTCATATTCATCTTTTTCTTTAGTAAATCATGTGTCCTTTCTGCCTTTTCTGTCCTTTACTATTTCTTTTTTTCATTTTCTCAGATGAGAATCTTTGCAGGCGTTTTTGTTTTTCTTTTTGTCATCATCTCCAGTATTTAGTCTGTCACATTATATTGTTTTACTATCCCATTGTTCTTCAAAATGCATTTTATTTTAATTTCTAGTGCCTCCAAGTTATAACTTGAATTAATTTTATTTAATTATCCAGTCAATAAATATTTAATGAAGGATTAGCATGTACAGCATGTTCTGTTTAGTGCTGAGGACAGGGCGTAGCATATGTACATAGAAACCCCCATGTTAGGTAGTTTCTAATGTAGGTAGACACGCCTGTTACCTATGTCCCTTTTATGTGGTCACAGTGAGAGACCCACTGACTGAAGAAAACCTGCCTCCACTACTGCTTCACCTCGATTCTCCCACCCTTCTCCTTCAGGTTCATGTTTGCTTTGATTTTCCTCACGGTCCCTGTTTTGCTCACTTGTAACATAGGCTGAGACCTGTGGGAGGAGGACCCCTTAAAAGTTGAGGATAAGAAGGGACATTGTTGTGTCTCCTCACTCACATGTAATCTCCTCATTTACCCACAAAGCTCCCCTTGTCACCTTTACCACAGAATCTTGATTGTGTTGTGATGCCTTTGGTTTAAATGTCCATGATAGCCTAAGTGTTCATGTTCTTATGAAAAGGAAATCATTCTTATCTTTATCTTTTGTTTACTAAAGACAATTGCACTTGGTCTTATTCCATCATTCCCAAATAGAGTATAGGTGAAAGATCTCCCCCCAATCCCACTGGTGATTGCAATACCAGAATGAATGATAGTTCTAATATATTGATATTTTTTTTGAGATAATGCCAAAAGTCAGTACTTAACATTGCTAATTTATTGAAAAATATTCAGAATTTATTTTTTTAAAAAATCAACAAACTAAATAATACATTTAAATACTATAACTTTTAAATACATTAGGAAATATCAAGTAAAAACAAAATACAAAAATATAAAGTTTAAACACATTTCAGTCTAATATAAGTTCTTAGATCACATTAATAGAGAACTCAAAATGAAACCAAGAAGAGTATAAAGTGAAAACCTGAAGGAAATAGTATATTGATTTTTAATATAATCTTGTGAAGGAAAATGCATCAGAAGTGTCATGCTGCTGCTGCTAAGTCGCTTCAGTCATGTCCGACTCTGTTCGACCTCACAGATGGCAGCCCACCAGGCTCCCCCGTCCCTGGGATTCTCCAGGCAAGAATACTGGAGTGGGTTGCCATTTCCTTCTCCAATGCATGAAAGTGAAAAGTGAAAGTGAAGTTGCTCAGTCATGTCTGACTCTTAGTGACCCCATGGACTGTAGCCTACCAGGCTCCTCTGTCCATGGGATTCTCCAGGCAAGAATATTGGAGTGGGTTGCCATTTCCTTCTCCACATAAGTGTCGTAATTGAGTCCTAATTTAGTACAAATTTTTCTAGCTTTTCTTTTGAAAAGCCCTGTTTGATTTTATAGCTAAAGGAATGATAAAGAGAAACATACAAGCTACCTTTAAGTTTCCTCTGAATCCTTCATCTTGATCTTCAGATAATCCTACCTCTTCTTTATGATGGAGGGCTATAGTCCATAGGGTTGCAAAGAGTCAGACATGACTGACTATCTGTCCATAGGTTTCTCCAGGCAAGAGTGTTGGAGTGAGTAGCCGTGCCCTCCTCCAGGGAATCTTCCTGACCGAACCCTTGGTCTTGTGGCTCCTGCATTGCAGGCAGATTCTTTATAGCTGAGCCACCAAGGAAGTCCATTTATGATGGAAGAGACCCTTTTTGAGCAACTTTTTCTTTTTTTCTGACTGCAGCTATCATTTTTTGTTATTAAAGAGACATTTTTACATCATCTTCTCTAGTCTCATCACAAAGATAAAGACCTTGATGCGGAGTTATTTATATCTGTTTCAGTATTGTTATGTTCATTTCCTTTTATTTGGAAAGTCTGTTCTTGCCATAGATGGTGTGCTTAGTCAGGGTCATTTCTTTCTTTTTTTTTTTTTTTTGAAGATTATAGAGATACAGAAGAACAAAATAGGGAGATAATAGAAAAGTGTTCAGAATGTCAGTGCAAGGTGTAACTGGGCAGGGAATGGTGTTATTCAGCAAGCATTTTAATATGTTGAATAGTTTCATCATCCTGATCTCAGATTGTTAAAATCAGCAAAACTCTATCCCCTGCTGCCTGTGTTGCTTTCTTTGACTGTAGTTCTTTCTCTGGGGCGGCCTCAGGCGCAGCCTCCTCTGACATGCTGGGCCCACTGTAGAGTAGTACTTTCCTGACCTGATTGGCTCCCCTTAAGAACATTCAGAACCACCACTCTATGCAGCATCTGACTCTGTCCGTGCCGGCAGTTTTCATTTCCTTCCCACACAGCCTTCTTACCTGGCCTCAATTCCTCTCATTCCCCAACCTGGTGATCTGTCTTAGGGACCTTTTCCCTGTCAGGTCTATTCTCTACTCTTTTATTCCCCTATCTTTGGAGAAAGTAGAAAGTGAAGTGGGACATGTATCCTTAAGAGGTCAGAGAAGAAGTTGGACCGGGATAGTAGAGAATGGATGGAGGACCCTGGAATTACAGGAGTTGAGTGATAAACAGGCCAGGAGGGCTTATGGTGAAAGAACCATGGGTGGGGACCCATGGAATAAGCAGGGAAGGGAAAGGATGGAGGAGTCTGGTGAGTGGGACAGGAAGGCCAGGGAAGACAGTGACCTTGTCTGAAGAAACAACAGTTTATAAACAATACCAAAGGTTCTTTTTTTTTTTTCAACGTTCCTTTTTAAAATATAATGTGCCATACCAGGATGGCGCACTAAATACCGAAACTCAGTAGCCATGGGTTTTTTTTCTTTAATCCTTTTTAGTCTTCAAATTGTCTAAGAGATCTCAAAAAGTTTTAAGAATGGGAGGATATTTTTGTGATATATTTGTGTGTTGTCACTTTGAAAGTGTTTTTGAATTAGCAGTAAGAAGTTTTTATATGGATATATGGCAATATAATGTTATTAAAAAATAATATGAGCATTAGTCTTATTTTCTGTTTAGCAATTGTGTTTTAAGATTGATATGATTTACTTTGTGTGTTGGATTTCAAGTCTAGAAAACATGATTTAATCTGAAAGATACATGATGACAAACAAAATCTTATTGTCCTGGGTACTCTTAAATTCTTCTGCAGTGATAAACCTTAAAACTATCAATGTCACTTATCTCTGAACTGAAAAGAAAGTACATAGGGCATTTGTTTTCTTCCAAGAAGAAATATATTAACTAAGATTTTGCTTGTTTTATAGGGTAAAATTTTCTATCAGAAAGACTGTAATTTATGACACAAATCAGAAAAGCCAAATATTCTCTAAGGTGGTTGTAGAAATATTAAAATAATGACCAAGAGTAGAAATGTGTCATCACAAGTATCCCATACAATTAAAAATGTAAAACAAGTTAGATAATTAAGATATAAATAAGACACCTATCTATATGGAGTTCACTTGTGGTTTTGGTGGGGGTCGGGATGGAGGAAAAACTAGCATTCATGTCAGTGAATTATTATTTTGCATTGAACAAAGACAGAGTAGAAGGTATTTTATTCTGTAAGAGTATATAATTTTCAAACCATTTCAATTAAAGCTGTATTGATATTAATGGTATCTATGTTAAGGAAGTAAATCTACTAAACAAGCCGAGTTGTGGTCTCTAATCCTGAGTCACCCAGATGGTTTCCCAGAGTCATTACTAATCTTGTCTTTGTGACGTAACATGTTGTCTTCACTTATCTTAAATTGTATCATGAAATCCTGAGGTTAAAATTGATATTGTCTTCATAAAACCATGTGCCATGTATATCAAGACTTCTTTCTCTCTTAATCTAATCATATAAATGTATAATATGCTTATGTAATTTAATTAAATGTAATCTATGCTTACTAAGTAAAGCATAATATTTATTATTTTCACATTAGTATTCTGAATAGCACAATAAAAAAGTAAATGCTTTCTACCATCCGTTTACAAATCTGTAGAGAACAAAAGATATCCACCTAGTAGATTTTGTTTTTTCCAACTTTACTGAGGTAAATTCATATGTCATAAAACTCCACATGGTAGGTTTTTAGGAAAGACTTTTTTGAAAAAAGAAGGAAACTGTTTCACTGATTATCTCTCCACTGTAATTATAGCAGCTGTTTTCATTTTCTGGAATCTCCTTTCATTCATGTTGTAGTTTTTTTTTTTTTTTTTTTTTTAGAAGGAGAGGTTTGTCACAAATATTATAGCAAGACCATGTCCATTTCCAAGAGGATTGGAGTCGTGACCCCATTGGATAAAGCTAAACAAATGATTTAATTTAAAATTCTTCTATATTTACTCTGTTGTAAAATGGGAGTCATCCTTGGACTGGATCTCTTTTTTTTTTTTTTAAGTAATTTTATATTTACAGAAGAGTGATAAAGATAGTATAGAGTTGCCATATATATCTTTCACCAAGTTTAGTTAGCATTTACATAACTGTAGTATAATGATCTAAAAAAATTAACACTGGTACAATACCATTAACTACATTACAGACTTTATTCCAATTTCACCAGTTTTCCAATAATATCCTTTTTTCCTGAGTCTCTTCTTAATCTGAAAACTTACTATCTTTGTTTCCTCTATGTTAAATACTCCTCTTCATGGTCCCCATTAAAAGATGAGTGCATATATAAAACATAGGACTTGCTCTTTACTTGTTGAGCTTTTGTGCAGATTTCTCTGTGATGGTGTTTGTGTGCATCAGGCATTGTGGTGGGTGCTTGGGTTAATAAATGTGTGCAGCATGTCTCCTACCCCCAGGAACTTGCATTCAAGTCAGGGACTCAGCATACAAGATAATCCATTTCCTTCTCTCTTCTTTGCCCACCTGAATCTAACCATTCTTCAAGACCTAGGTCAGTTCCCAAACCTTTCACGAAATCTTTACCAATTCAGACTCCCAATGAGAGTCCCTTTTTTTGAACTTGATTTACATTATTTAGTGGTAGGATATATACAGTTTTATTCTTTTGTCTCCTTAATAGGATTTTAAATTCTTTGTGAACAGGAATCATTTTCCTATTATCTTTTGGATCTTACCAACACATAATGCATTGTTGTTGGTTAGTCTCTAACCAACTCTTTGCGACTCCATAGACTGCAGCACTCCAGGCTTCCCTGTCCTTCACTCTGTCCTGAAGTTTGCTCAAACTCATGTCCATTGATTTGGTGATGCCATCCAGCCATCTCATCCTCTGTTGCCCCCTTTTCCTTCTCCCCTCAATCTTTCCCAGCATTAGGGTCTTTTCCAATGAGTCGGCTCCTCACATTAGGTGGCCAGAGTTTTGGGGCTTCAGCTTCAGCATCAGTCCTTCCAATGAATATTCAGGGTTAATTTCCTTTAGGATTGACTGGTTTGATCCCCTAGTCCAAGGACTCTCAAGAGTCTTCTCCAATAATGCATTAGTAGGTTCATAATAGATGCTGGAAGTATGTGTCAGTTCTCTTGACTCTAAGGCTTTTTAAGCTCTAAGGTTTTTGTTTAAAAAAAAAAAAGGAGAGGGAGAAACACAGAGGTAAAAGCAAAAAAATGATAAAAAGCTTTGCTTTTCCTATTTTACAGCTGCCAGATATTGGTACTACTTTTGGTTGTTTACAGGTTATTTGTTTTTGGGGAAGAGGGTATCTTTTAATAGCTATGGAAATTATCAGGGAAAGACAAACTGTACAACAGGGAAGATAAGCAAGCTAGTTCATCTAGCAGCCTTGCTGTTTACTTACAGTTCCCTCTCTTACAGATACTGCAGGAGAAGAGGCTGGGTTCGATCCACACTCATTATGTCTGTTCCACAAACCAGTACTTCCAAAGGGAAAGTCATGCTTAAAGAGTACAGTGGGCGCAAGATAGAAGTAGAGCACATTTTTAAGTGGATAACTGCTCATGCAGCTTCTCGGATCAAAACCATTTATAATGCTGAACGCTTGAAAGAAGAATGGAATAAAAGTGATCAATATTGGGTAAAAATATACCTATTTGCAAACCTGGACCAACCACCAGCTTTCTTCTCTGCACTAAGCATAAAGTTTACTGGAAGAGTTGAGTTTATTTTTGTAAATGTGGAAAAGTGGGACAACGAGAGTTATATGACAGATATCGGTGTCTATAACATGCCATCATACATACTTAGAACTCCTGAAGGAATTTACAGATACGGAAACCACACAGGCGAGTACATATCTCTTCAGGCCATGGATTCATTTTTGCGCTCCTTACAACCTGAAGTAAATGATTTGTTCGTTTTGAGCTTGGTTCTCGTTAACCTTATGGCTTGGATGGACTTATTTATCACACAAGGAGCTACCATCAAGCGATTTGTGGTTCTCATAAGCACTTTAGGGACCTATAATTCTCTATTAATTATCTCCTGGCTACCTGTGTTGGGCTTTTTACAGCTCCCTTACTTAGATAGCTTTTATGAATATAGCTTAAAATTGTTGAGATATTCCAATACCACCACATTGGCTTCATGGGTAAGGGCAGACTGGATGTTTTATTCCTCACACCCAGCCTTGTTTCTTAGTACATACCTTGGACATGGTTTACTAATCGATTACTTTGAGAAGAAGAGACGGCGCAACATCAACAGTGATGAAGTCAATGCCAATAACTTAGAATGGTTATCAAGTCTATGGGACTGGTACACCAGCTACCTCTTCCACCCGATTGCTTCTTTCCAGAACTTTCCTGTAGAATCTGATTGGGACGAAGACCCTGACTTGTTCTTGGAGCGATTAGCTTTCCCCGATCTTTGGCTTCACCCCCTGATACCCACCGATTATATTAAAAACTTGCCAATGTGGCGATTTAAATGTCTTGGAGTCCAGTCTGAAGAGGAAATGTCAGAGGGTTCTCAAGATATTGAGAATGACTCAGACAGTGAGAGCACAGACACTTTGAGCAGTGAGAAGGAAGTGTTTGAAGATAAACTGAGCATCATTCACAGTTCTCCAGGAAGAGCAAGTCACTGTGATGCTGAGGCTTGTTCCTGTGCCAATAAGTATTGTCAGACCAGCCCTTATGAAAGGAAGGGGCGGTCCTATGGATCATATAGCACTAATGAAGATATGGAACCTGATTGGTTAACTTGGCCTGCTGATATGCTGCACTGTACTGAATGTGTTGTATGCCTAGAGAATTTTGAAAATGGATGTTTGCTAATGGGGTTGCCTTGTGGTCATGTGTTCCATCAGAATTGCATTGTGATGTGGTTAGCTGGGGGCCGACACTGTTGCCCTGTCTGCCGGTGGCCTTCTTATAAAAAAAAGCAGCCATATGCACAACACCAGCCCTTGTCAAATGACTTCCCATCTTAACCATGTGCAATTTGTCCTTTATAAGCTTTGCGTATCTTACAGCCTGCCTTTTTAATGTTAGTCACAATGTTTTTGTGGTTTGATGTTTAGTTTAATGTTAGTGCAGTGACAGGAAATACACATTATGCTAATGTTGATGACAATTATTTGGTTGCCTTGTATGTCAATTTGAATGCATACTTAATTGTAAAAATTTTTATTTACAACATTGGAAATTCAGAAGTTAATGTTCTTTTGTAAGCACAAAGGAAGTATGATAGAAATTTATCCTCTCAAGACTTTACAAGGTAGGATCAAATTCTAATGGAATTGAGGCAGTTTCTTATCCTACATGTTTCCTTCCTTTTTACAATTTCTGTCCAGCACCTCTTGGTTAAATAATGTATGCTCTGAGACATGAAATTAAAACAGACCTATGAAATAAATTATTTTAAAACCAGAACATTACAGTTTTTCTAATGTTAGATTGTTTTTAATAAGGTGTCTGAGTGCTCTAAGTGTTTTGCTTATTTGCTAATTTCACAGTTGAGTCAGATATGATTCTTGATTCATGTGGCGGAGGTGGGGTGGTGGGGGAGACAGATTATGTTGCTGACACTGACCAAAGGTTGTATTATTTCTCCTTGGTTAACTTTGACAGGAAGAAATTTCATGGTGGGTGTTTTTAAAAGTATTAAATCATTTACGAGTATATTCAAGTAAACAAAATCAGCTATAGCATACTAGCCACACATAGATTAGTTGATATATTTTTCCTGACTTTTTATTTTGAAAAAATTTGTTAACTATAGAGAAGTTGGAAACATAGTACAGTGAACATTCATTTGTTTCATTCGCCAGGTGTTTACATCTTGTTACATTTTCTTTATCTCCTCTCTCTATGTCTATAATCTTTTTTTTCTTTTCTCTTTTTTTTTCCTGATTCCTTTGAGAATAAATTTCAGTTATCATGATGCTTCCATACCGTTAAATGTATCATCATGTGTCTCCTAAGAACAAAGACATTTTTTACACATCCACCACACCATCATCACACCCAGGAAATGTAATGTTGATTTAATAATATCTAATACACAATTCATACTCCCTAGTTGTTCCCAAAATATTCTGTATCCTTATATGTTTCTGTTTTGTTTTCATTGGGAATTCAGACAGGGTTTATGCATTGGGTTTAGTCTCTTTTCTTTCATTCATTTCTCTAGAGCAGTCACCCTGCCCTACCCCCTACCCCCCCCCCCCCGCACCCCCCTCCCCCACTTTTTAAGTCTTTTCTGACGTTTTTGCAGAGTACAGGCTAGTTGTCTTATGGAGTGTTCCACATTTCTGGATTTGTCTTGAGTGTTTCTTCATAATTAGATTTAGATGAGAGAACTTTGCCTAGGTGGTTTCTGTTTCTCATTTGTATAACATCATGAGTGCATGATGTCAGTTCATCCCATTGTTGATGATGCTGAATTTGTTCAGGTAATATCTGCTTTATCTTTGCAATGTAAGGTATTTTCCACTTGATAATTAAGAAGGAATCTGTGAGGCCGTGTGAGTATCCTGTTCTTCAGCAACCTTTAACCTAATGGCTTTAACATCTGTTGATGATTGTTAGCCTGAATCTGTTACTAAATAGGAGTTGTGACATGGAGATTTTTAAATTCTGTCCTTCATTCTGCATTTAATAGTGGCATTTTTTTTGTGTGTATAGAGGAGCTTTCCATTTTTTCATCTCATACTTTGAAATGTCACTGTAGATCAAGATTCTTTTTATATTCAGCGTGTTAAAATTCATTATTCTTTTTGATGTGCAAATCATTCCAAATTTGGTAAGTGGGAGCCCCTCTAAGCTCGTTCTTATGTCCTGTTGACATCCCTTTCGATCTTTAAACACTTCATTGCTTTTTGACACGAGATATTCCAGACTCACTTTGTATTTTCCCTGGCCCAACCCTGAAATATGTCATTTCTTCAAAGCCTCCAAAATTCATGGGGGACTTTTTAATATCCTTTACCTTCTGTCCCTCAAAATGGTAAGAAAATTAAATTTTCTTTTTCTGAATTGCTGCTGAGTTGCTAGCAGAAACATTTTTTTCCTTCATGGTGCACTGAGCCTCATTTTCATACAGGAATGGGAATAGTAAGGAATAGCGGTTACTAACTTTGTATTAATATTCGGAAGCTTTTTAAAATTTTTAAATAAGAGTATAAGCACTGCTCCTTGTGTTATTATTTTCCTTTTGGAAAAGAAAATAATGTTACTGTAAATGTTTCCTGGAGTTCTGCCATTGGTTCACTGTTCTTTTCTCTCTGATGTTTTCAGCAGGTGTCCCAAATCACCATGTTCAGGCACAGACACCTCCCCAGATCTTCAGTTTCATGTATAGCTATCTGCTGAACAGCTCCTTCTAAGTGCTCTTAACTAGTTAGTGAGTCTCAAAGCAGCTCTTCCTTCTCTCTCCGTATCCCCTAGTCTTCCTCTTATGGTCCTGATTTCAATTCTTACATATAATATTGTCCGTTATGAAATGTATTTTATGGAAAAGGAAATGGCAACCCACTCCAGTATTCTTGCCTGGAAAACCTCATGGATAGGGGAACCTGGTGGGCTACAGTCCATGGGGTCACAAGTCAGATACGACTTGGCAACTAAATCACCACCACTACCATAGATAGTTTAAAAGATAATTGAAATTTCTCCTCCAGCATGCCAGGGCACACCACACTTTAGGAGACTACAGGCATACCTTGAAAATATTGCAAGTTTGGTACCAGTTCACTGCAATAAAGCAAGTGTGGCAGTAAAGCCAGTCATAGGAATTACTTGGTTTCCCAGTGCATATAAAAGTTATGTTTTTAAAAAAGTTATGTTTACACGACTGAAGTCTATTAAATATGCAATAGCACGTCTAAGAAACAATGTACATACCTTGTTTTAAAAAGTACTTTATTGCTTAAAAAATGCTATCACCTAAACCTCCAGCAAGTTGTAATCTTTGCAATATATTGAGTAGTATTAGCCTAGAAGATAAACCAATCTCCTTACCACTGGCTTACAAGGCCCTGGCCTAACTTACATTGTGATTGTACTGCCTGCCTCTTCAGGGTCATGTTCTACTTGTTCTCAGCTTGGTGCTCGTCTGTCCCCTCTGCCTTATGTTCTCACTCCTCTTCTAGGCTTTATCTGGCTAGATCCCACTTTCTCCAGAAATGCTGCATGTCCTACCCATCTTTTCTTTACCTTCCAGGCTTATGAAAAGACACATATCTTTACAGTGAAAGCTCTGGTGGCAGTCACCCTACTCAAGTGACCACACTTAACATTTCAAATAATAGAGCAACCCCATTTCTCCTTGCCCTTTCCTCATATGTGCCCTTATTTTATTTTTTTTTTTTTTAAGGCCTCACCATTTGGCATGTGGGATGTTTGTTCCCCGACCTGGGATTGAACTCGCACCTCCTGCATTGGGAGTGCAGAGTCTTAACCACTGGACCACCAGGGAAGTCCTGCCCTTCTTATACCAGAGATAGCTGGTATATGCCTGTCCTAGTTAGTTGCATTGTATTAAAATTATGCACATGTCTTTTTCAGGTGAACTCCTTTAAGGTAGGAACTGTGCTGTATTCATTAAATTCATTAAATATATCAACATGCTTGGCATAAAATGGAGGTAATACCTTTGGATGCTAGACATGCTATAAAAGTATTACAGTAAGGTCAAGGAGTAAATAGTCGATAGAGGTTCAGGTCTTCAGGGAAGTTTGCATATGTACGTGCTAAGTCACTTCAGTCATGTCCTACTCTGCAATCCTATCGACTGTAGCCCACCAGGCTCCTCTGTCTGTGGGATTTCCCGGCAAGAATACTGGGGTGGATTGCCATTTCCTTCTCCAGGGGATCTTCCCGACCCAGGGATTGAACACAGGTGTCTCCTGCATTAGCAAGTGGATTCTTTACCTCTGAGCCACCATGGAAACCTAGTCTACAGAAGCTTGACTCATCCTTTAATTGTGAAGCATAGCAAACAATGCTTTTGTCAGGTTTTCCTGGAGGTAGAGAATTGAAGGAGATATTCAAGATTGACAGACTCTGAACTTTAACTGATTTTTGCTTTTCTTTTTAAGTTTGAATTCTTAGAGCGACCTAGTGAATTTAACAATTCCAAGTATGTAGGCTTTATAATTACTGAACTCTGGTTAACTGTAATAGTGGGAAGCACAACTGTGTTCTCAAGAGTTTTTTCTTATCTTCTCTAATTATTTCTTGTGTAAATCTTTTCTTTCTTTAAAAATGATAAGCTCCCTGAAGGCAGAAGTAATGCTATAATCTACTGTTATATCCTTAACATGTTAGACCCAGAGTAGATATTCAATAAAGAATATTTGCTTGAATTTTATAAATCTTCTCTAATTTTGCCCTTTACCAAAGTTTTCACCACCTGTCTAGTATGTTTAGTCAGTGCTGTTACTCTTAGTAAAATTCTACAAACTTTTTTTCATTTGGGAATGGACTTTGAGAACATCATCTATTTGTTAATAAAGGATCTGGTGACATGTTTCCGCCTGGGTAACAATCTGGAGTTTGAGGAGGTCCTTTCACAAAGACAAGACTAGTAGCATTTCGAACGGGGCAAAAGGGAAGTTAGAACTCTGATATTTTCAGGGCCACTTTTGTTATATTGTTTAAATGTTCCCCATTTAGTTTTACTAATTTCCTGAGCCAAGTGGCTAAAACAATAGGTTTCTGGAACAAAATGCCTGGAGCTGACTCCCAGCTTTGTTGCCAGAGGCTCGGATAGGAAGCATCCCTTAAAATGCCAAGCACAGGAATATATTGGGCTTTTTAAACAGTATTATTCAAATTATTTGTTAGTATTGAGCATGGTGGACTGTAACCAATCTTAATATATAATGTTTTGCTTAAATAGCACTTGGTGGGGTGTTTTATGAGAAAAAAGAGCATTCTTACAGTTTTACTGTTGAAAATAATAGAATCTGAGTGGCAGAAACAAATGAGAAGGCCCCTTTGTCCAATCTTATGCCTTGATTTAGATTGTTGATGTCTCTGTTATAAATGAACTGACACACTCATCATTTAACAAAAGATTTGCTACATTTGCAAGAATCTTCAAACAGTTCTCCTGCCAGTATCCACAGAAGAACATGCAGTTAACTGGCAGTAGAGCGACAGCAGGTGCTGGAGACCCAGATCTGGACAGGTGGCTGGACGCTTCCCATGTCACCATCTTTGGGAAGGAAGATGAGTCAGGAGTTCATCTGTTGACAAGAACTAGTTCTGATATAACCAACTTGCTTTGAAATATGTTATGCTACTTACATTTATTCATCAAAATGGCATCTATTTAACCAGAATTTTTATTCAGAGAGAAACCTGTGAACTATTAAAGACCATCCTCAAGAATTTAGCACCAAACACATTCCATCATCCCCCAGTATCTCCAAAACAGCAATCAGGAGACATGAGAGCATCTTTCTCCTGCTTCAGCCAAACATACTTTCTGCTGTATGGAGTGACGGAGGACAGACTTACAGACCCTGCTGTATTTTCAGGGCTATGGAAAGGATGAGAGTTAATATCACCACAGCAGAAGACAGTTTATGGTATAATATGTACCAGACTGGGCTATACAGAAATCAGAGAAAGGATCTTTTACAATTTCAAATTTTCTAAGGGCTAAAATAAGGCTATAATAATTCATTCAGTTGCATTCCTTTAAGGAGGAATGTCTATAACCCATTTTGGAACAACGTATGTGTTTTATTTAGAATCTGGTAATCAGAGACCTTGAGTTTGTTCAAACAGCTTAGAGTTTTTAGTCTAGGAGAATGTGGTGTTAATTGTAAGTTGCTTATTTATCTGAGAATTATGCCATAGCCTGAGTGCAGTACCAGTGTTTCCTGAAGTAATCTTATAGGGTGAACCACAGGTGAGAAATGGAAAAGGTTTTTGATGCCTTGTAACATGTATATTGTCACCCTACTTATTTAACTTATATGCAGAGTACATCATGAGAAACAATGGACTGGAAGAAGCACAAGCTGGAATCAAGATTGCCGGGAAAAATATCAATAACCTCAGATATGCAGATGACACTACCCTTATGGCAGAAAGTGAAGAGGAACTAAAAAGCCTCTTGATGAAAGTGAAAGAGGACAGTGAAAAAGTTGACTTAAAGCTCAACATTCAGAAAACTAAGATCATGGCATCTGGTCCCATCACTTCATGGGAAATAGATGGGGAAACAGTGGAAACAGTGTCAGACTTTATTTTTGGGGCTCCAGAATCACTGCAGATGGTGATTGCAGTCATGAAATTAAAAGACGCTTACTCCTTGGAAGGAAAGTTATGACCAACCTAGACAGCATATTAAAAAGCAGAGACATTACTTTGCCAACAAAGGTCCGTCTAGTCAATGCTATGGTTTTTCCAGTGGTCATGTATGGGTGTGAGAGTTAGACTGTGAAGAAAGCTGAGCACCGAAGAATTGATGCTTTTGAACTGTGGTGTTGGAGAAGACTCTTGAGAGTCCCTTGGACCACAAGGAGATCCAACCAGTCCATCCTAAAGGAGATCAGTCCTGGGTGTTCATTGGAAGGACTGATGCTGAAGCTGAAACTACAATACTTTGGTCACCTCATGCAAAGAGTTGACTCATTGGAAAAGACCCTGATGCTGGGAGGGATGGGGGCAGGAGGAGAAGGGGACAACAGAGGATGAGATGGCTGGATGGCATCACTGACTTGATGGACATGAGTTTGAGTAAACTCCAGGAGTTGGTGATGGACAGGAAGGCCTGGTGTGCTGCAATTCACGGGGTCGCAAAAGTCAGACACGACTGAACGACTGAACTGAACTGGACTGAACTGAACATGTATTAATCAGCTTTTAAAAAAAAAATAGAGGAGTAGGACAGGAGAGGTAGGGCTTCCCAGTTGGCTCAGTGGTAAGGAATTTGCCTGCAAATGCAGGAGATGTAAGAGACGCAGTTTCAATATATGGATCAGGAAGAACCCCTGGAGTAGGAACTGGCAATGCACTCCAGTATTCTTGCTTGGAAAATTTCATAGACAGAGGAGCCTGGTGGACTATAGTCCATGGGGTCACAAAGAATCGGACATGACTGAGCAACTGATCATACTCATACAGGACAAGAAAAGGATGGAACATTAAATGAACAGCACTTTCTTTTACTGTTTTCAGAAGGGAAAGATTACCCACTCCAGTATTGCCTGGAGAATTACATGAACTGTGTAGTCCATGGGGTTGCAGAGTCAGACATGATTGAGCGACTTTGACAGGGAAAATATGTTTTTTTTTCCCCTGTAGTTAAAGTTTTTATTGAAGGGCAATGTATCTCCATGCGTGCATGCATGCTCAGTTGTGTCTGACTCTTTGCAACCCCATGAACTGTAGCCCCTCAGGCTTCTCTATCCATGAATTTCCTAGGTAAGAATACCAGAGTGCATTGCCATTTCCTTCTTCAGGAGATCTTCCCTACCCAGGGATCGAACCCGTGTCTCTTGCATTGGCAGACAGATTCTTTTAACAGAGACACCTGGGTAAGCCCGAATATATCTCCATAAGAGTATGTAAATATTAGATGTGAAGATTATTAATTTATTACAAACTCAACACACTCATGTAACCCATCACCCAGATTAAGAAACTGAGCAATTGCCACATCCCAGATACTCCCCTGCTTCCTTCTTAGTCATTACTTCCACCATCCTCCCCAAAATTAATCTCTGTGATAACTTCCAAAACCATAGATTAGTTTTGATTCTTTTTGAATGTTATGTAAATAGAACCATATAGTGTGTGGTATTTTGTGTGGTTAGGGTTAGATCTCTCATTTATATGCTCATGAGGTTCATCTTATTGTATGGAGCAGACATTTGTTCATCATCATTACTGCACAGTATTAATGAACATGCAACAATTTATCCATTCTATTATGGTGGACATTTAACTTATTTCCAGTCTTTTACAAGTACAAATAGTGCTGCTATGAACATCATTTTATGTGACTTGGGTCACATTTCTGTTGAGGGTGAAATTTCTGGGTTATTGAGTATGCTTCAGTTAAGTTTTGATAAACACTGACAGTTTTCTAAAGTGGTTCTACCAACTTACACCCTCCCCAGCAGTGTATGAGACTTACAGTTGTTCCACACTCTTGCTAAAATTTGATGTTACAATTTTTTTCATTCTTATAATTATACTTATAATTTGTGGGTTTTGTTTGCATTTCTCCAATGACAGCTGACACTTGACACCTTGTCACCTGTTTATTGGTCATTTGAATTACCTCTTTTGTAAAGTCCTTCTTCAAATCTTTTCCCCATTTTTCTACTGAGTTACTGTCTTATTGAATTATAGGAGTTCTTTATATATTCTGTATATAAGTCCTCTGTCAAATATACATATTACATATTTTCTCCCTGCCTGTAGCTGTCTCTTTAGGGGGCAGGATGGATTTTTTTAAAACATTTTTTCCCTTAGAAAGTTTTAGCTATACACAAAAGTAAAGAGATTAATATAATAAAATCCCATGTACCCAATTTCAATCATCATCAACTTACAGCCAGTCATTTTTCAGCTATATGCCTACTAAAAATCATACTTTCTACTGCCTTAACCTGTCCTTTTATTTCCATTATTAATGCTTTAACCCTTTATTACCTCCTTCAGTGTTCATTTGTTTATCCTTCATATATTTATTGAAGTTGAACTAATAATAAAATCCAGTGAATGAATGCATTTCTGTACTTATATTACCTGAGTTCTGTGCATACAGTGACTCTGTTGATCACTCCCTTTTTGAAATTCCTTTTGCTTAGCCTTCTCTGGTCCTCCTCTACCTGGTCTTCCTTCCACTTCTCTGATCCTTTGTAATTTCCTTCCTGGGACCTCCTTCCTCCCTACCTCCTTCAGAGTTATTCTCCCAGAGCTCTGTTCCAGTTCTCAATTCATTTGGGTGATTGCATCAATCCTCATGTCCTTGACTCCCACTTATATACTGCTGGCTTCTGAGTTTATGTCTCTAGTCCAGAACACTATTCAATACCAGATCTCCATACAGAGCTATCTTATGAGCAGTTCACTTGGGGAACCCACAAGCATCCATGGCACATTGTTGACTGTTGACCTCTTCACACCCTGTCACCAATCTATTCTCCCATTCTCCATTATACTAGAATTCTAGCTGAATAGATATCCAGCTATCAGTATTTCTCAGCTCCCATTGTAGTTAGGTGTGACCGACGTGAGTAATTCCTATCAATGCAATGTAAGCAAAAGCGATGCATGCCACTTCTGGATCTTGACTTACAATATTGGGTATGTGTAGTATAACTAACTTTCTCCCCTACATCAGCTTGCCAGATGTGGTGATGGCTTGAAAGTCAGGTGTGACCAGTGCACAGAGCTACCTCACCAGCCTGGGTCCCTGCATGACCTCGCAGAGCAGAGCTCCCTGACTATGGCAATTACTAGACCATTCCACAAACAAGTACACTTAATATTTAGATCATTGCATTTTCAGGTCTCTCTGTTATAGCAGACTAGCCTTTAACTATTACAGTATCTCAGTCATATCATGTCATATCAATTACAGCATCTCAGTCATATCATATCAAAAATTTACTAATCTTCCTTCCACCTAAATATTCTGTGTCTTCATTTCCAGTATGAGTAAAGGCTCTTGCAATTACATATTATTTTCCTCTCTCTATCCCTTCATTGAGTTTTCTTAAGTGCAACACATATTATTTCTTAATAATGACACAGGACTTCTGGCCATGATGGAGGAATTGGTAGTTGACTGGTCTTGGTCTAACTGTAAAACCAGACCAAACTATATGAGCAATTGCTTTCAGGCAGTGGACAATAGGCAGCACAAGATTGAAGATCCCTAAGAGAAGGGCAACTAGAGGTAAGCTCCACAATTACCTCACTCACTGCACAGAACAATTTCCTGATTGTAATACAGAGAGCCTGATCTCAGCAGAACACAGTTGTCACCAAGATTCAACCATGATGTTGCATGTGTCTGTAGTTCATTTTTTGTATTGCTGATTAGTATGCTATTGTATAAATATACCACAATTTACATATTTATTTGCTGATGGATATCTGTTCCCAGTTTTTGCTATTATGAATAAATCTGCTTTGAATATTGCTATACAGTCATTTGATGGACATAAACATGTATGTTGAGTATACAACAAGGGATGGAGTTGCTCTAACATAAAGTTTTTATATCTTTAGCTTTAGTTGATACTGCTAAAGAATTTTCCAAACTAGTTGTACCAATGTACACTCTAGTCAGCAGTATATATGAATTCTCACTTTGGGACTTCCCTCGCAATCCAGTGGTTAAGACACCACACTTCCACCGCAGGGGCATAGGTTTGATCCCTGGTTAGTGGACTAAGATCCCTCATGCTGTGCCGCGCAGCCAAAAATTAGAAAAATTCTTGATTGCTGCATATTGTTTTCCTGCACTTGATACTGTCAGTGTTTTTAATATTAATCATTCTTTTTTTCCCACTTTAGTTGAGATATAAGTGATGTACAACACTATGTAAGTTTAAGGTGTACAACATAATGATTTGACATTTATACATCATTAAATGATTAACACAATAAATTTAGTGAACATCCCTCATTGCATAGATAAAAAATTAAAGAAAGAAAGAAAAATGTCTTCTCTTGTGATAAGAATTCTTAACATGTACTCTCAACTTTCATATATAACACGTAGCAGTGTCAGTTATATTTATCATGTTGTATATTACATCCCTACTATTATTTTTGACTGGAAGTTGACAGTTCTTCCTTCCTCCATATCCTGCCTGTGGTAACCACAAATATGATTTCTTTGTCTATGAGTTTCTTTGCTTGTTTTTGAAGTATAATTGATCTACAACACTATGATAATTCAGGGTGTACAACATGGTGATTCAATTTTTTTTACCTGTTTTAAAAAGTTGAAGTATAGTTGATACACAATATCACACAAGTTACAGGTGTACAATACAGTGATTCACAATTGTATACTACATTAATATTACTATAAAACATTAGCTATATTCCTTGTGTTGTGCAATATACCTTTGTACCTTATTATATATCAGTTTGTATTTCTTAATCCCTGCTCTTTTAATGTCCCTTTCCCCTCCCTCTCCACCCTAATAACCACTAGTTTGTTCTCTGTATCTGTGAGTCTGGCTTCTTTTTTGTTATATTCACTAATTTGTTTGTGTTTTAGATTCCACATATAAGTGAGATCATATAATATTTGTCTTTCTCTGTCTGGTTTATTTCACTTAGCATAATACCTTTTAAGTCCATCCATGTTTTTACAAATGGCAAAATTTTATTCTTTTTATGGTTGAGTGGTAGCCCATGTGTAATCTGCTGTTTAATTCATTCACTGAGGTTTATTCAGTGACTAAGGTTTTTATTTCTGTTGTTATATTTTCTTATGTCTAGAAATTCTTTGGTTCTTTTTCATTTTTATGGTCTCTTGTTTCTTTAAGTCCCTCTTTCATTTCTTTGAACATCTTTAGTATTTTTATTTTACATTTGAGAATTATAATATCTGATGTGCTTTGGACTATAATTATGATTTCTTTTAAATTTACTCTTGGCCTCACATATTTGCATTTGGAAAATTTTGTTTATCTTAATATGTATGAAACACAGGTTTGATCCCTGGGTCAGGAAGATCCCTTGGAGTAGGAAATGGCAACCCACTCCAGTATTCTTGCCTGGAAAATTACAGGGACAGAGGAGCATGGTGGGCAACAGTCCATGGGATCACAAAGAGTTGGACATGACTGCATGACTAAGCATCCAATCTGTAGGGATACTGCAGTGCCTGAATTTGGGGTATGTTCCTTCAAAATGAGCTCAGAATGTTCTGACAGGTACTGATGATGCTGTCCACTAAAGAACAGTTTAAATTAATATCTAGGCTTGGGATTTCCAACACTGTGAGAATATAGTATGGCTTTAAATCCACATAAGGGCATATTTATAATGATGCTTTCTTAAGTAAGTCTTCTATTTTTATTTTTCCTTCAGAGTTGTGGCCTAAAACTTTTCCTTCTTGGCTGCCTTTGCAAGCAAACAGACTTTTTTCCTAGCCTATTCTTTCACTGAGGATGAGGTCATCATGGCTTCTAGCTTGGAGTGGGGGGGGGGGGTCCTTAATTTTGCTTCACCATTTTATCCTGCCAAAGGCCTTGTCTTCTGTTCCTCTAACCAATCACTAAAATCAAGCATACTATTAGATTCCATTTACATAAAGTTCAAGAAGAGCTGAAACTAAATCTATAGAGATAGAAATCAGACTAATGGTTCTCTTTTGGGGATGTTGACTAGAAACAGGGATGATGGAGCCTTCTAAGATTTGGAAACGTTTTAAATATTAATCTATATAGTGATTCTGTAGGTTTACACATATGTACAAATACACCAGGACATACACTTATTTCAACATTTTACTGTGTGTCATATTCCTTTTGTAGTATACAAACAGGGTTCTTGGTTTCTGTTATTGGCAGATATTACTGATTTCCCTTACTTTTCTGTGAGACCAACCATGCACATAAAATAGTGTGGCTGTATGTTATTAAAACTATGTGGTTTGCAGTGAGTTTTTCAGAATTTCCAGTCCCCAAAACGTTGAATGTGTGAGCTACATGCTCACACTTCTCAATTCTGATACTGTTTCTTGGAGACTTTAGTAAAGTATTGCTTAAAAATTCAGTTTGACTTTTCTTATGGTTTAAAATAGAACTTGTCCAGTTATATTTTTGATCTGCTTTGTTTTTAGTTTGATTTTTAGTTTTTTATTGGAATATAGTTGATTTACAATGCTGTTTCCTGCTATAAAAGTGAGTGTGTTATACATGTACGTATCAGTTCAGTCATTCTGTCGTGTCCAACTCTTTGCGACCCCATGGACTGCAGTACACCAGGCTTCCCTGTTCATCACCAACTCCTGGGACTTGCTCAAACTCATGTCTGTAGAGTCGGTGATGCCATCCAACCATCTCATCCTCTGTCATCCCCTTCTCATCCTGTCTTCAATCTTTCCCAGAATCAGGGTCTTTTCCAATGAGTCAGTTCTTTGCATCAGGTGGCCAAAGTATACATATATCCACTCTTTTTAAGATTCTTTTCCCATACAGGTTATTACAGAGTATAAGTACAGTTTCTTGTCATTTGATTTCTTTTAAGTTCAGGCTTTGTCCCTGCTATGCTGTGGAGAAATAAGAAAAGGCATGTAGTCTCCCATGAGAGGAGCTTTGGTGGTAGAAATGGTGCTGTAGAGGGCAATACAGGGTGGCTGCAGTGATTACTGTGATTTCCCAGAGATGGTACTTGCTTCAAGCCAGAGCCAGTCATCAGATATGTACTTACCCCTCTCAAGTGGGAACTACCCCTACTTCAGGGCACGACAGAGGATAGAAGTTTACTGTTGTTGTTTAAAGAATTCAGCTAACTGGTTTGCCTCCACGCTGTATCACCTTCTTTCTTCTTTAAAGTGTAGGACCCATGTGTATACATACATGAGGATTGTTGGAGGTTGAATTGTGCCCCTTCAAAAGATATGTTGATGTTCTAAACCCCCAGTACCTCAGAATGTGACCTTATTTAGAAATAGGGTCATTGCAGATATAGTTAAGATGAGGTCATGCTGGATTAGGGTGAACCCTTCATACAGTAGGACTGGTGTGCTTACAGAGAGGAGAAAATCCCTGTGGACTGGATTGTGTCCTCCCCAAATCCATTATACATTGGAGCCCTAACCCCCTGTGTGATGGTATTTGGAGATGGGTCCTTTGGGAGATGATTAGGTTTAGATGAGGCCTTGAGGTGGGGATCTCATGACAGACTAGTACTCTTATAAGAGAAGGCTATAGTTATTAGTACTCTTATAAGAGAAGGCTATGTCTCTACCATGTGAGGTCCTAATGAGAAGGCCAAGCCAGGAAGAGAGCTCTCCCCAGGCTGGCACTTATCTTGAGACTTTCAGCCACCAGAACTACTAGAAAATAAATTTCTGTTGTTTGAGCCACCCAGTCTTTGGTATTTTGTTTTGGCACCCCAAGCTTACTAATACAAACACTACATAGCAACGGAGGCAGAGACTGGAGTGATGCAGTGACAAGTCAAGGAAAGCCAGTGATTGACGGCCATCACCAGAACCTGGAAAAGGGCAAGGAATGATCCTCCCCAGAGTCTCAGATGGAGCATGGCGCTATTGAATGGCCCTACTAACACCTTGCTTTTGGATTTCTGGCTCCAGAACTGTGAAAGAATAAATTTCTGTTGTTTTAAACCACCTGATTTGTCATACTTTGTTAAAGTAGCCTTGTAGAATCTAATGAAAGTTGCACAGTTGTGTCCAACTCTATGTGACCTCATGGACTGTAGTCCGCCAGGCTCTTGTGTCCATGGGAGATTCTCCAGGCATATACTAGAATGGGTTGCTATTTCCTACTTCAGGGGATCTTCTGAACCCAGGGATCGAACCCAGGTCTCCTGTATTGCAGGCAGATTCTTCACTGTCTGAGCTTGAGGGAAGCCCGAAAATAGAAGTCTTAATACTAGAGTCATTGTAAGGTTGGTGGAGGAAGGTTGGAAATGGGCAGGAGATGATTCAAGGTTTCTCTTTGCCTTATCTCAAGTCATAAACTATGATCAGGAGTCCCTCACACTGGAGGTTAGTCAGAAATTAAGAAATCCACTCCAAAATTATTATATAATGTATGGGAGGGAATTCAATTTCCCAAAGGTCAGTTTATAGCTAAAATTTTCAGAGTCCATCTGTTGTATAAAACAAGGTATATCTTGTTTTTATGAGGTCAATGTTCCTCCTAGGAATTGGATTGTGACTTTCTTGCTCAAAGCATTTCATTAAACTGTCTACCTGGTGTATGAGAAACAGTTGTAAGCCAGAAAGCTCTCTAAGGTAGGAAATCTTACTGAAATAAGCAAGGACAAACTGGGGGAAGGAGGAAAAACAGTACTTTCTATTTGTCATTTCAAATTTAGGGAAATTTTAAAGCACTGGGCATTGAGACATATTTCAGAACAAGGATGTGCATCTGTTCATAATATTTTTCAGGGATCAGGAGGAGAGTGCATATAAAACCTTAAAAATGTGTGTGAATAAATGTCTGTGTGAACATATGGAAGGGAGTGCAATCCAGTTAAACACTTGTGGTGCTTGGCAGGAGCAAAGAACCAGAATGCCTGCTCACTTAGTTCTTCCCACCCCCTCAGATGTCAGTCTCAGCAGGTGGGAGGATCCGGTGCAAGCTTCCTGAGGCCCGTGTAGGAAGGATAAATTACAGCCACAGCCACAGCGTTGTTTCAAGTGTTAGTCATTCAGTCATGTCCAGCTCTTTGTGACTCCACGGTCTGTCCATAGAATTCTCCAGCAAGAATACTTGAAGGGGTAGCCATTCCCTTCTCCAGGAAACCTTCCCAACCTAGGGATCAAACCCAGGTTTTCTGCATTGCAGGCAGATTCTTTACCATCTGAGCTAACAGGGTTGTCCAATGCCACGGCAGTCTCAGGAGACAAATAGAGAGTATATGCTGCTGTAAGAGGGGAGCCTGGAAAATGTGTGGAGGGTGCACAGTGCCCTTCCAGTCACCGAGGAGCAACCGCACTGATGTATTTTTCAGCCTCTGTCAGTAGCTGTGGGTGGCGAATTTCCATAGGATGCCACATGCCAAATCAAACATCCTGCACACTCTGACCTCTCTGGCCTTGATGACCAACTTTATTTTTATTTACTTTTGTTTGTTTGGCTCTGTTGGGTGTTGGTTGTGGCATGTGGAGTCTTCACTTGCAGCACATGAACTCCTAGATGCGGCATGTAGGATCTAGTTTCCTGAGCAGGGATCAAACCCAGGCCCCTTGCATTGGGAGTGGAGAGTCGATGACTAATTTTAGACAAGTGCATTTAGTAAATGAAATGCTTGTGACCCCAAAGCCCCATCCAGTAACTGGGAAGGCTCTAGGCACATGCTGTTTCTTTTGCACTGGAAGCTCTTCATCTTTCTGCTTGCTCATCCTTCAGGGCTCAGCTTATACAGGCATACCTTGGAGTTACTGTGAGTTGATTCCAGACCACCTCGATAAAGCGAATAATGCAAGAAAGCTTGTCATGTGAATTTTTTGGTTTCCCAGTGCATATAAAAGTTATGTTTACACTACACTGTAGTCCATTAAGTATGCAATGGCATTATGTCTAAAAAACGTACATATAAAAAATACTTTATTGCTAAGAAAAGGCTAACCATCATCTGAGGCTTGCAATAGTAACATCAAAGGTCACTGATCACAGACCACCATAACAAATATAGTAACAGCGAAGAAGTTTGAAATGTTGCTAGAATTACCAAAATGTGACACAGAAACATAATGTGAGCAAATGTCATTGGAAAAATGGTGCCAAGAGACTTGGTGATGCAAGGTTGCCACAAACTAGCTTGTTTAAAAAAAAAAAAAGCAGTATCTGTGAGGCACAATAAAGCAAAATAGGCTCAGAGAAGAGTCACTATTCACCATGTGCTTCCTGTAGTCAGCATTTTACACATTTGTGGTAATTCACTCGATTTTATTTATCACCATTGTTTAGTACTTGTCCTTCTCATCGGATTGTATGAGGTTCTTTTCATTCATTGTTGTTTTCTTAGAGCCTATAGAGTGCTTAATATATAGTAGGTATTTGATAAATATCATTCACTAACTCGAAGTCCAGTGTCCCTCTGCCTGAAAAATTGCTGCTTTATAGTTCATGCTCAAAAAAAAAAAAAAAAAACAGAAGAGGGGTATGGTGAAGGAGACTTCCAAACACTTCCACAGATTTCTTATCTTCAGAGAGCTCCATCATATTAAAAAAATAAAAAACAAAAAAAGGAAGGGAGACAATTCAAAGGAAAATGGGCAAAGGATACAAAGAGGCAATTCACAAAAAAGATTCAAATAGCCAAGAAATATACAAAAAGATGCTCATCTAGACTAGTAATCAGAAATGAAAATTTAAACAATATACCCTTGAATTGGCAAACATGTAATTGATTAATAATATTCATTGTCAGCAAGCATTTAGGGAAAAGAGAGCTCTCGTACACTGTTGGTAGTTCAAACTGTGCAACCTATACAGAGTATATAGTTAGTACTTTAAAACTTGTACTTTAAACTGTGTCTATTGTTAAAGAGGAAAATTGGAAACCACATTGTATTTTACGATAGGGAAATGGTTAAATAAATAATGGTACATTCCTGCTTTGGAATCCCTTAGCTCTAGATATTAACATCAATGAAAATCTATGCAAAATTTTTTAAAAAGAAGACTGCAAAACAATATATAGAATATGATCCCAAATAAGTAAAACTACATTAAAAATATATTCTCCAAAGTAAAGGCCACAAAGAATTCACAGCAATTATTTAAATAACTATAGATAATTTGACAACTTTTTCCCTGAGAAAATGAGTGTGAAAATTTTACTTTTTACAATGAACATGTACTGCTATTTTAAAGAACATTATTGAAGTATGTTTATGTAAAGTGTACAAATTAAAGTGTCTATTTTTATTGAAGTATAGTTGATTCACAGTGTGTGAGTTTCAGGTGTACAGAAAGTGATTCAGTTATATATCTTTTTCAGATTCTTTTCCATTTTTGGTTATTACAATATATTGAATATAGTTCCCCTATACAGTAGGTCCTTGTTGTTTTATATATAGCAGTCTGTATCTCTTGCCCCACCTCCTTTCCATTTTGGGAAACATGAGTTTGTTTTCTGTCTGTGAGTCTATTTATTTTACAAACAAGTTCATTTGATTGTTTTTTAGATTCATCACATAAGTGATATTGTATGATATTTGGCCTCCTCTGTTTGACTTACTTCACTTAGTATAATAATCTCTAGGTCCATCCATGTTGCTACAAATGGCATTATTTCATTCTTTTTTATGGCTCAGTAATACTCCATTGTATTATCCATATCTACAACATCTTCTTTATCCATTTGTCTGTTAATGGACATTTAGGCTGCTTCCATGTTGAAGTGTCCAATTTTTGACACAGCATATATCTGTGATACTGTTGCCACAAGCAAGATAATGTCCATCACCTCCCCAAATATTCTTTATGTCCCTTTGCAATCTCTCCTTCTTGCCTCTTTCAAAAACAACCCATCTCCTAGCAACCACTGATCTACTATCACTAGAGTTTGCATTTTCTAGAATGTTATAGAAGTGAAATCATACAGAATGTACTTTATTTCCTGGCTTCTTTCACTCAGCATAACTATTTTGAGATTCATCCATGTTGATGCAGGTATCAAGTTTGTTCTGTTTTTATTATCTACCACAACTGGTTTATGCATTTACTTGTTGATGGACCTTTGGATTATTTCCATTTCTCAGCAAATACAAATAAGGATGCCAGTACAAGTCTTTGTAATCACATGTGCTTTTCCTCCTCTTGGATAAATAACTAGCAGTGGAATGGCATGAGGTAGATACATGTTTATCAGTTAAAGAACCTGCCAAAATATTTTCAGAATGGTTGTACCATTTTACAGTCCCACCAGAGATGGGAGTATGGGGTTGAGGTTGTAAGTGGATTCTTCACCATCATGAGACAAGGTAATGAGAACAACCAGCAGCTCACCAGTGTAGATTCAGAGATTGCCCAGCTAAAATGCAACTGCTTCTTTCTAGTCACAGAGTCCTTTGAGAATTTGATTAAGGTTATGGTCTATGTGGGCTTCCCAGGTAGTGCTAGTGTTAAAGAATCTGCCTGCCAACGCAGGAGACATAAGAGACCCGAATTTGATCCCTTAGTCAGGAAGATTCCCCTGGAGGAGGGCATGGCAACCAACTCCAGTATTCTTGCCTGGAGATTCCCACAGACAGAGGAGCCTGGCAGGCTATGGCCCATAGGTTCGCAAAGAGTCATTACTGAAGTGACTTAGCATCCCCATGTTCTATGCAGACTGCAGGATCACACAGGGGAGGGCTGGAGTTCCTTAAAAAATTGAAAAGTTACAACTGTTGGGACTTGGAAGGAGAGGGGAGAAAGAATGATGCCCCGGTTTTAGTGACTAGGCCATGGTGGACACAACAGAGGGGAGGAACAGCTCTGGCGGGAGGAAGCGGTCATTTCTGGCTCACTGCATGTGAGGTGCTTACGATCTTAGGAAAGTGGTTATAAAAGTATCTTGTTTGGGCGGAGATACAGACTTCCGGACAGTAAGGAGATCAAACCAGTCAATCCTAAAGGAAATCAACCCTGAATATTCACCGGAAGGACTGAAGGTGAAGCTCAAATCCTTTCGCCACCTGATGTAAAGATCCGACTCTTTGGAAAAGACCCTGATGTTGGGAAAGACAGCGGGCAGGAGAAACGGATGACAGTGGATGAGATGGTTGGACGGCATCACCCCACTCAATAGACATGAGTTTGAGCAAAGACCGAGAGATGAAGGACAGGGAAGCCTGCCCTACTGCAGTCCCTGGGGTCGCAGAGAGTCAGACACGACTGAGCGACTGAAAAACAACAGACTTCCGGGGCAACAACATACAAATTTAGGTGAGCAGGCGCAGCTGTAATCACGGGGTGCAGTCAGAAAGTTCGCATCCTCCGGAGGAATCGCCTCCACGCCTCAGAAAAACACCTAGCTCCTTACCTGGATCCACAAGTCCCCTCCCCGAAAGTGCGCGAATGCGTCAACCTTTCTGACAAAAACTCCGCGCTGAGTCTGCGCAAGAGTTCGGCGCATGCGCACCAGGCTCCCCGCGGCCGCTCCCAGCTCCTGGCGCCCAGACTCCTTGCCTCTCAGCGGCCCCGCCCAGGCGGCTGCCCGTGACCTGCCACGGCGCGGGGAACGGAAAGCCGGCAGGGGCGAGACGAGTTCAGTTCGCCATGGGGCTGTTTGGAAAAACCCAGGAGAAGCCGCCCAAAGAGCTGGTAAGGGCAGCGGCGGCGGCACCGGAGTGGGTGCGTTTGCGTGGGGGTGCGGTGGAGTTGGTAAACGACTGGACGCTCTTCCCCCGCGGTTGGCCAGGTGCCGCTCGGCCCCCATTTCCGGGGCCTCCCACTCGATCGAGGGGCCGGAGGAAGTCTTTAAGGAAGTGGCTGTGGGGAAAGAGAACCCCGGACTCCCATTTCCACAAGGGGGCCGAGGGCCGGGTGAAGGGGTTCCGCGGTCTCGGCTAGGGGCGCAGAGGCAGCAGCGCTGGCGCGGCCTCTGGAACCCCTGCCCCGGCGCGCGTTGGTACGTCCCGCGCGGAATCTTTCGCTGGCGCAGGCCCCTCCCCCTCCCGGCCGCCTGCGGAGGGCGGGCGGACCGGCAGGGTCCCTAGCATCTTCGTTAGGAGACCATCCCGAAGTCGGGAAGGTTCAGGCACCTGTCTGTTCCTTCCCCACAGCCGCGCCTTATTGAGAGGGAGACTCAGGGTCTCTTTCCTCTGTCCTTCAGCATTGACAACCAGACGCACAGTGATAGCAGGGACCCCTGCTAGTAACTACATCTGGTGTAGAATTCTGAATCTCCCTGTCAACTTCCATCATCTCCCGGTACAGTGGAGCGGTTAAGAGTGCTCTGCCGAGTCTGGAGCCTAAGTTCGTATCCTGGTTCCGCACATAATCACCTTTGTGATCTAGGGAAAGTTCATTTCTGTGTGCCTTAGTCTTGTGTGTTGAGTAGGAATGACAGTAGTATCACTTCAGAGTCATGGAAGACGGAAGGACGTTAAGTTTTATTAGCTAGTAACGCTGCCGCTGCTAAGTCGCTTCAGTCGTGTCCGACTCTGTGCGACGCCGTAGACGGCAGCCCACCAGGCTCCTCTCTCCCTGGGATTTTCCAGGCAAGAATACTGGAGTGAGTTGCCATTTACTTCTCCAATGCATGCATGCATGCTAAGTCGCTTCAGTCGTGTTCGACTCTGTGCGACCCCATGGACAGCAGCCCACCAGGCTCCTCTGTCCACGGGATTCTCTAGGCAAGAACAGTGGAGTGGATTGCCATTTCCTTCTCCCAGCTAGTAGTGCTAGTTTTGGTAAATATGTTTGTTTTTGGCCGCCCCGGGCAGCTTGTGGGATCTCAGTTCTCTGACCAGGGATCAAACCAAGTCTGTGGCAGTGAAATCCGGAACCCTAATCACTGGACCACCAGGAACTCCCAGAGTAAATTCTTTGTATATTCTACATCAAGGGTCCCCAACCTCTGGAATTTAATGCTTGATCTGAGGTGGAGCTGATGTAATAATAATAGAAATTAAATGCACAATACTTGTATTGCGCTTCAGTTGTTCTGAAACCATCCCCATCCTCCTTCAGTGGAAAATTTTGTCTCCCACAAAAATGGTCCCTGGTGCCAGAAAGATTGGAGACAGTTTTTCTACCTTACTTTCAAAGTGCAGAGTGTTATGCCCGATGTCCAAATCCCCGAGCGGGAAGAGAGACGGCTTCCAAGACAATGCAACTCACAATAAAGGGAAGTTTATTGCTGACTCGAGTCAGGGCTTACTGCTGCAACCAACGCAGTGGTGCAGGGTCAGAAAGCGCTGAGCCCAAGCTGTTCCCCAAATTTATAGGGTGTGCATAAGCAGTTGGTAGCTGGCTTAAGCGTATTGGTTACATATTTGCAAAGTAATCTTATTGGCCCAAACCTTGGCGGACTTTTTTTCAAACTTGGACGTTCATGGGCTTTTCAGCTTTCCCCTGATAGGTTCTCTTTTTCTTGCTAGGCGCATGTTGATTGGCTGGCTCCAGGTGGCCTGATAATCATGTTACCCTGGAAAACCAGGCCTACTCCTAATCTAGGCTGCCTGTCATGGCGCAGCCTCACATTCCCCCCTGTCTTGTTGTTTCTGTAGAGGAATCTTTCTCTTCATCCTGGGCTACCATCTGATATTGTTGCCTCAATACCATAATCTGAATGGTATTTAGACATTCTTTAATAAAAGACATTAGCCGGTTTAAAATACAAGGGCCAAATGTTAGTGTCAATAACAGTACTATAAGTGGACCCAGGAGGGTGGAAACTAAGGTGGTCAGCCAGGAGGAGCATTGAAACCAAGACTCAAACCATGATTGTTCATTTTCTCTTGTTTTTGCCTGCTTAGGCCTTCTCTAACTTTTTGAAGAGATTTCTGTACTACTCTTGAATGGTCAATATAAAAACAGCATTCTTCTCCTAGGGCTGCACATAGTCCCCCTTGTTGTAAGAACAGCAGATTTAAACCCCTTCTATTTTGTAACACTACCTCAGCCAGAGAACTTAAGGATTCTTGGAGATGGGAAATGGATTTTTTGAGTTGTTCAGTATCTTCATCTATTGCAGCCGTTAGCTGGTTATACTGTTTATCTTGGAGCGTTAAGGCTGCAATTCCACTTCCAGTTCCTATAGCCCCCGATCCCAACAGGACAGTTAAAGTTAGGGCAGTGACGGGTTCTCTTTTTACCTTATACTGACCTGTGTCTCTAACTTTGGCTGCAAGCCTTCTTCTGAGTAATAGTTCAGCCGGGGGATTAGATGGACTAGGACACAGAAATCTTGGGAGGTTTTGGGGTAGTCACCTGGTTTGGTCCCAAAGCTACCTTGGGGGCCAAATAGAGTGGTCCCAGCTGTAATTTGAGCTCAAACTGGAATCCATTATCGAATCCAGTCTGATAAAGATGTAGACCCCAGGCTCTGCCTTCGTCCCACCTGGTAAACCTTTTTCCCTCGTCAGTGAACTTAATCTGTAATGGAAAACATTGTCCAGGTTTAGATGACAACATCTTACATGGTGGGAAACCTTGGGGTAGTTTTACCTGAATGAGGTCTTTGATGGGATTGGTGAGCCAATGGACCGTTCCTGTAGTTTCACATCCCCAAGCAGCGCAATAAAAAGAATCAACTACCCCACATTTTGCAGTTTGGTTCCGATCTCTTCTTCCCCCTGGACAGACATATACGGGTGTTGGGTTTGTGCATGGTGTGTCTCCCTGGAAGGCCCAGTCAAAAAGGCCGAGTGTTTCAAACTGAGGGCTCCCGATGAAGTCACTCAGTTGGCCGGGGACCGTGGAAGCCGTTAATGTCGGCTGCCAGGACGCATAAATCAAAGGTCAGTTCAGGCCACCATGTCCCTTTGGGGGCTATGTTGGAACTCGAATTAAGTAGTCCTCTGGTCTCAGGGTTGTAGACCACCCAAGTCATGTTAACCGGATGATGGGGGTTGTGGCTGGTCGCTCCTGGGTCGATGAAAGCTGCCATCAGCAGGAGAATTAGGAGGCCTCCCGTCAGACGAGTTTCAGCTTCAGGATTTGACGGGTGAGGACTCGCCTTCCATTCTGCTCGTGCTTTTTCCTGTTCTTCCGGAGTGGCTTGCCGCATGTGATTGCAGTGAACCCAGGGTCCAATCCCGTCGACCTTAACAGCGGTAGGAGTGGTAAGGAGAACAACATAAGGGCCTTTCCATCTAGGTTCTAATACTTTAGATTGGTGCCGTTTTACCCAAACCCAATCACCTGGGCCAATATTATGTGAGGGAATGGCCCCCTTACTTTGACCCTCGGGTATCTCTCGAATCAATTTCCAAATATGGTTATGCACCTTACTTAATGCCATCAGAGTTTGCTGGAATTGTCCCAAAGTAGGGGATGGCAGGCATTTTCCCTCAAAAATAGGACACACAGGAGGGGGTCTTCCATACAGAATCTCAAAAGGGGTAAGATTCAGCTTATAAGGGGTGTTACATGCCCGAAAGAGTGCGAAGGGAAGGAGGGTCACCCAGTCCCCGCCAGTCTCTATTGCCAACTTTGTCAAAGTTTCTTTTAGGGTCTGATTCATTCTCTCAACCTGTCCTGAGCTCTGGGGATTATATTCACAATGTAGCTTCCATTGTCCCCAGAGCTTGGGCCAGCCCTTGTACAATCTGGCTCACAAAGGCAGGTCCGTTATCAGAGCCCATAGTCACTGGCAGCCCATACCTAGGCACTATCTCCTCTAAGATCTTTTTAGCAACCACTATTGCTGTCTCTCCCTTAGTGGGGAAGGCTTCTACCCACCCCGAGAAGGTATCTACCAGAACCAACAGATAGCGATACCTGTACTTGCCTGGCCTTACCTCAGTGAAATCTATCTCCCAGTGTTGCCCTGGCTCTTCCCCTTGGTACCTTGTTCCCGTGTGCTGCTTTTTCCCTGTCCTTATCAGCTGGCACGCTTTGCAAGCCTGGATTATCTCTCGTACAGTTGCATTTTGTCGAGGGAACCTCAGGCAGGCTGTCTGGAGAAGTGTTAAGGTCTTTTTCTCTCCCAGGTGTGTAGTTGTGTGCAGGTGTTGACACAGGTGACGACCCAGGGTGGCAGGCAATATCAGGTTGTTGTTTTGGTCTCGGTACCATCCATCTTGGTCATCCTTCTGGAGGGTGGTATCCTCGTTGATCCAGGCGAGATCAGGGAGGGAATATTCGGGAACTGGTGGCAGAGTTCCCATACCAGGAGGTGGAAGTCCCACGGCTAATATGGGGGCGGCGTAGTCCCGGCTAGCCGCTTCTCGAGCGGCCGCATCAGCGGCACGATTGCCCCGCGCCATAGGGTCTTCTTTCTGGTGACCGGGGACATGTACTGTTGCTACTGCCCGGGGCAGTTGGACAACTTCCAGGAGCCTGCGAATCTTGGGCAAATTTTTGACCTCCTTTCCCTCAGCTGTCCGAAATCGCCTTTCTTGGTATATTGGACCTTGAAAGCATATCGGCTGTCAGTAAAAATGGTGACTCTCTTCCCTTTGGCTTGCTCCAGAGCCTGTATTAGGGCCATCAATTCTGCTTTTTGCGCAGAAGTGTTTGGGGGAAGTGTCTCAGCCCATATCGTCTGTCTTGAATCATCAACTATGGCGGCTCCTGCCTTCCTTTGCCCATCTTTTACATAGCTGCTCCCATCGGTGAACCATACTAGCTCACTGTTGTTTAGGGGTACATCAGTTAAGTCTTTCTGAGCCGCCAGGGCCTCAGCCAGTATCTCACTGCAGTCATGGAGAGGGCGGTCTTTCTCTGGGTTGGGTAGGAGCGTGGCCGGATTCAGGAAGCAAGGGGTCTGAAAACGCACCTGTGGGGCATCAAGCAGCAAGGCCTGGTAATGTGTCAAACGGGCATTGGAGATCCACTTACCCGGCGGCTGCTTTAAAACCCCTTCTATGGCGTGGGGGGTGTAAACCAAGAGTTGCTGTCCATACGTCAACTTGTCAGTGTTGCGGACGAGGAGGGCAGTGGCTGCAATGATGTGAAGGCAAGGGGGCCACCCAGCGGCCACCGGGTCCAATCGCTTCAAAAGGTATGCCACCGGCCGTATCCATGGTCCCCATTGTTGCGTCAAGACCCCCTTTCCTATTCCTTGCTTTTCATCTACAAACAGCTGGAATGGCTTATTTGGGTTGGGCAGGGCAAGGGCTGGGGCTTCTAGTAGGGCCCGTCTGAGTGTCTGGAAAGCCTGTTTCATTGGCTCAGTTCAAGTCCAGTTTGGGGTCTCTTTACTTCCCTCATACAAGGGCCGGGCCTTCTCAGCAAACCCCATGATCCACAGTCTGCAATATCCAACAGTCCCCAGAAACTCTCTCACCTGGCGAGGGGTCTTGGGCTCTGGTGTCTGCAATATTGTTTCCTTCATGGCCAGAGTTAGCCACCTTTGCCCCTGCCTGATCTTATACCCCAAATAGGTGACCTCTTGCTGGGCTATTTGCACCTTCTTTGTGCTAGCGCGATACCCCAAGGTGCCTAGAGTCTGTAAGAGGTCCCCGGTGGCACGGCTGCATGCCTCCTCTGTGGTTCCAGCCAACATAAGGTCATCTACATATTGTAGCAGGATGACCTCTGGGTGGCGAGTCCGATATTCATAGAGGTCCTCACTCAAAGCCTCATTAAACAAGGTAGGGGAGTTCTTGAACCCCTGTGGGAGGCGGGTCTAAGTTAATTGTACTACCAGTTGGCCTTCCTCCTTAGTCCACTCAAAGGCAAATATCTCTTGGCTCTGGGCCGCCAGGGGTAGGCTGAAAAAAGCATCTTTCAAGTCCAACACGGTGTACCAAGTGTACTCAGGCAGTAAACTGCTCAGGAGGGTATACGGGTTAGGGACAGTAGGGTGTATGTCACTCGCCCGTTTGTTGACTTCTCGCAGGTCTTGGACAGGTCTGTAATCTGTCCCCCCTGGCTTCTTCACCGGCAGTAAGGGGGTGTTCCAAGGGGATTGGCACCGCTTGAAAATTCCGGCATCCATGAGCCGTTGAATGTGGGGAGTGATCCCCCGCCGAGCTTCCTGGCTCATGGGGTACTATCTCACCCTCACAGGAATTGCCTCGGCCTTTAGCTCGATGACGACCGGATGTCTCATTTGGCCAGTCCCATTCCTGCTGTTTCTGCTCAGGCCAATGGGTATTTATGGACCCACGGTTGTACATCTGGTGCTATGACCTCTGAGGGCTTAGGTGCAAAAAGTCTGTATTCATCTCTTAAAGTTAGGGATAAGACATGTATCGGCTGTCCAAGTCCATCCGTGACTGACATTCCCCCAGGGTCAAAATGGATCTGAGCATTAACTTTAGTCAACAAGTCTCTTCCAAGTAGAGGGGCTGAGCATTCTGGTATCACCAAAAACGAATGGGACAACTGGTGGGTCCCCAGATTTACTTTCCGTTCTGTGGTCCAACAATATCTTTTTGTCCCCGTGGCTCCCTGCACCAAGCTGGTTTTCTTAGACATTGGTCCCAGTTTTTTATTTAAAACAGAGTGTTGGGCGCCAGTATCTACCATGAAGCCAACGGGTTTCCCCTCCACATGTATGGTTACCCAGGACTCGGGGAGGGGTGCCGAGTTTTGACTCCCCTAGTCACTGTCTTCCCCCGCATATAGAACTCGAGTTCCAGGGGAGATTCTCTCTCTCTGGGTTGTTCCTCTCTTCGGGTCCCTCTTAGGGCACTCGTTTTTCCAGTGCCCCTGTTCTTTGCAGTAAGCGCACTGATCTTTCTTTAGGGCCTGCCTTTTTGGTCTCTCTTTTTCTCCCATCTGGGCGTCTCGAGGCTCCCTCAATTCTGTTCCAGGCTTCATCCCCACAAAAAGAATCTGGGCTAGCTCTCTCTGGTTCTTCCGGTTTTCCTTCACCCTATGTTCCCTATCTTCCTTCCTGATCTTCTCAGCTAATTCCCTTTCCTCCCGTCGAATTCGCTCTTCCCTTTCTTCTGGGGTCTCTCTACTATTAAATACCTTTCCAGCTGCTTTCAGTAAATCTTGTATTGTCTGTTCTCCCAATCCCTCTTTTGTAATTTCCTCCTGATATCTGGGGCTGCCTGATTTACAAACGCTAACAGAACTGCAGCGCGTGACTCCTCAGCCTGGGGGTCCATAGGTGTATATTGCCTAAAGGCTTCCATCAGTCTCTCTAGGAAGGCTGATGGGCTCTCAGTGGGCTCTTGCCTTACTAAAGTTACCTTTGCCAAATTTGTCGGCTTTCTAGCTGCGGCCCGCAGGCCAGCCATTAGAGTCTGGCGGTACACTCGGAGACGCTCCCTACCTTCCGCTCGCTCAAAATCCCAGTTAGGCCGTGAGATGATGAGGCTGGGCGGTTGGTCTCCCGTCGACCCCCGGGACCTGTTTCCATGCCTCTGCCAGAATCCGCTCCCATTCTTCTGTGGTGAAGAGCACCTGCAACAGCTGCTGACAGTCGTCCCAGGTGGGGTTGTGAGTGAACAAAATGGAATCTAAGAGGTCAATGACGCCTTGGGGGTTTCTCTGAGAAAGGAGGGTTCTGGGTTTTCCAATTGTACAGGTCACTCGTGGAAAAGGGCCAGTACTGATAGGTTCGCTCTTCATCCGGGTTAGCTGGTCCCACTCGGATGGGGAACGCCTGAACAGTGGATGAAGGTAACTCTGGGTCCCCAGGGTCTTGCCCATCCCTATCACCCCTAGTTCTCCCCTGGGTCCCCAGTGCTGGTCCCCCCTCATGGTCGGTTCCCGTTGACCCTCTTAATCCTCTCGGTTCACCCGTGGGAGCTTCTCTTCTCGGAGAGAATCGCAAGGGGGGCACACATGGCGGAGGCCTTATCTCCATTTCTAGATCTATCAGGTTTGGATAAGATGATTCCTGAAGGACTGGTTTTGGGTCCTCTTTCTTTTTAGTTTCTTCCGGGGTGGGGGGGGGGGGCGCAGTCTCTATCACCAGGACCTGTGAATTGGAAGAACTAGGAAGTTTGTGAATGAAAG
This sequence comes from Muntiacus reevesi, assembly GCF_963930625.1. Taxonomy (NCBI): domain Eukaryota; kingdom Metazoa; phylum Chordata; class Mammalia; order Artiodactyla; family Cervidae; genus Muntiacus; species Muntiacus reevesi. The sequence goes on along the minus strand of NC_089251.1, from coordinate 55,611,297 downwards.
GTTTTAACCACTTAGGTGGATTTTCCACTAGATCTTGCCAGACCATGACAAAGGGGACCTGATCCGGATGGCCTCAGGGATCAGGAGCCATAATCTTCTTCTTCACAGCCTGTATGATGGACGGTTGAAAGGTGCCTTCCAGAGGCCATCCAACCCGGAAGGCGGGCCACTCTGCAGAGCAAAAGGTTATTAATTTACTTTTCTTGACTAGCAAAGACAAGTTATGGGCCCTGGCCCTGACATCCGAAAAATGGTCAATCATGAGAGAAAGTGGGGTAGATTCCCCCTGACCCATGGTCAAAGAATAAATGGTAGGGAAGAGAGAGAGAGAGAAGAAGTCACTGAGAACGACCACCAAAAAATCTTACCAGGAGTGGTGGCGGCCAAGAGGTTGGGCTTATGGTTTGCTTTTGGAACTGTTCATGTGCCTGCGTCGTTGCACAGAAGTTTTCTTGCTGGGGGCGGGCACCCTAGAGGTTTCTAGCCCGTTCCGTGACCCCCTTATCCTCTCACAGGAGTCTTCAAGTGGCAGGCGCCCTAATGGCCTTTAAGTGCCTGACCCGTGCCCACACAAAGAATTTTAGGCGACGTCCTCAGTTAGGGATGTTGAAGGAGAGTTTCACCTGATCGGGCTCCCGTTACTGAGGCTCACTTACTGTAGGGCCTTCAGAGCCCGCCAGAGTGTAGCCCTGGGCGGGACTCATCAATTGCCTCCACAGCCGTTTGCCTGTTCACTGAAACTCCCGAAAAGAAAAGGAGTTGAGGGCAGATCAGAGAAGAAGAGGAAAGGAGAGTAAGTCAGAAGAGAGAGAAGAGAACGAAGTACCAGAAGAGAACGAAACCAGAGACAATGCCGGCACACACACAAACACGGAGGGTCGTAGACAAACACATGGATAGACATATGTCGGCCGACAACACAGCGCTGGGTTTTCGGGCCCCCTGAATCCTCTTGCCTCCGGTACAAGGTTTATCTTACCGAATGGCGTCCACTGTTCACCAGACTCGGGATCAGGAGAGGAACTCGCCTTCCCACAGAACCGGCAGCCTTCTAGCGCGCTCGCTGGCCTCGGTCTTGTGCCGGCTGGAACGTCCAATCCGCTTCCCCCTTTATAGAAAGCTTTCTCCTGCGCCAGATACCTTCCTGCTTCTCAGCAGGGCCTCGGATTTACACTGGACTTTCCTGTCCTGCCTGAGCACTAGTGCTATTATTTATCCTTTCCCTCTGTCCTGAAAGTGTTCTCTTTCCCCTGTCAAGGGATCCTGGACGAGCCCCCAAATGTTATGCCCGATGTGTGAATCCCCGAGTGGGAAGAGAGAAGGCTTCCAAGACAATGCAACTCACAAAAAAGGGAAGTTTATTGCTGACTCGAGTCAGGGCTTTCTGACCCTGCACCACTGCATTGGTTGCGGCAGTAAGCCCTGACTCGAGTCAGCAATAAACTTCCTTTTTTTGTGAGTTGCATTGTCTTGGAAGCCTTCTCTCTTCCCGCTCGGGGATTCAGACATCTGGCATAACACAGACCAACAGCATCACCTGTCACCTTGTTAGAAATCTCAAGCCTCACCTGTTGAACCATAATTTGAATTCTGACAAGATCACCTGTGATAAGTGTGCATATTAAAGTTTGAGAAGTATTACAGCACCCAGTACATACTTAAACATAAGGAGGAAAAAACCCCCAAATCTTTCATTTAATAGGTGATCTCACCTGTTCAGCCGTGTGTGTGTGTGTGTGTGTGTGTGTGTGTGTGTGTGTGTGTGTGTGAAAGTTGCTCAGTCGTGTCTGACTCTTTGTAACCCCATGGACTGTAGCCAGCCAGACTCCTTTATCTATGGGATTTTCCAGGCAGCAATACCGGAGTGGGTTGTTTTTCCTCTCTCCAGGAGGTCTTCCCTTCCCAGGGATCGAACATCTCCTGCATTGCAGGCAGATTCTTTACAGTTTGTGCCACCAGGGAATCCTGTTCAGCCCTAGCAGGCATATTTTAAACTATTGTCGTGCATCAGGAGGTTGCTGGCACATACTGTGTGTGTTGTTGTTGATTGTTTTCAATAATCATAGCCACTAGAACAGTGTTGTTGTTCAGTTGCCGAGTTGTGTCCCACTCTTTGCAACCCAAAGGACTACACAGGCCTCCCTGTCCCTCACCATCTCCCGAAGTTTGCCCGAGTTCATATCCATTGCATCGGTGATGCCATCTAGCCATCCCATCCTCTGATGCCCTCTTCTTCTGCCCTCAGTCTTTCCCAGCATCAGGGACTTTCCCAATGACTCGGCTGTTCACATCAGGTGAAAGACCCTGATGCTGGGAAAGATTGAAGGCAGGAGGATTAGGGGATGACAGAGGATGAGATGGTTGGATGGCATCACTGACTCAATGGACTTGAGTTTGGGTAAACTCTGGGAGTTGGTGATGGACAGGGAGGCCTGGCATGCTGTAGTCCACAGGGTCTCAAAGAGTCGGACACGACTGAGCAACTGAACTGAACTGACCAAAATACTGGAGCAGATACTAGACTGGAGTAGATACTAGAACAGTAAATATTAGTTCCCTCAAGCAACTTACTCAGCTTTACTCCCTGGTAAAATAAAAATTGGGGTGCTTAAGTGCTTAAGTGAGGTAAGAGTATGACATTACTTTGCAAACTGAATAGCATAATATAATGAACATTTTGTGGCTTGTATGTATTCTGAGATGCTTGTTGTAGAACTGAATTTTTGATGTTAGTAAAGATTATTATCTTCAATGTTTGGCCTTAGTTTTGCCGTTCATAAAATGAGAAGGTTCTGGGAAAATACTCTCATTACTATTTAAACTAGTGCAAGCTGTGCAGTCAGATTGAAAACTACTGATCAGAGTTGTGGCTGGATGATCTTGATTATTCCCATTTCTTTTACATAAGTTTTTCTTTCACAAAATCCCTTTCCATTTTGTAAGTTAATGAAAAAATTTTGATGGATTTAATGAACCTTTTTCTCTGACATTTAAAGACACATGTATAAAGTTTCTGTAGTTTTTTGGTGTTTTTGATGACTGAGATTTTTTGGCCCGTCTTGATAACACATGTTTTTTTTGTTTGTTTGTTTGTTTTCAGTGGGTTTTGTCATACATTGATATGAATCAGCCATAGAGTTACACGTATTCCCGGTCCCCCATCCCACCTCCCTCTCCACCCGATTCCTCTGGGTCTTCCCAGCCCACCAGGCCCGAGCACTTGACTCATGCATTCCACCTGGGCTGGTGGTCTGTTTCACCACAGATAATATACATGCTGTTCTTTCGAAACATCCCACCCTCACCTTCTCCCTCAGAGTTCAAAAGTCTGTTCTGTACTTCTACGTCTCTTCTTCTGCCCTGCATATAGGGCCATCGTTACCATCTTTCTAAATTCCATATATATGTGTTAGTATGCTGTAATGTTCTTTATCTTTCTGGCTCACCTCACTCTGTATAATGGGCTCCAGTTTCATCCATCTCATTAGAACTGATTCAAATGAATTCTTTTTAACGGCTGAGTAATATTCCATGGTGTATATGTACCACAGCTTCCTTATCCATTCGTCTGCTGATGGGCATCTAGGTTGCTTCCATGTCCTGGCTATTATAAACAGTGCTGCGATGAACATTGGGGTGCACGAGTCTCTTTCAGATCTGGATTCCTCAGTGTGTATGCCCAGAAGTGGTATTGCTGGGTCATATGGTAGTTCTATTTCCAGTTTTTTAAGAAATCTCCACACTGTTTTCCATAGTGGCTGTACTAGTTTGCATTCCCACCAACAGTGTAAGAAGGTTCCCTTTTCTCCACACCCTCTCCAGCATTTATTGCTTGTAGACTTTTGGATAGCAGCCATCCTGACTGGCGTGTAATGGTACCTCATTGTGGTTTTGATTTACATTTCTCTGATAATGAGTGATGTGGAGCATCTTTTCATGTGTTTGTTAGCCATCTGTATGTCTTCTTTGGAGAAATGTCTGTTTAGTTCTTTGGCCCATTTTTTGATTGGGTCATTTATTTTTTTGGAATTGAGCTGCAGGAGTTGCTTGTATATTTTTGAGATTAATCCTTTGTCTGTTGCTTCATTTACTATTATCTTCTCCCAATCTGAGGGCTGTCTTTTCACCTTGCTTATAGTTTCCTTTGTTGTACAAAAGCTTTTAAGTTTCATGAGGTCCCATTTGTTTATTTTTGCTTTTATTTCCAATATTCTGGGAGGTGGGTCATAGAAGATCTTGCTGTGATTTATGTCGGAGAGTGGATAACACATGTTTTATGCACTTATATTCAACAGGTATCTATTGAGCATTTCCTCTGTGTCAGACTTTTGCACAAGGAGTTAGTGAATAAGAAAAGGTCTTTGACCTTCTGGAGTGTACAGTCTATAATATGTATGCACATTAATATCACTATATTAGTTATATATAATTATATTAGTTTAATGTAATTAACATAATAATTACAAAAGAGACTCAATGGACATGAGTTTGCATAAACTCCAGGAGTTGGTGATGGACAGGGAGGCCTGGTGTGCTGCAGTCCATGGAGTTGGACACGACTGAGTGACTGAACTGAACTGTTAGGGTTCTGTCTAGTTATACTGCAGACGGGTTTAACTTAGCCCTAGGGGTCACAGAAGGCTTCCCAAAGTAACAATTAAGCTGAGACTCAAAGACCAAATTTAGAAAATATATTCTTTAACTACTTTTCTGATTATTGTTAACATTTGGGGAAAGCAAGAGTTTCTGGTACTTGTGTGAAATTGTTGTTCAGTTAGCTGCCCCCTTTTACATAGTTATTGAATTGTTCCAATTCATACTTCAATGCTTCTAATTATAGATATACTTCAAGTATAAACAAAGTAGGATTTATCATTTTAGGGTGTTAATAAAATGGAGATTGTGCTTAATCAGCATTATTGGGAAGATTTGAATTTAGGGCATTCCAAAACTAGTTACTGTCCATTGTAATAAAAAAAAAAAATCTATTTGTTATATGATCAGTTGAGTATATTTGTGTGGGTCTAATTCTAGACTGTCTATTCTGTTCCATTGATCTGTGTGTCTATTCTTTAGACAACTGCTCTGTCTCAAATACTGTGCCAAGTTGCTCAGTCGTGTCTTATTCTTTGCAGCCCAATGTACTATAGCCCCCCAGGTTCCTCAATCCTTGGGATTTTTCATGCAAGAATACCTGAGTCAGTTGCCATTTCCTTCTTCAGGGGATCTTCCTAATCCAGGGGTTGAACCTCCGTCTCCTGTGTCTCCTGCATTGCAGGCCGATTCTTTACCTGTTGAGCCATCAGGGAAGCTCGAATACTGTAGCTTTATATTAAGTCTTGAAATTGGGTAATAGGTCATCTTCCAGCTTTGTTTCTCTTCACTTTTATCTTGGCTATTCCAGGGAATTTGCCTTTCCATATAAACTTTTAAATCAGTTTGTTGATATCTACAAAATAGACTGGTGATTTGATTGAGATTACATTGAATCTACAAATGAAGTTGGAAAGAACTGATATCTTAATGTTTAGTCTTCTGATACATGAACATGGACTATCTCTCCATTTATTTATATATTTTTTCTTTCATTTTTGTTTTGTAGGTTTCTACTGGTAGATCCTATACATATTGTTAGATTTATACCCAAGTGTTTGGGTATTGTTTTCTGTGGTGCTCTGCTAAATGTTTTTAAACTTTTCTGATCAAAATAAATAAATAAATAAAGTAAAATTTCTGACCACTTATTACTGGTGTATTTGAAAGCACTTAACTTTTGTGTATTAACCTTATGTCCTATGACCCCTCTGTATTTGCTTGTTAGTTCTTGGAGTTCTTGGTGATTTTTTTGGATATACATCCCAAAGAATCAACAGAAAATATCACTTTGTTTCATCCCAAATTTGTATACCTTTTATTTCCTTCTCTTATTGTACTAGCTAGGATTTCATTACACATTGAATAGGAGGAGTAGACAGAAATTATATCCTTGCCTTGTTCCTGATATTAGCAAGGAAGTCTTCTAATTTCTTGCCCTTGGTTATATTGTTACCTATAGTTTGGGGTGGAGGAAGCTTCAGTTTTTTAAAAATTAACTTGAGGGATTTTTATTTTATTCAGGTTTATAATTCAGTTTAGTCACTCAGTTGTGTCTGACTCTTTGCGACCTCATGGACTGCAGTACGCCAGGTTTCCCTGTCCATCACCAACTCCTGGAGTTTACTCAAGCTCATGTCCATCGAGTTGGTGATGCCATCCAACCATCTCATCCTCTGTCATCCCCTTCTCCTCCGACCTTCAATCTTTTCCATCATCAGGGTCTTTTCAAATGAGTCAGTTCTTCGCATCAGATGGCCAAAGTAATGGAGTTTCAGCTTCAGCATCAGTCCTTCCAATGAATATTCTGGACTGATCTCCTTTAGGATGGACTGGTTGAATCTCCTTGCTGTCCAAGGGATTCTTAAGAGTCTTCTCCAACACCACAGTTCAAAAGCATCAGTTCTTCGGTGCTCAGCTTTCTCTATAGTCCAACTCTCACATCCATACATGATTATTGGAAAAACCAAAACTTTGACTAGATGGACCTTTGTCAGCAAAGTAATGCCTCTGCTTTTTAAGGTGCTATCTAGGTTGGTCATAACTTTTCTTTCAAGGAGCAAGCATCTTTTAATTTCATGGCAGCAGTCATCATCTGCAGTGATTTTGGAGCCCCCCAAAATAGAGTCTGTCACTGTTTCCCTTATTTCCCCATCTATTTGCCATGAAGTGATGGGACCAGATGCCATGATCTTAGTTTTCTGAATGTTTAGTTTTAAGCCAACTTTTCACTCTCCTCTTTCACTTTCATCAAGAGGCTCAAGTTCTTCACTTTGTGCCATAAGTGTGGTGTCATCTGCATATCTGAGGTTATTGATATTTCTCCCAGCAATCTTGATTCCAGCTGTGCTTCATCCAGTCCAGTGTTTCTCATGATGTACTCTGCATATATGTTAAATAAGCAGGGTGACAATATACAGCCTTGATGTACTCCTTTCCTGATTTGGAACCAGTCTGTTGTTTCATGTCCAGTTCTAACTGTTGTTTCTTGACCTGCATACAGATTTCTCAGGAGGTAGGTATGGTGGTCTGGTATTCCATCTCTTTAAGAATTTTCCACAGTTTGTTGTGATCCACACAGTCAAAGGCTTTGGCATAGTCAATAAAGCAGAAATAGATGTTGTTCTTGAACTCTCTCGCTTTTTCAATGATCCAACGGATGTTGGCAATTTGATCTCTGGTTCCTCTGCCTTTTCTAAATCCAGCTTGAACATCTGGAAGTTCACGGTTCACATACTATTGAAGCCTGGCTTGGAGAATTTTGAACATTACTTTGCTAGCATGTGAGATGAGTACAATTGTGCGGTAGTTTGAGCATTCTTTGGCATTGCTGTTCTTTGGGATTAGAATGAAAACTGACCTTTTCCAGTCCTGTGGCCGCTGCTGAGTTTTCCAAATTTGCTGACATATTGAGTGCAGCACTTTCACAGCATCATCTTTTAGGATTTGAAATAGCTCAACTGGAATTCCATCACCTCCACTAGCTTTGTTTGTAGTGATTCTTCCTAAGGCCCATTGACTTCGCATTCTAGGATGTCTGGCTTTAGGTGAATGATCACACCATCATGATTATTTGGGTCGTGAAGATCTTTTTTGTACAGTTCTTCTGTGTATTCTTGCCACATCTTCTTAATATCTTCTGCTTCTATTTCTGTCCTTTGTTGTGCCCATCCTCACATGTAATATTCCCTTGGTATCTCTAATTTTCTTGAAGAGATCTCTAGTCTTTCCCAGTCTGTTGTTTTCATTCTGTTTCTTTGCATTGATCATTGAAGAAGGTTTTCTTATCACTCTTTGCTATTCTTTGGAACTGTGCATTCAAATGGGTGTATCTTTCCTTTTCTCCTTTGCCTCCCACTTCTCTTCTATTCACAGCTATCTGTGAGGCCTCCTCAGACAACCATTTTGCCTTTTTGCATTTTTGCATTTGTTTTTCTTGGCGATGGTTTTGCCTCCTGTATAGTGTCATGAACATCCATCCATAATTCTTCAGGCACTCTGTCAGATCTAACACCTTGAATCTATTTTTCACTTCCACTGTTTAATCATAAGGGATTTGATTTAGGTCATATCAGAATGGTCTAGTGAATTTCCCTACTTTTCTTCAATTTAAGTCTGAATTTGGCAATAAGGAGTTCATGATCTGAGCCACAGTCAATTCCTGGTCTTGTTTTTGCTGACTGTATAGAACTTCTCCATCTTTGGCTGCAAAGAATGTAATCAATCTGATTTCGGTATGTCCATGTGTAGAGTCTTCCATCATCTGGTGATGTCCATGTAGAGTCATCCATCTGGTGATGTCCATGTGTAGAGTCTTCTCTTGTGTTGTAGGAAGAGGGTGCTTGCTATGGCCAGTGCGTTCTCTTGGCAAAACTCTATTACCCTTTGCCCTGCTTCATTCTGTACTCCAAGGCCAAATTTGCCTGTTACTCCAGGTAGCTCTTGACTTCTTACTTTTGCATTCCAGTCCCCTATAGTGAAAAGGACTTCTTTTTTGGGTGTTAGTTCTAGAAGGTCTTGTAAGACCTCAAAGAACCATTCAACTTCAACTTCTTCAGCATTACTGGTCGGGGCATAGACTTGGATTGCTGTGGTATTGAATGGTTTGCCTTGGAAGCAAACAGAGATCATTCATGGAGAGTTTTTGTTGTGTATATAGGATATTGTCAAATGGTTTTTTCATGTCAATGCATATGATTTTTCTTATCTAATCTATTGATGTGTAGTGGATTATGGTGGCCAATTTTTGAATGTTGAACCAGTCTTGCATACCTAGGATAACACTTGGTTATGGTTTATAACTCTTTTTATATAATTTTGCATTCAATTTGCTAACATTTTGTTGAGAATTTTTGCATTCATGAGATAGACTGGTCTGTAGTTTTTCCCTTCTTGTAATGTCTTTATCTTGTTTTGATATTAGGATAATGCTAGACTTGTAGAGTAAGTTAAGAAGTATTCCCTCATATTTTCTTGAAGATTTTGTAGAGAATTGATATCATTTCTTCCATAAGTCTGGTAGAATTCAGTAGTGAAACTGTCTGGGCCTGTTACTTTCTTTGTTGGCAAATTATTAACTACTGATTCAATTGTTTTAATAATGATAGGCTTATTCAGATAATCTACTTCTCACATGGATTTTAGTAGGCTTTTAAGTAGTTGGTCCCTTTCATCTAATTTAGCAGACTTGTGAGCATAGAATTGTTCATAATATTCTTTCATTGTCTTTTCATTCTCCATGGACTCAATAGTTGATGACCCCTTTTGTACTTCTGATGTTGGTAAACTTGTCTTCTCTTTTTTTTCTTTGTTAGTTTGGCTAAAGGTTTTTTTCTTTTATTGATCTTTTTAAAGAGCCAGATTTTGGCTTCATTGACTTTCTGTTACTTTCCTTTCTTCAGTTTCATTGAGATTCTATTTAATTTTTTTATTTCTTTTCTTCTGCTTTCTTGATGCTTAAATTTCTATTCTTTCTTTAGTTTCCTAAGGTGGAGTCTTAGGTTATTGATGATTAGAGCTCTTCTTTTCTAATATATGCATTTAATGCCATAAATTAATTTCCTAATGTTTTTGCTGCATCCTGCACATTTTCATAAGTTGTATTTATTTTCACTTTCATTTAATTCAAAATAATTTTAGATTTCTATTGAGACTTTTTCTTTGACCCATCTGTTATTTAGATGTGTGTTGTTTAATCTCCAGATATTTGGGGGTTTTTCTGGTATTGATTTCTAGCTTCATTCTTTCATGGTCTCAGAACACAGTTTGTATGATTTCTGTTTTTTTAAATTGTTAGAGTATGTGTATTATGGCCCAGAAAGAGGTCTGTCTTGACAAGTGTTTCCCTGAGAGCTTGAGAATTGTATGCATTCTGTTTTTAGAGTATTCTGTAAATGTTGACTAGATCAAGTTGATAGTTCTGATCAGATCAGCTGTATCTTTACTTATTTGCTCTCTGTTCCATCTGTCAGATTATCTCAAGAGAAGTTTTGGTATATTGTAAATGTGTTTAAATGGAAGTGTATAATTACTCTTTTAAAAATGTATCACAGTGATTTGATACCTGTCAATGTTGATTTATAATCAGACATTTTTATTTCAGACATTTTTATTTTTTCTCCTTGAAAAGTGAATTTCTTTCTTTTTTTTTACTTTTTTTTACGTTGCACTTTCTCCCATAGATTTCTTCTAAAGTAATACTTTTATGCTTAAAATAATTTATTATACTTAGAACAAAAGTATGTACATACTTTTTATGATAAAAATACTCAGCAAACTAGGAATAAAAGGAAAGTTTCCTAACATGATAAGGAAACTTTCCTAACATGATAAAGGCCATTTATAAAAATCTGCAGCTAACATGATACTTAGTTATACATTATAAATTGTGAAAGATTGTAAACTTTTCCTGTAAGATCAGGAATAAGACAGAGATAGCAGCTTTTGCTACTACTAAACACTGTATTAGAAGTCCTAGCCAGTGCAGTTGGGCAAGAGAAAGAAATAAAAGGCATCCACACTGATAAGAAGTAAACCTGTTAATTTGTTGATAACATGATTCCACAAATAGAGTACTCTAAAGATTCCTAATGCAGCAGAAAATTAGTTGTAAGTGAATTCAACATATTTGCAGGTTTCAAGGTATTTTTAAAAATCAGTTGTGTTTTTTACACTCACAATGAAAAATCTATAAAAGGAAATTTTGAAATTTCATTTACAGTAGTATCCAAAAGGGTAAAATACTGAGGAATAAATTTAACCAAGGAAGCAAAACATGTATACACTGAAAATTGCAAAAAAATTGCAAGAAGAAATTCCAGGTTTATGGGTTGCAAGACTTAATGATGTTAAACTGGCTGTACTTCCAGAAGTGATCTGCAGGTTCAGTGCAGTGTCTATCAAAATTTCAAATGTCTTCCTTGCAGAAATGGAGAGGTTGAGCTTCAAATTCATATGGAAAACAACAGATTCCAAATAGCCAAAGCCATACTGAAAAAGAAAAATTTGAAGGACTCATAGTTCATAACTCCAGAAATTACTATAAAGTTACTGTAATTAAAATAGTGTGCAATTAGCATAAGGTTAGATATATAGATCAATCAGTGGAATAGGATTGAGACTCCAGAAGTAAACCCATACACCTGTGGCCAGTTGATTTTCTATAAGAGTGCCAGGATTATTCAGTGAAAGATAGTCTCTTCAATATATGGTCTGTGACAAGTGGGTATCCACATGTAAAGAAATGAAGCTGGGCTCTTACCTCACTCCATACACAGAGATTAACTCAAAATGGATCAAAGACCTAAATTAAAGTCTTTGACCTAAAGCTATAAAACTCTTAGAAAAAACTTAAGGGTAAGTCTTCATGACCGCTTATCTGACAATGGATTTTTTTGCTATAACACCAGAAGCATAAGCAACAGAAGAAAGACAAATTGGAATTTCTCAGAATTAGTGCCTTTGTGCACCGAAGGACATTATCAAGAAAGTGAAAAGGTAACCTACGGAATGGGAGAAAATATTTGCAAATTATATGTCGAATGAGGATCTACTATCAGAATATATAAAAAATTCATACACTTAACAATATAAAGGCAACTGAACTTAAAAATGGATAGAAGACATTAACAGACATTTCTCCAAGGGAGATATATTGATAGAAATGGCCAACAAATATGTGAAAAGATACTCAGCTTCATTGGTTATTAAGGAAATGCAAATCAAATTCACAATGAGATACTTTTTCAATAGTTTCAACAGATTTGCTCTAATTAAACAGTTGAAAGATAACAACTGTTGACAAGGACATGGAGAAGTAGGAACCTTTGTACATTGCTTGTGGGAATGTAAAATGGTGAAGCCCCTTTGAAAAAGAGTTTTGGAGTTCCTCAAAAATATAAAATAGAATTAACGTTTTAATAAGTTTGTTCAGTCACCCAGTCATGTCCGACTCTTTTGCGGCCCCATGGACTGCAGCACGCCAGGCCTCCCTGTCCCTCACCGTCTCCAGAAGTTTGCCCAAGTTCATGTCCATTGCATGGGTGATGCCATCCAACCATCTCATCCTCTGATGCCCTCTTCTCCTCTGTCCTCAATCTTTCCCAGCATCAGGGACTTTTCCAGTGAGCTGGTTTGCCTCAGGTGACCAAAATTATCATATGACCCAACAATTCCACTCCTATGTATATACTCAAAAGAATTGAAAATAGGTACTCAAACAAATACTTGTGTTTGTTCATAGCAGCACATTCACAGTAACCAGAAAATGAAACCAACCCAAATGTTCATCAGTAGATGAATGGCTAAATAAGTTGTGTTGTGTGTACATACCATGCCATATTATTCAGCCATAGAAAGGACTGAAGTATTGATACATGCTACAACATGGAGGAACTTCCAAACCACTATACTAAATGAAAGAAGCCAGACATGAAAGACCACATATTCTATGATTTATTTTGTATTAAATATCCCAAATAAGCATATCAAAAGATACAGAATAGCAAATTAGTAGTCACCAGAGAGTGGGGAGGAGGGTGGTCATAGGGGAAGATTATTTATAGGGTATAGTGTGTTCTTCTGACATACTGAAAAAGTTCTGAGACTAGAGAGAGTTGGTTTTTGAACATAGTGAAAGCACTAAATGCCACTGAATTATACATTTTAAAATGGCTAAGTGTGCGTTTTGTGAATTTCACTTAAAATATATATATAAACCTAAGATTAACTTTTTAAATTGTATAACTATGCAGTTTTAAGTTCTTTAATATTTCATCTGGGAGTTAGAGTTGTTGTATAATAAATATTTTATAGACTTTGTTAAATAGTGGTTTTAAAGTCATTATAAATAAAATTTATTGGAAATTCATCCTAAGGGTATGAATTTTTTAGTGCCACTTAGTTCATGTATCCATGGATGAGTGCTAAAGGGTTCAGCATCAATTCCATTCCTGTTTTATTATTATTTTTACCTTAAGTCCCACAACCATTGTTTATTATAAAGGTTAACCCTGATCCTCATGATTGGTAGAATTTCTGGTAGTAATCGTGGGCACCAGGGTCTCCAGACATTTGAATTTGCAGCTACTAGCAGTGTTCAGTGTCCTCATCTTGGTTGAGGATGTCTTTGATCTTTTTTTTTTTTTTTTTTTTTTTTTGGACACCTACCTACATATTTCTGATAGTAAGATTACCAGGGCTTTGAAGGTGGACTGGTAGATTGCAAAACTCTGGGCTATGTGACCACCACCCTTCACATGGACACTGAGGTCCATGCCAGCTAATTGCTCCTTCCCAAGAAGTAGAGCCGTTGCTGGGAGCTTGTGTTGTAGCTTTGCGCGGGTGGATCGACTCTGGGGTAACCCATTCACTACAGAGACCGTTGCCCTCTTTGCTGTGTGCCATGACTGTGACCATCTTCTTGTGTCTGAAGATCCGTGCCAACAGCCAAGGGCCCTTGGATGGCATGACAGTGGTGTAGACAAGAGCTCCTCATCGTGAGGTGCCTCAACTAGAAGAAAGTCCTATTTTATGTTTTATTAGACTCAAATGTTGGGAAACATCATTAATATTAATAAGTAGATGGTAGTGGAACGGATTTTGTATATCAGCATCACTTAGTTCTTTGAACTTCTGGATCATATGCCAAAAAGCACATATTGATTTAATGTAAAATTTAGTTTTAATGATATATCAACTGATAAATGATTTTCCTTCGTTTTTGAAACTGAAAAGACTAGGGGAAAATGCATAAGAATGTGGCAGTCATTAGAGTCATTCACTACTTTCTCAACACCTCCACCAGTATTTCTAGTTGGCTTTATGTTGAGTGCTTCAGAGGTTTTTGCCTCTCGGGGAAATCTATCATAGTAAAAGACATGTAGGCTGGAGAAATAGTTCTTTTGTAAAATGAAATGGTAATTGTTAAAGGGGAGAAGGAAAAGATGGACTTTTATGACACAGGTACAGCAGTTTTTTAAATAATTATGTATAGAAATAAAAAAATCTGTTGCCCATAAAACCTTTCTGTCCCCATGCACCTCTTGAAAAATTGTATATACATGCAGGATATTGAACTCTCTCAGAGATCTTGTATAAAGTGCTTCATATTGCCTTCAAAATAGGAATCTTTGAATAGTTTGAGACTTCTATGTACTCTGAATAAAAAGACTAAAAAAAAATAGAATTTGGCCCTAAGGCAATTTCTTTCAAAATAAGCTTATTTTGTTTCTAGATTGTGTCAGGATTAAATGTAAAATTAATAGAAAATTTTTCAAAATTTGGTGAATTGGAGGTATTGGCTTCTCTTATAATTCCTTTTCTAAAATTTTTCCCAGGTCAATGAATGGTCATTGAAGATAAGAAAGGAAATGAGAGTTGTTGACAGGCAAATAAGAGGTAAATTACTATTTTATGTCTCTTATCCTGTTGCTGTATTTTTCATTAGTTCATAAAAGTAAGCTGAATACAGAAAACATCATTTATATTATTTATAGCTCTAATTATTTGCTTTCTAATTATTATAAGAAAAATAAGATATAATCAACTCAAAGAAAGTTTACATTTTAAAAGAAGTAAATCTTTCCTCAAGCCTGAAATTCAGCTGTTCAAGGGGAAGGGGCCATGTTCATTCATCTCTGATTTCCTAGAGTCTAGGTTCGTGTTGAAAACAAAGCAGGTGCTCACATTCTATGGTAGAATAATGGGCTCCCAAAGATGTCCATGTCCTAATACCCAGAACCTGTGAATATGTTACCTTACATGACAAAAGGGAACTTGCACATTTGATTAGAGATCTTGAGATACGGTGATTATCCAGGGTTACCTGGGTGGGCCCATTGTAATCATAAGAGTCCTTCTAAAAGAGAGGCGGTATGTTGAGTAAAGGAGGTGTGACCACAGAACCATATGGTGGAGTGGTTTGCTTTGAAGATGAAGGAAGAAGACATAAGCTAAGGAATGCATTTGACCTCTAGAAACTAGAAAAGGCAAGGAAATGGATTCTTTCTTGAAGCTTCCAGAAGAAATGAAGGTCTTCCAACACCTTGATTTTGTTATATATTTATTTTTGGTTGCTCTGGGTCTTTGTTGCTGTGCGTGGGCTTTCTCTAGTTGTGGCGAGCAGGCTTCTCTGCAGTGGTTTCTCTTGTGCAGCACAGGCTCTGGGCGCATGGACTTGAGTAATTGTACATGCGGGCTCAGTAGTTGCGGAGTGTGGGCTCTAGATCGTGCAGGCTTCATTAGTTGTGGCTCATTGACTCAGTAGTTGTGGCTCATGGGCCCTAGGGCAGGAGCTCAGTGGTTGTTGTGAGCAGGCTTTAGTTGCTCTGTGGTATGTGAAATCTTCCTGGACCAGGGATCAAACTCATGTCCCCTGCACTGGCGGGTGTATTCTTATTCACTGGACCATCAGGGAAGTCCAACAACACTTTGATTTTCGACTTCTGATCTCCAGAATTAAAGAATACATTTTTGTTGTTATAAGTGATTAAAAAAAAAAAACCTAAATAAACTTCTTCCTCCTTACAAAGAAATGGTTTTATGGAAGTCAGATTAAATAAATTGTACACTCATGTTTATAACAGCGTAATTCTCAATAGCAGAAGGTATAAACAACCCAAATTTCTACTGATAGATGAATACATAAACAAAATGAAATATATACATACAATGGGATATTTATTCAGTCTTTAAAAAGAAGGAAATTTTGATACATGCTGTCACATAAATGAGTCATGGAAACATTATGAAGTAAAATAAGCCAGACACAACAGGACAGATAGTTACACCGAGTCTGATTATAGAGACAGAAAGCAGAATGGTGATTACCAGGGAATGTGAAGAAGGAAAAATGGAGAGTCAGTGTTAACAGGAACAGAGTTTCAACATGAGATGAAGGGAAAGTTCAGGAGATAGTGGTGATGGCTGTACAACAGTGTAAGTGTACTTAATATCAATGAACTGTATATTTTTAAATGGTTTGCATTCATCAGTTTATGTATGTATTGATATTAGTTATATGTGGAAAATAAGCTATGATACAAATGAACATATCTATGAAACAGAAACAGATTCACAGAGATAGAGAACAGACTTATGTTTGCTGGGTGGTGAGGGTTTAGGAGAGGAAAGGATTGGTTAAATGGTAATTAATTCTGTACTTAATTTTAGAGGAGCGCCAGAAGGAAGTGAGTTTATATATTTAAGTGCTGGAAGAAGATACCTGTATATCAAGAATCCTATATCCAGCAAAACAAAGGAGTGACCATCCTACTTAAATGAAAGCTGATTGGGTTTGTTACCACTAGACCTGCCTGGCAAGAAATGCTAAAGCATGTCCTTCAGGTTGATAGATAGTAACAACCTGTTACTATAGATAGTTACAATGTAACTTGAAGCTATAATGAAAAAAATAAATATCTCCATTAAAGACAAATACATGGGCAATTATAAAAGCTAATATTTTTGTAACTGGTTTGTAACTTCATTTTTTGTTTTCACATGATTTAGGAGACTTGTGCATTTAAAAATATATTAGACTTTATTTTTTAACATATAGTGCAGAAAGATGTACTTTTGTGACATTAGTAACTGAATGGGGGTGTAGACAAAACTGTAACGGAGTGAAGTTTTTGTATAACATTAAAGTTAAGCTCATATAAATTCAAATTAGCATTATAACATTAGTATGTTAAGTGCATTCACTGTGATAATCACAAAGAAAGTAGCTATAAATTGTACCCAAAAGCAAATGAAAAAGGACTTGAAAAGTGACCATAAGAAAAGACACATAAGCACAGAAGAAGATAATGTAGGAAATGAAGGGTAAACAACTATAAGACCTACAGACAAAAAAGGCAAAATGGAAGGATTAAGCCCCTGCTCATCAGTAATTGCTTTTTTAAGATTAATTTTTGTTGGTGTGTAGTTGCTTTACAATGTTCTGTTAGTTTCTGCTGTACAACAAAGTTATATGTGTACATATGTCTCTTCTTTTTTAGAGTTTTCCTTCCCATAGTAATTACTTTAAATGTAAATGAATTAAATTCTCCAATCAAAAATAGACCTTGGCAGAATGGGGGAAAATGACCCTAGTGTATACTGTATATAAGAGACTCACTTTAGATCCAAAGATACAAATAGGTTTTGAAAGTAAAAAAAAGGAAGGAAGAAGATATGCCACAGGAATAGTAACTTAAAGGATGGAGGTTGCTGTACTAATGTAAGATAAACTTTAAATCAAAAAAGATTACAAGAATCAAAGAAGGACATTATATTTTAATACAATAAGATGTAACAGTTACATACATCTATGCACCTAATGACACATGGTTAAAATATATGAAGGAAAGTAAATTCTACAACAATAGTTGAAGACTTTAATATAACTCATGCCCAAAAGTGGATATAACAACCAGACAAATTAGTAAGGATCAAAGATGACTTGAACAACACATCAATCAACTAGATCCAACAGACATACATAGAATACTCAATGCAACAACAATAGAATATACATTCTTAAGTGTACAAGTTACATTCTCCAGGATAGATTTTCAAATTGTGGATGAAGAAGTTAAATTATCTGTTTGCAGGTAATGTGATCTTACATGTATAAAACCCTAAAGATTTCACAACCCAACTATTAGAACTAGCAAATTAATTTAGCAAAGTAGCAAGATACAAAACACAGAAAAATCAGTTGTGTTATTCTATATGATAACAGTTGGAAAAGGAAGTTAAGAAAACAGTGCCATTTATAATAGTACCAAAAATAGAATACTTAGGAATTACCTTAACCCAGATGGCACCCCACTCCAGTACTTTCGCCTGGAAAATCCCGTGGATGGAGGAACCTAGTAGGCTGCGGTCCATGGAGTTGCTAAGAGTCGGACACGACTGAGCGGCTTCACTTTCGCTTTTCACTTTCATGCATTGGAGAAGGAAATGGCAACCCACTCCAGTGTTCTTGCCTGAATAATCCCAGGGATGGGGGAGCCTGGTGGACTGACATCTGTGGGGTCACACACAGTCAGACACGACTGAAGTGACTTAGCAGCAGCAGGTGAAAGGCTTATGATGAAAGATATAAGATGTTGCTGAAAGAAATTAAAGGCATAAATACATGGAAGGACATCCTATATTCATGGATTAGAATCATAAATATTGTTACGATGTCATAGTGCCCAGTGTGATCTGTAGAGTCATTGCAATCCTTATCAAAATCCCAGTAATGTTTTTTGAAGAAATGGAAAAAGATCTATCCTAAACTTCATATGGGATCTCAAGAGATTCCAGAGAGCAAAAAAAATATTGGAAAAGAACAAAATTGGAAATTAATACTTCTTTATTTCAAAACCTATTGGATATATACAGAACATTCCATCCAAAAGCAGCAGAATACCTATTCTTTTCAGGTACACATGGAACATCCTCCAGGATAAATCACATGGTAGGCCACAAAACAAGATCAAAAGAGTATCAGCCATATTTTCTAACTACAGTGCTATGAGACTGCAATACTATGACAAATCAACTACAAGGGGGAAAAAACTGCAAACACAAACTCATAGAGACTAAACAGTATGCTACTCAAAAACCAGTGGGTTGCTGAAGACTTAAAAAGAAGAAACCAAAAAATACTTAGAGTCAGGGAATTCCCTCGCAGTCCAGTGGTTAGGACTCTGTTCTCTTCCCACCTAGGGCCCGGGTTTGATCCCTGGTTGAGGAAGTAAGATTCCACAAGCCATGCAGTGTAGCAAAAAAAAAAAAAAGAAAAAAAAGAAAGAAAGAAAAAATAATTATGTAGAGTCAAGTGAAAATGGAAACACAGCAATCCAAAATCTGTGGCACACAGCAAAAGCAGTTATGAGGGAAATTTATAGCAGTATAACCCTACCACAGGAAACAAGAAAACAATTTCAAACAACCTAACCTTACACCTAAAGGAACTAGGATAAACAACATGCAAACCCAAAGTTAGTAGGAGGAATGAATAAAGAAGATCAGAGCAAAAATAGATGAAGTAGAAAATTTTAAAGAACAGTAGAAAGGGTCAGTGAAAGTAAAAGGTGGTTCTTTGAGAAGATAAACAGAATTTAAAAATTTATAGCTAGACTCATCAAGAAAAAGAGAGGGCCTAGGAGATAAAATCAGAAGGGAAAAAGTAGAACTTAAAATTGACACTAGAGAAATACAAAGAATTATAGGAGATGACTTATGGACAGATTACTAGAAGAAATGGGTGAATTCTTAGAAATGGAGTCTTCCAAGATTGACTCAAGAAGAAATAGAAAATATGAATAGACCTATTAACCAGTAATGAAATTACATCAGCAAGAAAACAACTCTCAAGAAACAAAAGTTGAGGACCAAATGGTTTCATGGGTGAATTCTACCAAATACTTAAAGAAAAGTTTAGATCTGTCCTTTTCAAACTACTCCAAAAATTTGAATAGGAAAGAAAACTTCCAAACTCATTCTTTGAGGCCAGCATCACCCTGATGTCAAACCAGACAAAGATATCACACACAAAATAGAAAAATACAGGCCAGTATCACTGATGAACATAGATGCAAAAATTCCCAACAAAATATTAGCAGCCAAATTCAGCAGTACATTGAAAAGGATTATACTCCATGATCAAGTGGCATTTATCCCAAGGATGGTTCAGTTTATGCAAATATATATTGTGATATACCACATTAATAAATTGAAGAATAAAAATCATAGTCATCTTAATAAATAGAGAAAAAACTTTTGACATAATTCAACATCCATTTATGATATAAAACTCAACAAAGGGACTAGAGAAGGTACATCACTCAACATAATAAAGGCTATCTATGACAAACCTACAGCCAACGTCATATTCAAGAGTGAAAAGCTGAAAGAAAGCATTTCCTCTGAGATCAGGAATAAGACAGGGTGGCCCACTTTTGTGCTCTTTATGTAACATAGCCTTGGAAGTCCTAGCCACACAATCAGACAAGAAAAAGATATAAAGTGATCCAAACTGGCAAGGAAGGAGAAGAACTGTTACTCTTTGAAGATGACATGATACTATGTATAGAAAACCCTAAAGATACTACCAAATAACTATTAGAAATAATAAATGGATTCAGTAAAGTTGTAGGATACAAAGTTAATATAGAGATCAGAAAGAGAAGTTAAGAAAACAATTCCATTTACAATTGCATCAAAAAGAATAAAGTGCCTAGAAGTAAATCAAACAAAGGAGGTAAAAACCTTGTATTCAGAAAACTGTAAGATGTTGATGAAATAAACTGAAAATGACACAAACAATTATACCATGTGAATGAGTTTGAAGAATTGTTAAGATAACCATCCTACTCAAAGTCATCTATAGATTCATTTCAGTACCTATTAGAATTCCAGTGGCATTTTTCACTGAACAAATAATCTCAAATTTATATGGAAATATAAAAGACCTCAAATAGGCAATAAAGCTGTTTTTTAAAAATGGGCAGAGAACCTGAATAGGCATTTTTCCAAAGAAGACATACAGATGGCCAACAGACAAATGAAAAGATGCTCAGCATCACTAATCATCAGGAAAATGCAAATCAAAACCAGAGTGAGACACTATGTCACACCTGTGAAAAATGGCTATTATTAAAAAGACACAAATAAATTGTTGGATTAGGATGGGGAGAATGGGGAACCCTTGTGCAATATTGATGGAAATGTAAATTGGTGCAACAACTATGGAAAACAGCATGGAGGTTCTTCAAAAAGCTAGAACTACCATATAATCCAGCAGTTATGTGTCTGGGTATTTTCCCAAAGGAAACAAAGACACTAATTTGGAATGAGATATTCATCCCTATGTTTACTGCAACATTACTCACAGTAGCCAAGATATGGAAGCAACCTCAGTACCCATGGTAGATGAATAGCTAAAGATGTTGTATGTGTATACATATATATGCTAGAATATTACTCAGCCATAAAAAGGAACGAAATCTTGTTGTTTGTGACAGCATGATGGACCTCAAGGGAATTATGCTAAGTGAAATAAGACAGAGAAAGAAAATACCATATGATTTCACATATATGTGGAATCTAAAAAACAAAACAAATGAACAAACATAGCAAAACAGAAACAGTTACTGAAGCAGACAAATGGGTTGTCAGAGGGGAGGGGTGCAGGGGAATGAATGAAATAGATAAGGGAGATCAAGAGGTACAGACTTCCAGTTACAAAATAAGTGAATCACAGGGATGAAATGTACAGAGTGGGAAATATAATCAGTAATAATATATCCTTATAGGATGATGAATGGTAACTAGACTTATTGTGGTGATCATTTTGTAATGTACACTGTGCACCAGGACCTATCATAGTGCTGTAGGTCACTTATAGTTCAAAAAACCACAAACAAGCAAATTCATAGAAAAAGAGATAAGATTTGTGGTCACCAGAGGTTGAGTTTGCAGGGAGTGAGAATTGGATGAAGGTAGTCAAAAGGTACTGACTTCTAGTATAAGATAAATATGCACTAGGGATGTCATGTATGACAGGATAAATATAATTAATACTGCTGTATATTATATATGAAAGCTGTTAAGAGAGTAAATCCTGAGTTGTCATCACAAGGAAGAAATGTTTTTCTGTGTTTTGTATTTGTTTGAGATGATGGATGTTAACTAAACTTACCATGATCATCATTTCATGATGTATGTCAGTAAGTCATCATGCTGTGTTGTAATACTTTTAGCATGTTCAGGCTTTCCTTAAGTTGTAGGTTCCTTAATACCAGTACCAACAGATGTTAGAATGGGCTTGCAAAAGCAGTTTTGACATTTTGTCTGGTGTAATAGGATTTTTTTTTTTCTGTTTACACTTATAATACTTTAATGTGATATTGGAAATAATATTAGAAATGATTTATTATTTTTATTTGGCTTATATCCTCCTGCTTCCTACTTAATAGACACATTTAGATCACAGTGAGAACAGATTTCAGTGCTAGTAAATCTCCTTTTTGTTCTTCAGTCGCTAAGTCATATCCAACTCCTTGCGACCCCATGGAATGCTGGCTTCCCTGTCCTTCAGTATCTCCCCGAGTTTGCTCAAACTCATGTCCATTGAGTCAGTGATGCCATCTGGTTTACCCTTAATCTTTTGGTGTTTTGTGTTCTGTCCTAAATTTAGATATCCAAAGAGAAGAAGAAAAAGTGAAACGATCTGTGAAAGATGCTGCCAAGAAGGGTCAGAAAGATGTCTGTGTTGTTCTGGCCAAGGAGATGATCAGGTCAAGGAAGGCTGTGAGCAAGCTCTACGCATCCAAAGCACACATGAACTCAGTGCTCATGGGGATGAAGAACCAGCTGGGTAAGACAGCGGTTCTTAAAACCACCTCATTAACTGAGGCTCTTGCCATTATCATAACACTAGTTTCCTTGAATAGGAAGAACCGTCTGAGCTCTGGCATTTATTCTCTATATTGTCTTAGTTGGGGAGTTACACAAAAGTAAAATAATACTTATTACTTTCATTTTTATTTTACTGTTATTGATTTTCTTTTGCCAGTATTGTTGAAGTAATGGGAACATCTACACCTCAACCTACTTCGTTTAGAATTTAGACATTTCCTCATGTGAACAGTGTTGAAAAGTGATCTGAAGGTTGAGTCCTAGCAATAAGAAGTGGGCCCAGGCCTTAGAGGGAGAACGAAGAAAGAGCTTCCTCTGTCCTGGACCCAGAGCTGCCGCAAGTAGGATTTTAAATAGTCTAAGCTTGACTTTGGCTGTTACTCCCCTCCTTCTCTGCCTCATCTCTGGCTCTCAGCCTGAGGCTTTCTTACATCTTAGCAACCTGCCAGCCATGTATTAGGTATTCAGTGTATATGTGGACTTAATTTTTATTTTTTAATCATTATAATATTTAAGAAGAAACCTACTAATCTACTTAGCTTTCAGGATCCAGTATAACATGGTTTGCCATCTTTCACAGGCATATTTCTCCAGGTCACTGACAGCTTGAGGCACAGGTTACATTTTACATCCAGTTAGTTTCTTTTCTTACTTAATTTTGGCTAAATGAAGAAATCCTAAACCCAGAACTAGAGTTCTTTGAGAATAGCAGCAGATGACTGTCAGATAATTCGACAGAGTACAGACTCTGAAATTACAGGGAAATTTTTCCACTAAAGAATATCTTCAGGGAATTCCCTGGTGGTCCTAATCCAATGATTAGGACCTCATGCTTTCACTACCAGGGTCCAGGTTCAAGCCTTGGTTGGGGAACTAAGATCCCACAAGCCATATGGCGTAACCAGAAAAAAAAAAAACAGCATCTTCAGCTCTGTCAGTTACTATTCTGATGAGTACATCACATTGAAGAATTAGAAGACTTGAATGTTTCAGTTTAGAGGCTGGTGCCAGATGAATGCCTGATTCATTATTTGGTTGTATTTGGCTCTGAAAGTATTTCTTTATGTTCAATTTTAACATTTGGTTGTGGGTTTTTATTTTTACTGCGCTTCACTTTCCCTTTTCACTTTCATGCATTGGAGAAGGAAATGGCAACCCACTCCAGTGTTCTTACCTGGAGAATCCCAGGGACAGGGGAGCCTGGTGGGCTGCCGTCTGTGGGGTCACACAGAGTCGGACACGACTGAAGTGACGCAGCAGCAGCAGCAACAATAGTGAATATATCAGTTTCTTTCTCCAGATACTGAAGAAAATAATCCATGAGTTGAGAAAGAGTTAAAAAATAAGACAAACTATTTATTCTGTATCTTGTTAACTTTTTTAAATTTTTTTTAAATTTTTTTTTATTTTTCAGTGGGTTTTGTCATACATTGATATGAATCAGCCATAGAGTTACATGAATTCCCCATCCCGGTCTCCCATCCCACCTCCCTCTCCACCCGATTCCTCTGGATCTTCCCAGCCCAACAGGCCCGAGCACTTGACTCATGCCTCCCACCTGGGCTGGTGGTCTGTTTCACCACAGATAATATACATGCTGTTCTTTTGAAACATCCCACCCTCCCCTTCTCCCACAGAGTTCAAAAGTCTGTTCTGTACTTCTACATCTCTTCTTCTGCCCTGCATATAGGGCCATCGTTACCATCTTTCTAAATCCCGTATATATGTGTTAGTATGCTGTAATGTTCTTTAACTTTCTGGCTCACCTCACTCTGTATAATGGGCTCCAGTTTCATCCATCTCATTAGAACTGATTCAAATGAATTCTTTTTAACGGCTGAGTAATATTCCATGGTGTATATGTACCACAGCTTCCTTATCCATTCATCTGCTGATGGGCATCTAGGTTGCTTCCATGTCCTGGCTATTATAAACAGTGCTGCGATGAACATTGGGGTGCACGAGTCTCTTTCAGATCTGGATTCCTCAGTGTGTATGCCCAGAAGTGGTATTGCTGGGTCATATGGTAGTTCTATTTCCAGTTTTTTAAGAAATCTCCACACTGTTTTCCATAGTGGCTGTACTAGTTTGCATTCCCACCAACAGTGTAAGAGGGTTCCCTTTTCTCCACACCCTCTCCAGCATTTATTGCTTGTAGACTTTTGGATAGCAGCCATCCTGACTGGCGTGTAATGGTACCTCATTGTGGTTTTGATTTGCATTTCTCTGATAATGAGTGATGTGGAGCATCTTTTCATGTGTTTGTTAGCCATCTGTATGTCTTCTTTGGAGAAATGTCTGTTTAGTTCTTTGGCCCATTTTTTGATTGGGTCATTTATTTTTCTGGAATTGAGCTTCAGGAGTTGCTTGTATATTTTTGAGATTAATCCTTTGTCTGTTTCCTCATTTGCTATTATTTTCTCCCAATCTGAGGGCTGTCTTTTCACCTTACTTATAGTTTCCTTTGTTGTGCAAAAGCTTTTAATTTTCATTAGGTCCCATTTGTTTATTTTTGCTTTTATTTCCAATATTCTGGGAGGTGGGTCATGGAAGATCTTGTTGTGATTTATGTCAGAGAGTGTTTTGCCTATGTTCTCCTCTAGGAGTTTTATAGTTTCTGGTCTTACATTTAGATCTTTAATCCATTTTGAGTTTATTTTTGTGTATGGTGTTAGAAAGTGTTCTAGTTTCATTCTTTTACAAGTGGTTGACCAGTTTTCCCAGCACCACTTGTTAAAGAGGTTGTCTTTTTTCCATTGTATATCCTTGCCTCTTTTGTCAAAGATAAGGTGTCCATAGGTTCGTGGATTTGTCTCTGGGCTTTCTATTCTGTTCCATTGATCTATATTTCTGTCTTTGTGCCAGTACCATACTGTCTTGATGACTGTGGCTTTGTAGTAGAGTCTGAAGTCAGGCAGGTTTATTCCTCCAGTTCCATTCTTCTTTCTCAAGATTACTTTGGCTATTCGAGGTTTTTTGTATTTCCATACAAATTGTGAAATTATTTGTTCTAGTTCTGTGAAAAATACCGTTGGTAGCTTGATAGGGATTGCATTGAATCTATAGATTGCTTTGGGTAGAATAGCCATTTTGACAATATTGATTCTTCCAATCCATGAACACGGTATGTTTCTCCATCTGTTTGTGTCCTCTTTGATTTCTTTCATCAGTGTTTTATAGTTTTCTATGTATAGGTCTTTTGTTTCTTTAGGTAGATATACTCCTAAGTATTTTATTCTTTTTGTTGCAATGGTGAATGGTATTGTTTCCTTAATTTCTCTTTCTGTTTTTTCATTGTTAGTATATAGGAATGCAAGGGATTTCTGTGTGTTAATTTTATATCCTGCAACTTTACTATATTCATTGATTAGCTCTAGTAATTTTCTGGAAGAGTCTTTAGGGTTTTCTATGTAGAGGATCATGTCATCTGCAAACAGCGAGAGTTTCACTTCTTCTTTTCCTATCTGGATTCCTTTTATGTCTTTTTCTGCTCTGATTGCTGTGGTCAAAACTTCCAACACTATGTTGAATAGTAGTGGTGAGAGTGGGCATCCTTGTCTTGTTCCTGATTTCAGAGGAAATGCTTTCAATTTCTCACCATTGAGGGTGATGCTTGCTGTGGGTTTGTCATATATAGCTTTTATTATGTTGAGGTATGTTCCTTCTATTCCTGCTTTCTGGAGAGTTTTAATAATAAATGAGTGTTGAATTTTGTCAAAGGCTTTCTCTGCATCTATTGAGATAATCATATGGTTTTTATCTTCCAATTTGTTAATGTGGTGTATTACGTTGATTGATTTGCGGATATTAAAGAATCCTTGCATTCCTGGGATAAAGCCCACTTGGTCATGGTGTATGATTTTTTTAATATGTTGTTGGATTCTGTTTTCTAGAATTTTGTTAAGGATTTTTGCATCTATGTTCATCAGTGATATTGGCCTGTAGTTTTCTTTTTTTGTGGCATCTTTGTCTGGTTTTGGAATTAGGGTGATGGTGGCCTCATAGAACGAGTTTGGAAGTTTACCTTCTTCTGCAATTTTCTGGAAGAGTTTGAGTAAGATAGGTGTTAACTCTTCTCTAAATTTTTGGTAGAATTCAGCTGTGAAGCCATCTGGTCCTGGGCTTTTGTTTGCTGGAAGATTTTTGATTACAGTTTCGATTTCCTTGCTTGTGATGGTTCTGTTAAGATCTTCTATTTCTTCCTGGTTCAGTTTTGGAAAGTTATACTTTTATAAGAATTTGTCCATTTCTCCCAAGTTGTCCATTTTATTGGCATAGAGCTGCTGGTAGTAGTCTCTTATGATCCTTTGGATTTCAGTGTTGTCTGTTGTGATCTCACCCTTTTCATTTCTAATTTTGTTAATTTGGTTCTTCTCTCTTTGTTTCTTAATGAGTCTTGCTAATGGTTTGTCAATTTTGTTTATTTTTTCAAAAAACCAGCTTTTAGCTTTGTTGATTTTTGCTATGGTCTCTTTAGTTTCTTTTGCATTTATTTCTGCCCTAATTTTTAAGATTTCTTTCCTTCTGCTAACCCTGGGGTTCTTCATTTCTTCCTTCTCTAATTGCTTTAGGTGTAGAGTTAGGTTATTTATTTGGCTTTTTTCTTGTTTCTTGATGTAAGCCTGTAATGCTATGAACCTTCCCCTTAGTACTGCTTTTACAGTGTCCCATAGGTTTTGGGTTGTTGTGCTTTCATTTTCATTTGTTTCTATACATATTTTGATTTCTTTTTTGATTTCTTCTATGATTTGTTGGTTATTCAGAAGCGTGTTATTTAGCCTCCATATGTTTGAATTTTTAACAATTTTTTTCCTGTAATTGAGATCTAATCTTACTGCACTGTGGTCAGAAAAGATGACTGGAATGATTTCAATTTTTTTGAATTTTCCAAGACCAGATTTATGGCCCAGGATGTGATCTATTCTGGAGAAGGTTCCGTGTGCGCTTGAGAAAAAGGTGAAGTTGATTGTTTTGGGGTGAAATGTCCTATAGATATCAACTAGGTCTAGCTGGTCCATTGTATCATTTAAGGTTTGTGTTTCCTTATTGATTTTCTGTTTAGTTGATCTATCCATAGTTGTGAGTGGGGTATTAAAGTCTCCCACTATTATTGTGTTACTATTAATTTCCTCTTTCATACTCGTTAGTGTTTGCCGTACATATTGTGGTGCTCCTATGTTGGGTGCATATATATTTATAATTGTTATATCTTCTTCTTGGATTGATCCTTTGATCATTATGTAGTGTCCTTCTTTGTCTCTTTTCACATCCTTTATTTGAAAGTCTATTTTATCTGATATGAGTATTGCGACTCCTGCTTTCTTTTGGTCTCCGTTTGCGTGAAATATTTTTTTCCAGCCCTTCACTTTTAGTCTGTATGTGTCTCTGGTTTTGAGGTGGGTCTCTTGTAGACAGCATATATAGGGGTCTTGTTTTTGTATCCATTCAGCCAATCTTTGTCTTTTGGTTGGGGCATTCAACCCATTTACATTTAAGGTAATTATTGATAGGTGTGGACCCGTTGCCATTTACTTTGTTGTTTTGGGTTCACGTTTATTCAACCTTTCTGCATTTCCTGTCTAGAGAAGATCCTTTAGCATTTGTTGAAGAGCTGGTTTGGTGGTGCTGAATTCTCTCAGCTTTTGCTTGTCTGTAAAGCTTTTGAATTCTCCTTCGTATCTGAATGAGATCCTTGCTGGGTACAGTAATCTAGGTTGTAGGTTATTCTCTTTCATTACTTTCAGTATGTCCTGCCATTCCCTTCTGGCCTGGAGGGTTTCTATTGATAGATCAGCTGTTATCCTTATGGGAATCCTTTTGTGTGTTATTTGTTGCTTCTCCCTTGCTGCTTTTAGTATTTGTTCTTTGTGTTTGATCTTTGTTAATTTGATTAATATGTGTCTTGGGGTGTTTCGCCTTGGGTTTATCCTGTTTGGGACTCTCTGGGTTTCTTGGACTTGGGTGGCTATTTCCTTCCCCATTTTAGGGAAGTTTTAAGCTATTATCTCCTTGAGTATTTTCTCATGGCCTTTCTTTTTGTCTTCTTCTTCTGGGACTCCTATGATTCGAATATTGGGGCGTTTCACATTGTCCCAGAGGTCCCTGAGGTTGTCCTCATTTCTTTTGATCCTTTTTTATTTTTTCCTCTCTGCTTCATTTATTTCCACCATTCTATCTTCTGCCTCACTTATCCTATCTTCTATCTCCGTTATTCTACTCTTGGTTCCCTCCAGAGTGTTTTTGATCTCATTCATTGCATTATTCATTTTTAATTGACTCTTTTTTATTTCATCTAGGTCTTTATTAAACATTTCTTGCATCTTTTCAATCTTTGTCTCCAGGCTATTTATCTGTAACTCCATTTTGCTTTCAAGATTTTGGATCATTTTTATTATCATTATTCTAAATTCTTTTTCAGGTAGATTCCCTATCTCCTCCTCTTTTGTTTGACTTGGTGGACTTTTTTCATGTTCCTTTACCTGTTGGGTATTTCTTTGCCTTTTCATCTTGTTTAGATTGCTGTGTCTGGAGTGGGCTTTCTGTATTCTGGAGGTCTGTGGTTCCTTTTTATTGTGGAGGTGTTACCCAGTGGGTGGGGTTAAACGATTGGCTTGTCAAGGTTTCCTGATTTGTGAAGCTTGCGTCAGTGTTCTGGTGCGTGAATCTTGATTTCTTCTCTTTGGAGAGCAATGGAGTGCCCAGTAGTGAGTTTTGAGATGGGTTTATGTGTTAGGTGTGACCTTGGGCAGTCTGTATGTTGACGTTCAGGGCTATGTTCCTGCGTTGCTGGAGAATTTGCGTGGTATGTCTTGCTCTAAAACTTATTGGCTTTTGGGTGGTGGTTGGTTTCAGTGTAGGTATGGAGGCTTTTGGACGGTCACTTATTACTTAAAGATCCATGTAGTCAGGAGTTTTCTGGTGTTCTCAGGTTTTGGGTTTAAGTCTCCTGCCTCTGGATTTCAGTTTTATTCTTCCTGTAGTCTCAGGACTTCTCCAACCATACAGCACTGATAATAAAACTTCTAGGTTTTATTGGTGAAAACTAATGGTGAAAAGTTTCTCCCCCGTTAGGGACACCCAGCGAGGTTCACAGAGTTACATGAGGAAGAGGAGAGGGAGGAGGGAGATAGAGATGAGCAGGAGGAGAAAAAGGGGGATTCAAGAGGAGAGAGACAGATCTACGAAGTTGTCTGATCCCAGAGTGTTCGCCGTAGCCCAGACATCCACAAAGATTCACAGAATTGGATTGGGAAGAGAAGGGGAAAGGAGGAAATAGAGGTGTTCTGAGGTAGAAAACAGAGAGTCAAGATTGGGAGAGAATAATCAACACACTCCTGAATAAAAATGGGAACTGAATATTGGATTCTTAAATGTTCACAATTTATATCATATACTGAAAAACAAAAATTAAAAATCTAGAGTAGAGGTTAGACTCTTAAAAATACTATATTAAAAACAAAAACCAAAACATAAAAAAAAAAATTTTAGAAATATATATGAAGTTTGGTTTAAAAATAGGGCTTCTCTTCTTCTTCTTTTTTTTTTTTTTCCCCTGTAAGGTTATAGTGTATCGAAAATGAAAATTAAGGAGTAGTAAGAGGAGTACTAGATGACTTTAAAAGAAATGAGAAAAAGAAAAATAGAAAATAGAAGAGAAGAAGAAAAAAGAAAAGAAAAAGAGAAAAAAAATTGTTTTACCTAATAAAAAAAAATCATAAAAATCTTATGAAAATGAAAGTTAAGGAGTAATGGGGGAGTAATAGGGCATTTTAAAGGAAAATAAAAGAGAAAAAAGAAAAAAAAATTTTTTTCTTACTTAAAAAAGAAAAAAGAAAAAAATATATCTAGGAATTTCTCTGGAGCTGTTGCGGTCAGTGTGGGTTCGGCTCAGTTTCAGATATCTCCTCGTTCCAGCTTACACTTCTCGATATCTACAGGCCCTTCCGGTGAAGTCGGTGTTTTCTTCAGGGATTTTAATCTGTTGTACCGGTCCCTTCTGAAGCGGTTCCCTTTGTTTATTTGGCTTCTGTTGCCGGTTTCTTCCGCGCCTAATTTCCGCCCTGACACAGGCGGGTGGAGATGGATTCTTATTCAGGTAGCGAGTTCCCTCGCGCTCCGGGGTGGGGCTGGCGCTGCAGGGAGGGGCCGGCGCTATTTCTCCGTCTGGGCTGCTCAGGCTCCAGGCGGTTCCAGCCCTCGGGTGATCCACAAAAGTGTGGAACACAAAGCTGCGCCTGCGGTTTGTCCCTACGCCGCCCGAGTGGCTCAGGCAGCCAGGCGCTTGACGGGCGCTCTCTCCCTGGGTGCGGCGCGTCTTCTGCCCTGCGCGATCCCAGCCTCAGTTTCCACCCGCGCCAGTCGGGTGCGTGCGCCTTCTGCCCTCCGCGTCCCCAGCCCCAGTCCCTGCCCGCACTGGCCGGGCGCGTGTACCGTGTCTAGCCACGACCCTCCCGGCGGATGTCGACCATCCAGAATCTCGGGAGGTCTTTGATTAGAAGGTGGAGGCCTGTTTGCAGTGTGGCAGGGGATGCGGTCCTTGGGGCAGAGCCTGCCCCCTTCCCCTCCCCCCTGCCTCCTGCCTCCGGCGGGGCTGGGCCGGTCCGCAGCCTGCGAGCTCTTCTCAGGACTTTCTCGGTCCTTTTGTTCTGTGGACGGCCGGCAGTGTGTTCCGGCCAGCTAATTTTCTCTCTCTCTTTTGCTGTCCCACAGTTCAAGCTGGGAACTCACAAAAGCTCCCTCCGATTGTCCTCAGGGCACTCAGGCCCGGACCCTGCCCCAAGCAATGCCGCCCACTCCTCTCCGTTCCGCCCCCACTTGCTGGTTGCGGATGCGGGCGTCTGGGGTACTTTTCTGCTGGGAGTTGCTTTTAGGCTCGTAATCTGTGGGTTTTATTTATTCTATCCCACCCAGTCAGATTCAAACTCTGAGGTTCAAACTCTTCCCCCAGGCCCGCCAGTGCGAGGGTTTCCCCGTGGCTGAGAACGTCCTCTATTAAGACCCTTCCCAGGACGGATCTCCGTCCTTAGCTCTTTTGTCTCACTTTTTATCTTTTATATTTTGTCCTACCTCCTTTCGAAGACAATGGGCTGCTTTTCTGGGCGTCTGATGACCTCAGCTAGCGATCAGAGGTTGTTTTGTGAAGTTTGCTCTGCGTACAGTTATTCTTTTGATGAATTTCTAGGAGAGAAAGTGGTCTCCCCGTCCTACTCCTCCGCCATCTTGGCTCCTCCCCCATCTTCTTAACTTTTAAAAACTTATTTCAGTCCTAAAGTGATGTGTTTAGGCTGTTTAAATATTGGATAAATAACCTACATATATGCCTTTTGGACAAGCCAAGTATTCAGTACCAGAGAGAAATAGTGTAATCTTACTGTTATTTTGAAAACTAAATACACTTACCCTTTACAGGCATCAGTGAAATATTCATATTTACTTCTGTCTTTTTCTGCAGCCAGCTGAAAAGGTACGTGTTCAGTTGACCATGATAAGACTATTCTAAATTTTTTCAGTGTTTCCTTTACTGGATCAACATCGGAAAACATTTAGCTTATTTTGCGTTTTCTCTTCCTATGAATCAGGCACTATATACACAGACTCTTCTCCCCAGTTGCGAAGATAATATGTAGGATAGCTTATGTACCTAACAAGAGCTTCCCTTGTAGCTCAGCTGGTAAAGAATCCACTTGCAATGCAGGAGACCCTGCTTTGATTCCTGGGTCAGGAAGATCCCCTGGAGAAGGGAACAGCTACCCACTCCAGTATTCTGGCCTGGAGAATTCCATGGGGTCACAAAGGTTAGATAGACCAAGCAACTTCACATGTATCTAACACCCAGAATCAATAAAATTTGACATTTTATTATATTTGCCTCAGTTTTTATTTTAGAAAGCAGTATTACTAAACTTGAAGCTTGTCTGATAAATCTTTCCAATCCCATTCCCTTCTCTTTCAGCCTCCCCAGAAGTAACCATTATCATGACTATTAAAATGTGTATAAATGGTATACTTTGTGTCTCATTCTGCATTGTTTCCCATTTATCATTGTGAGGTTGAAACATACCCATATAAGAATATATTTTGGCATGATATTTACCATACCAGCTTAATGATGAATATGTTTTGAGATGATAAATATATATTTTTAACTCCTAGGTGGTATTGTATTCTGTGAATGTATCACATTTTATTTTTCTTTTCCCTATTGATGAACACTTAAGCTTTCAATTTTTACTATTACTAACAGTACTGCTATGAATGTCTTTTCACTTTTGCACGTGTTTCTTTAGGACAGTTATATCCTCAGAAGTAGAATTGCTGCATTAAAAATAGCTGGGTTTAAATTTTACTAGAACGGCAAAATTGCTCTCCAAAGAGGCTAATTTGTATTCCCACCAGCAGCGGATGAGGGTTCTTTTTTCTGAACATTTTCATCAGCCGTTGTCAGACTTTTTAATTTTTGAGAAATGTTATAACATCTCTCTGGGAACTAGTGGGCTTGATCACACTCTTCTCTTCACCTTTTCTTCCTATGTACTGATCCCCAAATATCTTTTCAAGGAATTATAGCTCACAAATATTCACTAATCTATGTGAAAAAAAATCTCTTCTCCTGTAGCATGTACTTCCAATAATGAATATAACACACAAACAGCATAGTCAAGAGCCTGTTATTCTTTAAATGTATACCCATAACAACATATTTTGTTGTTTCAAATATATAGCCTTTATGGCTTTACCACACCTGCAAAGTAAAATATCTGCTATTTGATACTTATGTTAAAATATTCTTTTCTAGCTCCTCTCCTCTTTTCCATCTTTCCTTTCTCCCTGTAGGTGAGCTCATCTAACCTCATGCCTTTAAATGCCATTGATTTCCAGATTATTATCTTCAGGCCTGACTTGCAGGGTATAGCTGGCATCTCTATTCATTCTTAATGGATATGTCAAAATTAATATGCCCATCCAAGCATCTTGGCTAGCCTCACTTCATCTATATCCCTGACTTCTCCCTATGTTTTCCCCTGAGAATCCAAGACTTCATGTAGTTTCTTCTGCAGATGTTTCCACATGGGTCTGTTCCTTGGTCTTTCAATTCTCGGGTATGTTAATGTGATCATTTCATTTCCACTGTATTTTGTTTGTTTCTGATAGGAAAAGATTTTAGTCAAATGCTAGATTTCCTGCGCTGATCCTTTATAATTTTTTTCTATTCTTTCCTGTTTTCACTTTGGAAATAATAATAGTACCTTTCTCATAGGGTAGTTGTGAGGCTTAATTCAGTGCTTGGTAACTGCTATACGTGTGGGTTCTAAATATAATTTTTGTTGCCATCATCAATTTTGTCTTTGTGTTCTGCCTTCTGACACTTTCTAAATTGTCTCTATTTTTTGTTTCTTTTCATGAATTCTTTATTTTAGCTGTCTTAATTTTAATTTTTGGAAAAGAGTTCTCTGATATTTTTAAAATATCATTTTATTCTTATTTCATGAATATAATTTGTTACTTATTATTGATAGTCTTTTTTAATATACATTCTTTTTTATTATGGTTTACCCAGGACATTGAATATTGCTCCCTGTGCTATATGGTAGTAGGACCTTGTTTTCTATCCATTCTGTATGTAATAGTTTGCATCTACTAACTCTAACTCCTAGTTCATTCCCTACCTCCTTAATAGTTTTTAGAATTTTTTTTATGTTCCTTGCATTGTTTCTCAGAGCGCCTTCTCCCCACCACCCTTTTCTTCCTTATCTCTCTCCTCTTTTTATGAGAGAGGGAGGGAAGAGAATGGAGAGGTTGGATTAAGTTTGAGTTTCATAAGAAGCTTCTGCAGTCTTCTCAGGCTGGTAGCTTAAGCTACAAAGAGAAAAATGATAATTCATGTAATAAATCCATTTATTTTAGCCACTATTATATGCCAGATATATTTCAGGGCACCAGACATAGTGAATTGTACAGACACAGTCATTGGCCTCTAGTTTTGGAGTAAAAAGCAAAAATAAATAAATTTAATAAAAAGAAGCATACCTAATAATAAATAATAAACTTAATAAGTAAATGGGTATTTATAAATGTACACTGTAATGAGCACTAGGAGACTATAAAAGGGAAATGCACTCAAGGGTCTCAGTCTCTGATGATATCTGAAGGATGAGTAATTAAGGTGGGGGGGTGCTTATTCCAACCAGAGTGTCAGTCACTTGTGTGAAGACCCCAGGGCCAAAAGAACTATGTATTTGAACCCTGAAGGAAGTAGTTCTGGGAGGTTGGGGTACCTGGGAGCAAGGGGAAAGGATGGCTGGAAAAGATGAGCAGGTTGGTGAAGAAGACAGTTGGGACAGCTGTAAGGAGAGCAGGGCTTTTCAGATTCAAATGTGGAGGCCTTGCAGATCAGCTGCAGTGGGGGGTGCAGAAACAGAGCTCTGAGGGAGAACCAGAGAGGCGTCCCGGTAGAGCAGTGGGGTCCCGGAGGCGCAGGTGAAGTAGTTCAGACTGTGCTTAGCAAACAGCCCTTGATTCAATGTGACACGAATGCTTGACAGGGTCGTGGGAGGTGAGGCTGGAAAGGTAATCTGCAGTCAGAGTTTGGAGAGCTCTGCTGAGGTTGGTGACTTCATCTCCTAGACAGGAGAGAGCCTCATGGAGTACTGTGAGCACAGCTGCAGGTGCAGCCAGGCAGGAGGCAGGGGAACCTGAGAAGGGATGGTCAGGGCCCAGCTGGGTTAGTCTGGTGGGATGAGGGCGAGAGAGGACACTGGAGAACTGCTCTGGATGCCAAGTAAGTGAACGTGGTGAAGGTAGAAATAAGCCTAAGGTGCTTTAAACCCTGAACCCAGAAAGAGCACAGGGCATTAAAAGACTCTGGAAGCCTGGATGTGGGGAGAAGCAGGCCTAAGAGACACAGAAGACTCTCCTTGGGGCTGTCCAGACTGGCTCCTGCAGGTCGCCTTGCTCCCCCAGCCCCTCAGCACGGTGCCTGGCCGGAGGAGTCCCCATGGAGGATTGTTGAGGGGGTTTATAGTTGGATGTTGTCTGTTGGCAAATTAAATACAACAGAGAAGGTAATTGATACTAGAACCCAGAACAGAGAGGGAGGGGGACGTCTACAATTTTGCGAGTGAGAAAAGAGAAAACTAGAAATACTGTGACATGAGTTCCCATGTCCCCATCCCATCCTGAGCCTGTTACTGTTTGAAAAGCCACCATTTGCTGAAGTAATTTCTTCTCCTTAAGATGTTTCTCTTTTCAAATGCAGATGACCCTGGGAGGGGTGGTGTATTAAGCCCTGTCAGCTATTAATACATTGTCATGATTAGATGTTTTCCAAGTGTTACTTTCTGACAGCAGCTTCTTGCAGAACAAGACAGATGATAAGTATGTTTTGGTTGGGAGAGAAAGTTAAGAGAAGCTAAGAAGGTGGGGCGGGAAACAAAATTATCATACGGTCCAGAAATTCCACTTCTAGATAAGTAAGAATTGAAAGTAGAGACTCCAAACAGATATTTTTACGTCCATGTTTATAGCAGCATTATTCATAACAGTAAAAGGTAAAGACATTTCAGTTGTCCACTGAAGGATGAATGGATAAACAAAACATAGTATATATAGTTCAGTGGACTACTATTCAGCCTTAAGAAGGAAGGAGGTTTTGGGGACTTCCCTGGGTTCGGAAGACCCCCTGGAGAAGGGAAAGGTTATCCACTGCAGTATTCTGGCCTGGAGAATTCCATGGACATAGCTCACGGGGGGTCACAAAGAGTCAGACACAACAGCGACTTTCACTTTCACTAGTGGTCCAGTAGTTAATACTCTGCCTTCCAATGCAGGGGGCAGTGGTTGAATTCCTGTTCAGGAAACTAATATCTCACATGCCGCAGGGTGCAGCCAAATATTTAAAATATAAAAAAGGAGGAGGAAGTTCTGATACATTACAACTTGGGGTACCTTGAAGGCATTATGCTAAGTGCAGTATGCCTGTCACCGAAGGCCAGATGCTATGTGATTCCACTTCTATGACGTATGTAGAATAGTCAGAATCAGAGAGAAGTGGAATGGTGGTTGCCAATGGTGGAGGGAGAGGGGAATGGAGAGTTAAGAGTTTAATGGGGACGAAACTTTATAAATTCAAATTCTGTAGAGCTTCATCTTTTTCATATGAAATATTTTTCCTTTGCACAAACAAAATACAATATAGAAAAATTTTAAAGTGTGAAAAATCTCCCTCGTGAATTGATTGTCTCCATTTGTTTTATAGTTATTCTTCATAGGAATAATCATTTTACTCAGCTGTAAGTGTAGTGTGAGTGTCCATGGTTGGCATTAGGTGACTGGAAGTAGTCACCCCTCTGGAGTCTTAAGCCCTACCTATCCCTGTAGTGGGCTTCTCTGGTGACTCAGCTGGTAAGAATCCTGCAATGCTGGAGACCTGGGTTCCATCCCTGGTTTGGGATGATCCCCTGGAGAAGGGAAAGGCTATCCACTCCAGTATTCTGGCCTGGAGAATTCCATGGACTATATGGTCCATGGGTTCAGAAAGAGTTGGACACTTTGTAACTTTAACTTAATTTTGTGAAACGTCATTGTAAGACTCCATATTTTCTTATAACTCTTCATTCTGCTTATGATTGCCATGTTTAAGATGGCTTTTGTGAGTGTGTTGCTCCCCTGGGCCCTTGCTCTCAGGGAATTGCATTTTGCTATTGATGCCATCTTTAATATTTTTTCTTTCTTTTTTTTTTTCATTTCTTTTTATTAGTTGGAGGCCAACCATTTCACAACATTGCAGTGGGTTTTGTCATACATTGACATGAATCAGCCAATTTTTTCTCTGATTTATTTAAATTTAGCTATAATTGCCACAAGAACCTGTGATAAGTGGAAACAGCTTTGTAATTTTGTTACTTTAATTATTGAGATCAGACTGAGAATATTTCCATTGGTCTTTGTATCTATGATTATGAAGCTAAATCTATATTTAGCTGCTTTGTTTCCATATTTGGTCATTGTTATAATTTATAGCAGAACTTGTATTTGTGTGTGTGTGTGTGTGTTTCATTTGTATCTCCAGCAGACATGGTAACATAATGTTGCTTTGTTTTTATATACTCTTTTCTGAGGGTTTTTTAAAATTAAGCTTTTTGAGAGAATTGTAGATTCACATACATGGAGTTGTAAGAAATAATATAGAGAGATTCTGTGTATACCCTTTCCCCACTTTCCCCCAATGGTAACATTTTACAGAGTTAAAGTAAGTATTACAACCAGGAGGTCAGCATTGATACAGTCAAGTTTTAGAATTCTTCCAGTTTCCATCTCTACAGGGCTATCTCATACTGCACATCTGTAACCACACCCACTTCCTTCCCACCCCACCCCCTCTTTATATCTGGCAATCATTAATCTGTTTTTTTTTCCATTTATTTTTATTAGTTGGAGGCTAATTACTTTACAATACTGTAGTGGTTTTTGCCGTACACTGACATGAATCAGCCATGGATTTACATGTATTCCCCATCCCGATACGCCCTCCCACCTCCCTCCCCACCCCACCCCTCTGCGTCTTTCCAGTGCACCAGCCCCGAGCACTTGTCTCATGCATCCAACCTGGGCTGGTGATCTGTTTCACCCTTGATAATATACATGTTTCAATGCTGTTCTCTCAAAACATCACACCCTCACCTTCTCCCACAGAGTCCAAAAATCTGTTCTGTACATCTGTGTCTCTTTTTCTGTTTTGCATATAGGGTTATTGTTACCATCTTTCTAAATTCCATATATATGCATTAGTATACTGTATTGGTCTTTATCTTTCTGGCTTACTTCTCTCTGTATAATGGGCTCCAGTTTCATCCATCTCATTAGAACTGACTCAAATGAATTTTTTTTAATGGCCGAGTAATATTCCATGGTGTATATGTACCACAGCTTCCTTATCCATTTGTCTGCTGATGGGCATCTAGGTTGCTTCCATGTCCTGGCTATTATAAACAGTGCTGTGATGAACATTGGGGTGCACGTGTCTCTTTCAGATCTGATTTCCTCGGTGTGTATGCCCAGGAGTGGGATTGCTGGGTCATATGGCAGTTCTATTTCCCGTTTTTTAAGAAATCTCCACACTGTTCTCCATAGCGACTGTGCTAGTTTGCATTCCCACCAACAGTGTAAGAGGGTTCCCTTTTCTCCACACCCTCTCCAGCATTTATTGCTTGTAGACTTTTGGATAGCAGCCATCCTAACTGGCGTGTAATGGTACCTCATTGTGGTTTTGATTTGCATTTCTCTAATAATGAGTGATGTTGAGCATCTTTTCATGTGTTGTTAGCCATCTGTATGTCTTCTTTGGAGAAATGTCTGTTTAGTTCTTTGGCCCATTTTTTGATTGGGTCATTTATTTTTTTGGAATTGAGCTGCAGGAATTGCTTGTATATTTTTGAGATTAATCCTTTGTCTGTTTCTTCATTTGCTATTATTTTCTCCCAATCTGAGGGCTGTCTTTTCACCTTGCTTATAGTTTCCTTTGTTGTGTGAAAGCTTTGTGCACCCCCTCTTTATATCTGGCAATCATTAATCTGTTTTTTTTTTTTTTTAAATTCTTATTTTGTATTGCAGTATAGCAGGTTAACAAAGAATGTGATAGTTTCAGGTGAACAGCTAAGGGGCAGCCATACATATGCATGTATCCATTCTCCCCCAGACTCCTCTCCCATCTTGGCTGCCACATTAATTTTATAATTTTATTATTTCAAAAATGTTATATAAATGGAATCAGCCCATATGTAAGTAACCTCTTGGGACTGGCTTTTTTTCTTTTTTATTGAAGTGTAATTGACATACAATATTATACTAGTTTCAGCTGTGCAGAATAGTGATTTGACATTTATATACTTTACAACTTGATCACCTCAGTAAATCTAATAACTGTTACCCTACAAAGTTATTGCATTATTACTGGCTATAATTCCCTGTGCTGTACATTACATCCCTATGACTTATTTTATATTAAATACTAATTTTATATTAAATTACTAGAAGCTTTATGGGCAGCTTGTCTTTGAGGCAAGAATATACAGCAGAGAAAAGACAGCCTCTTTAGTAAGTTGCTGTTGCTGCTAAGTCGCTTCAGTCGTGTCCGACTCTGTGCGACCCTATAGACGGCAGCCCACCAGGCTCCCCGTCCCTGGGATTCTCCAGGCAAGAATATTGGAGTGGGTTGCCATTTCGTTCTCCAATGCATGAAAGTGAAAAGTGAAAGTGAAGTCGCTTAGTTGTGTCCAACTCCTAGCGACCCCATGGACTGCAGCCCACCAGGCTCCTCCGTCCATGGGATTTTCCAGGCAAGAGTACTGGATCGGGGTGCCATTGCCTTCTCCGCTTTAGTAAGTTAGTGCTGGGAAAACCGGACAGCTGCACATAAAGGAATGAAACTAGAACACCTCCTAACACCATACACAAAAATAAACTCAAAATGGGTAAAAGACTTAAATGTAAGGCCAGAAACTATAAAGCTCTTAGAAGAAAACATAGGCAGTGCACTTCTTGACATAAATCACAGCAAGATCCTCTATGACCCACCTCCTAGAGTAATGGAAATAAAAACAAAAATAAACAGGTAGGATCTAATTAAACTTAAAAACTTTTGCACAGCAAAGGAAACTATAAGCAAGGTGAAAAGACAGCCCTCAGAATAGGAGAAAGTAATAGCAAATGAAAAATATTAATCTCCAAAATATACAAGCAGCTCATGCGGCTCAGTACCAGAAAGACAAACACCCAATCAAAAAGTGGGCAGAAGATCTAAACAGACATTTCTCCAAAGAAGACATACAGATAGCTGATAAACACATGAAAAGATGCTCAGCACTGCTCTTTATTAGAGAAATGCAAATCAAAACTACAGTGAGGTATCACCTCACACCAGTCAGAATAGCCATCATCAAAAGCACAAAGAGCTGTAAGCATGAAGTGCTCGTGTGTTTCACAACCCCCTCTGTGTGACTGTGACCTTTCTCAGTTTAAATGTCAGCTAGCTTTTATAATGCTAACTTTATGTTTGCTGTAGAATATTAACCTTTTTATTTTTGGAGATTCTTATTTTATTGTGAAATGTATACAGCTGAAAATTTTCTGTGTTCTGCCTGTTCATCTGTCCCACCCTTAACTCTGGCAGTCACTGATCTTTTTATTGTCTCCATAATTTTCCCTTTTTTGAGAATGTCATATATACTTGGAATGATACTGTATGTAGCCTTTTAGATTTTCTTTTTTAAAAAATATTTTAATTGCTTATTTAATTTTTGCCTGTGCTAGGTCTCCTTTTGGAGAAGGCAATGGCACCCTACTCCAGTACTCTTGCCTAGAAAATCCCATGGATGGAGGAGCCTCTTAGGCTGCAGTCTGTGGGGTCACTAAGAGTTGGACACAACTGAGCGACTTCACTTTCACTTTTCACTTTCATGCATTGGAGAAGGAAATGACAACCCACTCCAGTGTTCTTGCCTGGAGAATCCCAGGGACGGGGGAGCCTGGTGGGCTGCCATCTATGGGGTTGCACAGAGTCGGACACGACTGAAACGACTTAGCAGCAGCAGCAGGTCTCCATTGCTGCACATGGGTTTTCTCTAGTTGCAGCTAGTGGGGGGTGCTCTCCCATTGCAGTGCACAGACTTCTCATTGCAGTGGCTTCTCTGCTTGTGGAGTACAGGCACGTGGGCACGTGGGTTCAGTAGTTGTAGTGCATGGGCTTATTAGTTGCTCCATGGCATATGGAATCTCCCCAGACCAGAGACTGGACCCATATCCCCTGCATTGGCAGGTGAATTTTTAACCACCGGACCCCCGGGGAAGTCCTAGATTGACTTCTTTCACTTAGTGATATATATATAAGGTTTCCTTCATGTTTTTTCAAGGAAGCTCATTTCTTTTTAGTGCTGGTTAATATTCACTGTGTTGATGTCCCACACTCTATTTATCAATTATTGTTTACTTGTAAACCACATCTTGGTTGATTCTGAGTTTTGGCAATTACGATGAATAAAGTTCTTATGAACATTCATGTGCAAGTTTTTGTGTGGACATAAGTTTTTAACTCCTTTGAGTAAATGCCAAGGAGGGCTATCGTCGAATCATATGTTAAGAGTATATTTAGTTTTATAAGGAGCTGACAAACTGTTTCCTAAAGTGGCTGTACCATTTTGCATTCCCACGAACAATGACTGAGAGTTCCTATTGCTCCACATCCTCACCAGCATTTGATATCAGTGTTTTGGGTTTTGTCCAATCTAATAGATATGTACTGGTACCTCATTGTTGTTTTAACTTTAATTTCCCTAATGACATAGGATGTTGGACATCTTTTTATGTGTGCTTTTTTTTCCATCTGTATGTCTTCTCTGAGTTGCTTGTTTAGGTATCCTGCCTGTTTTTCATTGGGTTGTTCATTTCCTTATTGATGATAACTATAGATACTTATATTAGATAATAAATATGACATAGATGATATTTATCATCGATGGTAAATATGACACTTGAAGAGCTTTAAGACTTCTTTGTATATGTTAGACCATAATCCTTTTCATCATAAATGTCTGATGAAAATCTTTTCTTCCAGCTTTTGGCTTGTTTTCTCATTCTCTTGTGGGGATAACTATGTTTACTTATAAAATAATTTTTCCTGACACGTGCTTTTTTTTCTTGTGTAACATAAAAAATATTTTGGTCCTGTCTTTTATTTTTCTCATATCTTTTTGGTTTTGAGATTCCAGGGTACATATACATTTATTTTGTCCTTTTAAAAATCCACTTTACCAGTCCTTGACTAGTTATCAAATTAAATACTATTGGAATTAGTTTTGTTTCTGAGTTTAGTTTTGCTTCATCTTTTCCCCACTATATTGAGTCTTCCTTTTCTTATTTCTTTTAGCAATCAATAAGTCATACCTTTTTCAAAATGCAAATGTTTCAGTATTTAACTTAACACTTGTCACATCATGTTTTTCTGTTTCCATTTATTTTTGCTATTTCAAAAAACTTTATTGAACACATGTCATGTTCAATCCCAGAGCCCCTCCCTCTGGGATACGGACTCTGGATGCAAATTAGGATAAAACATCGGCCTGTGTAGACATCCAACTTTTATCATTCAAACAAAACTATATGGAATTTGCTTTATTTTCCCCTTTCTTCTCTTCCTCCCATCATTTACCTTTTTACAACAATCAGCAGTAACTTCAACACTTTAGAATTTGTCTTTTTTTTGTCATTATAATAGCATAATTCATTCCTATTTTAGCCATACAGACGCTTGATACTGCCTCTTCCCTTTTCACAGGAAATTAAGAGTGCAAGGGAAGTGAAGTATTCTCTGCAACTAGTGAACTTCTTATTCCTGTATAAAAATCACAAAATGCTGCATGTGTCAGATGGGCACTTCTCTGGTCATCCACTTACTTGCACCTTGTTTTCCTTAGCTGCAATAGCTTCCTGGAGTCTGGATTCAGATAGAAGTAGATGGGTGGTGGTTCCCAGTGTAGCTGGGGGCCCTGTTTTGGCGAACAGATAAACGTGAGGCATTTCTCAGAACATCTAGTCCCATGAAATTTCAAAACAGATGTGAAGGGTGGCCAGCAAAGGTCCATCTAGTCAAGGCTATGGTTTTTCCAGTGGTCATGTATGGATGCGAGAGTTGGACTATAAAGAAAGCTGAGTGGTGAAGAATTGATGCTTTTG
This sequence comes from Muntiacus reevesi, assembly GCF_963930625.1. Classification (NCBI taxonomy): domain Eukaryota; kingdom Metazoa; phylum Chordata; class Mammalia; order Artiodactyla; family Cervidae; genus Muntiacus; species Muntiacus reevesi. Next base: position 55,568,082 of record NC_089251.1, on the reverse strand, counting down.
AACTGTGGTGTTGGAGAAAACTTTTGAGTATCCCTTGGACTGCAAGGAGATCCAGCCAGTCCATCCTAAAGGAGATCAGTGCTGGGTGTTCATTGGAAGGACTAATGTTGAAGCTGTAACTCCCAATACTTTGGCCACCTGATGTGAAGAGCTGACTCATTTGAAAAGACCCTGAGGCTGGGAAAGATTGAGGGCAGGAGGAGAAGGTGATGACAGAGGATGAGATGGTTGGATGGCATCACTGACTCAATGGACATGAGTTTGGGTAAACTCTGGGAGTTTGCGATGGACAGGGAGGCCTGGTGTGCTGCAGTTCATAGGGTCGCAAAGAGTCAGACATGACTGAGCAACTGAACTGAACAAACTATTTTGACCTGTTAAAAACTTTAGAGGGGAGAAATCATAATTTTTTACTACCATGATTTCTTTTAAAGAATATAGGGATTTCCCTGATGGTCCAGGGGTTAAGAATCCACCTTCCAATGCAGAGGATGTAGGTTTGATCCCTGGTTGGGGAACTAAGATCCCACACGTCTCAAGGCAACTAAGCTTGCTTGCTGCATGAAAGATCTTGTGTGCCTCAACTAAGACTCCACACAGTCAAATAAATAAATATTGAAAAGAAGAATATGTAGTATGTGTATGATCTTGGACTATAGAGAATTTTTTCTAACTGTAACTACCTTACACTGACATTTTCTCTCATTTTCCTGTTGATCAGTGGCAGGTCCCTCCCAGAGCAGCTGCAATCCATTAACTGGTGTGTGGGAAGCGTTACTTGCGTTGCCTAAAGCTTCTTTTCCAGTCTGGCCCTGGCAAGGCTTAGAGACATTCTTCTGTGTGTGACTTGTCCTGATGTCACAGTCGTTCCTAGCTAGCTTCGTTCCCTCAGGGTCAGACTCAGGCCTTCAGATGTGAGTCTTGGTGTGCCTGAAGAATTTGTACCTATTGTAGCCAAAGTAACACTCAGTTTAGCAAAGTCAGTCTCGGTCAGCCAGCACAGTCATGCAGTCTGCAGGTACATAAATAGCTTTGGGAGTCCGCCCACCCCCGCTGACTTTTATTAGAGCAGCTTGTGATTTGCCTGTCTATTCCATCCTGTGCCACTTTGTGTCGAACGATCGTGTTATCTTTGCCTTTCAGCGGTTTTGCGAGTGGCTGGTTCCCTGCAGAAGAGCACAGAAGTGATGAAGGCCATGCAGAGTCTTGTGAAGATCCCGGAAATCCAGGCCACCATGCGGGAGCTGTCCAAAGAGATGATGAAGGTGACCTGGGGCTGACCCTGTGTCCTCTTCCAGAGCACTAGGAATCAGCCAGCGGCAGAGTCTGGGCCAGTGTGGACAGGGGCAGACAGGTCATTGTGGTCCGGCAGAAATGATTTTGAGGATAGAAGCTGTGGGTTGTTGTTTTTTTTTTAAATTTTTATTATTTTTTTTAACACCAGGACAAAATACAAAACAAAACAAAAATTGTATTGGTGTATAGCCAATTAACAGTGTTGTGTTGTGATAGTTTCAGGTGAAGTGAAGGGACTCAGCCATTCATATACATGTATCCATTCTACACCCAACGTTCCTCCCATCCATGCTAGCACATAACATTGAGCAGAGTTCCATGTGCTATCCAATAGGTTTTTGTTTGTTATCCATTTTAAATATAGCAGTGTGTACATGACCTTCCCACCATGAGTTCGTTTTCTCAGTCTGTTAGTCTCTTTCTGTTTTATAAGTGAGTTCATTTGTGTCATTTCCTTTTAGATTCCACATATAAGGGATGTCATGTGATATTTCTCCTTCTCTGACTGACTTCACTCAATATGACACTCTCTAGGTCCATCCATGTTGTTGTAAATGGCCTTATTTCATTCTTTTTAATGGCTGCGTAATATTCCATTGTATTTATATACCACATTGTCTTTATCTATTCTTCTGGAGGACAGAGGCCGTTAACACCGAAATTGTCTGAGCCGAGCATGGCAGAGGCTGGGTCAGATTGCCATTTTTCCTTAGAAGAAGCAGTGGTATATCTAGATCTCCAGGGGCGGTGGATGACCCAGGAAGCAACTGTCTATAGAGTTTGGGGAGCTCAGGATTATGGGCTCTGAGGTGAACAAGGAAGCAGAAGAAAACCCAGGTTCCTCTGTTTGTACCAGAGGAGTGTTAGTGAAGCAGGCAAGGCAGGTGGTTCAAGACCAGGGGTTGGCAAAGTTTTTTTATAAAGGGCTGGATAGTAAATGTATTTTTTATTTCCTGGGCCATAGGTCTCTGTTGTAACTACTCAACTGTACTTTGTAGTTTAAAAGTAGCTGTAGATAATATGTAAACAAATGAGCATGACTATGTTCTCATAAAACATTATTTGTAAAAGTCAGCAGTGGACTGGGTTCGGCCTGTAGCTGGCTGACCCCTGTCTTAGACCAGAAAGTGAAAGTCTCTCAGTTGCATTAAACTCTTTGTGACCCCATGGACTTAGTCCGCCAGGCTCCTCTGTCCATGGGAATTCTCCAGGCAAGAATACTGGAGTGGGTTGCCATTCCTTTCTCTAGGGGATCTGCCCAACCCAGGGAGCAAACCTAGGTCTCCTGTATTGCAGGTGAATTCTTTACCATCTGAGCCACCAGGGAAGCCCAGATAAAGGAACTGAGAACCAAATAGAAAGGAGTAAACACCTGCTGCCCCAGGACCAGGGCCTGGCAGAGCCCTGCACCAGTGGCCTTTGGATGGGGGACCGGGCTCAGGAGGCTGCTGTTACTGAGCCCCCAGCTGCCTGTGGTGCAGCACACACGCTCTCCCAGAGAGTTCTCCCAGCCACCTTGAGATGTTGGTATTTTTTCCCCTATTTTACACAGGAGTAGGAAACTGAGTCTTCAAGTTGCCAGGTGACTTACCTGAGTGACCTTGGTAGGAGAGGATAGGTCTGGGGTTGAAGCACAAAGGTCTGAGCTACGTCAGAGGACATGGTGCTAGAAGGGCCCCATCAGTGCTGCTTCACAACTCTGAACTCGTGGCCAGAGAATTCTCATATGTAGCTGTGCAGAGAAGCTGCCTCCCTTCCTCCTAGGGAATTTGATGTATGAACTTGAGTTGTAAACAGGGCTCCGGGTCCCAGGAGAGGGGAACAGGAGAAGAAAGTTGATAGAAAAGAAAGGCAGCATCAAAAGCCCAGAACCCAGGTCTTTGGAAGGAGGAATCCCTGAGCAGTAATCAGGACAGAACCAGCTTAGTGGGATGTATCCTCTGAGAGTGATACGTGGGTGTCTCACCCCACGTTGTGATATCTGTCCATCTAGAGCTGGGTGACATGGTCATTCTTGGAGTGACTTCACGTCTGCTTACTGACCCATAAGCCTCTGAGATCTGAGGGTGGAGTCTTGATTTTAGAATCTGGAATCTCTTCCACAAAAGTTTGTGAGCACTGAAAATAATATAGCTTTGGAGGAAGGCATGTATGTAGTAGATAATATTTCCTGAATTCATACAAGGATGCCTCTCCAGGTGCAAACAGAAGCCTCTGCTGGGGTCCCAGCACATCAAGGGCAAAGACACACTCTTACTCATTCCATGTGTTCCCAGATCCAGGGCTATCTGTGGCACAAAGCAGACATTTGGTGAATGAATGGTTGCTAGCTGGATGAATGAATAAAGGAATGGCCACTTATTCCTCCAGGATGTGGAAGGCTCTTAGAGTCAGGTTCCCCTGGGCTCTTTTAAGCGAGTTAGTATGTATTATTGATCCAGCAGTAAGATCCACTCTCCCAGGCCAAAGGGCTCCACTTGTAACCTTGAATGTGAATTTGTTGGTTCATTTTGGTTGGGAGGAAAAGGGTCTGAGCGTGGGCAGAATATAGAACTAGCTAGATTCATACATTAAGAGTCACCTGAGTGGTCTGACAGCAGGAGAGAGAGCTTGCTTTAAATCTGATGCCGTTAGCACGGTTGGTGAGGGTCATGCCCTGCCTGAGTGCGGTGGAGCAAGGGCTGGAGCTGCCACACGTAATCTCGTGCTCGCATGACATTACTCAGTGAGGGCGACCGTTGGCCGGTGTTAGAGAGCAGTTTTCTTGCATCTGTAGTGGGGCTGTGCTCTTGAGAATGAAGTAGGCTGATTGGCTGGCATCAGGCTGCTGGGCATGGGGCTCACTGTAGGGAGTGTGGGCACTGCCTTGTTGGGTCCAGAAGTGTCGACTTATCAGTTCTCTCAGGTTTTGGTGAATTGACTGATCCTTGCCAGACCCATCAGACTGACGCCAGGCCAACAGCTATCACTTGGACCTGCTGAAGTACAGGCCTTTTCTGGGTTCCATGGAGCCCCACCCTGCTCTTCGTATTTGTTATCATAGTGTCTGCTGTGACTCCAGCCTATTTTGATACTGTGTCTCAACTCCTGCACTCATAGATTTGCTACATCAGGGCAAATGCTTCCTTGAGACAGCACCCTCTCCTCTCAGCAGGTTTTTCCCCTACATGCTGCACTATTGTCTGAGTTACTCTGTGAAACTCTGCTGATAGAGGCCCCCCTCCAACCTTAGTACTAAATTTGGAGAGCAGTTTCCCTTTGGCTTTTTGCTTGCTCCAGAGAGGGCAGGTAGCATGTGGTGTTTCCTGTGGCTTAGACCTGGGAAGGGTGGACTGGACTCATAGACGCCAGAGCTCAGTTGGTGCGCTGGGCCCACAGGGACATCTGCGGGGAGTGGATTTAACAGTTGTGGGAAGTGACATGGTTTATTCTATATTTAGGCTGGGATCATAGAAGAGATGTTAGAGGACACTTTTGAAAGCATGGATGATCAAGAAGAAATGGAAGAAGCAGCAGAAATGGAAATTGACAGAATTCTGTTTGAAATCACCGCAGGTATGACCCAAGATCCTTCCTCTTTCTCTTGTCCTTTTGTGGCCATCCTTCCTGCATTTGAAAGATTAGCTAGTAGCTTTTTCTTCAGATTCTAACTCCCTTCCACATTTCTTACTTTATTTTTTAAATTTTCATTTATTTTATATTTAACTGTGCTTGGTCTTTGTTGATGCCCACAGGCTTTCTCTAGTTGTGGCAAGCTTGGGGACTCTTTAGTTGTGCGTGGGCTTCTCATTGCAGTGGCTTCTCTTGTTGTGGAGCATGGGCTCTGGGGCACACAAGCTTTAGTAGTTGTGGCTTCTGGGCTTAGAGCACAGGCTCAGTAATTGCGGCACACAGGCTTAGTTGCTCCTCTGCATGTGGGGTCCTCCTAGACCTGCTTCTCCTTGATTGGCAGTCAGATTTTTTACCACTAAGCCACCTGGGAAGCCTCCACATTTCTTACTTTAGATTATGCAAGTTATTACTTGAAAAACGAGCATAATATCTATAACCATATTTTATAAAATACAAAGATAAAGAATTTTTTGGTCCTATATTCTGCTGTCAGGAGCTTAGGCTTTCTTGAAAGCTGTTTGGCAGTAGCAAAGCTCTTGAGCTCACAGATTGGCTTCTGGGAACTTATTCTAGTAATTTAAGATTTAGCTCAAGGATGTCTGTAGTATTGATAATATTGAAAAGTTTGACATAAGCTACATGCCTAATAATAGAATATTGATTAAATCCATTGTGTTACATCTGTGGTAATGGAACATGTCATAGTTGTTACACAGATGTATTTATTGACATGGAAAGATGTTCATAATATGTGAAGAAAGCACTGTTACTGAAATACACTATTGTTTAAAAAATACATCTATTAAAAATGTCTAGCAGGGGAATAAATAAAAATAATAGTTTTCTCTAAGTGATGGTTCATGAGCTTTTAAACTGTATTTTCACTTCTAGACTTTCTGAGTTTTATGTTTAATAACAAAACTGACTAGATTTAATTTTTATTTGTTTTCAACTATTGGGGGAAAGAAGGCTCCAAAAAAATGTTTTGTAATGATTTAGAAACAGTTTAGTTTTACTAAATATTTAACATCTTCATGAATCTTGAAAATTAAGTATTCACTGGTAAAATTTAGGGATTTAGATCAAGAGCCTCAGAATCAAAATTCTTAAAATCAAAATCTTTAGCTACTGTGCCTTTGTTAGAAGTTGGTGTTTGTGCACATCTGTCACAGTAACCCCCCCAAAACAGGTGTTTCACTGCTCCTTTTCTGTTTCTTGTCAAATTGAACCAGGTATGAAGGACAGAGAAAATGAGGGAGCACTGCTTAAGCTGATGTTTTATTGACCTGTGTACTGTTTCTTTACAGGGGCCTTAGGCAAAGCACCTAGTAAGGTGACGGACGCCCTCCCGGAGCCTGAACCTATAGGAGCGATGGCTGCATCAGAAGACGAGGAGGAGGAGGAAGAGGCCCTGGAGGCCATGCAGTCCCGTCTGGCCACACTTCGCAGCTAGGGCACCCCCGCTGGCTGCAGGCTCTCCTCCTGGCCCCGTCACCGGGCGCACACTCCTTGAAGCCTCTGCCATTTCTGTGTCTCTTGCACTACACCTCTGGGTGAGACACTGCATTCTGGAGAAGGTTCTCTGCTAATCTCTCTTCTCTCTCTTCAGAGGCTTTGGGATTCAGTGAGATTGTTCTTGAGAGGTGGTGTAATAAATGCATCATTTTCAGGAGTATGAATAGAAGTTACCTTTTTAGGGGATGAGGGCAAAGAAGTCTTGTCTTCTCACAAGGCACTTCAGAGAATAGAGTTGATTGCCTGAATGTTGAGGACTCTGTATTTTCTTTTTTTTGGTCTGTAAAACACTATATAAATGGATTTTAATAAATTTCTGCTTTAACACTTGGTCTTATCATAGATTGTCAGCTGCAGTGAACTTGCAAGGTGTCTCCTGTTCCAAATTATGTCCTGTGTTGGCCATGAAAAGAGGAGGTGTTCCAGCAGGGCCTGTGGGACTCAGCAGCTCAGCGGAAGGCACTTCTCAGTGGACGCTGCTCCTCGGCCTCCACAAGGTGCTGTGCCAGCTGCTCTTCCCATGTTTGTCAGCTTTGTATCAGCAAAAGGATGCTTGGGAACTGTTGACCCCTTGTCTTGTGGGCTGGGTGGCTATATCATATTGGCCTGAGGCAGGTGTGTGTGTCTGCAGCTTTTTCCTTCCCACTGCAGATTGTGGACAGCGGTGGGGTTAGGCCTCTTTCACCCTTTGATTGCCTTCTTCTGTGTTAAGCTGGTTGTCTTGGATGTATGGGATATGGGCATACATATCAGTGCTTTCTCAAAGCCAGGAGCTGACCAGTGAGAGGGGCATGGTGCAGTCATGCAGTATAAACGATTCACACATTTCTAAGTGACGTTTTTAAATCATTCAGCAGTAGAGACTTATATTTTTGTGGGCCTGACAGTTTACAAAACTGTTGAACATATGTGATCATTCAGTCTTCACAAATTAGGAAAACACCTCAGCTTGCTGAAGTGACATGCTCTAAATCATAAAGTGGCAGAACTGGGGTTCAACCCAAATCCCTCTGTTCCATGTCTTATGTGCCCTACACAGGTAGGAAAAAAAACGTGGCCACTGTCCCCCTGGTTGTTTTCTGTAGGTTATATGGAGAAATGTGGATGTATTGGATGTGCTGCAGTAAGGACCTTTTCCTCTCATCCTGCAAAATGGGACTCTCCAATCCAGGGCACTGTCCTCTTATTCTTGATTTCACCTTCAGGATACAGTTCAGTCTTTTGGTTTTTTTTTTTTCATTTATTTTTATTAGTTGGAGGCTAATTACTTTACAATATTGTAGTGGTTTTTGCCATACACTGACATGAATCAGCCATGGATTTACATGTATGCCCCATCCCGATACCCCCCTCCCACCTCCCTCCCCACCCCATCCCTCTGGGTCTTTCCAGTGCACCAGCGCCGAGCACTTGTCTCATGCATCCAACCTGGGCTGGTGATCTGTTTCACCCTTGATAATATACATGTTTCAATGCTGTTCTCTCAAAACATCCCACCCTCACCTTCTCCCACAGAGTCCAAAAGTCTGTTCTGTACATCTGTGTCTCTCTTTCTGTTTTGCATATAGGGTTATTGTTACCATCTTTCTAAATTCCATATATATGCGTTAGTATACTGTATTGGTCTTTATCTTTCTGGCTTACTTCACTCTGTATAATGGGCTCCAGTTTCATCCATCTCATTAGAACAGATTCAAATGAAATCTTTTTAATGGCTGAGTAATATTCCATGGTGTATATGTACCACAGCTTCCTTATCCATTTGTCTGCTGATGGGCATCTAGGTTGCTTCCATGTCCTGGCTATTATAAACAGTGCTGTGATGAACATTGGGGTGCACGTGTCTCTTTCAGATCTGGTTTCCTCAGTGTGTATGCCCAGGAGTGGGATTGCTGGGTCATATGGCAGTTCTATTTCCAGTTTTTCAAGAAATCTCCACACTGTTCTCCACAGTTCAGTTTTTAAGTAAACTTCTTTTGAAAGAAGTTTTGGGTTCAGAGCAAAATTGAGCAGAAAAGAGTTCCCATAAATGCCTCTTGCCCTGACACATGCAGTCTCCCACTTCTGTGTATTGACACATCACATCCCAGAGGCATGTTTATTCCTGGAATCCTACAGGATGTAGGATTGCCTTCTTACATTTAGTAATATGCATGTAAGTTTCCTCCATGTCTCTTTCATGGCTTGATAGGTCCTTTTTAGTGCTGAATTATATTTCATTGCTCACAGGCACTACACTATACATTCATCTGTGGAAGGACATTTTGGTCGCTCCAAAGTTTTAGCAGCTGTGAATAAAGTCATACATGCCTGTGTGCAGGTCTTTGTGTAGACATACATTTCAGCTCATTTAGGTGAATAACAAGGAGCACAATTGCTGGATCATATGGTAAGAGTATGTCTGGTTCTGTTAAAAGCTGACAGTTCCAAAGTGGCGGTATTGTTTTGCATTCCCACCAGCAATGATGAGAGTTCCTATTGCTCCACGTCCTCACCAGCATTTGATGTTGTGTTTCGCATTTTGACTGTCCTAGTGTGAAACAGTATCTTGTTTAATTTGCATTTTCCTGAAGATACATGATGTTGAACATCTTTTTATACACTTTTTTGCCATATGTATATATTCTTTGGTGAGATGTTTGTTTAGAACTTTTGTCCGTTTTTAGTTGGTCTGTTCATTTTCTTTGTATACTATGGATAATAGTCCTTTGTCAGAAATATCTTTTGCAAATGTTTTCTCCCAATCTTTGGCTTGTTTTCTAATTGTTCATGCTTTTCTCACAGAGCAGTTCTTAATATTAATGAAGTCCATCTTACCAGTTATTTCATGATAGTGCCTTTTGATGTTGAATCTTAAAAGTCACTGCCATACCCAAGGTCACTTAGATTTTCTGTGTTACTTTATTAGTAGTCTTATAGTTTTGTACGTTACATTTGGGGTTCCCAGGTGGCTCAGTGATGAAGAATCTGCCTGCCAATGCAGGAGACACAGGTTTGATCCCTAGGTTGGGCAGATCTCCCTAAGGAGGAAATGGCAACCCACTGCAGTATGCTTGCTGGGATAATCCCATGGACAAAAGAGCCTGGCGGGCTATGGGGTCGCAAAGAATCAGACATGACTAAGTGACTGAGCATGCATGCATTGTGATCTGTGATTAATTTTTGTAAAGCACATAAGGTCTGTGTCTAGATTTATTTCTGTGCATGTGAATGTCCAGTTATTCCAGCACCATTTATTGAAAAGATGATCTTTGGTGCAGTGTACTACCCTCACTGCTTCATTAAAGATCCATTGACTGCATTTATGGGGGCCTATTTCAGGGCTCTCTATTCTGTTCCACTGATATATTTGCCTGTTCTTTTGCCAATACCACACTGTCTTGATTACTGTACTTTATAAGTAAGTCTTGAGGTCAGGTAGCATCAGTCGTCCAACTTTGTTCTTCAGTGTTGTATTGTCTGTTCTGGGTCTCTTGCCTTTCTAAACAAACTTTAGAATTCATGTGTCAATATGCACAAAATAACTTGCTGGGATTTTGATTAGGATTGCTTTGAATCTACAAGTCAAGTTGAGAGGAGCCAACACATTGGCAGGATAGTTTTATGACTGCATTTATCTGGCTGATTTATTCACGGAGTAATTTTGGAATTAAGGAATGCTCATAATCTCTGAGCACTTTTGTTCTTATTGTGGATAATCAGAGTTTATCCAGGTGCATGGATGGACAGAATAATGACAGCCACTCTTTCAGCCATTCAAATAAAATGATCTAAATATAGGGTTGGTTTGTTTTAATTGTTTGAGGGTTTTACTCCATTCCTATTTTCAGGCTAAGGAGAGAGCACTGTTGGCTCATTATTAGGCCACACATCCCATTTTCCCCCAGTACTCTGTTGGGTATCATTGGAAACAAGGTAAGTCAGATACTCTTCTGGCCCTTCAAAGGTCCACAATCTGGAAGGGGAAACTGTGGTGTCAACATCTGCAACCCAAGTTTTCCTCTAAACCCTTGACTTCGTTCCAGCACCAGCTTCCACTCGCCCCACCCTAACCACAGATGATTCCACTTGGTGCCTCTACCCCCAAAATTTCAAGGGTACTCAGAATAGCATTCCACACCACCAACTCATTTGTTTTGTTTTCTTCTCAAACACAGCTTACTCTTTAAAAACGACTGTCGAGTTTGTGGTGATCACCCAGCAGTGCACTCGAGGCAGATCATACTTCGCTCTCTCTGTCCCTGCCCATCCCCCCACACTGACTGTTGGAGACGACTTCCTGAGCCCTTGCTCGTTGTACAGCTCGCATGGCCTTAGCCTTCTCTCTTGTCTGACACATTTACAGGTATGTCTTAGGGCTCCTGGAGAGAAGGGGTCATGGCCTTTATTTGTTCCAAAAGAGTACTAGTCTTGTCTGCCTCTGCACCTCTCCCCAAAATCCAGCCCCATAACTGTATTTATGGAAGCAACTGTGAAAAATCAAAGCTTTAAAAAACTGGACCATTTTTCTTGTCCTACCCTGGTGACAAATGCCCTTCAAAAGCTATTCTGTATTACCAGTGAGAAAGATTCTTAAGTGAAAATAAACTTGGGAAGTGCTTGGTTGAAATAAACATAAAGCAGGCTTCTTTAACTTTTCATAGCCTTTCATATCCTTTTACCAAGTTTATTTAACCAAGCACTTTTCTTTTGAGATGCCAGAATGAGCATTGCTTAGCCAGTGAGCCATTTCAGAAATTCAAGTCTAAACCACAGTAAGGAAATACCTTTTCTTAAGCCAGGGGAGTTCTCATTTACAAATAATTATATTTATGTAATATATGTACAGAATTATGTCAGCAAAATGGAGGAGTAGACAGTTTCAAACCTCCATCCCTCCAAAGAAACATTGAAAAAGTCCCAGAAGTTTCAGAACTCTGGAAAATAAAGGTTTACAACAACCAAGAAAATATTAAGAAAAAAGAAAAAGCAGAAAGCTTTATGGCATTTTTATTTGCCCTTGCCAGACCCCTGTCACAGCATGGCAGCATCTTGAAGACAGCAGCCCACATTTTCAAATGTGAGACCCTGGTCCCTAGTACCAGGGAAAGAGAGAGGACCTTATTCACAAATTACCGTGTTTACCCCAATCTAAGGGCCATCCTGAAGGGATAACACAAGGTGCTGATCTCTGGTTTGCCTATCTTGGAATTTATCCAGGGTGGAAAAGCATCAACTATTGCTTGAAAACATGTTATGGAATTTTCTTTTTTTTAATGTGTGGCCACCTGGTGCAAAATTTTTCAGTTGAAACATACAAGAGACTACTCAAAACCTGGGAGGAAAAGCCAGGGAGACGTTTTTTTGTTGTTGTTGTTGTTGTTGTTTTATATTAGTGCATTCAACAACAACTGGGTATACTGGCAATTTAGAAAGCTAGGATAGGAATTATGCTCAGAAAAGACCTCAAAAGACCTGTAGGTCTAGGCTTGGTGCATTTAGAAAGTGAAGGTTGAGTTAGAATCATAAATGGTCTGGCTAAGTGGTAAAGAGTGTCCAAGCACACAGCCAACCCATAGAAGACAGGAACAGGTATTTTTGTTTGTTTTTTAAGTTTCTAGCATTCACGGAGAGCTCTGTTAAAATACTGGCTGAACACAGTTCAAAAACTCAGAAAATCCTGGGGAAGTGAATGATTCTGATTTTCAGAATTATTCAGGAGTAATTTAAATGTCCAGTTTGGAACAATAAAATCACAATGCATACAAAGAAATTGGGAAGTATGGCTCATTCAAAGGAAAAAAAAAAATTACAGAAACCATCTCTGAGGAAGCCCAGACATCACACTTACTAGACAAAGACTTTAAACCAACTGTCTCAGGTATACTCAAGCAGGAAAGAAAACCCGGAAAGTAATATATGAACAAAATGAGAATATCAATAGAGAAATTATAAAAAGGAACCATATAGAAATTCTGGAGCTGGAAAAGCACAATAACATGAAAAAATACATTAAAGGGGTTCAGCATATTTGAGGAAACAGAAGAAAAAATAAGTAAACTTGAATATAAAACAACTGAAATAATCCAGTCTGAGAAGCAGAAAGAAAAATGAAGTGCACACAGCCCAGGGGATTTGTGGGAGACCATCAAGCTCACCAACATGTGCAGTATGGGAGAACCAGAAGGATAAGAGAGAGAGGAGCAAAAAGAATATTTGAAGAAATGATGACCTAAAACCTCCCATATCTGAAAGATACTAATCTGCACATGCAAATAGCTGAACAAATTCCAAGTAAGATAAAAATCAAAGGGATCCACACTAAAACACATCATAGTCCAGTTGTTGAACAACAGAGACAGAATCTTGAAAGCAGCAGAAGAGAAGCAACTCCTCACATACTAGGGATCTTCAATAAGATTAACAGCTACTTTCTCACTGGATACCATGGAAGCCAGAAACTGGAGTGACATATTTAAGGCACTGAAAGCAAAAATTGTCAATGAAGAATATCATAACCAGCAAACTTGAAGGAGAAAATAAGATATGCCCTGCTTTAAAACAAAAAAGGAGAACTGCCCTATATGAAATGCTAAAGAAAGTCTTTCCAGCTGTAGTGAAAAGACACTAGATAGTAACTTAAAGCCATGTGAAAAAAAATAAAGAACACCAGTGAAGGTAACTATATTGGTAAAATAAAAGCCAGTGTTGTACTTTTGCGTTTGTAACTCCTCTTTTTTCTTATAAAGGTTAAAAGCAGATGCATACAAATATAACTATAAATCCATATTAATGGACACACAATGTATAGAGTTAATAAGCTGTGACAAAACAGTATAAAGAGGGAGTGACTAAGATGTGTAAGAGTAGAGATTTTGTACACTATTGAAACAAAATTGCTATTATTCAAACTTGGTCATTGTAACTTTAAGATGTTACTTATAATCACTAAGGTAACTATTGAGATTAACAGAAAAGGAAAGAAAATGGAAATCAAATGGTATAGTACAAATTTTCAACTAAATGTGGAAAAACGCAATAATGTAAAAACTAAACAAAAACTATATACAAAAACCAAACAGCTAAATAGCTAAGTCCTTCCTTATTAGTAATATAAATGGACTAAACCCCAATTAAAAGGCAGAGATTGGAAGAACAAATAACATAATCCATCTATATGCTGATTCATTTTAGGTACTGTACAAAGATAGAAAATACTGAAAGTAAAAAGATGGGAGAAGATATTGCATAGGAATAGTAATTGAAAAAGAAGTAGATGTCTATAAGTTTATCAGATGGGCTTCCCTTGTGGCTCAGCTGGTAAAGAATCTGCTAGCAATATGCGAGACCTGGGTTGAATCCCTGGGTTGGGAAGATCCTCTGAAGAAAGGAAAGGCTACCCACTCCAGTATTCTGGCCTGGAGAATTCCATGGACTGTATAGTCCATGGAGTTGCAAAGAGTTGGACATGACTGAGCAACTTTCACTTTCATGTTTATCAGATAAAATAGATTTTAAGTTTAAAAAGATTACAAGATACAAAGGAGAACCTTATATATTGACAAAAGGGTCAATCTGTCAAGAGGATATAACAATTACATGTGCACCTAATAACAGAGCCCCAAGATATATGAAGCAAAGATTGCTAGAAATGAGAGCAACAGACAATTCTATAATAGTAGAAATTTCAATAATGAACAGAACAGCCAAGCATAAAATCAATAAGGAAATAGAAGAATTGAAAACACTATGTACCAATTTGATATATACAGAATAGTATACCCAGAAACAGCAGAATACACATTGTTCTCAGATGGAATATTCTCCAGGAAAAACCATATGGAAGGCCACAAAACAAGTCTCAAGAAATTTTAAAAGACTGAAATTATACTAAAGACCTTTTCTAACAAAAGATGAAACTAGAAAACAGTAACAGAGGGAAACTAGAAAACTCACCAATAAGTGAAAATGGAAATCAAAAACTTAAAAGTAGAACTACTACTTGATCCAGCATTTATATTTCTGGGTATTTATCTAAAGAAAAGGGAAACACTAAAGCAAAAATACATGCACGCCTAAGTTCATTGCAGCAATCAAGATACAGAAACAACCAAAAAAGAAAAAGAGGTCACAAAAAAGACAAGGATGCTTCCTTTTGCTATTTTTATTCAACATGGAACTAGAAGTTCTAGCCAGGGCAGTTAGGCAAGAAAAAGAATTTAAAGGCACCCAGATTGAAAAGGAAGATGCGAAATGTCCCTATTCATAGATGACACGATCTTCTATGTAGAAAACTCTGAAGATGACACACATGCACTGTTAGATACAAATCTGGCAAATCATAGTTTAGCCTTACCTACCTTGAATGTGCTCAGAACACATTAAACCAGAGTTGAGCAAAATCATCTAACCTAAGCCTATTTTATAAGTATTTTATAAGTATTGAAGGCTCAGACTGAAGAGTTGATGCTTTTGAACTGTGGTGCTGGAGAAGACTCTTGAGAGTCCACTGGACAGCAAAGAGATCACACCAGTCAATCCTAAAGGAAATGAGTCCTGAATATTCATTGGAAGGAGTGATGTTGAAGCTGAAGCTCCAAATACTTTGTTCACCTGATGTGACAGCCAACTCACTGGAAAGACCCTGATGCTGGGAAAGATTGAGGGCAGTAGGAGAAGGGACAACAGAGGATGAGATGGTTGGATGACATCACTGAATCAATGGACATGAGTTTGAGCAGACTCTGAGAGTGAAGGACAGGGAAGCCCGGCATGCTGCAGTCCATGGGGTTGCAAGGAGTAGGAAACAACTGAGCAACTGAACAACCATCGAATATCTTATGTAACTTATTGAGTACTGTGCTGAAAGTGAAAACCAAGAGAGGCTGCATGGGTACTCATGCAGCTAGTGCTCACAGCTGAAAGCACAACACGGGTTCTGAGAAATGTTCAAAGCACTAAATTAAAGTTAATTGCTGGATGATGATGCTATAGTGTCATCAATCTTTCTGTTCTGATGAGGCTTGAGAATAGCTGGGAGGAGGAACTGGGGCACAGACCCTTGGTTTAGTAAACACAGTGTTCTTCAGGAAGATAACTAGCTTTGCAGTTTTTCTTCTCTATGGCAAGCAAGAGCTTCCTGTACCTACCTGCCAGGTCTTGCCAATCTCTTATAATTAACAACTATTTCTAACATCTGTACACCACTGGTGATAGTAGCAAACACCTCTGCTAAGTTTCTTTGCTGTGAAATCTTGGCATCTCAGATAGAACTACTTCTTCCTCACCTCAACTCCTTTCTTTCTCCAGTTCAATCAGCTCTTCATTAGAAGGCTCTTCAGCCTCAATGCCGAGAAGTTCATGAATACCCTCTTTGTCAAAGTCCAATTCTTGCTGCTTCCCAAGCACTTTTATCTTGTTACTGTATTAGCAACAGAACCTTGGTCAAAAACCTTTGAATGCATTCATGTATGTATTCAAAACTTTCTTCCAAATACCATTGGTGTGTGACTTCTTCCCATGTTGCAATGATGGTTAACATTTGGAGTGTGGCCATGTTTAGAGGCAAATACATATTTACCTCAGGATACATGTCACAAATATGCTGTGGATGCCCTGGAGGTTTGTCTAAGATCAGCTTGAATGGAATATTGTTTTGCCTACAATATTCTCTTGCCTGTGACAAATAGTTTTGTTTTTTTTTTAAAGTCTTCAATGGTACTGCAAGTTTTCTTATTGTGATAATGGGAAGTGTATTTTTGTTCACATTTTTTAATGCTTTAGGGTTCCTTAAGTGGTACATTAGGAAAGGCTTTAATTTGAACCCTGCAACATTTCCACCCAAAAGCAGTGTTAAATGGTCTCTGAATGCCTTGAATACTGGCATTGTATTGAACTCTTGAATATATGACATACAGTTCTAGAATAAGCTTGTTTCATCAATATTAGCTTTTTCTTCTGGCAAATTAAAAAAAAAAATTACTTATTTGGCTGCATGGGGTCTTAGTTGCAGCACATGGGATTTTCATTGCATCATACAGATCTTTTGTTGCAGCACAGGGACTCTCTAGTTGTGGCATGTGGACTTAGTTGCTCCGTGGGATGTGGGATAAGTTCCCCAACCAGGGATTGAACCTGCGTCCCCTGCACTGCAATGTGGATTCCGAACTACTGGACCACCAGGGAAGTCTCTCTGGCGAATATTTCTCACCCTCAACTATCCTGTATAGCTCTTCCTTCAAATCATCAGCACCTTTTAGCATCAGGACTTGCTGCCTCACTGCTGAATTTCACACTGTGAAAACCATGATGCCCTTTGAAGCTCTGAAACCTACCACAGGTTGCTATAAGCACTTGGGTATAAAGAGGGAATCGAAAAGCCTTCTTGCCTTAGCTGAGGGCATCAGTTGGCTAAGTGGTATAGACATGACAACTTTTAAGTATCACCATTAGATCAGCTCTTTTGTGATGACAGTGTGTTTAATTGATGCTATTCACTGCATCACTGATTCACTTCTTAACCTTTAAGACGGTTGAAATCATCAATGGAAATTCCTAACTCATGTGCAGTGACCATTACTGACTTGCTTGCCGCCTTTGTGCTGGGCAATTATCCTGAATTTTATCTCAAGAGTAATTGCCTTCCTCTTCTTTTTCCCACTAGAAGCAGCAGATGCAGATGGGCATTTTTTAGACATCACAGGATGCAAAAACACAAACCACGATACATTAAAAATGCCAGCAACACAGTACACTGAAGAGTATTGGTTGTTTACCCTTGAGATCAGATGGCTGACAAGTAGCTATCAACATCCATTTCTAATTAAAGGTCTCAAAAAAGTGACTGTAGAGGGAATGTACCTGAATATATTATATAGTGTCATACAAGGCCAGAGCTAACATAAAACATACAAAAAATATATAAAATCTGAAGTTTTAGATATGTTGAAAAAATTGAATCTATAGTTAAAATCAACTGCATGTTTTCACTGATGAAATGCTTCTACTACACATTTTAGAAATATTACTATAAATACATTTAAATCTGTAAATTCCCATCTCTAAGCACTGATGTAAACTGAATTCATTTTTGAAGGTTGTGTTTTTATTATTGTTTCAACTATCTAATTTCATTCTGATTTCTTCTTGGTCATTGATTTACTTGGAAGTATGTTGCTTAATTTTTCAACATTTGAGGATTTTGTAGTTATTTCCATAGTCATCATAGAACATATTATTTTTTAATATTTAGTTGGCTGTGCCGGGTCTTAGTTGCAACATGCAGGATCTTCAGTTGCAGCTTGCAAACTCTTACTGTGGCCTGGGGGATCCAGGTACCTGACCAGGGATCGAACCTAGGCCCCCTGCCTTGGGAGTGCAGAGTCTTAACCACTGGACCACCAGGAAGTCCCTATCCCCCACTTTTTGAAAGTTTGCTTTACACTACTTCACATTTATGAAACACCTACATTAGTACCTGGTTTTGCTAATGCAAAGAAATCTGAAGAGGATTTTTTGCTTTTACAAAAAAAAAAAAGGCAAAATGTGAAAACAGCATTCAGCGTTTGTTTTGCAACAAGCTGTACAGAGGCAGCATACACGCGGAGCCGTTGAAGTGCCATTGCCACGCTCCTTTACAGAAAACTACACTCCGCATCAGGGCCATAGCTACGAGCTGTGTCTGAGCACCTGTGCTTGATGTCGACTTATTTTGTGTGTCCGTTAGCAAGATGTGTCCTAAGGTACTTGCTTCTACGCTTGTTAAAGGTTTCACAGGAAACCTCTCCTTTCAAATAGTGGGGGAAAGCTGTACTTAGAAAAGGCCCACTTGTTCCTTCTACCTTTTTCATCAACTGAAAATAAGAATGTCATTTTCTCATTCGACTCCAAAGGTTTTTCCTACTTGGGAGTTAATTTTTATTTTGGTTTTTTAAACATACATAACACAAAATTGATGATTTTAATCATTTTTAAGTGTACAATTCAGTGGTAGTAAGGACATTCACAATGTTGGACAACCATCACCACTATCCATCCCCAGGATTTTTTCATCATCCCAAACAGAAACTGTGCCCATTACACAGTAACTGCCACTTCCCCTTCCTCTCAGCCCCAGTACCCATCACTCTACTTCCTGCTCTATTCTAGGAATAAGACTGTTCCTCATATGAGTGGAATCATACAGTGTCTCGTTCTATGTGTCTGCCATATTTCACTGAGCATATTTTCAAGACTTGTCCATGTTGCAGCAGGTGTCAGCATTTCTTTCAAGACTGAGAAATATCCGACCATATATAAATGCCACATTGCTTATCTGTTCACCTGTTGGGTTGTTTCCACTTTTGGCTCTTATGAATGCTGCTGCTGTGAACACGAGTGTACAAGTATCTGCTTGAATCCTTGCTTTTGATTCTTTTGAGTTTAAACCTAGGAGTGGAGTTGTTGGATCATACGTTAATTCTGTTTAACTTTTAGAGGACAAAAATACTGTTAAAATTGCTTAAGGTTATCCAGGAATTTTACAATTTCCCTTGTGTACCATTTTTTCTTGCATCATGATGTGGGTTAATTTTCTTTCCTAAGAAATTCTGGTTTTTATCTGAAAATGTCAGTAATGAACAAGGGAAATTATTTTTAGGTGTCTAGACTTATCCCGTCCCTCACCAATCTCTTGATTCTCTGACTTACTGTCAAACCTGTACTTCCCTCTGTCCGTCTTGTAAGTAAACATTTCTCTATAGTTCCTTGTTACTCAAAGATGTATTGTATCTTTTTACCAATCTTTTGGTTTGTAAAAGAACTTTTTTCTGCTCCTTAACTCATGTGCTGAATTTCTAATTTTAGTCATCGTGTCTCATTTCTGTAAATTCTATTCATCTTCTTTCCCAATCTGGTCATTTCTGGCAATCTCATTCTTTTATCATATCCCATACACCCATTTCTTCATGCATACTAAATGTTTCAGAATATAAAGTACTGGATCATTCCAGAATCTACAAACATTGCAGGTTTAATATAGCAGTTTGCAGGTTTGCATTCACTCTTGCTCATGGGAGCTTTCAATTTTTATATTTGTGGGCACAGCGCATCTAATTATAAGTAATAAGTCCTTGGAACTATCTCTGGGATTCCTTTGAGGTCTGGCTTGATGGTGACTACTTCAGTAGAAAATTAAACTTTTCATCTTTTTTTGGCTATTGGAGATTTCTAATCAACAGTGCCAATTCTAGATCCAAAACTGTATAAAGGAGCTTCTCGTAAGACATTCCCAGGGAAGATGTTTCCCACTAATAGATATTTCCATTTATTCTTTTCAGAAAACTTTGTTTTTGAAAGTTCATCCATTAAAGATTTTGGCTTGAGGTGGGTTGGCATTAGGTATGCATCTTTGATTTACCACTCTGAGCTCATAGGTAAAAACCCAGGCTCCAGGCCTTGTCTATGTTATTTGATTTCAATTTAATTCATTTCAGTATAGCTAGAGCTGTCTAGGAGAATCAACAAGGTAGAGAAAACTGGCTTCTTTATGAATTTCCTTTCTTCATAGAGGTGATTATTTTTGATACTACAGTTTTAAAACTTCTAATAATTTCACTTTCTTTTGTAAACTCTTCAATTATAAAGGGTCAGAAGAGAGACAAAGTATTTTGACCTCTTAACTTTTTAGAATCATTTAGCTAGTCACCATTTGGTTTTTCGGTTAATTCTCATTTCTAAAGTTAGTTAATCAGCAGTATTTCTTTACAAAAATGTGACAGGAGTTTCCACTTGGCTGGGGAGGAACTTGTTTCCATGTGAGCACTGTAATACCCACTCAGAAATTACTATAGCATTGAATTTCTGGGCTTTTAAGACGACTTCCTGGCGTAAACTCTTACACTTGTTAACACAGATGAAATGTGTGTTGACTCTGCAACCAGAGAATAATGCCAATAAACTGAGTCAAAACATTATATGAATACTTTAATGCAAAATGCTTAACACTTAAAATTAGCAAAGCTTCAATTTAAATTAAAACTCCATTTAACTAAAGATGGTTAACCCCAAGAATTGTACAGTAGTTGACTTCTGCTATATAATGCCATTCCTAATGCAATACAGTATAAGAACTGCACTGTTGGTGGTCGCTTCCTCCACTGTTCTTCTGAACCCTAAGGGCTGGGGGAGAGGGTACTCAGACAGATACAACAAAACACAACCCAAATCAACTGTGTGGTGGTTCCTAAGAGTTATAATCCATTTGACTAAACTGTCCAACCACACAGCTGGGGAGTAACCGCAGATGTTGTTCCAGAATTGAGAAGGGATTCTGTTTTTACAGTTGGGTAGAAGCTCTGCACTAGGTGAGAAGTCACAGTTTTAAAGGATGCATGTTCTGTAAATAGTTACTACATATACACATTTAGTGTCTGTAAACACTTGAAATATACATTAGACAGAGTACCCCCTTACCAGGTGGGTACAGTTTAAAAAAGAAGATGAGGTAACATGAGTCTCAAAGTCCACAGGAATCCTGCCTGAAGAGTTTGAACAGCTGCCAGTAATTCACTTCCAATGTGCAGGGCTAAGGCTCCTCTGGGACCCTCAGGGTTTGCCAAAACTGGATTCACTGGCTTTCAGCATAGCCACCGCATCTTTTACTGCATGGTAGATAACATTCTTCACCTGATTGAAATGAGAGAAAATATGGTCAGTTTACCATTAACTTTAAAATCTGTCAACTGAGAATAAACTTTCCCCCTACCAAGTTTATTACCATGCTCTCGGAACTTAAGACTCAAAATTCAATATGAAACATTAATAATACTTGAAAGGTCCCTGAGATCCTTGAGGCTTTTATACACATTTTAAACCCATGCCTCCTTTGAAGAACTGAAAAGCTCATTCTCCCCCTTCCAGAGGCTTTGATCCTATGTGGCCCTGCCCTCACTGAGTGCAGAGAAAAGCAAGTCCCAGGGTACAGCTCTCTTTTTCAGGGTTTATATATGTCCCTAGTTTTCTAAATGAAATCACATGTTTTAGATAATTCACTATTGCAAGCCTCTAAACCAAAGTGAGATTCCCTTCTGGTTTATTCCTCCTTTGCCTAAGTAGGTATTAGAACCAGCCAGTTCATCAACTCACTGTTACCTAGTGTGATATGGCCAAGTTCATGGACTATGTTTTTTGTTGACAGGAAATGAGGATTTATTGGTGGGCATGAGTAAGGAGGGGACAGCACCAAGGTTCTCCTGAGTGCAGGGCCCGCCATTTGTCCAGGGGCCCATGATTAAGGATGTATTTGACTCTACAGTGATCTGGGATGAGCTGCTTTCTGCAACTATGTTTTCAAATTCATCCGCATTAAACTTAGTAAATCCCTACTTTTTGGAGATGTGGATGGATCTTCTCGCAGTCAGGGAATTTGAACTGGGCCCTGCGGAGGGCTTCAATCATATGCTCCTTGTTCTACAGCTTGGTATGGATGGACATTCACTGATAAAGGGCCATGAAGCCAGAGTCAGAGAATGCCCGGGATCACAGTATTTTTACCTGTAATTTATCTTCGTGGTTTGTATGAGTCTGTGACAGATAGCGGAATTCCTGAGTAAGCCAGAAGCAGTGCTTAACATGTTCTGGAGAAACAAAATCTTCAGCCACCTTGATACAGCTATATAAGTTATGAACCTGGAAAACAAGAAGACACATCGGTAACACAAGCCACATCAGCAGTGTATGGAGAATAAAGAGTACAGTCATGGTTCTTGCCTGATGTGGCGCTCCTGCTGGGATAAATACCACATCTCCAAGAAACTGCACAATAGCCCAGCCTTGAACTCCATACTCTTGTTGCAAACGCTTCCTCAATGATCGGTCTAAATACCAGCTCTGATCATGAATGGGATCGTGGTCGGCGGGGTTTTCTTGACCTTGCTCCTCTGACACCTAGAATACATTCCATAACATAAGCCCTGGCTGGCAGAAAAAGAAAATAGTACTCAAAGACAATAACTGAACGAACCAAGAGGAGACTGAAAGAAAATGTGGCTTCCTTTGTCATTTCCTATAAACCACGACTGGCAGTCTGCATTATTTTTGTAAATACTGTGTCTGGACAATATTTTGGCCTAGACTTTTGAATGTAAATAGACTCAAGCTCCTTATAAGTAGATTTATTGCCCTGCAGTTCTTAAAAACCTCTAATACACTTAACAATTTGAGTTATGAAATAGTCCCAAAGATGGCTACAGATGAGAAACCTGTTTATTCTAGACCAGTATTGGGCAGCACAGACTCAGTGTGACCCTATCAAAGGAACAACATGGTGACCAGCAGGTCCTCTGAAGAACCAAGTTATCCTTAGCAAAAGACACCTTGACTGAAGGAAACACTGGTTAAGGATCTTACTTGGCATCAGGCTACCATGAATATCCATTCCTCATGAACAAATGAAGAGTACTGGCCATAAATATCTACACTAAAACTAGCAGCCTCAGTGGTGAACAGGTTAAAAACTGAACATGCCCATCTGTGTCTAGAACAAAGGGTTCCACACAGAACCCTTGCCAAATAACCTAACTACTGGAATCCTGGGATCGTCAAAGTCCCAGTATACCTCTCCCATGACCCTTCATAAGTTGATGGCCACGTAGGGTGGACAAAGACAACAGAGACCTGAGTAACTTGGAAGACAGCTATCATGGGTGAAGAAATGATACATGGGTTTCTGAAGGGCTTAGGTTTTTAGGGCTGTAAAAACAGATACTATGTGATGATCAGAGGAACTACCATGAAGGTAAAGGCAGAGCACAAAACCCTTCAAATTCACTGGAACATAAAACACAGACATGACAAACAAAACAAGTTCCCCCCTTTTCAAAGATGTGAGCCTAATAATCTAGAAACCAATGATCCTTAGAAACCAGCTTTAGCCTACCCAATCTGAGATGCACAGGTTTAAAGTTTGAGGTTGTGATTATTTGTCAGTGACCCAGTCAGGTCTCGACATGTAGTAATTAATAATACTGCCGTTCTGCATGCTTCTCTCTTCACATGCCATAGGGTAGGGAGCACACCTTTTTAAGAAATTCTCGTATCTTCTCTGTGTCCTTAGCAGCATATATGTGCCAGAGAGCTCCTGGCTTCTCTTTTCCTTCAATAAATCGCTTTATTGTGAGTTCATCAGAATCTCCATCTTGGATGGTTTTAAGGACTTCTGGAGCAAGAGAAGGCAAATATCAGACTACGTATGTTCCAGCTCAGAGAGTAAGCCCCACTTTTTTTATGCTTAGGACCTTACCTTCTTCTTGGTCACACTGTCCTTTGGGAATTCCCACATAGACCATGACATTAGCTGCATCAGATACATCTAGGTGAAGATTTGTTGTGCCATATTTCCGATCTTCTGGAGTAATTAATCCTGCAGGCAGAAAAGCCTGAAATTTACTGAAACAGCACAGGGTGCCACAGTCTTTCCCACTCCCTGGAATACTTGGCCACAAAATTTTAAATCTACCTTTCTAAGCAAGGAAGAATAATAGAACAATATTCAATATTAAGTTATTTTATCCTTTCAACTTTGAATAAATATTAAACGTTTACTTTTGTAAGAATAAAAAACCAAGTCCTAATATTAGTTTCTGGTGATAGGCAAAATACCTGAAAATCTGGATGAAATTTAAATAAAATATGGATGAAATTAAAAAAAAAAAGGACAAAAGGGCTTTTTAAAAACGAGCCAATATGCTGGCAAAAGAAAGTCAACATTAGAAAGTAGGACTCAGGACGGTAATGTGGACTACTGAGGCTGAGATTTGCCAAAAGGATGTCTGCTCAACCAGGCGAGCTCAAGCTTTCAAGCTTTGGTTGTCACAGCCGAGGACTCTGGGGTAAGACATAAGATGGGGATTCTAACAGAACACCTCTCTACCCCTGCCCCAAACACAGAAAGCTAGGACCTCAAATGACTATGTACTCAGTCACACTTGGATCCCTCAGCTGTGGAAGAGGTTAAACCAGAGCAGGGGATTCCCAGGTGGCGCTAGTGGTAAAGAACCCGCCTGCCGATGCTGGAGACATAAAGAGTCATAGGTTCGATCCCTGGGTTGGGAAGATCCCCTGGAGGAGGACATGGCAAATCATTTCAGTATTCTTGCCTGGAGAATCCCATGATCAGAGAAGCCTGGCGGGCTACAGTCCATGGCGTCACACAGAGTCAGAAGTGACTGAAGCGACTTAGCACGCACACACGAGCCAAAGCATGAGGTCCATGCTGGTGCTCATAAAGGAGACTAATCTCTTCCCTCAGGAGAAGGCCCATTTGCTCAGCATTCACCTTGAGGCTTGTCAAGCCCGGCGGTTACCTTGCATCCCCATCCTGACATGAGGACACTGCTTCTTGACTGGGCACAGAGCCAAGCATGGCTCAGGATGGGCAAGCCAAGGCTGTTTTCTAACCTGCCAGGCCCTGCAACTTAAGCCCTATCTTGTTTGGAGGCCAAGGAATTTCTCTCTGGCTCACAGGGGCCTGTGGTTTAGGAGCAGCCATACACACAGGAGCCAACACCTTATCATTTCAACCTGGGATCATGGCCCTGGGACTCAGTTACAGTTTCCCTTCTTTCCAGTTTGCTGAAATGCCAGCCCTAGGAGTGAGTAAAGCATTAAATATTGGACAAAATCATAGGCTATATGAGATTTTCTTTCAAAGAGTAAAGGAAAAAAGTATGAAGACAGGAAATAAGGAAACAACTATGGGAAAAAAGTCTGAGAGTGGTTGTAACTTGGGAGATGAGTACATGGGAAGTCACTGTCCTAGATTCAGGTTTTCAGTGCATTTAATTTTCTATAGTAAAAAGTAAACAATTGAATCAGTTCTAATGAGATGGATGAAACTGGAGCCCATTATACAGAGTGAAGTAAGCCAGAAAGATAAAGAACATTACAGTATACTAACACATATATACGGAATTTAGATAGATGGTGGCGATAACCCTATATGCAAAACAGAAAAAGAGACACAGAAGTACAGAACAGACTTTTGAACTCTGTGGGAGAAGGGGAGGGTGGGATGTTTTGAAAGAACAGCATGTATATTATCTATGGTGAAACGGACCACCAGCCCAGGTGGGATACATGAGTCAGGTGCTCAGGCCTGGTGCACTGGGAGGACCCTAAGGAGTCGGGTGGGGAGGGAGGTGGGAGGGGGGATCGGGATGGGGAATACGTGTAACTATATGGCTGATTCACGTCAATGTATGTCAAAACCCACTGAAATGTTGTAAAGTGATTGGCCTCCAACTAATAAAATAATTAAAAAAAAAAAAAAAAAAAAAAAAAGTAAACAAGTATAATCTGAGAAGAAAAAAAGCAATGTGATAGGTGGCAACTGAATTAAATGAAGTTATTAATGACAATTGTCATTTAACTAATGACAATTAATGATGACATGAAGGAATATCCCTAAGTCTGATTCCATTCATATAAAGCTCAAAAGTAGGTTAAATACTGAAAGAACATTCTGCAGTAATACAAATCTATGGTAAAATTATAAATGTAAGGATATGATAAGCACAAATGTCAGGATGTGGCCTAACACTGGGAGCAGAAGGAAGCAGATGGAGCTGGGAGGAGTGAAGAAAGGTGAACATGTCTCAGAGCGATATCCAAAGCTGCTTGCTGGTTTGGCCAGTGGAACCAAAAACAATGGTCCCAGGGAAAGAATTCCTATAAAATAGAAAATCCTGAAACAAAACATGCCATAGACTTTCACGCAAAGAACATAAGCAGACACAGTAGGGGCTGCTACGTGACAGACCACTGGGGCTGGAGACTGGTTCAAGCCTGGAAATTAGGAGACTTAAGACCTAGTCCCAGACCTGTTACTAGACGCCCCTTGGGTTTCCTAGTCAGGTCAATGTCCCCTCTATCATCCTCAAGTCCTGGTTCCTATTTGTAAAACTGCTGGTGGTGGTGGAGCTGGAGAGAGGTTGACTTATGATCTTCCTAAAGAGCCTTTCACTCCACTCTGTCTCATGGAGAAGTCACTGCTCAGTCACCCAACTTTTGAAAAATGACTGCTCATTAATGAGGTTTATCATAAGGTTGAAGGTGTTTGAAAATGAACACATTTTTCCACCCCTAACTGGTCACTCTGAATAGAACAGTTTTGATAGGAAAAGCTATTATAGAGTGACAATGCCATCTATCAATTGGTATCTAGGAGGAAAAGACCTCTATCAAGCTATTTAAACCAAATAAATAGACTTATTTAAAAACATCTCAGGTAACCACTTCTACCTTATATAGCTTTCTAATTTCTATTAGACCTGGATAATCATGATATAACATGATTTATACACCATTTGCTTTCATGTAAATTTGTTGTAAATTCTCATTGTAAGCAGAACACACCCTGAGATCCCAGCCATCCAGCTGCTTTGAAAGGCTCAGGGGAAGGTAGCATAGCTGCAGAACAGGCTGCTGCCCCCCAACACAGGCAGAGCTCTCTAAACTGAGACCTGAAGAGTAAGGGGAAATGGGATACTGCCAGCTGTGTCCTCTCCCCAGACCACCTCTCAGTCCACCCTGGCAGAACTATCTTGGGCACCTGGACTGTGGGAACTCCCCAAAATAAAGGCCTCTCTGGGACTGTTCCCTGACCTCACTCCGGGTGGTTCCCGGGCAGACTCCACCATAAGAAAAGAATTGGGGGCTGAGGTCCAAGCCCTCACTCCCACTCCAACGGTGTCTGGAGAACATGGCAAAGATGCCAAAGACTCTGGTCTGCCACCCTTGAGTCTGAGACACTGGAGTTGAGATTACGTGAGGAAGGAATAACAATGAAATACAAATTCAAAGAGTATGTTTAATACTAACTTAAATAACTGAATACTACCCACCAGCACAGAACACTGCATTTAAGTGCAGCTGATGTTAAAACAGCTGAAATTCCAGCAGACTGACCTAAATGTCCAGCAACATTAAAACAATGAATAAACTGACATTCATTAAATGACGTACCATCAAATGCAACCATCAAAACTGATCACACTAAAAACCACTGAGCAATATGTAAAAATATTCCTATATAATATGAAGTGTAAGGGAAAATTTTTATTAAAAAATGGCATATGTCCTACAACTGCAATTAAGAAAGGGAAATATACATACACGTGGCCAAGGAATGAAAGGAAATAAGCAATAATGAAGACCACTGCTATGTTAAGGGGTAGGATTACAGACATCTTCTCTCCCTCCCCCAAAACCAATGTTACAAATATTTTAACGTGTTTTACTTCTGTTAATAATCTTTTCAAGTTGGGCCATTTCTTTCTTACCATAAGCATTATACATCTTGGGACCCAGATCTGGCCTAACAAAGTAGTTTGGCAGCCGTGAGGCCAAGTTGAGTTTGCCGTCCCTCCTTGTGTACTCAGGCAGTGGAATGTTGGCCATCAGATCATCAAATCTAGAACAAGAAGACAATGAATTTGCAAAATAAGCTTGCATTTCTAATCACTTATATGTGGAATCTATATATGACACAAATGAACCTATCAGAGAATCAGAGACACAGACAGACTGGTTGTTGCCAAGGCAGAGGTGGGTGGGAGAGAGTTGAATTGGGAGTTTGGGATTAGCAGATACAAACTGGTAAATATAGAACAGATAAATAACAAGGTCCTTCTGTATAGCACAGGGAACTATATTTAATATCCTATGATAAACCACAATGAAAAAGATTATGAAAAAGAATGGGTGTATATATATATACATACATATAATTAAATCACTTTTCTGTATAGTAGAATAACACAACATTGTAATTCAACTGTACTTCAATATAAATGAAAAAAACATTTAAGGTTAGAATTGCAGTGCTTATAAGCAAAGTATTCTTTCTCTCCTACAGCACACAGATATATCAAAATAATCTAGAACACTGCAGACAAAAGATTTGAGCAAAAACTTCCTGATATGAAGTAATACTAAGGAATATATTATTCTTTAGTTCTGAGGATTCAAGGTTCAAGCACAAATCAGGAAAACGGATCGAGCTATTCCGTTCTCTTGTCTAAGCAATGTCACTATATTCTACCCAACCCTAACATGCCTGATCTCACTCCTGCCTACAAATGAGTGCATGCATGCCTGAGTCAGCCTCTTCTCTGGCGGAGCACCACAGGGAAACATAGATGATTTTCATTAGTGAGCCAGATTTAAAAGTCAGTAACGTCTTCATCTCACCAGGAACATCATCTCTCAAGAAAAGGACCATCTCTTTCCCCTCCCCATAATCGTACCTGGAGGGCATCATATCTCTAAAATCTTCTCCTGGTGGCCAGTCCTTAAGTTTCAACACCATTGGCTCTTTTTCATTTTTCAAGCGGTCTGAAAGGTAACCAGAATTACTGAATTGTTACTATTCATAACTCGGAAATAGATCAAAATCAATGGCAAATTAGCACTTTATGCCCTAACAATACAAATAAAGTGTATTTGTCTCTGCAAAATCTTTAACCTGACACATTTTGTTCAGTTTAGTTGCTCAGTCGTGTCTGACTCTTTGCGACATCATGGACTGCAGCACGTCAGGCTTCCCTGTCCATCACCAACTCCCAGAGCTTGCTCAAACTTATGTCCATTGAGTTGGTGATGCCATTCACCATCTCATCCTCTGTCGTCCCCTTGTCCTCCTGCCTTCAATCTTTCCCAGCATCAGGGTCTTTTCTAATGAGTCGGCTTTTCTCATCAGGTGGCCGAAATATTGGAGTTTCAGCATCAGTCTTTATAGTGAATATTCAGGACTGATTTCTTTTAAGATTGACTGGTTTGATCTCTTGTAGTCCAAGGGACTCTCAAGAGTCTTTTCCAACGCCATCTGAATAGTTCAAAACCATCAATTCCAAGGCACTTAGCCTTCTTTATGGTCCGGTTTTCACATCTATACATGACTACTGGAGAAACCATAGCTTTGATTATATGAACCTTTGTCAGCAAAGTATTATCTCTACTTTTTAATACGATGTCTAGGTTGGACATAGCTTTTCTTCCAAGGAGCAAGTGTCATAATTTCAAGGCCACAGTCACCATCTACAGTGATTTTGGATCCCAAGAAAATAAAGTCTGTCACTCTTTCCATTGTTTCCCCATCTATTTGCCATGAAGTGATGGGACCAGATGCCATGATCTTAGTTTTCTGAATGTTGAGATTTAAGCCAGGTTTTTCACTCTCTTTCACCAAGAGGTCTTTTTCTTTTTTTCCTCTTTTTTTTTCCTCCCCTTTCATCAAGAGGTTCTTTAGTTCCTCTTTGCTTTCTACCATAAGGGTGGTGTCATCTTCATATCTGAGGTTATTGATATTTCTCCCAGCAACCTGGACTCCAGCTTGTGTTTCATCCAGTCCAGCATTTCTCATGATGTACTCTGCATATAAGTTAAATAAGCAGGATGACAACATACAGTCTTGACGTACTCCTTTGCCAATTTGGAACCAGTCTGTTGTTCCATGTCTGGTTTTAACTGTTGGTCTTGACCTGTATACAGATTTCTCACGAGGCAAATAAGATGATCTGGTATTCCCATCTCTTTAAGAATTTTCCACAGTTTGTTGTGATCCACACAAAGGCTTTAGCATAGTCAATGAAGTAGATGTTTTTCTGTAATTTTCTTGCTTTTTCTATGATCCAACAGATGTTGGCAATTTGATCTCTGGTTCCTCTGCCTTTTATAAAACTGGCTTGAACATCTGGAAGTTCTTGGTTCACGTACTGTTGAAGCCTGGCTTGGAGAATTTTGAGCATTATTTTGTGTGTGAGAGGAGTGCAATTGTGTGGTTGTTTGAACATTCTTTGGGATTGCCTTTCTTTGGGATTGGGATGAAAACTGAACTTTTCCAGTCCTGTGGCCACTGCTGAGTTTTCCAAATTTGCTGGCATATTGAGTGTAGCACTTTCACAGCATCATCTTTTAGGATTTGAAATGGCTCAGCTGGAATTTCATCAACTCCACTAGCTTTGTTCATAGTGATACTTCCTAAGGCCTACTTGACTTCGAACTCCAGGATGTCTGGCTCTTGGTGAGTGATCACTCCATTGTGGTCTTCTGGGTCATTAACATCTTTTTGTTTGCCACCTCTTCTTAGTATCTTCTGCTTCTGCTCCATTCTGTCCTTTATTATGCCCATCTTTGCATGAAATGTTTTCTTGGTATCGCTAATTTTCTTGGAGATCTCCAGTCTTTCCCATTCTATTATTTTCCTCTATTTCTTTGCAGTGATCACTTAGGAAGGCTTTCTTATGTCTCCTTGCTAGTCTTTGGAACTCTGCATTCAGATGGATATATCTTTCCTTTTCTCCTTTACCTTTCGTCTCTCTTCTTTTGATATACAAATATTAACTTTAACATTCACATCCTGCAAATTACCAACCATTTTATTTATTCAGTGTCAAGAAATCCATTACACCCAGCAAGGAAGTAAAATAAAGATCACTGACTAATTTGTATTACAGCCCTGTCTTCTCTGAATTCTCTTTGAGAGCCCTGTCTCAAACTGCTTCTTTGAGATTTCAGCAGCTCCCTTTTGTCCATGTTACATAGGTAGTGTTTTGATAGATCCGGTCTCCTCCTATACAGTATTCCAGAAGAAGCAAGCAGCTTCCCAAATAACAAACAGCACAGCACTTTAACAATCAAAGGTCACAGATGTCTAGAAACCCCAGTTTTCTGAGGCCAGCATGAAATAGAAATGACTTCCTTTGCTCAGAGAGACTGAAGCAACCTGATGTTCTGTCCAGAGACAGTGGGCCCACTCAACCACCCTCCAATCCCGCCCCGACCCCATCTTCTGGATGATACATAGAGGGTTTAGTCGGACTATTTTCCTGTAATAGACAATTACCATTGCAGGTCATGTCAAGGAACCAAGAACCTCTAACTGAAAAAGATAGGCTGAAATTATGATTTATAGCCATGACTCATCATGATTAACAGTAATGATAACTATTATTTCACACCTCTTACTGTGTTCTAGTCTCTGCTAAGTGTTTTAAAACCATTTAGTTCTTACAACTCAATCCAATATCCCAGTGACTCCTGGCACTACGTAATATTTCTAATTTTGGACTAGGAAATTGACTGAGATCAATTGACTGAAAGATGACTGAGGTCATCCATTATTAAGCAGTAAGAACTGAAACTGGAACCCAGGCTTGACTTCAAACCCTATATTCTTGAGGACTAATGTCTGTATACAAGTGTTTGATGGTCAACCAAGTACTTTCTCATAATCTAACTTAAATAGTGCACAACAAACACAGTAAAATACAGGTTACAGGGTTTGCTCTGAACATCAGCAACATTTCAGTGTGGGTGGTGTGCTGGCGTCTGGGCAGAAGAATGATCAATATGGAAAAGGCAGGCTGCCATGGACTTTGAGGCACCTTAACCATCTGTAGGCATGAGGAAGTGTGAGCCCTAGAAAAATGAAATTAGCAAGTTCACATACACAGCAAGTACATATCAAGAGTCAGGATCTGAACCCAGGCCTAACTGGAACGCACACTGTGGTATGTGTGCCTCTATATCCCCTTTGGCCGACAAAGGTCCCTCTAGTCAAAGCTATGGTTTCTTAAGTAGTCATATAGGAATGTAAGAGTTGGACCATAAAGAAAGTTGAGCACCAAAGAATTGATGCTTTTGATCTGTGGTGTTGGGAGAAGACTCTTGAGAGTCCCTTGGACTGCAAGATCAAACCAGTCAATCCTAAAGGAGACCAACCCTGAATAATCACTGGAAAGACTGATACTGAGGCTCTAAAACTTTGGCCACCTGATGTGAAGAGTCAACTCACTGGAAAAAACCCTAATACTGGGAAAGACTGAGGGCAGGAGGAGAAGGGGGCAACAGAGGATGAGACGGTTGGACAGCATCACTGACTCAATGGACCTGAGTTTGAGAAAACTCAGGGAAGACAAAAGAAGACAGAGGGGCCTGGCATGCTGCAGTCCATGGGGTCACAAAAGTCGGACATGACTGAGCAACTGAATGACAACAAGATCCCCTTTCAAAGGACCTGCTGCCCTCACAGCTTTGTGGTCAGCCTCAGCCACAGAGAGCTGCCCTGCCAGGTCTTGCTCTTCCCAGGGCCTGAGAGAGGTGAGGGGATACAGGCCCTAACTCTTCCTCACTTTAGCCCAGTCTGAGACCATGAGGGGCAACACTTGCTCCAGAGCTCCCTGGCAGGTGTGCCAAGGATTCACTAACTCTACACTGCACCTGCCTCCTCTTTCATTTCATAGACTTTGATTCCCAGGTAAACATCTAACGTCTGAAACTCCACCTTAACCTTCATGTGTGGAAACCCCCATCCCACTCTACTTAAAGTCAGCTATACCTGGTAATAAAGTCTGTTCAAAGTGTGGGCCATAACCTGTAAATGTGAGTAACAGGCACAAAGGAAGCAAGAGATTACAAGGTAACGGTATGCCTTAAAAGAATAAGAATGAAAAATGAGCAAATTTGAATTGAGAGTCTACAGAATGAACTGGCCAAACCCTCTCGAGGAGGCGGGAGCCTGATGACAGGTGCTGGGGCTCACAGAGCACTTGTAAACAAACACGTTACTGACTGGCCAGTCACATAAAGCGCCAGCCTCAGCACTGGAAACATGGCCCCCTGACCACCATTGTCCCCCTTGCCCAAGTGAGGAGGCAGTAACCAGGCTCAGCTGTGTGAAAACTATTCATTCTTTGGCACTTTCAGCTCAGCTTGTCGTGTTAAACATACTGACAATCTTCTTGTTAAATAGCAAAGCTACATAAAACCACCACCCTGGAGGCACAAGCCCTGGTTCTGTTTTTCCCGCCCCTCGCCTTTGGGCACATGTCTGTCACAGGACAGATAGGGTGTCACCTGAAGAAGAGGTGACTAAAATCTCACTTTCAAAGGAAATACCAAGAGAATCTGCCTCTGTTCAAACACACAGAATCTGTAAAAAGAAAGGGGAGGAGGAGGTAAAACAGAAATTTTAAACTCCAGACTCACAGAAAATAATGCTGCTCCCACTGAAGGACAGTCGGCTCCTGCTGCTCCTGATCCCACCCACCCCCACCCTTTTCACACCCTCAGCCCCTTCAAGGGTCTGTAATACATACTCGGAACATCTTCAAAGCCATCCCAGAAGTCTCCGACTGTGGCTCCTGTGATGATTTCATTGGTTCTGCAGTTAACGAGGTCAACTTCCTGGTTTCCAAACTCCCTCCTGAAGGACTCCGGTTTCCAGAGTTCACTGTTCAGCTTGTGGTGCACTCCTGACACCATCACTGGCTAGGAGAGGAGAATGAAGACTTCGGTTTGAACTCCCCCAGCCCCGTCCCCTCTCCTGAGGCTGCCCCTCCTCAAACAGCTGCTGATTTTTTCTCTGCGGCTGTTCCTTAGGCTCAGCTCCCAAAATGACATCATAGTCCTCTGTGTTCCTACAGCATTTCATGTCTTCGCTTACCTGCTACACACAACCCTTGCTCTCAAATTAACTAGCAAGCTTTGAAAAGGAAGGATCACACCTTCTGACTCAGATCCCATGATTCACAGAACACCAACTCCACGGCTCAGGGCAAGGGACACGCAGGAGAGACAAAGGCAGCAAGAGTGCCCTTTCGGAGGGGGGTGTTGCCACTGGCCTGCAGCCTCTTGTTAACCAGCCAGGAACATGACCCTGAAATCGCCCAGTCTTTTGGTTACCCAAGATAGGCCAGAAGTCCTCAATTTCATGTGAAATAGCCTGACTAAAATATTAGCAACAAGTTCAACTTTTAAAAACCATTATGTAATCCTAAAAAAACCAAACAAGACCTACTGTACAGCTCAAAGAACCCTTTTCAGTGCTCTGTGATGACCTAAATGGGAAGGAAATCCAAAAAATGGGGGATATATTTATATGGCTATCCCCATGACTCAGCGGCAAAGGATCTGTCTGCCATGCAGGAGATCTGGGTTTGATCCCTGGGTAGGGAAGATCCCCTGGAAAAGGAAACAGCAACCCACTCCAGTATCCTTGACTGACAAATCCTAAGGACAGAGGAGCCTGGCGGGCTACAGTCCATGGGGTCGCAAAGAGCTGAACATGACTAAGAGACTAAAACAGGAGCATTATAGCTGATTCACTCTGTGTTAGTACAGTAAAAACTAACACAACAATGGAAAGCAACTGTACTCCAATAAAAGTTACCTAAAACAAAAAATCAAGCAAGTCATTACATAATCCAAGCAAAACATTTCAGTGGACTGTATCCAGTCTGTCATGAGAAAATCTTGTTAGTAAACAGGACTGAAAAAAAATTTTTGTTGTTGTTAAATACATACATTTTTCTATTTGTCAATTCCCAAGTCCTGGCCTTGTCCAAGAGCAAACTATCCCTTTAGCGAGGATTCTTTTTGGCCCGGAAGAGAAGACAGAAATCCAGAAAACATAAACCAAAAGAAGAAAGCAAAGAAGCAGGTCCACAAAGCCAAGTATCACCTAAACTATCAACCAAAACTTAAGATGGAACATCACTGCCCTTTAAAGCAAGCTCTGGCCTGGGAGACTACACACCAGTTCCAGGCTGACACTACATGGCTCAGGGCCACCTAAAATTGTCTTCAGCACAAGGTTATAATTAATGGAAGAGGGAGCGCCTGATTTTTATCCTATTTTGTCTAATCCCCCAAACTTCACCAGCCTCAGTCATACACCCAATTCTCCAATTGACGTTTACCACATAAGAATCACTGAGCCCAGAAAGCACTCATCAAAAATCCAAAGACAGGGCTTCCCTGTGGTCCAGTGCTTAAGAATCTGCATGCAATGCAGAGGACATGGGTTCAATCCCTGGTCTGGGAAGATCCCACATGCTGTGGAGCAGTAAAGCCTGTGTGCCACGACTACTGAGCCCGAGCATTACAATACTGAAGCCTGTGCTCTGCAACAAGAGAAGCCACTGCAATGAGAAGCCTTGCACACAACATCAAAGAGTAGCCCCCACCTCTGCAATGAGAGAAAACCTATGTGCAGCAATGAAGACCCATCACAGTCAAAAACAATAAAATAAAAAAATAAAAGATCCAAAGATGACTGGTTAGAAGCAATCAAAACAAAAACCTCATCAGAGAATACAGCCCAGGAAAGTTTGTGGTAAGAAGTAAGACTCATGGCCACATTCTGATTGTATTCACTCTAAACAATATAGTACAGAAAAAAAGAAAGAAAGTATACAGCACTTAAAATCCAGGAAGGGGGGAGGGGAGGGGCTGTGGGGTGAGGGTGTCAGAAGTCTACCAAAGGCACTGGGAAGGGGCTGTGCTGGGGCCGGGCAAGAGGCCCCTTACCTGCCCTTGTTTCCAGCACTCCCTGAACACATTCCAGTTGCTCTTGTTGTTGGGATCTTGCAGGCAAAGCAGGCGGTTATCACACAGCCAGTAGTGGGGAGTGTCAAAGCCCAGAATGCTGGGCTTGATGGTTAGTCCTTGGGGCCTCTTTGATAAATCAGAGCAGGTCTTATTTTGTACCAAAGAGGCAAAGATGTCATCAAGGATTTTTGGTGTATTCTTGAGTCCATTTTCTGTCTGAATTTGAAAAAGAACATAAGTCTTAAACATATCATTCCCTACCATCAATAAACCCTATATTCCTATAACAGTAGGATGAGTACATGTTACACACTCAGGGAAGAACCCAGGCCAGGACTCTCACAGACGTTAAGTCTTCTTCCTCTACCTGACATCACAACTCTCAGAAGTGGTACATAAAAAAGTGTACCCATCAGCCAAGAATTAGAATCAGCCCATCAGTATACTCAAAAGCCTATCAGCCAAGAATTAGAAGCTGTGAAGCCCATCTGCCAATGATACAGCCTCTGTACCCATGAAGGAAAAAAGTAATGGACTCACATCCTTCTTTCTACTTTCTATTTTAGTTTCTCTACTCTATTCTACTCTGACTCTGTTCATCTTTATTGGGGGCGGGGGGGGGCGGGGGGGGGGCCGGTTGGTGAAGAGTATAAACCGTAAGATAAATACATACCTTTCCTGTAGAGGAATTCAAGAGATTTCGGAGGAAACCCGAATTGTTGTTGCTTACAGGTGTCAAAATTGTGCTGTTAAAGGTGTGGAGAACTGTGCTGGATTTGCTCAAGGGGGGGAGCGGCGGAAGGCATTTGATTTCATTCTTTAAAATTGGCATCGCTGGTTGCTTTTCTAAAAAGGAAACCAAAAACATCTAGATGGAAAAGTGTTCTGAAAGGCAGAGCCCTTACTAGTCTTCTATTAACAGAATTACTATGGAACCAGGAAACTTAAGAGGATAAATACTAATGATATTACTGATTTTGATAAGGATTTCCAACTGCTATTACATATATATATATATATATACACACACACATATAGTATATATATATATAAAAACATTCAATACCCAAAGTGATACTATGGTAAACTGTAGTTTTTATTTGTTCCTGTATGTAAAATACAACTGATTTTTGTAAATAACATTGTAACTATCAACCTTGATAGTATTTATAAATACAGATTCTCTTAGAATTTCACATGCATAATTAGATTGTTCACAAATATCAACAGTTTTATCTCTTTCTTTCCAATCCTAACATCTTTTTGTCCACTTCACTGCAATAGCCAGGACTTCCAGTACCATGTTTAACGAAAGACTGAAGACAGGAATCCTCGTCTCATGCCTGAACACAGAGGGAATGGTTTAAAAATTATTCAACTGAATAAAAAATTCAGTAATAATTTAACATGTTTGCTGTCAACTTATCATAGAAACTCATTAGATTAAGGATATTCCCTTCTGTTCCTAAGTGTTTTTGTTTTAATTATAAGCAGGTTTTGAATTTTACTCTTTTTCTATATCTCCTCACATGACTTTTTCCCACTTTTTTAATGTTAAAACTGCAGTTGCATTTCTCAAGCCCTGCTGGGTCACCCCATATAAGCCCTTTATTTATTATGCTGAATTCTATTCACTGAGATGTTTAATATCTCTGCGTGAAAGAAATGGATCTGCAATTTTTCTTTCTTGTAAAACAGCAGAATCACCTAAATTCTAAATACCTGATTTCCAAGCCCATGCTCTTTATACTATAGTCAAGCATCCTGAGACAACAGCACGGATGAGAAAAATAAAGTTGAAGACAGAGTGTTCCCATTTAGACAGAATAGGAAATATATACAAGGTAGAGATAGAAAGGCAAAAATTACTATTGAAACTAACAAGTCTCAGCCCACCCTACTCCTGCCAAACAGAAGCTCAACAATGACTTCTATCAGCAGTGAAAGCTCTTTCTGGGCCTGCAACTGTGTCAGGTCTCAGGTGACTACAGGGAACCCCTAACCCTCCACACTACTTCTCACCACTCTGTTCTCCCAGTAACTGAGGTTGCCAAGTCCCTCTCGGAACAGGCCAAAGTTCTGGAAGGCAGGAAACACTCACCCTTGTTCTCCTTGTTGACATTGCCACTGGTCAGGTCTGCTAGCCAGTTCAAAGGAGAAGTGCTGGCTGGACAGGCGGGCTTCACACTGCTGGCCGGTTTGGAAGCGGCCTCCCCACCCACAGTCACTGGCTCCAACCCTGAGGGATTCTGCTGGAGCATGGTACCGAGAGTCGCTTTTTCTCCAGTTAAGGAAGTCTGTGTTGAGTATAAAAGGAGAACTTGACACAGGCTGGAAAACTGCATCTTCTTCTTATCTTCTCCCCTAACTGCTCACCAGTAAGAGAGAAATATCTGCAACAAAACCACCCAATAGCCCTGGAAATCATCACAGCTGCAGTAATCTTGCAATAATAGAGCAAACTGCGTAGAAGAGATTTTAATTTTTTAACTTTTAAGTATTACTAGAGAAAGTATAAGACGTGAAGGATGTAAATACAGCAAGATACGCCTCCACCATTGTAGCAGCATCTCATATTCATTCATATTCCTATCACTCCATCCACCGTGTTTCTTTAAAATGCCCAGTTTGTTCCCATCACCCAGTGTTATGAGTAGGCACTCAGAAACCAGTGACTGAACAAGTAAATGAGGCAGGGTAGGAAATACAGCTGTGAATTCAGAAGGAAGTGGGAAAATGCAGAAAAAGGACATGCTCTTTTGATTTAGTGTAGTGTAGGAAGCTTTAAAAAGTGATGAAGAGCCCTAACAAGAACTCAAAACATGAACTGAACACGAACAACAACAAAAACGACAAACGAACTGCACAGACAGAATACACCACTTATTTTACTGGCATTATTATTCCTTTATTACTGATGAGGAAGCTAAAGCACATACACATCAGTTCATCTGAGCCAGAGTTATGCAACTAGAAAGTGACAGAAAAAGAATTCAAATTCAGTTCTGACTCCAAAGATCAAAACTCTTCTACCAATGCTGCCTTCCACACCACAGCTTCATGAAAATGTAAAGTAATTTCTGATTACTAAAAATAAAGTGGGCTAATGATTACTGGGGTGAGGAAGAGTAAGGGGGGTAGATGTGATGACAGACGTGAAGGAAATGTCACCATAAAGAGGCCTGTGAGCACCAAGGAAATGTACACATTTTTTACATTGAGTGAGAGATACAGAAAGGATCATTTCAGTTATTATTTCCTTCAATGCTTTATATATTTATTACAGGTAAAATATATTTAGTAATTTAAAAATGTTAAGCTTATCTGAAAAATTTTAACTGTGTAAAACAATGGTAAGTTTAAAAACCTATACAAATTTGAAAGCAATTTATTAAGTAGACTGTAACAGAAAAGGTTTTTCTTTTTCAAGGAATGAAAATTAAAATCCTACTTAAAAGAGACTACAAATAAAGTCCACAAAAATAATGTAAAACTTGAGAATGGGTCTATAAAGTGCCACATGAAACAGTGAACCATTTCTTTCCACTGACAGCTCTCCCCATGTTCCTTTCTAATATACTATAGAAATCCTCAGGTTATTGAAAACAGACAGACAACAATTAACAAGGATGGTTGAATCCAGCATAAACAGCAATACCTGTTTTATGTCTTCCTTTGAGGCTGGTTTTGAAAAGAGTTTGAACTGCCTGTTTGAACAGGGACAATTTGCTTTTATTCCCCATTTTGCTCTTACAGAATGAACAATGTCTCCAACATCATAGAGGGCTAAAAAAAGGGCACAGGCAAACATCTGAACAAGAATATTAGGTACTTTCAACCTCAACATTACAAAGCAGAAGCTGGTATTTCTAACAAGATAACTTGTTTTAGCAGCACTTATTTTAGGGTGGGCTTCCCAGGTGGCGCTAGAGTTAAAGAACCCACGTGCCAAAGCAGGAGACAGAAGATACACGGGTTCGATCCCTGGGTTGGGAAGATCCCCTGGAAGAGGGCATGGCAACCCACTCCAGTATTCTTGCCTAGAGAATCCCATGGACACAGGAGCCTGGCAGGCTACAGTCCATGGGGTTGCAGAGAGTCAGATAGGACTGAAGTGACTTAGCATGCATTTTATGTTGCTTACACTCCCTCCTTTTCATCCTAAGTATGCTTTCCCCTAAATGCACCATTTTCTTTCCTTTTAAAGAACTATTTACGAAGCCTTAATCAAAAACTTTGGGGGCATTATTTAACACATTTCTGGACAATTTATGGTACACACTAAAATAAAGATAGCAAGTAATTATATTAGACAAAGTAAAACCACTCTACCAGCCTCTATGAGCTAATCAAAACACAGGCAAAAGAAAATCATTGCACCCCATGAAATACCTTTTCCAGGAATGATCTGTGTAGGCATGAGGTTCTCTGGTTCATGTATCTGACTCTTCACACATCTCAGCCAATTGAAAGTCTTATAGGCAGCACCTGCAAAGAACTGATTTGTAGTCACTGGCTCTTTATGGACTCTGGCCCCACAAGTTTCAGAAATCCATCACCCGCACATGAGTGAAAGGCTTAATTTAAGCGGAGAAGAGGCCGAGAGAAGAATGAAGTCAGTTCTCACCTTGTTGGCAGTTTTTCCTCTTCATCCGATAGCAGTCCACACACACCCCGAATCCACACCTGGGACACACCCAGTGCAGGTTGAAGATAGTGGTGTCACACACGTCACACATTTCCCGCACACCTTTGACGGCTCGCTTCCAAGCAACCTGTCCTACGAAAATCAATAAGCCACTTAGTCTTGGGGAAGAGAGGGCCCCCAAAATAAAACATGAAGGGGGAGGGAGTTGGTGCCAATCCCCCCCTCACTGGAGCTCCCAGTAACTGTTTAGCCTCCAGAGCCCATCCCAAGCATGAAGCTCTCCTGGACTCCTCCAGCATTCCCATCAGCTCGTATCTGCACTCCAGGCTCGAGCCTCTGTACATGGCACACAGTCAAGAGCAGTTTTGCTTCTCTCGAGGAGTGATGAAATTAAAAGACACTGTTCCTTAGAAGAAAAGCCATGACAAACCTAGATAGTGTATTAAAAAAAGAGACATCATTTTGCCAAAAAAGGCCCATCTAGTCAAAGCTATGGTTTTTTCCAGTAGTCATGTATGGATGTGACAGTTCAACATAAAGAAGGCTGAGCGCTGAAGAACTGATGCTTTTGAACTGTGGTGATGGAGAAGACTCTTGAGATCCCTTGGACAGCAAGGAGATCAAACTAATCAATCCTAAAGGAAATTAACTCTGAATATTCATTGAAAGTACTGATGCTGAAGCTGAAGCTCTACTACTGTGGCCACCTAATACAAAGAGCCGACTCATTGGAAAAGACCCTGAGGCTGGGAAAGAGTGAAGGCAAAATGAGAAGAGATGGCAGAAGACAAGATGGTTAGATAGCATCACAAACTCAATGGACATGAATCTGAGCAAACTCCAGGAGATAGTGAAGGACAGGGAAAGCTGGTGTGCTGCAGTCCACGGGGTTACAAAGAGTCGGACATGACTCAGCAACAGAACAACCACAAGGAGACTAAACTTCATGCAAGCAGAATTCCTGCTCAGATCCCCACCTCCACCCCACCCTCCAAGGAGTTCTGCACACTGCTGGTGCGTAGGAAGCCCTGCTGAGTAAGTCAATGAAGAAAGCAGCACTGGTTATGCAAGTTGAGGTTTAGACACAGGTATCAGAGAGCAGTGGTTCTTCACCTTTTGGGCCATGAGATCTTCTGAAACTATAAAGGCAGCAAGGACCATCCTTTCTCCAAAGAAAAAACATTTCACTCAAATCCACAAACCCAACCTTCAGTACAGAGTGTCTGGTTATTCACAGATGCCCCGAAACCTCTCAGACTGCCCATTAAAAACCCTCCGGGTGCTTAGGGAACCTGGAGGGAGCAGCACATTAACTAGCGAAGGCACAACTGTCCAAAGTTGACTCCTTCACAGACCAGAGACAGAAAGTCAATTTTGCTAGAGCCAGGAGTGATGCAGGCCCCCAGGACCAACTCACACTAACCAAATATTCAACAGATGGAGGCATAAGCTAGACTTCTACAAAGTAGCATCTTCTGTTCCAGAGGCCAAGCTCTGAGAACTGGAGGGAGGGGCCTTCCCTGCGACAGAGGAGTGCCAAATACAGCATCAGAAATCTTCAAGGAGTAGGAGCAAAGGGAGGACATTTTCCTAGGTCACAGAAAAGCCCAATGTTTCCATCAGAAGATCATTCTCTCTCTCTCCTGAACAAGACAGGATCAACACAGCCACATTCGTGTTCTAAGGAGAACATACATCTTTTCCTAATCCAGTCAGTGGTGACTTCTTTCTTCAGACTGACCATAAAACACATGACTAACTTCAGTTTGCTTCAAATTAATCCAACTGCTGACCTCTGCCATTTCATTACAATGTGAAAGCTCAGAGCATAATACATAGAGCTTCAAGCATTTTATAGACGAGATTTTACGAACTTCACCTTGGTCACTGGATTAGACTGTTTTCTTAGAGAGTAGTCTTAGACCTCTTAGCCATCTATTATTCAATGACTGTCACTGAAAAGACAGAATAAATGTATGAAGGCTGGGACTTGCTTCCTAACCTCAGGAGCAGAGGGCACTGTCTCACACGCTTCTCTAGGAACACCTTCAGGATCACTCACAGCGAGTTCCTCTCTCCAATTGACCAGAGTGTCACAGAGGAAATGAAGAGGAATATGACAATCAAGGAGGAAAGGCTAATAACATAATCATCTTAAACGACTGAGTTTCTTAATTATGCTCTTAAAAAGACAACTGTGTTTTTTTGGGAATGAAAAAATAAAAACCCACATTTTTCAGACAAGTCACCTTAAGCACAGAAAAAAACATCCATAGTTTAAAACAGCCCTGCTGATTCAGGAAGCTACTAACATTATTTCAAAGAAGTGTTTTTACATTCCAATCACTCATATACCACCTCTTGATCAGTTACTTGAGAATTCTTTAAGTCTTTAACTTAGAAGTATATAAGAAGAAAACTTCCGTAACTTTACTGAAAATGAAACACCAGAGTCATTTGTTCTAAATATAAGATCACAGGAAAAAAACTTTAATATGATTCTTGACTTATCACGGTCTCTACTGACCAACAGAACAGAGTGATTCTAAAGCTGTTTTTCAATTCAGTAGGACTTCAGCCGCCGTGGAGTTCACAATGCCACTCCCCACCTAGCGCTGAACTTTCATTCCTGGGAATGCCCCAGTTTTCACTCCCTGAACTCTGAGATACAAG
The DNA here is from genome assembly GCF_963930625.1 of Muntiacus reevesi. NCBI lineage: Eukaryota > Metazoa > Chordata > Mammalia > Artiodactyla > Cervidae > Muntiacus > Muntiacus reevesi. The sequence continues at coordinate 55,524,992 of NC_089251.1, read as the reverse complement.
AATAATCAAACTTATCTAATATATTATTTTGGTGCTTAAACTAGCTTCAGTTAATTCCTGGAACCAATTTTGGTTCCTACAATCAAAATTCTTAACACTGGTGTGTACAGATGCTTATATTGAAACGTATTTGGTTATACAAAGTCTGAAAAGATACCTACTAGAAAAATGAAAAGGCTTCACTTTTTACTTTCAACCATTTGTGAAAGATACAATGATGGAAGAAGTCTGAGACTGTCTCACCCCTCTAGGTGAGCCTATACTGTTGGTAATGCTGTGCAAATTCCACCACCATCTCCCTTTAGCTCTCTTAACAAAAAAGGAGCTCCACTCCTTTAGTAAACAACCTAAACAACTTCCAAAGAGAGGTAACTGACTCTGATTAATTCAACAGGCAGAACCTGTCACAAGGGAAAAAATGCAACCTCAGTATACCAAAGTCATCTAAATTCTGGGTGAAAATGAAACCTACACAACTAGGACTTAGGTGTCATTTAGGAATGAAAGTCAAGTTGGACTCAAAAATCCTACCCCCTAAGAGATGCTCTTACTGTGTGGCTCAATAGTTGACATAGCTTCCTTTTCAGAAATCACCATTTGACAGAAGTGGTCTCCAATGTTGGCCAGGATATACTTTGCTGTGTCCAAATCAGTCCCCACAACATTTCTGGTTAAAGGCAACCACAAGCCAATTGCTTCACTGTCATACTTGTTTGGTGTTAAGAAGCCTTCTACCCGCAACACACCATGTTTGTTGAACTGTAACCTAGAAGAAGTGAAAGGAAGAAAGGAAAAAAAAAAAGCGTGTTACATATATAAAATATTGATTTACACCTTGTTGTTACTATTTAAATATTTAAAATCAACCCCACTTCCTTCCCAGCTTTCTATAAATCTCCATGGCTAGTTACAGCCAATTTGCTATGTGGCAGCAACAGTATAAAGATTAAAACGTTCAGGTTTTCCCCCAAAAGACATGAAAGACTGGAGGGGAGAGGAGGTGTGTTTTACACTCCAACCAGTTATCTAATCCTATCACCTCCAGGGACAGCTACTGAACTTGCCTGATGTGGAAGTTAATAGCAAGGACCATCACAAGACATCACAGAAGTAAACTGACAACAAACAGAAGGTGATAAATAACCTGATCAGATCTGAATATAACTACTGCTAAAAGATTAATGCTCAGCAGAGGAAGGCTAACCCTAGATATCACTAAAGCCATAACCACATGAATTCATGAGGTATTCAGAATCCTTAAAAATTCTAGCTATAAATTATCATGCAAGTTTCTGGAATAACAGGCAGTGTTAAGATGGGCCTTGGTACCTAGGAAGGTGGAGCCGAAAGCTGAGTATTTTCTCAACATTCTCTTTCTCATACATCTTTGACATCTATCATGCTTTTTTCTAGGTTGTGTAGTAGTCTGGGATTTATTTAAACACAACAATATATGTCAATCTAGATGGAGATATAAAAGCAGTATATGACAGGTATCACAGCAATCACAGAGTCTTATACGAATCAGAGGAAGAAGTGCTGGGATAAGTTTGGTGGGACTAATATTAAGACTTCATGTTAAGAGACAGTAATTAAGCTTGGCCTTGCAAGAAAAGGTAGATATTATGTAACAGAGGGCATGTCAAGGAAACACTATTATATATAAAGGCAAGAAAAATGCAGGGACTGCAATTTCTTTATTAGTCATTGGGCAGTTGCCAAAATTTTTTGAGCCTGTGAGATGCACAAAGTTGTGCCTTAGGAAAATTATTTGTCCAGAACTGGAAGCACATGGGGAGCTGCATTAACAGATGCAAACGAGTTTCTAGGAGCCCATAGTTTTTAATTGACAGTCCAAATGAGAGCTAGTCGTAATTCTAAAAAATAAATTTGTGGAAGACATTTCAAATGGGGAGGAGACGGTGAACAGGATATGGCAACTGAACTTCACCGAGACCCTACCCTCTCCTATTTCATTTGCAGAACATAATGCGAAACAAACCTGATGGTACTTATGACAGTATCGATCATCACTGATTAGAGTTAGTTGAGCCTGAAATTCTACCTAGATTTCTGAGAAAATGTATCATATCTAACAGATCATCTATACCCAGAACAACACTGCTCATTTATATATCAAAAAGACCAGAAGGCTACCTTTCTCTTCACTCAGGATGGAAGAATTTGAAGAAAATTAAATTTGACTTTAAAATTAAAAAAGCAATGCAAAAATGATCTGCCTATAAAAGTAGAAAGAATTTTTTTAAAAGATACACCTCCTTCCTATTGGCATAGAGATGGGAATGCTCAAAAGCTGCCAGGGGGCATGGAGGCAGGTGCAACATTCCTCCAGGGCAATTTGGCAGAATTCATGTATCAAAGCCTTAAAACACACACCTTCTGATCCAGTAAGGGCACTTCCAGTGTCTCATCCAAAGTAAATAAACAGAGATACGGACAACAGATGATCATCTCTGTATTTAGTGGCAAAAAATACACACTAATCTGAATACCAATGAGGGAATAGGTTAAGGGAATTTTCAAACATCTATGGGTTCTTTCATAGTTATTCAAAAGTATTTGCTGAAAAAAGTTAGTATGATCGGACTTCCCTGGTGGCACAGCAGATAAGAACCTGCCTGTCAATGCAAGGGATGCAGGTGTGATCTCTGATGTGGGAAGATTCCAGGTGCCTCGGAACAACTAAAGCCCATGAGTCACAACTGCTGAGCCCACATGCTGCAACCACTGAGTCTCATGCCTTAGAGCCTGTGCTCTGCAACAAGAGAGGCCACGGCAATGAGAAGCCTGTGCACCACAACAAAGAGTAGCTCCCACTCGCTGTGACTAGAGAAAGCCCGCATGCAGCAATGAAGACCCAGTAGAACCAAAAATAAAAATAAATAATCTTTTAAAAAAGTCAACATGATCAAGTGGTTCCTATCACATACTGGGAAAGTACTATTGGGGAAAGTAAGATTCAAAACAGTATTTATACAATACAACAAGTAAGCATGCTTGAATATATTCTGTGACCACATAAACACTAAGATGCACTGAAAAGTTAACAGTAGTCATTTGCGTGATGGTTTTTAGAACCTTCAGAATTTTTCTGTATTTGTTATTTCTAAAATCAGAAGTTTATATTTTCAAGCTTCTTGCTTAAAAAAAAAAAGAAAAAAAAACAACTGAAAACGAGTATGAGTAGGAAATACCATGTAACAAGATCTAGACTCCTAAATCCACAGATTAGAAGTATCATCCCTAACTTTTCCCAGTTTTAGACTTACTATTGATAGAAGAGGAGGGAGAAAAGTACATTAAAGGGCTCAGAGCACCTCAGTTTTCCCCCACAGGCCTCACCTCCTGAAGTGAAAGAAGCGGCAGAACACAGGCGAGTCTTTCTGCGGCTCCTTGTCCTTGCGCAGGCTGTCCAGGCGGCACTCACGGCACTTGGGCAACTGTGCCACAATGTTCACGCAGGAGTCGTCCTGGACAAAGGCCTCGCCACTCTGCTGCAGCTTCTTGAGTTTAGCTGGGTCTGTTAAGACCGACTTCCGAGATGGGGCTAGTAAAAAAAAAAATGAAGGAAATGGCATTTCAGATTTTTTTAAAAATCACATCAATCTTTGACTGAATTCTACTCAAAAGATTAGATTTCCCAAAGGGAGAACTGCTCTTCTCAATTACTGATTCAACTGTAGTTTCTGAAAATGGCTGAAGACAACTATCAGAACAACTGGAAGTTTTACTCTCTTTGAAATGCTTCCCATTTGGTGAATCCATTTGGCAACATAAAACCCCAGACTCACAATTCCAAGGTAATGCATACTTGTATTCACAACCCTAGATAAGATAAACATCTTGGGGATTTCTCTGGTAGTTCAGTGGTTAGGAATCCACCTTCCAATGCAAGGGATGCAGGTTTGATATCTGGTTGGGGAACTAAAATCCCACATGCCCAGGGCAACTATGCCGGTGCGCTGCAAACTACAGAGCCCACACGCTCTGGAGTCCATGTGTGACAACTAAGACCCAAGGCAGTCAAAAATAAATAAAAATACGTAAATAATTAAAAAAAAAAAACAAACAAAACAAAAAACCTCCAAACAGATAAACATTGCAGGCAGACTTTTCCAAAGCAGACACTTAAACTCACTGCAAACTTAACAATACACAGGGATAGGTTTATCTCAATAGAGGACCACGTGGAAATCAATTCTGTCAGTTTTTACACTCAAAAAAGATTGGCTTAAGATGTGTTTTCTAAGGCATTCTGCAAAGCTAACCATTCCAAATATAACAAAACCCAAATAACATAGGCCCCTCAGTCTATAAGTTATTTTCTAAGTGCTTCCAAGAGCATTGACTCTTGGCCCTCAAACAATCTTAAATTTTCTTCATACATACTTTCCATTCAAGACTAAGAGCCTTGGCTAAAGACAGAATTGTGATTCTAAGTAAACTCACATTTAACTTTTAACTTAGGAGCAGGAGAACTTCAATGGAAATGATAACATAGTTTCTAAAGGGAGAAAAAAGTAGAAACCTAATTTTAAAGAGCAATCACTCTGTTAGTGGAAATAACACAGAAGGGAAATCTATTTCTAAGTCAAGAGCCCTCAGGCATGCAGTGAGCCCTCTGAATCTGTAGGTTCAACCAACCACGGTTTGAAAATACTACACAGGGACTTCCCTGGTGGTCCAGAGCATGGGTCCAATCTACAACCCAATTTTTTTTTAAAATGAAAAGAAAACACTACACAATCTGTGGCTGGTTGCATCTGCAAATGCAGAACCCCAGTGTCAGATGGGTAATTTACGGCTGACCGTAGCATTGTGTATTTGCAGATTTTTGGTATCTGCAGGAGTCCTAGAACCGATCCCTCCTGGATACTGAAAGACAACTGTATTTCATATAAAACCGGCAAAAAAGACCTTACCTTGGGGTCCAAGGGGGCTGGAAGAGGAAAGTAGATTCTTAAACAAAAAAACAAAAACACAACTTTGGGGGAAACAGTCAAGAGATGGGTGGGAGACGCTGGTAAGCAGTCTTGAAGGAAACTAGAAGAAAGACCTCAAACCAAAGAAGACTTTAAATAAAATAAGCATCTTTAATAAATCACCTTTGATGTGTCCTGATGTTATCTCTCTCTTAAAGCAGGACTAAAGCACACCTTAAAATGCTAAATAGATGCCGCCAGGCCTCGACTCCTTAAACATTCTTATTCCGTGAAAGAGAAGGTAAAGTAAGAAAGGAGAGAAAATAAAGTAATCAGTAGTTCAGGATGGAGTTTTATAATTATAAATTTTATATAATTTACAAAATTCCATCCTGATACTGAAAATACATCACCCTTTGAACGGGACCAGGTTTTCCCAAGCCGAGTCCAGAGATTATCTTACAACTGTTTTGCCTGGGCTGAAAAGAGCAAATATCTAGAAATAAGCAAGTTGAATTATTTAAAGCTAGCTCTGTATTGAGGAGATCAGCGGTTGCCTCCTCATCAGTGATTCTCTTAACTTAGAACCGAACCAAGGAAAAAAAAGCAGTACTGACTTCTGAGAAGCCATGCATCTACCAAACAGAAAAAAGGGTGGCTGTTCAACTCCAGCTTGCTTTTGTTTCGTAACCCCTAAGTAAGGTCACACAGTGGAGAAGCAGTGTCCAGTGGAGTCTTTCCATATCCACAAGCAATACTGGTGGAAACAGTACAGAGATCTCAGTAGGCTTCTAATCACACTGCCTTACTCCTCAGCCAGAGGTCCCAGGAGACAGCACATACCAGGATGTAACATGGCCTCTCATTTCCCTCAAAATCATTTTAGTTGGAACAGAGTTGCACAACATATTAAGCAAGACAAAGTTGGACTCTGAAACTCACTTCTGTATCTATAATGTGTTTACTGGTCTAGAACTTTTACTGCTTCTTCACATAATATTAAAATAATTTGCCTTAAAACTAGTGGAATGTGAAGGTTGGTGACTCAAAAAGAAAAAAGAAATAGAACAGGGATATGATCATGAATATTCACTTTCTTGGGGAGTTACATAACTCCTGAGGAACAGTATAATCTTATGCAATTAATTTCATGCAAATTACCAGCTATATCAACTTAAACCTCAAGAATGAAGAAGCTGGGTTAGAAGAATTACTCAGCAAAGAAAGTTCTTTTCCAATTCCTCCAACTCTACTTCAGGAAGACCCTCAGTCAAATCCATCCATCCTGCCCTCCAGTTTCAGAGCCCTGCAGGAAGAGCTAGTGTGGATTATCCATTTGTTACTTATCCAAATGAACGGCGTTTTTAAGTGTTTTTCAAGTTTTTTTACACCCAGTTGACATCTATCAAATCTATTTTTAAACTGAACCTTTTGACATACTGGAGCCATTTAGCTCTGTTAATTCTAGTAAGAGAGCTTCTAATAACTCCCATCGCTGAAACGCATCCTCAAACTTATAAGTATTGTGAAATACAATGTGCCATTCTCTGTAAGAAGAGCACTGAACTCTGAACCGTGCGTGCAAAGGGACATCCCTGGCAATCCAGCGGCTGGAACTCCGCTTCCGCTGCAAGGGACTCGGCTTCAATCCCTCGCTGGGGAACTAAGACCCCACATGCTGTGTGGCGCGGCCAAAAAACTTAAAAACAGACCAACAAAAATTACGGGTGCAGCAGGACCTTCCCTTAAGCAAAGAGGGAAATCCTAAGTTAACACTGTCCCCTAAATTCTTTAACTAAAAATCTCTTTGCTAGAGGCAGTGATGCAATTCCCTTTTTTAAAAAACTTCAAATCTGAACCATACCTGTGTGAGCATAAAACTTTAATCACTTCCTTCTCTCCAACACAGATGTTACAGAAAAATCAGTTATAGGATGACGATAAAGCAATCAAATCACTTTAGATTTTATTTCAAAACTTTCTTACAACCAAAAACTGGGACCCACCTAAGTCATATGGTAAAATGCATATAAGGGCATCCTTGCAGCCTTTAAAGTGCTGACAGACATCTACAACTAATGCACTGGGTAAAACTGTTGGTATGAACCCATGTGTCTCACAGCTCATCTGTGTTTCCATATACATAGAATCAATTCCACCAAAATATGAACAGTAATCATTTCTCAGAAGATTTAGGGGTTTTACTTTCTTCTTTGAACTTTTTCTACAGTCATTTTCCTATTATTTTCTCATAAGGTAAGAAGAAGATAATGTATGTACTGACAACCATTTCTTACCTTCTACCAATAAACATATGCAGAAACACTTACCATTCTGGAATTTATTGTTGCTTCTTGTACAGCAGCTTTCAGGATCTACTTTTGCTGAAGGCGCCTTTATATTCTGTGACTGGCAGCCTAAAGTTGAAGGTTCTCCCCTTTTTTCTATGCAACTATTAGGACCGTTACTACTGACAGCTGCTTTCTCTTCTGGCTTCTTTGAAAGGACATCAGATGTGGAAGGTGCATGTTCGAAATGCTTCTGCAGTTCAGGAGTGTTGGTAATTTCCAATTCTGCCATAGAAGACACCTTTGTTGGTACACACTCCTTAGGAGGGTCAGTTGATGGAGGAAGAGATTCCACACTGCTTTCCTCATCAGTGCTGGTCTTCAGTTGGGAACAGTTTCCCTTTGGTTCACTCAGGGTTTTTACGTCTCCAGTTCCAATCTGAGAGGACTTTGAAGAGAGCAGTTCTACTTTGCAGGCAACATCTGGTTTTGTTCTCAGTATTTCAGGCTTTGTATTTAGACAGGAAGAAAGTTCTGGTAAAATCTGTTTATGACATCTGAAAAAGATTAATATGGAAAACTAGCATCTAGGCCCCTTTCATCTCTTCCCCACCTTCCAAAAATGATTGCTTGCTTCCCTAAAGTTACCAGTATGAAAGAGAAAAGAAAACTGCTTATATCAGAGAATTCAGGATAGGTTTCTGTGGGCTGGAGTTAAAAGTAATCAGTCAATGGCTATGCAAAAAGATCTTAAGACACTAAGAAAAACACACAACGCTAAATTCTATCTGCGTGTTCTCATAGTTAACTACTTTATGTATTTCTTATAGCAAAATGAAACTTAGCTTTCCCTCAAAACAGAATATCACATGAAACCAAAATCACGAGAAGCATAAAACTCCATCTATGAACATGTTACCAGCCTAGGCACTGGACAATCGCATGCTTGTCTGGTCAGCGATCAGGACCCAAAGCAAACAGAAAAGCCAGCTGATGATGTGCTTGTTCACAGAACAATCTGATACCCTCTCCACCCCTAATAGGGGTTTATCCTTAAAGAATTTTTGTTTCTCTGAAATTTGTCCAAAAGTTCTTTCCTCAGCAGAATGCAAAGTCCTTTTTCCCTCTTACACTAGTTTTCCTGCCTCTACCAAAGGATCTCATCCTGGAGAAGTTCTCACTGATGCACTCATGTTGTTGCTGAGTTGCTCAGTTGTGTCTGATTCTTTGTGACCCCATGGGACTATAGCCCACGAGGCTCCTCTGTCCATGGGATTCTCCAGGCAGGAATACTGGAGTGGGTTGCCATTCCCTTCTTCAGGGATTCTTCCCAACCCAGAGATCGAATCCAAGTCTCCTGTATTGGCAGCAGATTCTTTACCACTGAGCCACCTGGGAAACATTCATATTAGACATCTTTGCTTGGGTACCACCAAACTTCTTACTGTTTCCCTCTTTCTACTCTGAATAAACCACCTCTCCCCACCTTGCCCTCTCTCTGACTCTTCTGTGGTCATCCTCTAAGCTCCCTCCCCCACAGCCTGCTGTCCTCCCTGTGAACTGCTGTGCTGCTCATGCACTGTCCCATTTACTACAGTGGTCTTCTAAGCCCACCTTTCTACACCAGTTTCTGAGCCCTATCTTAGGTCTTTACAACTGCTTACACAGGTCATCACCCCTCCTAAAAAAGATCCTTCCCTTAAAACTCATCTCTCCATTAATCTTGTGGCTACTTTAAATTTCTGATTAGATTTTACATTTCTTATTCCATTATCTTCTGTAAATAGTAACTATAAGTCATAATTACTGCTTCCTTGATTTTATGTCTTACTGTTTTCTCTACTGCTCCATCTCTCAGCTATAGTTGAGATCCAGGCTGAAGGTCACTCACTGGAACCCTGTCTCCCTCTACCCCACACTCCCATGGATCTCAGTCTTCCACACACAACCAAATGGCTCCCCTTTCCTTGAAAGTGGACATCTATTCTCCAGCTGTTTGTAATATTTCAGTGGACCATTCCTTCTATACAAAGTCAAGAAAGCTCCTCTTTCCTCACACCCCTTTCTTTTCTGTGGCCTATTGTAAGTAGGTCTGTATGCCAACTACACATTATCACCTCTGATGGCATATGACCAACTGGAAACTCTAACCTCCCCTGACAACCTGAGATACACTGAATGGCAGGTCATTACATCAAATTTTCACTGCACTAACACTCTCTCTCTAAACACTGAATGTAGGGTCAATCTTGCCACCCAAGCAATGTCAGCTCAGACAGAAAGAACCATGGCTAAAATAACCCTTCTGTATTATGATCAAACATCAGGATGGGCTTCCCTGGTGGTACTTACGGTAAAAGAATCTACCTGCCAATGCAGGAGACGTAAGAGATGCAGGTTTGATCCCTGGGTTGAGAAGACTCCCTGGAGGAGGAAATGGCAACCCATTCCAGTGGGTTGCAAGATTAAACATCTTTAACTTCTGACTCACCCCTGAGGGATTTTTGCTCCCAGGTTCGGTGGAGAGTTGGCGGCTTGGGGAGTGCTCTGCTGTCTTGGGTCCTTACTTGGTGGAGTAGCTGCAGTACAGCCAAGCAGTATCTCCTTAAAAACTGTTGTGGGAACAGACTGTACAGGACACACACTGGGAGAGGCCTAAAAGATACCAAAGCAAGCAGATGTTAACAGGGAAGCCCCTAGTGGCAGAATTACAAAATGCTTGCAAGATTCAAGTTTATTTGCTTGGTTTAGTAGTCAACAAGCACAATACCACCACCAAATAAAAAGAAAAGAACAGAAGAACAATGAATAAATCACAAATTAAGAACTTATACCTGAGGACTATCAAACAAGTCACTCCAGCTTTGCACAAAACTTGCGTCTTCCTAGAAAAGACCACAAGTTGATCTCTTACAGACCTTTGAATACCAGGAAAACGCAGCCATGTGGCAATTACTTGACTAGTGCAATGCTGAGCTTTTTATCAACTGTCTTCAAATGGTGGCAGCTTCACATGCATTCAGTTCAGCGTTACTGAGTGCCCACCACGCACTTACTGCGAGGACTGGCAGGAGACCAGACCACATAGGGCTCTTGCAGGCAGTGGAGCCTACTGGGTACCAACATAAGCCTTTACAATGCAATAAAGGTTGAGGACATGGTTCTTGCTTGTAAGTGCTCATCAAGTCACAAAGGTCATCCCAAGCTGCAAAAAATATCAAGTCATGATAGGCCTGTGGGACAAAGTTAAGACACTTGTCCCCTTCCCTTTTTGTGTACTTTTACCTTTACAAAAATATGAGTAACAGACCAACTTCTTCCCAGTTTATACTATCCAAAAAAACAAATCTTCCCACCATGGGAAGAGAAGGGAGAGATTAAACTCAACTCCAGACAACTGAACATTCTATGGCTAAACCAGGTGAAATCCACAGACCATTTTCACCATCCTTTTCGCATATGTGTAAATTTAAAGTCACTTGTCCTTTTCAATCATTATCTCTTTCAATGACCTTTACATTCACTTTACCACCAGATCTAAACTTGTAGAATCTTCTATTTACTAACTCCTAAAATATGATGTAGAACTTCTCTTAGTAAGAGTTTTTAAAACCACAGGTTTTAAAACCTCACGATTCTGAATGTAAACCATGTAGCCTACATGTGAATCTTCTTTGCAGACATTTACTTTGATGGCCTTGAAAATACTGTCTAGTATATGCTAAATAAAGACATCTGAAAAATAAGAATTTACTTAATCAATATTAAAGTTCTGGCACAGCTTTCCGCTATGTCAAGGTGCTAAGTTATCTGATCGTGAATTACACTATGAGAGCTCAGTTTTGGTTAAATATTAGCTTAGTGTTTCCCAGAAGGATCTTTGGCGGGGGAGGCTTTGACCAATCTAAGGACATCCCTCGGATAGCCAAACTTTACCTCTTTGGGCCTCAGTTTCCTCATTTTTAAAATGAATTAAAGAAATAAGATATTTTTATTTTGTTACGATATCCACTGAACTGCTCAAGCCAAAAACCCTCCATCTCATTTCCCATATCAGTCAACCAGAAAATGCTGCCTCTATTTCCAAAATGTTTGTGGAATATATCAACTTCTTTCCAGGCCACCTCTACCACCATCTTTCCCCTAGACTATCACGTGTATACTAAGTGGCCTGACCTTCCATTTTTGCCTGAACCTTTTGCCTCTTCTCTGAAGTTAAAATTCTACCACAGAGCAATTTTTATAAAACATAAATCAGTCACTCCACTGCCGACTAGAATTCTACATGGTCTGGTCTCCGCCAACCCCCTCACCTCATATCACTGCATTTGTTAAAGGTGCTCCAACTAAACTGGCTTCCTTTCTGGTCTCCAAATGTTCTAAGTTCTTTCTTGCCTGCACCTTTGTACTTGCTATTCCCCTCTGGGTCTGGACATTTTCATGTGGCTGGTCCCATCCTTCAGCCTCAAATCTGCTCAACTGTCACCTCAGAATCTCTGATCACTCTTTCCAAAGCAGTGTCCCAAAGCATAACTGCCTTATACTTTATATTATCATGTTTCTATCTTCCATTGTACTAACACACTGTGCAAATACCTTAAGTTACTTTTTTTTTTTTTCTGTCAGTCTCTTCACAATGAAATATAAGCCTTCTATGGGCAGAGACCCTGCTCTTACATCACTGTTACATCTTTTAAAGCCAGGCACAGAGCAAATGCTCAATAAATAAGACTGCTGGAGTGTATGAATGGATAAATGCTCTTAGCACTTCTTCTTTGAAAATATTAATAGCTACAACTGTATTCTGAGTTAACTCAAGAGCCAAGCAGTAATGCTCAAAAATGTCTAGCACATATTACATGCTCAGTAAGTATTAACTGGAACTAGGGATGGAGAACCAGATGGAAGGAAGGAGGACTCTTGTTTTTACAATGGTGCCTCACCATACCAGGCAAAAGTTCTGGAGAGCAATGGCAACAACAGCACAGTGGCCAAGAATGCTGGGTTTTGGTGTTAGACCCTGGCTGGAATCCAGTCTCTTGACACTTGCTAGCACGTTGCTTAAGCTCTCTGAGCTTCGGTTTCCTCAGTCGTAGTGAGGAGTAATAAAGGAGAGTAATGAGAAAAAAGGCAAGTAATGAAGCATACTGTATACGGCAGTGCTTTACCACAGTGCCTAGCACATTGATTAGCTATCTCAAAGCAGAAATACATCATGCAAAATTCCTCGGTTCAGTCACCATGTGTTAGAATGATCATAACCTGGATCATTTCCTTTAAGAAACTGAAGTAAGTACATCACTCTATAACTTTCCTAAGGTTTAGCTTAATAGGCATAGGACTCTGATTCCAAACCCATCTCCATGTGCACACCGCTGCACTGGCCTCTGACTTGACAAGGGTCAAAGTTTCTTCTTACCTGAAGAGTTTTCCCTGAAGGTCTTCTATACCAGTCATGGCAATAGTTCCTCCCTGCCAGCAGACGGAGATAATATAATTGAGTGTATAATGATATTCCAAAAAGGATACTGCTGGCTCATACTATTCAGCAGACTGTCTCAATTAACCAGGCAACATCCTAACTCTGAGGAATAGTCTGCTAGGCAGAGAAGACCTTCAAGGAGCCAGATGCTACTGGCAAACAGGTTCACCTTATCCAGAAGTATTCATCAAGGCAATAAAGACTCTCATCTACCTAATCCTAAACTCCTGTCACCCAAAGACTACCAACTCTGCACACATCCAACATATCTGCAAAGTGGAAACACAGTGAGACATGCACCAAGTGTGTTACTGTACTCACCTTTCACTCACACATTTAAATGAACTCTCTTTCTCTCCCCACATCTTTCTTTACCTCTCCATCTCTCCTGAAATTTAGGCTAGGCCAGTGTTTCCAAAAACTTGTCTGATTACAAGGATGACCCATGACAAAGGAGAATATTTACTGATATGGAAAACATTCACAATATACTATGGAATCATGGAAGCTACATAAGAGTATGATTTTTAGTTTTTTTTTTTTTTTTTTAAAGAAGTCTCTATGAATATACATGAAAAAGAAAAACAAACAAAAACAGGAGGAGGACAGGTATTCCAAAATGTGAATAGTGAGTATCTGAAAAGTATGATTATGAGTGATCTTTTCTTTACTATGCTTTTCTAGGTTATCTATATATTTGTCAATGAGAGTAACTTTTTAAAAAAAATGTAAGAATCTTTATTTTGAAAATACGTGCAATAGAAAGGAGAGTAACTTTTCATAATTACAAATATAGTAATAATTTCTAAAACATCAATACCTAGGTAAAAATTTACCATCTCCAACTTCCTTTAGAATGAGAAGATAACTAGGATAGGTCTTTTTTTGTTTGTTTGTTGAGGCAAGGAGTGTGGCTTTATTTGGAAAGCCAGCTGACTGAGAAGATGGCAGACTAATGTCTCAAAATAACCATCTTCTAGGATAGGTCTTACGAGCTGAAACAGACATGCTTTTATACATCAAATTTATTTTCACATTTTAGATGTAAAAGTTAAGGCTCAAATAGGTTGAGGGACTTATCTCCCAGCCAAAGTTCAGGCCTTTTTGGAAATAGATTCTACTGTTCCCAGTAATAAGTTCACACAAACCTACTGAGCTGGATAGGATGCTGACAGACAGCAGAGAGACCTGCTCCCTGCCCTTCAAGAGTGGGAGTCAGTAAAGATTGTCATACTGAGTGAAATAAGTCAGAGAAAGAAGGAAAAAGACTGCATGACACCCCTTATACGTGGAATCTAAAAAGGAATGATACCAGTGAACTTACAAAACAGACACTCACAGACTTAGAGAATGAATTTATGGTTGCCTGTATACACTGCTCTATTTAAAATGGATAACCAACAAAGACCTACTCTATAGCACATGGAACTCTGCTCAATGTAATGTGGCAGTCTGGATGGGAAGAGAGTTTGGGGGAGAATGGAGACATGTATATGTATGGCTGAGTCCCTCTACCGTTCACCTGAAACTATTACAACATTATTAATTGGGTATCCCCTAATACAAAATAAAAAGTATTTTTTAAGATGAATTTTCAATAAATAATATTAAAGCATAAAAGACTAATATTTTATTGATCCATAGATCAGCTTCTAATCTATGAATATGATATATATTTTCATTAATTTGTGGCTTCGTTCAACAGTTTCATGATTGTCTCCATTAAAAAAAAGAAAAAAGTGTGAGTCAGGAAGAGAGGATCTCTTACATATGTATGTTACTATATTTTACAGGCACTACCTTTGCCTTCAAGGTCATAAATTTACTTGCTCAGTTGCCTATCACTTCACTGATAAACCTGACACTCTAAAGAACTGGCACCTTTCCCAACAGGACATCCCCAATGACCCCAGTCCTACCTGTACCCCAGGTTGATTCCTCCATGATCCATTAGGATGCCATTTCCTGAGTCATGGTCCTCACCTCAACAGAACATCATGTGGCTCTCCTTTTCATCTCACTGACCGTTTACAATGATGCCTTCTCTATGACAGACAACACTCAAATAACTTCTCCAAATCATCTTTTATTATCTCTATCCATGACTGCTAACAATTTATCCAATGCCAAAACCTGACAGATTACTATTATACTGCTTCTCTTTCAGCTTCTAACAACCTGGATCACTTGACAATATCCCATAAGCTTACCTCTAAGAGGCAGTAATCACTTGCCTGACATCCTCAATTTACAATTCTTACTATACTACTTCAATCTGGTAAACGTTAAGGCAAAATGAAAAGGGAGTAATATTAATTTCCAAAATGACCTCTCCATTCTTTCCTGGACCACCTGAGGTCAAGTCTTCACATATGGAAGAAAAACAGAGGTACTAGATACCTCGGTTTACAAAGTTTCTGCTCAAGTATCAAAGCTCCTGTGGCCTGTACATAGGCTTAAGGTTCAGGAAAGTCGATCATTCTAGCTACCCAGATTTCTTTAGTATTTGTGTGGTATATGCTTGCTTTGGTTTTAGTTGATGTTGTAGTCCAGTCTGCCCTGATTCAGAATCTCAGATTCATTCAATGACTCTGACCACTCTCATGCCATCTCTCCTTGCCCTCTTCCTCCAGACACCTGAATTTCCCTCCAAAACGCTGCCAACAATCTCAACTTGGTCAATTTTAAAATTCAAAACTCCAGCCTGGAGCAGAGCATCATAAAGGCATTTTTGACAATTATAACACAGTAACATATCCATGTAACTTAAATACATTTGGATACCTAAGTTGTGAGAAAGTTATCTGTATTGTAATAATACCTAAGGATTCAACTCACTTAAAGAAAGAGCCTGAAGTTTTTTTTACCCAGATTTCAAATTCTGACCCTGGTATTTATACTCCCTTGAGTTTATCCCAGTCCTCCATCCCCTTATTAGGCTAGTGTGTCTAGCCCAATCTTTTGGGAATTCTGACTAAAACTGTCCCCAGTGTGTACACTGTGATGTTCTAAAGGCATGTACTAGTAATTACAAAGCATAATAAAACAGAGAATTTGACCTACTCTGGGATATGGGTTAAAACAATGGTAGAGATGTTAAGTGAGGCTTCCCCAAGGAAGCAATATCACATTAGAAAGATACATGGGAGTTAATTAGAATGAAGACGGCATTAGAAGAGAAAGGGGAACAGCAAGTCCTGAGGTTGGAGAGAACATGAGGTACCTGAAGAGCTAAAGAAGACCAGCTTCTCCACAGCATGAAAGAGATGGAAAAGCTGACAGCCTTAAGTTTCTTGATCCAAATCCTCACTACTTCAAGAGGATAGAAGTAAATCCAGTACTTGAACTCAACAGTGCCACTCATAGAAGCCAGTACTTTTCTCGGCAGAAATTAGTAATGGCAAACCAACTGCTTCCTTCAAAAAGCAAGTATGTTGGTTCACCCAATCATGAATGACCAATCCAGACCTATTGTCCAGGTGGGAGTCCTATTTCAACACCAATCTACTCAGAATTCTAAGGTTCCTCCCCTCTTCTCATGGATGGCATTCTTTTGATTTGATATACACAACTCAATTTATCTTTAAAAATACCTCCATGTGGTGGAATTGTCAAATCTACTGAGGATTTTCAACCAACATCAAAAATAGTGAACCAGAAACTTATATTATCTCCATCTGCTTGAGCATAGAAATTATGGCCAAGATCTGGGACTAGCAGAGCGCAGACACAACAGCATGGATGAGCAGAGAAAACAGCCTTATTACCACTAAACATACTGGCCATGCAGTGCAAGAATTAAAGAGAGCTTCACACAAGTGACAGAAAAAAAGCAAGGCTACCTCGGAGCATGATTTTGCCTGTTTGGAAACCAGGTTTCCAGTATTCTCCGAAGACTTGCGTTTCACAGCTCCCATTCTTGTAGAATTACCTGAAATAATTAAAAACAGGTAAGTCAGCCTCCCTGTTTCTATTAAGGTGAGAAGGATGAAGAGGAAAGGAGAACAAAAGTTTTAATCAATCAGTATCTTACCACATGTCACAAAGTTATCATGTACAACTTCAACATGAATCAGTGATGGATCCACGATTTTCAGTGCTGGAATCTTAAGAACAAACAAAACAAAGATACCAGGAAATTTTTAAAATGCTCAGGAATATACCAGAAATTACCTCTATCACTCAGTCGTGTCCTGACTCTTTGCGACCCCACAGACCATAGCGCGCCAGGCTCCTCTGTCCACAGGATTCTCCAAGCAAGAATACTGGAGTGGGTTGCCAATCCCTTCTCCAGAGGATCTTCCTGACCCAATTATCAACAAACTTGGGTCTCCTGCATTGCAGGCAGGTTCTTAACCGTCTGAGCCACTAGAGAAACTAGTTAACAATAGGGGTTTCTTACATATAATTTCCTTTTAAAAAATAATTGATTTTTCTTCTACTCTGTCTGATATTTTAATATAAAATAACAAAGGTACGTGACGGTAAAAGTGTTAGTCACTCAGTCATGTCTGACTCTTTGTGACCCCATGGACCGTAGACCACCAGGCTCTTCTGTCGATGGAATTTCTCCAGGCAAGCATACTGGAGTGAGTTGCCAATCCCTTCTCCAGGGGATCTTCCCGATCCAGGGATTGAACCCAGGTCTCCTACACTGCAAACAGGAGATTCTTTACTGTCTGAGCCACCAGAGAAGCCCCATTTAGCTCTTATAAGATACTGTAATTCCTTTTTATAATTATCTTCCCCTGTCAACTTATCTTACATGCAATTATCATCATCTTTACCTCCTCACAGTTGACTTGAAGAGTTTTTGACGTTGGGTTTCCATTTACAATGGTTGCAGAAAACCACTGAGTTGATGGGTCCAAGCTGTAAATTTTTACTTCCGAGCCAACTAAATTTTTGTCACCTTAAAAAATAATTAAAAAAAAAAAAAAAATCCTTAGAGCAATTTGCATTATCTCTGAATAGCACCATTTATCCAGCATAATTTTTCCCCAAGTCTTTAAAAAAACATGGAATAGACAAAAAGGAAACATTAAAAGATATTGCTATAAACTTAAGACAACATTTCAGCAAAGGTAGGAGAAAATGTAAACTTTCCATTTTAAAGCTTTGATTTCCTATTGCTTTATCTAGACTTGGCAGTATATTTATCCTAGCACCTGTATCAGACCAGGTAGTATCAGATAATTCATTGAGACCTAACTCACTCTGCTATGTAGTTTTAGAGGATCCATATTCAGGAACCTCGTCAGAACTTCTAAGTTTCCTAAAACATTCACAATTATGAAACTGACCAAGAAAATCAATAACAGTAACTGGCAAGATCAAGATCACCAAATTAATGTTTTACTCATTTTATAAGATTGAACTTCCAAACATATCGAATTTCATGTCAAAATATAGCTGAGCTTGTTCAGTATCTACTTCACTTTTATGTTGTTCACATGATCCTTGGGCTTTCCACATTTCAGAGGCTTTAGAATACATTAAAGAATACAATCCTCCTCTCATCAAGCTGCATGGGAAATGCATCTAAAGAATTACTAAAAAATGAGACATTTTAATGAGCAAATGAGTGAGAAGGGCTAAAACACAGCTTACAAAACTAATCACTGGTCAACTCATGAGCTATCACCAACAGACAATCCACATACCTTGTAAAAGATGACTTTCATCTAAATGTTTCACAATCAAAGCTTGAAATTCTTTACTGACACTCTGATTATCCATCAGTGAAAGACGGAGATTGTTTACATCCTGAAAAATTGAAAATCATTATATTTTAAGGTAACAAATAAGAACAGTTGTTTAAATTCCAGTGGATTATTTCAATTCATTTAATCACAGGGATTAATATAGTGTCAATCAGCCATTTGATGGCAGCAAACCATTGCAACTCCAACGAACTAGACAAGTCAAACAGTAGGAAACCATCAAATGATCACAAATATAAGGCAGAAGTGAAGCTACTCGAAGCTAAGAGTGAAACAGATATTAAGAGTGGCTCAAAGCATAATTTTCAACATGACAAAACTTAGGCTATGGGACATATAATAAGCAAAGTAGTAGCTAGTCATGCCAAAAATACTCTGTATCCCGAACTCTAGGGATTAGGGAAGTCACAGATCCAAATGCAAGGGGCAGAAGACACACATAAGAAAATACTTAGATCTGTAGCATCATTTCATTGAAATTGCTGTTTTTAACAAACATCATTTCACATAGATTCATTTACCCTAACCAGAATTCCAAATGCATTCTTCTTTACAAATGGTAAAGGTGGGGGTGAGGAGGGACAAAAGCTGAATGAACGAACAGCCTAGGTCTTCAATAGCCAGTTTTGAAACATTCAATTCTTGGCAGCTCTATTTCTGGCATTATTCCACAGTGTTCTGGCTTTGTGTGTATACTCAGTTATGATAAATGTAAACAGATTGTCAATAGGAATAACCTGTCAGACCCGAGAAACCATATAGTACAGAAGCCCTTCCAATACTAGGCCTTCATGCTTTTCTGCATGTGAAATGGGTACACAGTGGCTAAAAATAGTTCATTCATTTCTCCCATTGGGAAGAATAGCTCTGTAGAGAGACCATGCTGAAAAAATTTCTTAAGTAACATTAAACTAGGGGCTTCAAAAGAGTGCAATATTAATTACCAGAATGAGCCATGTTTTTGTTTTTTTCCCCCTCATGCTACTGCAATTTCAAAAAATTTAAATGTGTTCACCAATTCCTACTACAAGGTAAAAGAGCATTAATGGGGAGATCCATTAACATTAAACAGCTCTTAAATAAGGTAGAATAATTGGATTCTGCCTAGAAGAGTTTCAAGGGCTCATCAAAGGTGCCAGGTAACTGAGCTGGACACTTAAGTCATTTTTCTTATCCACCTATAACTGAGATGAATTCAATCTAAAAGACAGACATTAGGTTTCAATTCCAACTTCTGCGTACCCCAAATAATTTTCAGATTCTCTATTCATTATTTAGAACAAGCCTCCTACTGTGGTAACCATATCAGCCAACATAGTCTCATACAGTAGAAGCCTTACATTATCACCTGCCTCTACAAGAGAATGCCCTGAAGTACTTAACTTTGGAAATTATCATCAGTAAAAGTCAAGAACACATGCAGAGTCTCCCTCAATCAGTATATTAATAACACTCACACTGACAGCACAGAGTGCACCTCCTTGAGAATAAAAACTTATCTTTTCAATCTCAAGAAACAAAACTGAGCTCTACTTTAACTGAAAAGATGAGACACATTAAAGATGAAAAATAGAACTGTCCCGAAAACAATGCAAAGAAGTAAAAACTACTCTCTGCTCAGTAGTAGTCTTCCACAGTCCCTCCTATATGTTCGTTCCCTGGTCCTTAAAAGCAAGGATTCTCCAGATCTGAAAGAGACACGTGCACCCCAATGTTCATCGCAGCACTGTTTATAATAGCCAGGACATGGAAGCAACCTAGATGCCCATCAGCAGACGAATGGATAAGGAAGCTGTGGTACATATACACCATGGAATATTACTCAGCTGTTAAAAAGAATTCATTTGAATCAGTTCTAATGAGATGGATGAAACTGGAGCCCATTGTACAGAGTGAAGTAAGCCAGAAAGATAAAGAACATTACAGTATACTAACACATATATACGGAATTTAGAAAGATGGTAACGATGGCCCTATATACAGGGCAGGAGAAGAGACGCAGAAGTACAGAACAGACTTTTGAACTCTGTGGGAGAAGGTGAGGGTGGGATGTTTCGAAAGAACAGCATGTATATTATCTGTGGTGAAACAGACCACCAGCCCAGGTGGGATGCATGAGTCAAGTGCTCGGGCCTGGTGGGCTGGGAAGACCCAGAGGAATCGGGTGGAGAGGGAGGTGGGATGGGGGACCGGGATGGGGAATACATGTAACTCTATGGCTGATTCATATCAATGTATGACAAAACCCACTGAAAAATAAAAAAATTAAAAAAGCAAGGATTCTGCATTTCAATGTAGGAAAAA
This sequence comes from Muntiacus reevesi, assembly GCF_963930625.1. Taxonomy (NCBI): domain Eukaryota; kingdom Metazoa; phylum Chordata; class Mammalia; order Artiodactyla; family Cervidae; genus Muntiacus; species Muntiacus reevesi. The sequence goes on along the minus strand of NC_089251.1, from coordinate 55,504,252 downwards.
TATCAAGATAACCTTCCTAGCGTGCATGTACGTGCACCCAGTCTCTTCAGTCGTCTGACTGTTTGCCATCCCATGAACTGTAGCCTGCCAGGCTCCTCCATCCATGGAATTCTCCAGGCAAGAATACTGGAGTAGGTTGCTATGCCCTCCTCTAGGGGATCTTCCTGACCCAGGGATCAAACCCATGTCTCCTCTGGCTCCTGCACTGCAGGTAGATTCCTTACCTCTGAGGCACCAGGGAAGCCCCATCTACCTGATATATTAAGATAACTTGTGCCCACAACTAAGTAAAAGCATCTTCCTCTATTCCATTCACCTAAACATTATAAAGTAAGGTTCAGAGTATGAATCTTGTTTTCACTCACTTCCAGGATATGGAAATAAAAGTGAGACTTGAGCACAGAAAAGCCAGTGCTTTGGGTTTTCCAATATAGACCCAGCAAGGGCAATGACCCTTGGTCCTAAACTGTCTTATAGTTCATAAACTGGTTGAATGGTTCTACAGGCCACAGAAACAAGTCAGGTCACAAAACCAAAGAGAGTGAAGAGGATAACTGACCTTCACAAATGACATCTAAAACAACCAATGTTAATTGTAAGACCAAAATTACTCCCAAGGTAGTAATCTGTGGAGTTAATGTGCATGTTCTTCCCCTCCCTCCCAACATTTTTATAATAAAGGAAAAAAACAAACATATGAGCAAGACCCAAGAGCCTAAATGTTGTGAAGAAAAAGGTAGTTCTGCAAGCTAACTGGAAAGAACAGGAACACACACACACACTTGATTCACACTGTTTGCGATAGGTCACCATAAACATTGAATTAGTGAATACTGAACCATTCCTAGTGGAAAGATGGGGTTAGGTTTCTTAAAGCCTCTGGTCACAAGTGACATCAACCAATCAATACATAACCTTGTTTTATGTGTTTCTGTTGGAAAAAAACTCCACAAGTTTCTAACATATATAACTGCATTTATTTGCAATGCAAAGTCGCTTCAGTCATGTCCAACTCTGTGCAACCCTATAGACTGCAGTCCATCAGGCTCCTCTGACCCCCATTCTCCAGGCAAGAATACTGGAATGGGTTGCCATGCCCTCCTCCAGGGGATCTTCCTAACTCAGAGATCGAACCCAAGACTCCTGAGGGTCCTACACTGCAGATGGAATCTTTACCCCTGAGCCAGCGGGGAAGCTGTACTACTGGATTACTAACCTTGAACTCACAGCTACCATACCTCATGGCTGAATGAAGCTTAGCTAACACATGTTCTAAGACTCACTTAGGAACAATACAGACCACTTCAGCACTATCCCAGGGGACCATTTTAAACAATGAAGTAACCAACAATGCAGTACTAAATAAGACTTTGAAAAGGACACTTGTTTACAGTAGAAGAGATGAAACAAGAAGGCAGAATGGAACCTTATTCAAACCTCAGCTGGGAACAGGTGTCAGACAACTCAAAATTTTCACCACTCTGCAGCACATGTCTGTGAATGACCATAAAAGCACCAAAATACTGATTGGGGGGTTACAAATATATTTCATCAAGTAAGCAAGTTCTCAAATATAGAATTCTTAATGAGGACTGATATATATGCATACAGATATATGTATATATGAGTAACAGTTAATGTAAAAATTATTTTCATATTATCTATTTTAAAAATTATTTCATATTACACACAAAAGCCATCAACAGTAGTACCTTTGTCCTTCCAAACCCAATAAATAGTACTAACCCAATGGCTAACATTGAGCATTAATGTCTAACATCTGCTCATAAGATGGGTCCTTTTTTCTGCTAGATATCTGATCTGGAACAATCAACGTCAATATGTTAGTTCTCACATTAAAGGAGTTTATACTTCTGTTTTTAGGGTCTAATATTGGTTCTAATGGTTTACCTGTATAGGCTTTAAAAGGTCTTTAGAAAGAAACACTCTTTGTTGATCTCCTAAAAAGCGAATAGATGTTATGGATCCCAAACCAGCTTTGTCCAGCAGAGATTTGTACATCTGAAACAAAAGAAAATGTTTTGGCATCATAACTGCTGTTAGTATCATTGTGAAAATGGGGACTGGCAATGTTCCACACAGAGATTAAACCATTCATTTGTTTATTTACTACCAATATCTCAATAACAACTATTTATGCAACCAAAACAAGAGTACACAGTTTTTATCCAGAATCAATCATTTAAACCAGATACACATTTGAGAGTCATATAGGTCTGGGTTTACAGATGTATGGCTTGCCCCAAATTTATGCAGAATACTGTTTTAAGTTTATTTTTCTGGGGAAATGGGCCATATTTTTAGCAAATTATTAATAGATGGGGGAAAAATACGAAAAGCAAAATACAACTTTAAACAAAACCCTACATCTCTCAAAACCCTTCAGGGGCTCGTTTCATCCATGGGCAAAATCTCAATTTGGCTCACACAGCATGCAGGCCCTTCACAAGCTGGTCAGCCTTTTAATCATCCTCTTGGCCTTTCAACTACCAAAATATGTACCAGCTCACATATCAAACAGCATTAACTGTCCTCTCCAGATACGGGGCTCACTCTTCGCCTTTAACTGCACCAGATTTCCGGTGCAAAAATGGCACAATCATATACTGACTGCTGGTGTCTTTATAGTCAAAGAAATATGAGCTGGGGGAACCTTAAAGATCATGAGACCAGAAGTGGAAACCCTGACAGGGGCCAGGCAACACCTACTATTCAGGTTCAGCCTACTGTTGCCAAAGGAATTGCTACAGGCTTTAGTGTGGCCATATCTTATTGTTCTTAATAAGAAATGGAAATCTAGATTTTTAAGAATATTCTCTACATTTTTTTAAAGCAGACAGTTAATTTAGATTTTTTTAAAAACACTGTAAGGGGCAAACCAAAAAGATCTGTATGTCTGTATATATCTGCTGGTTTCTAACCCTTGACCTAGAAGTTCCCCAAATTACCCTCACTCCCTGCTCTTCAAGTGAGGAAACTGAGACACACAGAAGTTAAGGGTCCAGAATTGCAGGCCTCCTAGCAGGGCTGACAGGAGATCCTGGAACTTTTTCTGAATCTTCTGCAATGTCATATATCTGTACTATTATTTTCCAGAAGGCCAACTACAGATATTACATAGATTTTCCCTGTTTCGTTCATAATGGATGAAAGAACTTCTCAGGGGTTCAGTAAGCCCGAGTTTTACTTACTATTGCAGGCCACTGAACAATTCGCTCAGAAATTTCAGGAGACTTTCGTTCAGCCAAAACCAAGTTATGTTCCACTAAGAAGGCTCTCCTTAGGAGGCTGTAGACATCTATCCATCTTCTCTTCCTCCAAGATTCTCCATCAAACTCCACACACACCTAGACAAACAGAATTGAAGGAAAACAGACTTGATTAACAAGAACATGAAAAATGCCTAAGATAAAATTAGACCCTGATCAGTCTATTCAGATCTGTGTCTGTGAATACGCTGCTTCCACTCCTGCTCTCTTACTTCCCTTTTCAACCCACAATAAAATAACCAGATATGAGGCTTCCCTGGTGGTCCAGAGGTTAAGAATCCACCTGGTGATGCACATGACAGGCATTCGACCTCGGTCTGGGAAGATTCCACATGCCGCAGAGCAGCTAAGCCCGTGTGCCACAACTACCAAACCTATGCTCTGGAGCCTGCAAGTCACAACTACTGAGCCCACGTGCTGCGACTACTGAGGCCACATGCCTAGAGCATGTGCTCCACAGCAAGAGAAGTCAGCACACGGAGAAACCTGTGCACCGCAACTAGAGAGCAAGCCCCACTCTCCATAACTAGAGAAAGCTGTGCACACACATGAAGACCCAGCACAGTCAAAAGTAAGTATTAAAAAAATAAGAATAACCAGATTCGTTAGTCTAGTCTAACTATCAAGCTTTGGCTCCCAGGCCACTTTGGGAAGAGAAGTCAAAGGATATGGGAGCCAATCTGTCCTCAAGTAATCTCTGGGAAGACCTAAGAGAAAAGAAACCCCATGTAAAAGGCTTTTACATATGTTAAACTGATGCAGAACTGAAAGACAGAAATCTGAAACCCTAAGATGTACTTGTCACAGGGCATTGTAATTCTGTGTTGACACTGTCAGTAACCTGATGATGACCCCCAATAACACAATCCACCACTGACTTTTCCATTCCTCTGATAGCAGCAGGATTCAGCAACAGGCACTTTCAATGCTTTGAGTTGAATAAACTGGGAAATTTACCTCAGAGTTTGAACTCCAAGACAACTTTGCTAAATACAGAAGTAATTGATAAATGACACCAGAATTTTCCTAAACTACCTGTGTAACCTCTTATATGAAAATTAAACTACTTTTAAAAATACTATTTTCCAAGTAACTATGAAATTTCCTGCTTCTGATTTATAAAATATCTTTTAGCCTTAGTTATAACCCCGACCTAAAAGTTTCCAACATTACCCCCCTTAAAATCTGTACAGATATTTTAAGATATAAAGGTAGAATTCAGTCCAAAAGTGGGTCTCTGACAGTAATGCAGTAGTAATCAGTCACAAAATCTTAAAATTCATATAAATGTACCAAAACACCTTAGCTTCCTTAACCCATTAAGAATATGCTACCCTTTTTATTGTTGTTCAGTTGCTAAGTCACATCTGACTCTTTGTAACCCCAAAGCACATCAGGCTCCCCTGTCTTTCCCTATCTCTCGGAGTTTGCTCAAATTCATATCCATTGAGCCAGTGATGCTAACTAACAATCTCATCCTCTGTCACCCCCTTCTCCTTTTGTCTTCAATCTTTCCCAGCATCAGAGTCTTTTCCAATGAGTCGGCTCTTGGCATCAGGTGGCCAAAGTACTGGAGCTTCAGCATGAGTCCTTCCAAGAAATACTCATTGGGTGATTGCCTTTAGGATTTCCTTTAATTTATTCTAAGTCTTTTAAAATTTTTTTATGTTTTAACTGAGATACGATATATTCCCTCGATAGTGTAAAAATCACCATTTTTATTTGATTTAAAAGCCCTCATTTTTGGCTTCAAAGAGTTAGTAAATCCATCAATACTTCATAAATTCATAGACAATTCTATCTTCCTTTTCAGTCTTTAGAAAAAAAGTTTAATCTCCATTCACTCATCAGAATCCAATTCAAAAATCCTTTCCTCAAAGATGTTGTCCCTTACCAAAGAGCCCCTCTCTACCCCAAAAGAAGTCCCTTGCTAACTGTACTCAAAACTCTGTCCTTTTCCTTCCCAGCATTTACCCACATTTTGAATTATTTATTTGTGGTTAATTGACTGACATTAAAAACTCAGATAGGTCAAAGTCTGTGTTGGCTTTTACTTACCATTGTATTTCATGGGTCTCCATACTTGTTCAGTGAATAAATTTCTCCCTGAACTGGGCTCTTACCTTCTGTTTCTCTCATCCATTTGGAAGGCAGGAAGTTCCCAAGGGATATACCATTAGCCTCAATCCCAAACTTTTCCAGATTTATGGCTATATAATATCAATCTTTAAAATCAATTAAATTTAAGACCAGTCCTATCCTCCTCTCCCAATAACAAAATGTACACGCCTAATTTCTCAGGCAACTTCCCCTGAGAAGCACGTATCTTCTTGGTATGACAGACTTTTATCCTTGCAGTTATTATAGAGTAAGTGCAAATGTGTAAGCACCTATTATGTGACAAGGCCCCATGTTCTATGTTTCCACTGGTTCTATGTATTCCATCCATCACCATAACCAACCAATGGTCCTTCAAGACAGAGGTGTTCAGAGGCTGAGCATATTCCTTTCTGTTTCTAGCCACAGAATCCGTGTCTTCTGATATCTTCCCCGGTCCTTCAGCCCCATATCACGTCAACTTCAAACCCAACCTAGTACCATCAATGTACCAGCAATGTACATCTACAAACTTCAAAACCACAGAGATCTGGGTTTGAATGCCAGCCTTGCTGAAGCTTTCTTAGAATGGTTTTACATGCATAAAATAAAATGTGTAGAATTACAAAAGCAACCAATTAACTGTACCCAGGTCAAGAATGCTTGCCAAAATCTAAGCTCTCTGAATTCAGTGTTCTGGTGGCTTCAGAATGCAAGTACTAACACCTACCCTTCACGGAACTGTTAGGTAGATTTTAAAGGTAATGTACATTAAGTGTCTGGCAAGCAGACTAGGCAGCTTTAAGACCTTCATGGAAATTCAAATCTTAATTTATCAGAGTATCACTTCAGTTAGGAATGGGGGAGAGAAAGACTTCAATATGATCATCTAACATCAATTCAGAAAAAAAGAAGTAATCTAAGATCTTAAGTGGTTTCTCAAAACTTAAGCACTATCACAATTCTTATCATATCACTATCTACAAAGCCTATAATCAACCCTAAACCAAAATTTAGACAAGGTTCCTCTTTATATCTCAGTTTTAGGGTGATTTGAAAACTAAGTTTAGTCCTTTAAAAATAAGTTTATGACTTTGAAGTATTAGATCACATTAACAAAAAATTCATATTTTAACAAGATGGCTTTTTAAATACATATAATGAAACCAACAAGTTGTGAGCTTTCTTAAACATGCTTTCAAAAGTTTCCTATCTATCATAACCACACATCTTTCTTTTGTGCTCTGAGGTCTAATGTGCTGTACATAAGGACATCCCCCTGCCACCATCCCCAAAAAAGTCTCTTCTGCAGAAATTTCTATAAAAATGTACCAGTAAGAATTCAAATTCAGGGGGAACTGACATGATTTGACCAAGCTCCTGCAAGCTGACAGATGCAGCTAGTTCTCGTTGTAAAAAGTGTTCTTCCCTTCACAATCCCTTGGTCCAGAAAGGAGATGTTATTTATGTTGTATGACTCCAAAGGCCAGAAAGAGGCCTATTTAATTATGATTACTACCTGTAATTCCCAAAGTTCCAGATTTTTAATAGGGCATCTAATAATTGTGTGCCTATTAGCCTATCAAATTCATTGACCAGATGTTGGATATTTCAAGTTAATTATTTCAAGCTAGTTTTCCCCAAAAGAAAATCTCTTTAAGACACATGAATTAATATTATCTAATCAAACTAATCTCAAAACCTCCCACTTGGTATACACTAATCTTACCTGAGTATATGATTATGAAAATTATCAGAATGGCCAAGTAAAATGTTTCCAGGTTTAAAAATAAGCACTTACACAATGGCATGTTTTTTAATCCCGAAGTTTTTGATAGCATTATCTACTCTATGTCCAGCACTATGATGCAGAAGGCCACTTATTTCACAACTTCACAAATCAGAAATTATCTCATTATGCTTCTATTTATGTCTTCTTCCACCCAGACTTTTATCTAAAATCCTAGTCAAGCATTCAATTATAGGGGTAAACAGTTATTACACTGTGCTAAAGTTTCTCATTTTACATGGCTTGACAGGCAACAGAATCCACCTACATTCAAGTTTTAACTGTATGCAAGGATGAAAAGACCAGGTAGACGACAGTAGTCAAGGCATTCAGCTCCTAATAAGTGGGAAAAGCTATGACAAACCTATAGAGCGTATTAAAAAACAGAGACACTACTTTGCCAACCAAGGTCCATCTAGTCAAAACTGTGGTTTTTCCAATAGTTGTGTATGGATGTGAGCGTTGGACCATAAAGACAACTGAGAGCTGAAGAACTGATCTTTTGAACTGTGGTGTTGGAGAATATTCTTGAGAGTCCCTTGGACTGCAAGATCAAACCAGTCAATCCTAAAGGATCAATCCTGAATATTCATTAGAAGGACTGATGCTGAAGCTCCAATACTTGGGCCACCTGATGTGAAGAGACGACTCATTGGAAAAGATCCTGATGCTGGGAAAGATTGAGGGTAAGAGGACAAGGGAGGGACAGGGGATGAGCTGGCTGGATGGCATAACCAACTCAATGGACTTGAGTTTGAGCAAACTCAGGGAGATAGTGAAGCATAGGGAAGCCCAGCATGCTGCATGCAGTTCATGGAGTCACAAAGAGTCTGACACATGTTAGTGACTGAACAACAAAAGCAAAGAAGGGAAAGACCTAGACAAACAAGGCAGAGAAGGAGGACACTCTCAGCATGCATAATGAACAAAACCAGTTAGAAAGCAACCTGCCTCACACTCAAAGAAGAAGAGTGGGATAAAAATAAAGTTAAAGAAGTTGTTCCAATCACACCTAATTAAGATCTGTTGTTATTCCAGATAAAGAGAATATCACTGTTCCATTGCAAGATTATTTCTAAACTGCTTTTCTATATATAAGCAATAACTATTTGATTCCTTCACTTATCTATTCAAATATTTTAGCAAAAACTACATGCCAAGCAATGTTCTTAGTTCTGGGGATACTGAAGCCAGCAAAATAAGAGCTGTGCTAATTTCCTTCTATCTGAACATTAAAGCTTAGTGTTTAAGATTTCGAGACAAAACTGGGCAAGTTATTTAACTTGTTTAAGCCTCAGTTTCTAATACTAAAAAGTGTGGTTTACTATCTAAAATTTTTGTGAGAATAAAATAAAAGCATTTACTGCTTCAGTTGTTCAGTCATGTCTGACTCTGTGTGACCCCATGGACTGTAGTCCACAAACTCCTCTGTCCATGGGGTTCTCCAGGCAAGAATCCTTGGGTGGGTTGCCATTTTCTATTCCAGGGGATCTTCCTGACCCAAGGATCAAACTCCTGTCTCTTGAGTCTCCTGCATTGCAAGCAGATTCTTTACTGCTTGAGCCACCTGGGAAGAGGTATTTGTTAATTCTGTCTTCACCTAACTTCTTTGTAATCAACCACTAGACATAATGTAACTGAGTAAGTGGCTTTGTTACAAAGTCTTTCTCTAAATGAAACAAAGTTAACAAGCCCTGGCCTTATTAACTCCTCAATCAAGGAAGCAAATCAGTCTAGACAGACTTGGATCTCTACCAGTACTAAAACAGGTGCACACAACTTGAATTTTATTCCTTCTTATTCATTATTGCCCCCAGTCCCAACTCATTCCTCAAATTCCTACTCAGTTTCTGCCTGTATCTTGCCAAACACAATTGGTTTCAAAGTTTCCAACACTGCTTTTGATAATACATGTCCCTACACTTATACCAGTTACTTCATCTGCTACTTCATTAAGGAATGCAGCAATAAAGCATGACTAGAAAAGAGAAGTTGAGTAGATTTCTTACATGAGGGCTGAGTTGTGAAGAATGTAGGTAAAGCTAAAAAATCCACTATACTTGAAATTGTTCTTGAATTAAATCCCCCTTGCCTCCAGGTTAGGCACCTCAGCCCACTGGAAGACAAACAACCAAACCTAGATTCAAGTGCTCTCTCTGTCCCTTAGCAGCTAACTATGCAAGTCTGGAAGAGACTTCCTTTTTAAAATCTATTTCTTTCTGAAAATGAAGCTATCACCACCACTTCAAAGGCTGAGGGTGAGGAAGATGCAGAGAAGAGGACACACAAAGGACCTCCTAGACTGCCTTTCTAACCCAACAGGTCCTTGATTTCTGATGGGGAAGGGAACACCTAGTGTCTCATCAGCTGCTAAAGAACTAAAAACTATGAAGCTTAATCTCGTTTCCATTCAAATCAAATAAAAACAAAGGCAATAGAGAAAATTTTACTTGTTGTGAAATAAACCATAACAACTATGATTAACATCTACTCCCCAAAGCCCGTTTTTATGGAGAAAGTTTATTAGCCTAAAACAAACAGGCTGGCCATCCCTGCACCACACTAATTCTTTCTGTAAACCTCAAAACCCAGTTTGCAAGGAGTAAAACCAATTTCACACTGTATGACAGTGTGGTGTATGGTCATACACACTCCTGTATGACAGGAGTCCTTCAGTGGCACAGCCTTTGATTAGGGAGCACGATGATTAAGAAAGTGGGCTCAAGGGTCAAAACTTTCTGAGAACGATTCCAATTTTGACCTTAGACAAGACAATCTCCCCCAGGCCCAGTACTTTTGTCTGTAAAGTGGGGAATATTAGTACCTACCCCCAAAGAACTTCTGTAAGGATTAAATATGAACACAGCTATCAACTGTTTGGCATGATGCCTAGCACATGGTTAAGTACACAATGGTCACTCCTTTTTCCACATGAAGATAAAGTAGACTACTGAAGTTTTGAAAATATTTGACCACATATCCTTTCCTATAACCTTTTGCAGACTAATTACTAGTTGGGGCATGCACTGTCACCTTGAAAGTGTTCTCCTTGAACAGTGTCTCAGAATTCAACATGTATTCAACTGCCAGGGCGAAAGCTTGCTTCCCTTATCTGCGCAGTTTGCAAGAAAAAGCCAAGATAATGATCAAATGAATCCATTACCCAAGATGGAAAGCTCTTCTGTTCTGACAAGCTTCCTTCAAGTTATCACCACTTCAGAGTCTCTGTTGGGGACCTCTCTCCAGTTATCTTTTTGCACAAAGGAGAGTTTATTGGTACAATGGCTTCCTCACTGCTAGTTTCCAACACCCTTTCACACCCATACTTATATTACGGAGTAAGAGCAGAATTCATCTCTTTTTGAAAAGATCTAACTGTAAAAAGGTTCTGCGTGTCATTCCGATTCAAAATCACCTGCCGCAATTGTTCCCATTTCTCTCCCTTCCAACACTCCAATGGAGTGTTTGAAGTCATTCCTCCGGCACACCGTATACCGGGCAGCTCCACCCCAGCCCTCCATATATGGTCACAACCCACACCCACTTACAGACTCCTCAAAGACAACCAGGAAACTCACTCCTGCCCTGACCCACCATATACGGGCAAACACCCACCCTAACACGCTGAAAAGAGGACTACGCTCCTCCCTCTACACACACTTTTCTTTTTACAATTCTGAAAGTTTAAGAAGTTGGGGGGAAGAAATTCGGAGGAATGAACCAAAAAACCCAACTAAAAGCACTTGCACCCACTATTCTCAACGCTCGATTCTCAAACATTCCAAATGTCACCCACCTGCCCAAGATAACATTAACAACACTTCCCCCCCTCCTAGAAGGAACCGTACTATCCTGAGGAAGCACTGGAGAAGGAAATGGCAGCCCACTCCAATATTCCTGCCTGGAGAATCCCCACGGACAGAGGAGCCTGGCAGGCTACAGTCCATGAGATTGAAAGAGTCGGATAAGACACAGCAACTGAGCAAGGAGGCACAGCGCGGGCAACAACTAAGCATGTCTGAGCAACCCCCAAGCCCCTTATTAAAAACAGGCAACTCCAGGGCAAACACACCTCGCTCTACACACCATTTCAAAGACTTTGAAGGTCTAGTTTTCTGCACCTTCAGATCAGATGCCAACTTTCTGGTCGCCTTTTCAGAAAAGGGGAGGGGGGGGATGGGGGTGTGCTGGCTGTCTCGTTACCAAGGTAACTAGGAAACGTCCGACTGCCGAGCCCCGGGAGCCGGTTATACCTTCAGATCCTTCTTGGTAACGTCGGTGTGGGAGACGGCGCGAATGGTCCCGGAGAGCCAGGGCCACTCGGCGACGCGCTCCACGTCCCAGCTGTCGTGGCCGCCGTCGCCGCCGTCGGCTGCTGACAGACTGAGGAATCGCTTCCCCACCAGTACTGGCCAACTTTCTCCGAGCGTGAGCACCATGGTTTCCACGCTGCAGGAAGGGCTCCTCCCTGCAAAAACACAAAAACAAAATGCAACGGAGGCGGCCAGCAGGACGGGGCCGGGAAAAGAGGGCGGTGGGGGGGAGAGAGAGGAGGTCAGGGAGGAGGGAGGGTTCTAACCCCGCTCTGAGGACCGGACCCCGGGCGGCGGGGGCGGCGGGTGCGAGGACGTTAAGACTCAGCACCCGATCTCTCCACCCGCGCCTTCCCCGCCCCCCCATCTCTCCCCCACCCCAAACACTGGCCCCAAGCGCCGCGTGACCCTCGCTCTCCCAAGTTTCGCTTTTCCAAAACCTTAAACCTCACCACAGACTGAGTGAGGAGAATTATTTGCGGCTTAAGTGGATTTGAAAGTGTTCGTCCCTCACCCCGGAAAAGAAAAGGCCCCGAAGCAGAGGGCCTGTCCCAGGCGGCCGGGTCCCCGCCCCGGGCGGCCCCGCGGGAGGGGCGAGCCCGCGGTTCCGCACTTGCCCCGCCGCCCCGCCCCGACACCCTTCTTCCCGGCCGCAGAAGCCCCGGCCGGGGCCCCGGTCCGGGGATGGCGGGGCCGCGGGGCTTGGCGCCTTCACCTTTCTTCCTCCGCTCCCTTCAGCCGAGGCCGCGGCGCTCTTACCCCGCCTCCCGCCTCCCTGAGTCACCGGCGGCTGCCGCCGTTTCCAGCCGCCCAGCAGACTCTAGCTCTGACTTGGTTCAAGAGCTCTCACAAGACACGCACAGCCTCCCGGGTCCGCCCCCTCGGAGCCGCTTCCACCGGTCATTGGCTGAGTCCGAGGAGCAGGGCGAGACTAGTAGGGAAAGAGCCCATCACCATTGGCCGTCCGAGCGAGGGCGGGGCGAGAGAAAAAAACAATTCCTTGGCTGCCTCCTCCCTCTCCCCTCCCCCTTCCGACTCCCGGACGACCCCCATTAGGTTAAAGTACACCGAGCGTAAGCGAGGGATTCCTCCGCCAGGGCCATTCTTTCCATTTGTTGCCTCACGGATGCAAAAAAGTCCCGTGAAATCGGTTATCAACTTTAGGACCCAGAGGAAAATTACGGTGGTGCACAGATAAGACTAGATGGCGAACCCTAGGGCTGTAAGTGCCTATTGGATTGCTTGTCAAGTGCGTAGGCTGTCGACCGAAGATAGGCTTTCCACTTGGCGGAAGAATCTCACAGGAAAGGGGTGAGGACGGTGCAGAGTCAGCGGGGGAGGGAAGAGACTGGAACGTGCGGTTTGAAGCGTACTCAGCTAGAGGGAGGAGCGACAGTGCTCGAGAGGTTCGTGCGCAGGCGCTTCGCGGAGCAGAGGCTGGAGCTTGGGCTGCTGGGCGAAATGGCCGCGGGAGGCGCAGGCGCACGTGGTGATGATCATGGAACGTCTGAAGTCCGCCATTTTGAAGGAAAAATGAAGAAAGGCATGGAGTCACTGGGAAATGATATTAATTATATCTAAAGCAAAAGAGGCCATTGGTACAATGCAAGAATGGGCTATTTTCTTTATGTTTTTTAATGTAAAGGGAGAATGAGAAGATATTCTGAGTCTTACAAAGAAAATGAAAGACAAGATCAAGGTCATAATGATGTAAGAGATATGAAGAGGAAGTGACTTTGAAGGACACAGGAGTTGAAAGGTGATTGTGTCTGTTCCATCTGAAGATTTTGGTTGAATGAAGAAAAAAATGCAATGAAGGAATTGAAGATCTGTTATTTTATAAAGGCTGGTGCTTGATGTGGTATCATGTTTAATCTTTAAGATTAAATAAGATTAAGTGGAGAACTCAAGCTCACATTTTGTAAGTGTGAAAACTGAGAATCAGAAAAAGTTCAGAAACATATTCAAGGAATTATAGATGCAAGTTAAATCCGGGTGTTGATTTTAAACATGTATGTTCTGAATGCTTGACATTAAATAAAAATTTTAAGAATAAACACAAGAATTAGTTTGATTGATTTACAATTTGCAGACCATTAAAGAGGGGGGAAATGGAACAAGACATATCCAGTCCAACATAAGTCAGAATGGGAACAAGGGAGGGGGGAAATAAACAACTACTAGACAGAAATATGCTAAAGTGATTTTTAAAATTAAAGGAGTAAGTATAAATATAAGTATTTACAATAAATATAAGTGGGTTAATTTTAATCAGACTTTAAAAAGACTCACTGGATTAAAAACAACCTATAAATTGACCTTGAGCAAACTTCAACAGCAGCACAAAACATGAGAAAATGGCCCTTAAAGAGTTTCTAATCTAATGGTAATCAGTGGACAGCAATAGAGCAATGTTAATGAAGTTGAAAGCAAAGGCACCAAAAATGATTTTATAATAATGAAGGATGAAATCTACAAAGACAGCATAACATACACTAGAACTTTTGTGACTGTGGGAGCATATTCTAACCTTCACTAAGATTAAACATGAAAAATTTTTTGATAATTTGTAGTAGAGTGTACTGAAGATATAAATAGATCTATCCCAGAAATAGGCATCTCAGATTTTTTAAATTAGGTATAGAGGATTTAGATTACATAATTAACTATTAATTTGAAAAGCAATAGCTAGGAAGAATTATATAAAATTCAAATAATATATAATTCCTAGGTTACATTATGGTTCCAGAACTTAGGAAAGATGGAAAGATATTCAATGTTTTATCCAATTTTATAAAACTTGTGAACCCCTATTATCAAATATGAATCAGTTGAGTACAAGAAAGGAAAGCTATATAGTTCAACCACACTTGTAAACGAAGAACAAAAATTCTTAAATAAAATATTAGCAAGTCCAACTTGCTAATTATTTTTACTTGTATTTTATTTTTACTTTTATTTTATTTTTGCTAATTAATTACTTTAAAGTAATCACATGATTAGTTAGGATTATTATTTGAATATGAAGTATTTCAAGTTTAGAAATTTTCTATAATTCACCACAATAGGTGAAAAGAGAAAAATCAGGTTTACTTTAGTAGAGACTGAAAAGAATACTCACTCACAAGGAACTCCAAACCACCTAGAAAACTGGGAATATTAAGAGCACACACATATTTAATGTTTATTCATGATTAAAAATTTTTAAACATCCTACAAGCCTAGGAATATGACACGTACCCTGAAAAGACACCCATGTAAGAAAAACACCCACAAATGTGAACTAGGAGATATCAACAAGGTTGTTCATTTCAATATTATTTGTGGCTGTGAAAAATTAGAAATAATCTAAATGTTCTTCAGTTGGGTCATAAGTAAATAAAATATGATACATATAATGAAAAGTGAGTAGAGCATTTGAAAGGGAATGAAATATATTAATATTTAGATGTACCAGTGAGAATAGATTAGCAAAGCATATTTTGAATGAAAAAGAAAGTTGCATTTGGCAATATTTGAAAATGCACACACGAAATTACAGTATATATGTTCTATGAAATATATATATTAAAATTCATAATGATGGAAAGTGCACTCTAGTAATATTGGAAAGTGCACTCTAGTATTGGGGAGTGTGGGTCAAAGATGATTTAGCATTGTAATTCTCCCACTTTTATAAGACAAAAGTATTCATGTTACTTTTGAAATTTAAAGCTCTATTTAAAATCCTATAAATGTGATCTTCTACATTGACACTCAAAAGTATTCATGACAAATTGTTAGAACTAATACCAGAATCAAGAAGGTGGTACAATAAAAGATCAGAAACAACAAAAAGATCAAAGGAATTCCTATTCCTGAATAAGCATTAATTAGAACAGAAAACAGAAGAAAAAGAAACCACTTATGATCATGAAAACCATAGAATACAGGAGAAACTACAGAAAAAAAAACATAATGTGAAATGAACAAAACCTATAAGAAGAAAACTGCAGGACTTTACCAATGGAAAGATATCCATAAAACGAATACATGAAAGAAGATTTGAAAAATTCCATTTCCTTATATTACTTGATAAAGATGTCATGTCTCATATTAAACTAATTTCAAATTAAATTTCAGTGAATGAAAGAATCAAAATACAGTATGTAAGTAATTAAGAGAATACAGAAACAGAGCTATGGATATATAAACAATGAGCTTGTGATTAACAGCATTTCAAATGAATGTAAATAATAAACTATTCAATATATGCTTGGGGGTTGTTATTTATTAGGAAGAGGAGGGCATAGCAACCCACTCCAGTATTCTTGCCTGGAGAATCCCCATGGACAGAGGAGCCTGGTGAGCTACAGTCCATGGGGTCACAAACAGTCTGAAATGACTGAACAACTAAGCACAGCATTTATTAGAAAAAATAACAAAGTCAGATCCCTACATCAATGTCAGAAAAATAAGTTACAGGTGGATCAAAGAGCTCAATATAAAAAAAAAGAGTAAAATATTTAAAGATTCTTCACCCATTGCCTTCCTCTGTCCCTTTCTCTTCCTCTTCCAGAATATTTCAGTCCTAAAGATATTAGAGTGCAGAGTAAGGTAGGTTTTCATAAGAACAGCCTGCCCGGTATGGAAATTTGAGCTAATTAGAAGATAGTCCTGGTGGGGGGAGTCAGAGCCCAAGTTGGATGACAATAGTAGACATAAAGAAGATTAACCCAGAGTGAGATACCTAGAGCCCAAGTGAGGTGAGGTGGACACGCATGAATGGGGATCACCTGGTTGTGGTGCGTCAGAGTCCAAACAAGGTGAAGAGACTGTCCTCACTGGGGAGAGCCTGCCACTTGGTATTAGAGCCCGAGGAAAGTAATGAGAGCATTCACTCAGGGATCAGCAAAAGACACTGAAAAGACTAAGATCTTAGAAGTAGTAGGAGAATCAGGATAGAGGTATGTCCTAGAAACAAGGCAGATGGGGATTTCAATATGGGAAACTATTCAGAGAAGTCAAAGGATAAGCTGAAGTCAAGGCCAATGGAAAAGTGAGAAACAGGATGTTGACACTTCCAACAAATATATTTTGGCCTGGATGTATTGCCATAAATCATTTCTGTTGGTTCATAAAAACCATCATCCAAATTCCAACATAAAATTACAGTAAAAATCCTGCCACTGAACTGACTTACCCCAAGGGACATCAGAAGTTTCCAAAATCTCTTAGGAAATTTAGCAATTGGGACTTCCCTGGTGGCACAGTGCTTGAGAATCTACCTGCTAATGCAAGGGACATGGGTTTGGTCCCTGGTCCAGGAATATCCTACATGCCAAGGAGCAACTAAACCTTTGTACCCCAACTACTGAGCCCTCGAGCTCCAACTACTGAGCTCTTGCACCTAAAGCCTGTGTTCCAGAACAAGAGAAGCCATCCCAATGAGAAGCCTATGCACTGCAATGGGAGAGTAGCCCCTGCTTGCCACAGCTAGAGAAAAGTTCATGATCAGCAATGAAGATCCAGTGCAGCCAAAATTAAATAAATAAAAGAAAGAAAGTTAGCAACTAGAAATTTGGAGTTTATTTGGACACTGATTCCTCACCTGCAGAACAATTAAAATACAATTTTCTGTCTGAATCTGCTTTGTTTAAATAGCACAATAGTGTTTTGTGTGAAAATTTAAATGTCTTATGTTATTTCTGTTAATATTTTGTTAATAAAGCAAAGCATCAGTACTGAGTTCCTTGTCTCTTTCTTTTTTTGAGAAGTTTTTCTATTGAGGAATAGTTCATTTCCAGAGAAATGGACAGATCTTAAATGACCAGTTTCTTCAGTTATACAAATGCAAACATCTGTATAACTCGCATCCCCATCAAGATGTATTTACAGAACAAGGGTCAGCCAACTACAGGCTACAGGTCAAATCTGGTAAACAACCTAATTTTCTACAGCCTAGAGACTTTCCTGATATTCCAGCGGTTAAGACTCAGTGCTTTCACTGTTTAGACTTGGGGTTGGTCCCTGCTAAGGAAACTAAGATCCTGCAAGTCATACAGTGCAGCCCAAAACAATAATAATAAAACCAGAAGTGTAAAAACATTTTATGACCGTGAAAATCATACAGAATTCAAATTTCAGTGTCTATAATAAAATTAGAACACAGCCTCTAAACAGAAGGATCTTATAATTTATTTTCCTCTGCAATTGCCTTAATGTCTTCAAAATATGATCCCTAAATATCCCTAAACTTCCCAAAAAGGCTCATACTCCCTCCAGCCCCCACATGAAAAAATCTCTTTCTTAAAATCATATATTTCAGTTTCTGACTTCTCAGCATCTGGCTGAATGACTCTGAAAATGACATAACATTGTTTCAAAGTTTTGTTGAACTTGTCTTTTAGTTAGTTGACTTATGACCGAATATATTGCTATTTCTCCAGCTGTTTTCTGTTCTACCACCCCCCACATCTACCATCTGTACAGTGAATGGAAAAGGGAAAAATGGAAAATTTCACGAGACAGTTCTTAAATGCAATCTCTTGTATTTTTCTTCCCAATGCTCTATTATGAATGATTTTAAATATTATCTATATGATAACCATCTAAGTTCAACAATTAACATTTTGCCATGATTGTTTTATTTATGCAATTTCATTTATATGTATATAGATGGGCTTCCCAGGTGACACTACTGGTAAAGAACTTGCCTACCAATGCAGGAAACATAACAGACATGGTTTCGAACCCTGCGTCAGGGAGATCCCCCAGAGGAAGGTGTAGTAACCTGCTCCAGTGTTCTTGCCTGGGAAATCCCAGGGACAGAGGAGCCTGGCAGGCTACAGTCCATTGACTAGCAAAGAGTTGGAGAAGACTGAAGCAACTTAGCACACATATATGTAGATATAATAATATTTTTTCTGAACCATGCAAATTTGTAAACATCATTGAAATTCACCACTAAATACGCCAATGTGCATCTCCTAAAAAATAGTTTTTTCTTTAATTTTTATTTTGAGTATAATTGCTTTACAATGTGTTGGTTTCTGCTGCACAACAACGTGAATCAGCTGTAGATATACACACGCCCCCTCCCTCTGGAGCGTTTCTCCCCATCATCACCCCCACCCCAACCCTCTAGGTCATCACAGAGCACAAAGTTAAGCTCCCTGTGCTACAGAGCAGCTTCCCACTAGCTAGATCTTTTACACATGGTAATGTATACATTGCTACTCTTTCAATTCATCCCACCATCTCCTTCCCCACTGTGTCCACAAGTTTGTTCTCTATGTCTGTATCTCTATTTCTGCCCTGCAAATGGGTTCATCAGTGCCATTTTTCTAGATTCCATATATATGCATTAACATACAATAAAAAATAATCTTTCCTTACAAAACTATAATATTGTTATCTAGTGTAATCTAAAATCCTGTTCATTTTCAACTTTCTCCAATTATTTTTAGTTTAGTTTGAAGAATAACATTCTTGGATCTCAAATATTCCCTGAAAGAAAGAGGTGATGAATAATTCATAACTAAGAAGTTTGGGGAATTTCTTGGAGGTCCGGGGGCTTCCCTGGTGGTGGTAGTTGTAAAGAACTCACCTGCCAATGCAAGAGACACAAGAGATGCAGGTTCGATCCCTGGGCCAGGAAGATCCCCTGGAGCAGTACATGGCAACCCACTCCAGCATTCTTCCCTGGCGAATCCCATGGATAGAGGAGCCTGGCGGGCTATAGTCCATAGGCTTGCAAAGAGTCAGACGTGACTGAGCAATTTATCACACCAGTGGTTTGGACTCTACACTTTCACTGCCAGTGGCCCAAGATGAATCCTTGTTTGAGGAACTAAGATCCCACAAGCCATGTGGTGCAGCTCCCCACCC
Organism: Muntiacus reevesi; assembly: GCF_963930625.1. Taxonomy (NCBI): domain Eukaryota; kingdom Metazoa; phylum Chordata; class Mammalia; order Artiodactyla; family Cervidae; genus Muntiacus; species Muntiacus reevesi. The sequence continues at coordinate 55,484,894 of NC_089251.1, read as the reverse complement.
AAAAAAAAAGGTTGAGTCTTTTACTTGTCTCTAAAATAAAGTAGGGACTAAAGGGATTCACCTTCCATAAAAGTTGAACAAACAGCTCATTTTTGCAAACAGCTGTTTTGCAGCTCTGTCTCCCCCCCTAAGAAAACAAAGGGTAATAGTCATTCCTGAGAAGTTTTCCAAACAAAAGATTATACATATTTGGATTCTTAATATTTACTCCTCTCCCCAACAAGTGATTAACTCATTTTATATCCTGATGATGATAAGTCCTGGCTTTTCATAATTAAATGATTTGAGTTGCCTAACAAAAATTTAGAACACAGCCACACCCACTTGTTTGTTTTATCTATGACTAATTTTATGTTACAACACAGACTGTATGACCCCCCAAAACCTAAAATATTTGCTCTTTACCCCCTTACAGAAAGTTTGCCAAACTCTGATAGAGGACATTTCATGACTCTTGAATGTTCCTAAGTGTGATATTCTAGTCAATACCCCTGCCCAGAACAGCCTTTGTTCTAATTTCTATTACTAGAAATTGATTTTGCCTGTTTTTTAATTTAATTTAAATAGCATATTATGTATGTATTCCTTTGTTTCTAGCTTTCTTTACTCAGCATGTCTGAGATTCATCCATATGATTACATCTGTAAGATACTTTTTTCCTTTGATTGCTAGGTATTATTCCATTGTCTAAATATGCCATATTTTGTATGTCCATGCTCTGTTAAATATCTAAACTATTTTCAGTTCTTAGTTATTATGAATAATATAATTATGAATATGTTTGGGTTTAAGTCTACTATTTTAGTGTTTGACTTCTGTTTGTCTCATCTGTCCTGCCTTTATACTTTCTACTATTTTAACTCTGCTACTGTTCATTCATTCCTGTAAAATCAGTTTTTATTTCATACAATTTTCTTCCAGCCTAATTGACTTTTTTTTTTTCTAATGAACTTTTAAAATATGGATTAACAATGTATTCAGTCATTTAGATGGCATGTTGTTCAGTCACCAGTTCATGTATGACTCTTTGCAACCTCATGGACTGCAGCACTCCACAGGACCAATAAAAGGAATTATCTGATAATTGTTCACTGTGTAATTCTATTGATAATACTAAGCCAAGGATCTGTTATATATTCCACCCAGTTGTATTACAAGTTTCCATGTGTGTGATTTGATCAACAACAACAAAAATTATGTACTTGATATAAAACTGCTTTTCTTTTTCAGTTTTAAGAGTAGCTCAATGATTTGGGGAGTGTTAGTATGGTACAACACATACATAAGAAGTAAAGTACAAAATATTTAGTATTTAACTCTGGAAAGAATTTATAAGAAGGATAATTGGAAGGTAATACTTCGTCTTTATTTTCAAATAAGTGATCTTAATTTTTCTCTATGTAGAAAAAGTTTAATTAAATTTATCAAAAAACTGACTCGCTGTATAAGACCCTGATACTGGTAAAGACTGAAAGCAGGAGGACAAGGGGATGACAGAGAATGAGATGGTTGTATGGCATCACTGACTCAATCAATAAGAGTTTGAGCAACCTCTGGGAGATGGAGAAGGACAGGAAGCCTGGCATGTTGCAGTCCATGGGGTAGCAAAGAGTCAGACATGACTTAGCCACTGAACAACAACAAATTTATTATAAATTTACCTAAACCATTAATTTTTGCAGTTCAGGTAGAGCTCAGCACTTTCACACTGATGAACTAATTTTAGTAGATCTTACAGTGTGCAGATGTGCTGGAGATAAATGCTTTCAGCTTTTGTCTGTTTAAAAAGCCATAATTTTAGGAAATTTCTTGGTGGTACAGTGGTTAGGACTCAGCATTCTCACTGCTGGGGCCTGGGTTCAGACCCTGGTCAGGGAACTAAGATCCTGAAAGTTTTGTGGCAAAGAAAAAAAAGGTCATAATTTTACCGTCATTTCAAAGGATATTTTTGCTAGATACAGATTTCTAGATTGACAAAAAAATTTCCCATTTTTACCTTTAAAGATGCCAAATACATCATCTTTTGGTCTCTGTTGTTCCTGATAAGAAGTAGGAATGATATTTTTCTTATCATTGTTCCCTTGTATGTAATGTATCTTATAGTCTTTGCTGTCAAAATATTCTCTTTACCTTTGGTTTTTAGCATTTTGACTCTGATGCACCTAGGTGTGGTTTTCTTTGTATTTAAACTACTGTAGATTTACTGAGCTTCTTAGACCCATGTTAATATCTTTAATTTTAGTAAAATTCTTAGCCAATATCTCCTTAAATGTTTTTATTCCATCTCTCTCCTTAGGAGAGAATTCATTCACACATATATTAAACTGTTCAAAAAACTATTGTTTTATGCACTCAGGTATTTTGTTTTCACTCTTTTCTTCTTTGTATTTTGGTTTGGGTATTTCTAATGACTTGTCCTGAAGTTAAGTAATGTCTGTATCTAACCTCCTCTTTTAAAAAATTCCTTATTTCTTATATTACTTTTTTTATACCTAGCATGTCCACTTAGCCCTTTATTATGGTTTTCCTCTCTCCATAAAAAGTCCCCATCAGTTAACAATGTTGTCCACTTTTCTCACTAAATCTTTTATTTATATCTCATGCTTATTTTTAATATGAATTTTTATTTTGCCAACATGTGGGACAGCTCTGTGTCTGATTCTACTGACAGTTTTCTCTCCTGACAATGGATTTAATTTGAAAAGAATGAAATAATGTCATTTGCAGCAACATGAATACAACTAGAGTTTATCAGACTAAGTGAAGTAAGTTAGAAAGAAAAAGAAAAATACCATATGATATCACTTATATGTGGAATCCAAACTATGACCCAAATGAACCTATCTATGAAGCAGAAGGAGAATCACAGACATAGAGAACAGACTGTGGTTGCCAAGCGGGGAGGAGGTTGGGGAAGGATGGAGTGGCAGGGTGGGGTTAGCAGATGTAAGTTTTTACACATAGACTGGATTAAAAACAGTGTCCTACTGTATAGCACAATGAAATATAATCAATATCTTATGATAAACCATAATGGAAAGAATATTTTAAAAAAGAATTATATATGTGTATAACTGAATCACTGCTGTAATTACAGTATAATTAAGACAACATTGTAAATCAACTATACTTCAATTAAAAAAGCAAAAATAACAGAAATACTAAAACAGACCAATGAAATGCTGATGACCTGTGAAATAAACAGAAGTCCAACTCAATGGCTCTGCCTTAGGCATAGGCTGTACTAGTAGGGTCTGGGGGGATGTTTCAGAGTCTACACAGTTTTATTGACAAAATATCTACAACCAATTAACTGTGCTTCTGAGTCTCACCTTCTAGAGTGTCTATTTTTGTCATCAGTTACATATACAACAGAGTCCCTTTAGCTTTAAGATTCTGCACATTTACTGCCAAAGGTCCCAGGTTCAATCCCTGGTTCAGGAACTAAGGTCCTGCAAGCTGTGTGCTGCGGCAAAAAAAAAAAAAAAAAAAGCTGGAGGTGAGGGTCATTTCTTGAGGTGTTATTAACAGTGTTGCTGGAGGTTCTTAATTGCACTATAGAAAAACAGACACAGTAGAGGCACTGGTACAGTGGAAGGAGCAAGGGCTTTGACTCATGAGCCCAGGTTTGTGCCCTGACTCCATCACTTACTGGATTATTGAGCACGATACGTAATCTCTGGGGAGCTCAGTTTCCTCCCAGATAAAAATGCCCCAGTAATACCTACCAACTCGGTTATTCATGAGGACAAGAAAAAAATAACATATATGCAATCTTATCTTTATGAAAGATGAGATTATTAGTTATGCATATTTTTTAAAATGTTTATTTATTTATTTGGTTGTTCTGGGTCAGTTGCAGCATGTGGGATCTAGTTCCCTGACCAGGGATCAAACCTGGGCACTCTGCATTGGGGTCATGGAGTCTTAGCCACTGAACCACCAGGAAAGTTCCCAGTTATGCAAACTATTATGCATACATATTCAACTACAATATAAAATCAATTTTAAAATAGCACTGTCCTTTGAAGAATGAGGAAAATTTTTCTTCTAATATATCAAAGAAGACATGGTTTGCATTGTGGACTATGAAACACATATATAAGTCATACATTTTTAAAGATTCAGGGGCTCATGGTTGAACTAGTAAGATCAGGGGTTAAAAAAAATTGAGATGGAGTGAGAGGTTTTCACTGTTTCACTAATTCTCACAAAATTTCACTAATTTTAGACTCTGATAGTCTTTCAGAATTCTGCCTCCTTTGCCTACAATAAGAGAAGTATCCCCTTCATTTCTTATTACAAGGCTCTGCTAAATTAAAACTGGTTTTATCCATTCTATATTTGGAGAAACACGAGTTTCATCCTTGAAGTTCCTGGTTTAACAAGAGCTGCAGGGAAGTAATATTAGGTTGGTACAAAAGTAATTGTGGTTTCAGTCTGAATTTTAAATAATTATAACTAGGCTTAAGCATATCTTTATTAATTACAATAGGAACCATTTCAATCAACACATTTTCACCAACAAGAAATAAGTTTGTTTATTCCCATAGCGTAAAAGATACTATGCTTTGGGATTCAACAAACTCTTGGAAAGCATTTTCTGCATCCTGCTGGTTGTGGAAGTGTTTTGCCTGCAAAAAATTATTGAGAACACAGCAAATGCAAAACTTTGTGACACAATTTGTTCAACTTTTGTTGAACAACTTTTGTTGGTTATGTGATATGCAGTCAGATGTTGTTGTGGAGAAGAATTGGGCCCTTTCTGTTGAACAATGGTGGCTGCAGTCGTTGCAATTTTCAGTGCATCTCATCAATTTGTTGAGCATACTTCTCAGATGTAATGGTTTTGCTGGGATTCAGAAAGCTGTAGTGGATCTGACCAGCAGCAGATCACCAAACAATGACCATGACCATTTTTTGGTATAAGTTTGGCTATGGGAAGTGCTTTGGAGCTTCTACTCAGCTGAACCACTGACCTGGTCATTACCAGTTTTTCTGTAGAGCCCACTTTTCATTGTATGTCACAATCTGATCAAGAAATGATTCATTGTTTTTGCACAGAATAAGAGAAGACAACACTTCAAAACAATGATTTTTTTGATTTTCAGTCAGCTCACGAGACACCCACTTAATGAACTTTTTCACCTTTCCAATTTGCTTCAAATGCTGAACGATCCTAGAATGATGTTGAGTTCTTCAGCAACTTCTTGTGTAGTGGTAAGAGGATCTGCTTCGATGATGGCTCTCAACTGGTCGTTGTCACCTTCCAATGACTGGTCACTATGCTCCTCATCTTCAAGGCTCTTGTCTCCTTTGCAAAACTCCTTGAACCATCACCGACTATGTGTTCATTGGCAGCAATGAACACATAGAAATGAACACAAAGAAATGGCAATTTCTTACAAAACTAAACACACTCTTGCCATGGGATCTAATAGTTATGCTCCGTGGTATTTCCCAAAGGAGTTGAAAACTATGTCTACATAAAAACCTGCAAATAGATGTTTGCACAAAATTTATTTGTAATTGCCAAAACTTGACAGCAACCAAGATATCTTTCAACAGGTGAATGGATAAATGACTCTATCCAGATGGTGGAATAATACTCAGGGGTAAAAAAAGAATGAGCCATCAAGCCATGAAAAGACTTGGAGGGGGCCTTACCTGGTGGTCCAGTGGTTAGCAATCTGCCTGCCAATGCAGGAGACACGGGTTCAGTCCCTAGTCTGGGAACTAGGATCCAACATGCAGTGGGGCAACTAAGCCCATGTGCCATGACTACTGAGTCCCATTCAGGGCTCCCCAGGTAGCACTAGTGGTAAAGAATTCACCTGCCATGTAGGAGACGCAAGAGACACAGGTTTGATCCCTGGGTCAGGAAGATCACCTGGAGAAGGAAATGGAAATCCACTCCAGTATTCTTTCCTGGAAAATTCCATGGACAGAGAAGCCTGGCAGGCTACAGTCCGTAGGGTTGCAAAGAGTTGAACACAACTGAAGCAACTTAGCAGGCAGGCAGGCATAGTTGATTTACAATGTTGTATTAGTTTCTCCTGTACAGCAAAGTGAATCAGTTATATATATACATATATCCACTCTTTTTAAGATCCTATTCCCATATAACTCATTACAGAGTACTGAGTAGAGTTCCCTGTACTATATGTCTTTATTAGTTATTTATTTTATATATAATAGTGTATATGTGTGTTAGTGAGCTTTCCTGTTGGCTCAGACAGTAAAGAATGCCTGCAATTCAGGAGACCTGGCTTTGATCTCTAGATCAGGAAGATCCCCTGGAGAAGGGAATATCCACTCCACTATTGCTGCCTGGAGAATTCCATGGACACAGGAGCCTGGCGGACTACAGTCCATGGGGTTGCAAAGAGTCAGACACAACTCGGTGACTAACACTTTTGCTTTCACTTGTCATATGTTAATCCTAATCTCTTAATTTCATCACTCTCCAATTTCCCCTGTAGTAACATAAGCTTGATTTCCAGATCTGTGAGTCTATTTCTGTTTTGTAAATAGGTTGATTTGTACCATTGTGTTTTAGATTCCACATACAAATGATATCATATGATATTGAATATCTTTCTCTGTCTGACTTGTGGCAATCTCTAGGTCCATTCATATCGCTGAAAATAGCATTATTTCAATCTTTTTTTATGGCTGATTAATATTCCATTGTATATATATATACACATATATATTCCATTCAGTATTTTAGGTATCAGCTACAGTGGAGTCATTCAACATTTAACATTTACTGAGCATCTGCTATGTGCCAGACCCTATTCTAGGCATTGAGGATAGAGTAATAAATAAAACAGAAAAAAATTCTTACCCCTCTGGGGCTTTTGTGCTAATGGGAAGATGGAAGGAATATTAGTTTAATGTACAGAATAAGAGAAGACAATAAGTTCTAGGAAGGAAAAAAAAAAAAAAGGATAGGATCCTAGGTGAGACCTCTGGGCAGAGACCTGAGGATGTAGAGGAACAAGTCATGAGGTGCATTTTCAAAATATTTTTGCCACATTGCCATTTAAAATATCAAAATTGAGGCTATTCTGGGACTTCCCTGGTGGTCCCGTGGCTAAGACTCCACGATCCCAATGCAGGGGGCCCAGGTTCCATACCTGGTTAGGAACTAGACCCCACTTGCTGCAACTAAGCATTTACATGCCTCAATTAAAAGATCTCAAATGCCTCAACTAAAGATCCTGCATGCTGCAACTAAGACCTGCATGATCAAATAAGCAAATATTAAAAAAAAAAAAAAAAACTGATGATTACTGTAAGCACCATGGATTTTCATCTTAATGAAATGGGAAGCCACTGGAAGGTTTTCAGACTAAGAAATGACCTGATATATGTTTGCCCAGGATGCTCCTTGGATTGAGAATGGAAGTTAAGGGTCCAGGTATGAGGCTGTTGCTGTGATCCAGGTGGGAGATGGGTTAGCAGTGGAGGTGGCAAGAGGCAGTGAGATGATAGGTGTGTTCTGAAGGCCCTGCTGACTGATTGAATGTGAGGGGTGAGACAAGGGAAGAGTCAGGATCTCGTTCCGTGTTCACACAGTGGCCCCGCTCACAGATACACTTCCTGAGTGGCATTCCCTCAGTGACTGTACTGACTCCTGTGGTTCACCACAAAGTCTATTTCCATGAAAATTTGAGCTTGACGGTATCAATTGTGGTGTCTTTATCCTCACCACAGAATGATTGATCCATGTCCTGTATCCTCTGAGCATGGTCCTCAAGAAGCATGTGTTTTCTGTTGTTATGTGCTGCATAATGTTTGGACATATTTAATTCTTTTATTCTCCCTGAATGTTCCCCTTTCTCTTTCCTCTTCGAAAGCACTCACTCCCATCCTGTTGAACTCAGGAGTGATATTTGCTGGCAAAAGTGAAGTGGATCACTTTGAAGCTGAAGCTTTAAGAACTAGACCATATACTTCCCTGGTGGTTTAGCGGTTAAGAATCCATCTGCTAGTGCATGAGACATGGGCTTGATTACTGGTCCAGAAAGATCCCACAAGTCTTAGAGCAACTAAGCACGTGTGCCACAACTACTGAGCCCGTGCTCTAGAGCCCGGGCTTCACAATGAAGAGTAGCCCCCACTCACCACAACTAGAGAAATCCCTCATAGCAATGATGACCCAACGTAGCCAAAAATGAATAAATAGAATTAAATCATGCTTCTCCACATTTTCTCCCCCTCAGCCACAATGACTGACAATATTTCATACAGATACTGCTCCATCAACACAGGTCCTAAAGTGAAAACAACATGGAATAGAGACATAGCATACTCCTCAATAAATATGTAGCCCAAGGGAGGAATATAAAAAACAAACCTTAGCAGCTGTAAAGAGAGATTTGGGGATCATTTGTTCCCACAGCATCATTTAGCCTATCCCGACTGATAAACTCACCTAAGGCCATGTCACGATAAGCAGGGTTGCTGGGATTTTCCTGGGGCTCAAACCTAGACAGTCTGGCTGCAGTTGTTGACAAGTCACCAAATGTATAATAACACTGTCTGTTTATACAAACCCAAAAGTTGCAGCCCACAGCAGCTTAGGGAAGCAACAGGTATTAACTTTTTCAATAATGCCACCTCATTTTTATTTCAAGCCTCTTTTCCATCAAGATGCTATAAGCTTCAGTGCAGGGTTAGGTCTAAAAGTAGATACAGAGTTACGAATGATCTTAATTCCCATCACTCCCCTGTTTAGATTTATCTAATGACTTCCTTCATATCCAGAATAAAATCCAAACCCTTACCATGGCATGGACATCCTCCTGCTGTGTCCCTGACCCCGTTTGGTCTCCCCTCTGACCTCCTGACACATCTGCATGAGGCTTCAGCCACTTCCTAGACTCACTAGGCAGGTCCCCACCTAGGACCATGCCACTTGCACTCAAATCTGGAACTCTCTTCTCCCAGAGGTTCTTAAGATTCATGCAAGTTTCAACTCAGCATTTATTCCTTTTAAAAGGCCTTCCCTGGCAAGTCCCTCTCTGCATTGCCTTCCCTCTCTCCACCCTCATCCACCACTAACCCAATTATTCTACTTCTGAAACTCAGAATACTTGAAATTATCCTGTTGGTTTATTTACCTGTTAATTATCCATTGTCACCCTCTTTCACACACCAGAAAGAGAAGAACTGTTGTGTATCTTGTTAACTGAAATTCTGGCCAAAAACTGCAGGAAAGGGGCTTGTGTGCTCAGTTGCTAATTCGTGTCTGACTCTTTGCAACCCCATGGACTATAGCCCATCACGCTCCTCTGTCCATGGGATTCTCCAAGCAAGAGTCCTGGAGTAAGCTGTCATTTTCTTCTCCAGGGGATCTTCCCGACCCAGGGATCAAACCCACGTCTCTTATGTGTCCTTCTTTAACAGGCGTTCTTTACCACTGGGAAGCCCGGAAAAGGGTTTAGCACATGGAAATGCCCAATTGTGGAAATATTACTAAAATTATAAACAGTCTTGATACATATTGTCAAAATGCCTTCCAAAAAACTGGACAACTTACATCTTTCCTGCATCCTTGATAGAATTGGAGATTTACAAGTTCTGTTTTTGCTAATATTCTAGTAACCAAATTTAAATCTGGTTTCCCAAATCCACTTTTATTTGATTATTAGTAAGGCTGGATATTTCTTTTTTCTAAAAATCATTTATTTATATTATTTGTCCATTGATAAGTTAGAGAGTTAGTGCTTGTGCTACTGATTTACATGTCTTCTTTACAAAGACAGGTAGAATTTCAAAGATCAGTAACTTACTGGGAGCTTGAAATCTATTTTAAAATATCTCACTACAAGCCCAGGATAAACCATGCTCAGACGGTTTGTTTTGTTTTGTTTGTCTTTATTGGAGGGGAGAGTGCCTACTTAGCTAATAGCTATGTCAAGGGGATGACTGCAGGCGTAAACAAAATACTTCTCACAATAGTGTAAAAAAAGAAGAAGAAGAAGAAGTCCTAGTGAAAGCAGACAGGAAAAGTGAGTCTGGTAGGTAAGTGGAAGTCCGAGTCCCAGGCTTCAAAATAAGACTCAAGGTGAATTCCAAATGGAATTGCAAAATCAATGTCTCCTTTTGAGACAAAGATAAAGCTACATTTAATAATATTAAGGGTAGGGACTTCCCTGGTGGTCCAGTGATTGAGAATCCATCTGCAATGCAGGGGACATGGGTTTTATTCCTGCTCTGGGAAGATCCCACATGCCAAGGGGCAACTAAGCCTGAGAACAGCAATTACTGAGCACTCACACAATGAAGGAAACTATAAGCAAGGTGAAAAGACAGCCTTCAGATGGGGAAAATAATAGCAAATGAAGCAACTGACAAAGAATTAATCTCAAAAATATACAAGCAACTTCTGCAGCTCAATCCCAGAAAAATAAGCAACCCAATCAAAAAAATGGGTCAAAGAACTAAACAGACATTTCCCCATAGAAGACATACAATGGCTAACAAACACATGAAAAGATGCTCAAAATCACTCATTATTAAAGAAATGCAAATCAAAACCACAGTGAGGTACCATCTCATGCTGGTCAGAATGGTTGCTATCAAAAAGTCTACAAACAATAAACACTGGAAAGGGTGCAGAGAAAAAGGAACCCTCTTATACTGTTCGTGGGAATGCAAACTGGTACAGCCACTATGGAGAACATTGTGGTGATTCCTTAAAAAACTGGAAATAGAACTGCCATACGACCCAGCAATCCCACTGCTGGGCATACACACTGAGGAAACCAGAATTGAAAGAGACACATGTACCCCAATGTTCATCACAGCACTGTTTACAATAGCCAGGACATGGAAGCAACTTAGATATCCATCAGCAGATGAATGGGTAAGAAAGCTGTGGTACATATACACAATGATATATTACTCAGCTATTAAAAAGAATGCATTTGAATCTGTTCTAATGAGGTGGATGAAACCAGAGCCTATTATACAGAGCGAAGTAAGTCAGAAAGAAAAACACCAATACAGTATATTAATGCATATATATGGAATTTAGAAAGATGGTAATTATAACCCTATATGTGAGACAGCAAAAGAGACACAGATGTAAAGAACAGACTGTTGGGCTCTGGGAGAAGGCGAGGGTGGGATGATTTGAGAGAATAGCATTGAAACATGTATATCATTATATGTGAAATAGATCGCCAGTCCAGGTTCGATGCATGAGACAGGGTGCTCAGGGCTGGTGCACTGGGATGACCCTGAGGGATGGGATGGGGAGGGAGGCAGGAGGGAGGGTCATGATGGGGAACATAAGTACACCCAAGGCTGATTCATGTGAATGTATGGCAAAAAACCACCACAATATTGTAAAGTAATTAGCCTCCAATTAAAGTAAATAAAAAAAAAAAAAAGAAAATCCTAATATTTAAAAAATGCTTCCCCCCCCCCCATATAACTGTGATGAAAATTAACTTTTTTCTTCTAATGAGTTAATAACAAAGGGTTATTGTAACCCCATGGACTGTAGCCTACCAGGATCCTCAGTCCATGGGATTTTCTAGACAAGAATATTGGAGTGGGTTGCCATTTCCTTCTCCAGGGGATCTTCCTGACACAGGGATCGAAACCATGTCTCCCGCATTGTAGGCAGATGCTTTACCATCTGAGCTACCAGGGAAGCCCCTAACAAAAGGTAGCCTTTGTTAATTGTTGATTACATAATATGTAAGCTTTATCTCATAGAATCTTCAAGATAGACCTATAAGGTAGATATATTATTATCACTTTTCTTACAGGCAACTGGAGGCTCTGAAAGATTAGAAAACTTGCCTAAGAGCATGTAGCTAAGAAGGGTGAATTGGTGTGTCTTGGTGTGTCTTTGTGAATGCATGCTCAGTTGCTCAGTGTGTTCAGTTCTTTGCAATCCCATGGACTGTAGTTCACCAGGCTCTCCTGTCCATGGAATTCCCCAGGCGAGAATAATGAAGCAGGTTGCCATTTCCTATTCCAGGGGATAATCTTCATCTGTCTTATACAATTTGTGACCCTGAGTGTGAAAAGGTGCCTGACTCTGCTGTGGACCATTATTGACTGCTGCAGCTGTGACAGAGCATGCAGGGGGCTGAGAGGGGCCTCCTGGCAGCACAGTTGGCTTGACGGATTTGGCTGCCAGCTGCCTACAATCACAGTATGCTTTCTCCCAAAGAGCACCCTGCAAGGGGCTCCCACTGGGGACCATAGCCAGAACACAGGGGTCCTGCTCTCTTGCTCTATGCCCCTCCCACTTCAGATACCTCTTTGCAGGCTGCTTCAGGCCTAAGAAAGAAACTGAAGTTTCTCAGCCATGTCTGACTCTTTGCAACCCCATGGACTGCAGCCTGCCAGGCTCCTCTATCCATGGATTCTCCAGGCAAGAATACTGGAATTGGTAGTCATTCCCTTCTCCAGGGGATCTTACTGACCCAGGGATTGAACCTGGGTCTCCCTCACTACAGGCAGACTCTGTACTGTCTGAGCCCCCAGGGAGTCCCACTTCAGTCCTAAATCCCTTCTTAAATACTCACCTCTGATTATTTTTCATAAGTATATCTTTCTTTTTTAAGAATTTAGTCTGAAATATTTTTAACTCTGTACTTTGTTCTTTTTAATCCTGATTTATATTGCTCTGACTTATTTTTAAAATTTTATTGGCATAGAGTTGATTTACTCCAATAGAGTTGTTGGGTTAGTTTCAGATGTACAGCAAAGTGAATCTGTTATAAATATACATATAACCACTTTGTAAAGTTTAAAAAGAACTTTTTAAAGTTCTTTTCCCATATATTTCATTATAGAGTATTCAGTAGAGTTCCCTGTGCAATACAGTAGGTTCTTACTAGTTAGCTACTTTATAAATTAGTAGTGTATATATAGCTCTGACTTATTTTCATCATCAATTCAGTCGCTCAGTTGTGTCTGACTTTTTGCAATCCTGTGGACTGCAGCACCCCAGGCTTCCCTGTCCATCATCAACTCCCGGAGCTTACTCAGACTTCTGTCCATCGAATTGGTGATGCCATCCAGCTATTTCATCCTCTGTCATCCCCTTCTCCTCCTGCCCCAATCCCTCCCATCATCAGGGTCTTTTCCATTGTGTCAACTCTTCACATGAGGTGGCCAAAGTATTGGAGTTTCAGCTTCAGCATCAGTCCTTCCAATGAACACCCAGTACTGATTTCCTTTAGGATGGATTGGTTGGATCTCCTTGCAGTTCAGGGGACTTGCAAGAGTCTTCTCCAACACTGACTTATTTTAAATGGTATTATTTTATTTCTTCACCTCTCCAGTCTTTAACAATTTTCTAATTGTATCTTTTTAATCTTTTCATATTTGTGTTGCTTTAAGATGTTTCCTTTTAAAACTTTTTTTTTTATGTAATTAAAAAAATTATAACTTCTATAACTTTGTCTTTGATTTTTAAACTTTTTGTTGCTGTTTTTCTCTCTTTAATCTTTTATTATTATTATTATTATTATTTTTCCCCTGCTATACTTTGTCATAATATTTTGTTGTTGTTCAGTCACTAAGTCGTGTCCAGCTCCTTGTGACCTCATGGACTGCAGCATGACAGACTTCCCTGCACACTATCTCCCAGAATTGAATCAAGTTCATGTTCATTGAGTCAGTGATGCTATCTAACCATCTCATCCTCTGCCACTGCCTTCTCCTTTTGTCTTCAAACTTTCTAGTGGCTCAGACAGTAAAGAATCTGCCTGCAATGCAGACCTGGGTTCGATCCTTGGGTTGAGAAGATTCCCTGGAGAAGCAAATGGCTACCTACTCCAGTATTCTTACCTGGAGAATTCCATGGACAGAGGAGCCTCGTGAGCTACAGTCCATGGGGTCGCAAGGAGTCTGAAATGACTGAGTGACTGACACTTTCAATTTCACTACTATACTTTAACAGTAACTATATTATCTTCAACGTTTTTGATCTTCTGGTTTTACTTGTTTCAATCTGTTTTTCAATTTTTTAGTTCTTTACATTTTAAATTCCTTGTTTTGATTTATTTTAAAATTTTTATTCTCAAGCTCATTTCTCCTTTGTACCTGAACACAATATTTTAGCTTTAGGATTTATTTAAAGATTACTTGGTACTTTTTTATTGGTATTTATTTTCATATTTTACATTATTTTAAATTCCCTTAAAAATAATTTTGTATTTAAACTGTACCATTGTTTTTACCAGATCAATTATTAAATTTCTGCCTTTGTTTTGAATTTATTTCATGAATTTAAATCACAATTCTTTCCCTTTCCTTTTCATTTTATTTCTCTATCTCCTTAAAAAAAGATAACTTTATCCTAATAGTTTCATCTATTTCTTCTTTTCTTAACTTCTACATTTTCCTGATGGTTTTCATAATAGTTATCAAGAAGTTGCTGGGAGGTTGAAAGCTTCCACAAAAACTCTCATCACAAGCTGGCAAGATTTCAGCTCTGGCTACAGCTGTCCCTCAGGCTTCTCTTAATAGATTTCACATGTGCCTGCACTATTCAAAAGATTAAAAAAAGAACAATAAGGGAAACAAATTACCCCTCCTGAAAAGAATGCCTTCTTGACCATGGAGAGTTTGCTGTGCATCAGTGGAGGGCATGGACTTATCAGACACCATCACTGGGCTTGGGAGCGGCTTGTCAGAATGCAGCCACTGAAGAAATGCCAGAACTACACATGTAGTCAAATGGTGAGATTTCACCTAGGATTTTGTGCTGATGTAGTGAACATCAGCTAAGTTCTATCTGACTCTTTTGTGACCGAATAGACTGTAGTCTGCCAGGCTCATCTGTCCATGGGAAAAATACTGGAGTGGGTTGCCATTTCTTACTCCAGGGGATCTTCCTGACCCAGGGATCAAACCCATGTCTCCTGCATTGGTAGGCAGATTCTTTACCACTGAGCCATCTGGGAAGCCACTTGGTCCTTATGCTCCTGGAGAAAATGCTTTCTGCAAGCAAGTAGGTGTGAATCTCAGGTCTGTAAGAAATTGAAACTTCTTTGCTTTGAGGGGAGGGGAGGTGTCATGCCCCAGGGTATGTGGGATCTTTGTTCTCCAACTAGGGATTGAATTTAGCTCTGCAGTGGAAGCCAGGATCTGTTACTTTTACCTGGACTACCAGGTAAGTCCCAGAGTTTCTTTACTTTCTATAACTCACCTTAAATTCTATATCCAGCATAGCAGAAGAATCTAACATGAGTCCTGGCCAAGCTCCCACATCCACAAAGTTATATAGTGGTTTGAGAACCTTACTCTGGTCTAAGAAACAAGTATGCTTGGATCCTGTCCAGTCATTAGTCATCTGAGCCAAGTCTCTGCTCACCTATTCCATGCCTTCTAAAGACAGAGGCATCTTTTCAAGACTGAAAAAAAGACAGGATATCCATTCCTCCCAAATTTTACACTTCTTTCGCTAAACTTACACCTGGTTTATTCTTTTTAAGTGGAATTATTTTCTTAATTTCATTTTTAAATTGTTCACTGTAAGAATATAGAAATATAATTGATTTTTTAATATTGATCTTATGTCCTGCAACCATGCTATTTGATTTAGTGCTAATAGTTTCTTAAGTGGATACCTTAGAATTTTCTACATACATTTTTTTCTACATACAATTATCTACATGTCATCTGTATGTCACACGAGTGTATGTTCCTCGGCTCTTTGTCTCATCACAACAAAAACTTGGAGTGATGGACATTAAAGCCCCTTGGCGGGTCACAGCTCTTGGAGGACAGACCGTGTTATAGCTCTCAGGTCTCGAATGGACCGTGTTATAGCTCTTAAATAAATAAGTGTTACAGCTCTATTTATTTAGATAATAGCAGGAAAATCCATCTTCGAGGCATGAGGGCACGTCGATCCAAAGACACGAAGAGAAGATCGCCCCATCACGCGGGGGAGAGAGAGAAAAAAGGAGAGGGCTTTGGCTCCTCTTTTTATATGTTTCTCTGTCCCTGGACCTGTCTTATGTAACTTGGGCTTAGGCAGGAGCGTTGTTTGTTTTACCTGAGGTTCTCACTCCAGACCTTCCTTTGTTCTATTTTCACGGGCTTTCCCTTCCAGGTCTTTTAGCCACCGCCATTTTGGACTCCTTTTCCCTATTCTACCTACCTAACATTCCCCCCTCAAGAGATGGGAGGCTCAATTCTTTGGGAATAGGGGCGTCGAGGTCTCTCTGGCTACTTCCTGCTGAACTGGGACAGCGAGGGGCATTGGGCCTCCCCCTCTTGCTAGTCTCAGGCCTCAGAGTCCTTATAGCGGTGTCCATCTAAGGGTGACTGGTGTTTTCTGTGGTTGGCTGTAGTTTTATATCTTTGTTGAACTGGTGCTGCATGTCATAGCTTGACCTGGGCAGAGACAAGACAGGTTTGACAATTGACAGTACATGGAACAATCATTAGCCGCATCAGTATAGCATAACAAGGACTAGTAGGGGCATTAGTCAATTAAATTCACATCGCCAGGATGGCTCAAGTCCCTCCTTGTTCAGAGATCAGAAGATCTGTCTCCTGTCTGTTTTGGAGTACAATCTCTGCCAAGTTGTGTTGGCTCTTTAGAGCTGTCTTGAGAAATCTTATCCCCAGAGACCAGATTTTGGGATTGTTTATTAGAAGGGCACTCATTTGTAGTTCTGAATAGGTATCTGAGATCTCCCAGGGGCTCACAGTGGTATTGAGTGTCCTCTTCTGTTTTCTTTCAAGGCTTGACTCGTGAGTAGTGAATCCAGGAGTCATGTCCTGGCACCTTGACCGCTGTGGGAGTAGAAAGTATTACAGGGTAGGGGCCCTTCCATGTGGGCTGGAGTTGAGCCTTTGGGGACCCATCTTTCCAGACTTTAATTAGGACTTGAGTCCCTGGAGCATATAGTGGTGACTCCTTAGAGTCTTTTGGGTCCTGGTTCATACCCCACAATCGTATATCCTGTTGGAATTGCCCAACGGCCATGGTATAAGACTGGAGGGTCTGAACCTCTGGATCTAGGAAGAGGTCATTAACATAAATAAAAGGTCTCCCATATAGCATCTTGTAAGGACTAAAACCAACCTGTTCCTTAGGGGCAATACGGGTACAGAGGAGAGCTATTGGTAAATCCTCCTTCCATCCCAGGGAAGTCTCCTGGGTTATCTTTTTTATCACTGATTTTAAGAATTGGTTGGCTCTTTCTACTTTTCCTGAAGACTGAGGCCTCCAGGTACAATGGAGATAATAAGTAATGCCCAATGCTTTAGAGATTTCTTGGGTGATCTTAGAAGTAAATGTCCCACTGTCACTTTGTAATGACCTGGGCAGACCAAACCTTGGAATGATTTCATGAAGCAGTTTTTTTTACTATTTCCTCAGCCTTCTCAGTCCAGGTGGGAAAGCCTTCAATCCATCCTGTGAATGTATCTATCATGACTAATAGGTATTTATACTCTTGAGAAACTGGCATCTGGGTGAAGTCCATCTGCTAGTCCTCTCCTGGATAAGCCCCATGTCGCTGGACAGGCTGGGCCAGCTGGGGTCTTCGAGCTCCTTGGGGGTTGTTTAATTGGCAAGTGGGACAAGAGGAGACCACTTGTCTTATAGTTTTTTGGAAGCCTGTTCCTCTGAAAGACCTTTCTAGTAATCTTTGGAGGGCCTTTTCTCCTAAATGAGTGGTGGCATGTAAGGAGTTAAACAACTTCCATTGGAGGTTCCCAGGCAGAAAAAGGAGCCCCTCCTTTTGGAACCACCCCATATGATCTTCTTGAAAGCCCTCACTCTTAGCTTCAAGAGTTTCACCTTCAGTATATGAAGGAGTTTCTGGCAAGTTAGTCTGTGGAACTAAGGTGGCAACCCCTGTTAGGTCACGGTTCTGTAATGCTGCTCTCTTAGCTGCCTGATCGGCTGCTTGGTTCCCTCGTGCCACTTCTGTGCTCCCTTTTTGGTGTCCTTTACAGTGGGAGACTGAAACCTCAGTGGGCAGATGGACTGCCTCTAAGAGTCTAAGGATTTGATCACCATATTTGATTGGGGACCCCCGGGTGGTCAAATGGCCCCTTTCTTTCCAAATAGCTGCATGTGCGTGTAGCACCAGAAAGGCATACTTGGAGTCAGTATAAATGGTTATTTTTTCCTTTTCCCAGCTCTAAAGCTCGAGTCAGGGTATGAGCTCAGCTAATTGGGCTGAAGTACCTGGCGGCAGAAGCTTAGCCTCTATGATCTCAAAATCGGAGACTACTGCATATCCGGCTCTTCTTTTTCCATCCAAGACAAAGCTCCCAGTGTACCAGTGTACCAGTGTACCAGTGTACCAGATTTCTTCAGGATTGATCAGAGGATCTTCTGACAATCCCTCTCGGGGTTTTGTCCAGTGGTCCAAGGTTTCTAGACAGGAGTGAAAGGGGAGAGAGCCCTCGGGGGTAGGCAGAAGGGTGACTGGGTTAAGAACCTCACAAGGGGATATAGTGAGGCCTGGATTTTCCATCAATATTACTTGATATCTGAGGATTCTTTGGTCAGACATCCATAAGTGGCCTCTCCCATTTAGGAGTTGTTTTATTTGGTGGCTGGTATAAATAATTTGCCCCCAAAGGAGAGTTTTAAAGCATCTTCTATCATGATTGCAAAAGCTGCAAGATTTTGAAGGCAGGGGGGCCAGTCTTGGGCAGTTGGATCAAGTCTCTTGGATAAGTAAGCTACAGGCTGGGACTCAGATCCCAACCTTTGAGTTAACACTCCCAAGGCTATTCCCTCTTTCATGGACATAAAGTTGGAATGGTTTTTTTTGGATCTGGCAACCTCAAGGAAGGTGCCTGAGTTAAGGCCTGTTTTAGTGTAGCCTCTGCCTCCTTTTGAGGAGTTCCCCACATTAGTGGGATTGAATCATCTCGTCCCTTTAAGCTTTGATATAAGGGCTGGGCAATTAGACCATAGTTGGGTATCCAGATTCTACAATACGCAGTTAGCCCCAGGAAAGCTCGCAATTGTTTTAGAGTCGTGGGGGAGGGCAACTGGAGGATTCCTTGTACCCGATCAGTGGACAGCCTCCTGGACCCATGTGTAATCTGAACTCCCAGGTAAAAGACCTTTGTCTCGACAATTTGTGCCTTAGCATGGGAGGCTTTATATCCCCTTTCTGCCAAAAAGCTTAGAACCTGAATTGCATGTTGTTGGGCACTTTTTTCATCTGGAGAGCAGATTAGTAGGTCATCTACATATTGTAATATTTTCCCGTTAGGTCCCAGGTCCAGATCTAGGAGATCCCGGCTAAGGGCCTGTCCAAACAAGTGGGGGCTATCTCTGAACCCCTGAGGTAATACTGTCCAAGTCATCTGTTGGTGTTTTTCTCCTGGGGCTTCCCACTCAAAGGCAAAAAGATATTGGGATTCTTTAGCCAGTGGTATGCAAAAAAATGCATCTTTGAGATCCAAGACTGTAAACCACTTGGCACTGGGTGAGATTTCTCCCAAGATTACATAGGGATTGGGTACTGTGGGATGGAGGGGGACTACAGCTTCATTTATGATCCGGAGATCTTGAACCATTCACCAGGTTCCATCCCTTTTCTTTACTGAGAGGATTGGGGTGTTACATGGCGAACTGGTGGGGACCAATAGCCCACAAGCAAGGAATTTATTTATTAAAGGCTGTAGTCCCTCCCGAGCCTCTCTTTTGAGAGGATATTGTTTCCGGTTAGGAACCCGAGTGGGATCTCAGAGGACAATAATGACTGGTTCAGCTTGGCGGGCTCGTCCAGGAATCCCCTGGTCCCACACCTGGGGGTTAATTTTGTCTAAGACTACTATGGGTAGTCTTTGCTCTCTCTCTCTATTGGAGGTGTAATGGGTTCCTCAGTAGTAACCAGAAGCTGTAGGGCCCTAGGGGCTGAAAAGCTTCCCATCACAAGGGTGCTCCCCAGTTTAGTGAGTATGTCTCTTCCCATTAAGGGAGCAGGACACTTAGGGACCACCAGGAACTGGTGGGAAAATATCTGTCCATCCCAGCAACAAAGAAGTGCTTGGATTAATCTTTTAGTAGTTGCTTTTCCTGTAGCACCCAAAATGGTACAGGTTTGGGAGGAGAAGGCTCCGGAGTAGGAGATCAAGACAGAGTAGGTAGCCCCTGTGTCAACCAAGAAATTCTCGGACCTACCTGCCACATCCAGTTGCACCCTTGACTCCAGCCCCGTGATGGTTATCTGTGACAGGTGGGCTGGCGGGAGCGGGAGCTTCAGTCCTCTTGAACCATCGTGAGGGAAGGTTTGGCACTTGATCTTGCACCTCTTGGGTCCCCAGGGCAGAGTGCCGCCCAATGTCCCAGTTGATGGCATTTGTGGCAAGCTGTTCTAGGAGACTTGTCGCGGTTAGGACACTCTTTGGCCCAATGCCCCACCTGTCTACAGATTAGGCATTTGCCTCTTCCCTTGTCCTTCAAGGGCTCGGGGTGTGCCATAGGGCTGCCCTGGAGGGCGGCCAGCATCTGGGCATGCCTTGTCTCTTTCCTTCTCTCCCTCTCCTGGGCCTTGGCCTCCTTCTCCTGTTCTGTTATAAAAGGTATTGGTGGCTGTCTGGATCATCTCATCTAGAGAGGCAGCAGAGTCCTGCTGCTGTAGCTGTTGTAACTTAATTCTGATATTTGATGCACATTGGGATAGGAATTTGTCTTTTAAAATCACCTGTCCTTCATAAGAGTCTAAGTCCAAACTGGTAAACTTTTGGAGGGCCTCTTTTAGCCTTTCTAGAAAGGCAATGGGGTTTTCATTGGACTCCTGAGTTATTGCTGAGACCCAGGCATAGCCGATTATTTTTTGCTGGGCTGCTTTCAGTCCTGCCTTTATACAGATTAGAAAATGATCTCTTTCCCAGATGTGCTCCGGGTCATTATAATTCCAGTTAGGATCAGAGGAGGGGACTGCAGTTTCCCCTACTGGGTATCTATCGCTTGACATATGAAGCCCTGATGCATACCTCCGGGCTTCCTTTAAGACCCTAGTATGTTCAGGGTCAGATAAAGTTTGACTAAATATGACCATGATATCCTTCCATGTCAAGTCAAAGGCCAAAGTAATATGTTGGAACATATCTATGTATTTGCCTGGGTCATCTGTATAGCTTCCCAGGTCTTGTTTGATCTGTCTTAGTTCTAAGAGGGAGAAGGGTTTATGGACTCGGGTTGGTCCAAATTCTCCAGTTTCAACTAAGGGACATACTCGAGCTGGCTCTTGTGGAGGGGGTGCTCCCGGATATGGGGGCACACTTGGATACAAGGAAGAAGCACCAGGCAACTCGGGAGCTATGGGAGGTGAGCCTTAACAGGGGGGTGTCTTCTCTTGGTTGCCTGTGCCTAACACCATTTGCCTAGTGGGCTCACTTTTAGGGCGTGGAACAATCCCATACTTAAGACAGAGTTCCTTCATATCTCTCAGTCTGAAGAAAATTTGGACATAGGTGATCTCTGTCCATTTCCCTTGTCTTTTGCAGAATCATTCTAATTGCAGGATGGTATTGTAATTTAAAGTCCCATCCTCGGGCCAGTGTTCCTCGTCCCCCAGTGGATACCGTGGCCACATAGTGGCACAAAAAAATTTAAACGACTCTTCCTCAGAGTTAGAGGATCAAACAGCTTCCAGTTGTCAAGGATGCATCTCAAGGGCCTCTGCTGGGAAGTGGATTGGTTATTTCTCATCTGAAAAACAGTCACATTAGGGAGGAATAGGAAAAGAAAAAAACTAATAGGCTTTTTGAAACTTATCTTACCCAGTACTGTGGCAACCTGAGAGCCAGGCGTCCCCGGGTCAGGATGCAGATCTCCAGGCAGGCTGAGGCGTGACAGCCTCCTACAGATCAAATCCCCGGGCAAGTCGAGGCGTGATGGCCTCCTGGGACCCTTGGGACTAGCGGATCCCCGAAAGGCTGAGGCGTGACAACCTTTCAAGGACCAGATCCCTAGGCAGGTCAAGGCGTGATGACCTCCTGGGACCCGCGGGCTGGAGTTTGGGCGTCCCCAAGATCTCCGGTGTGACCAATGCTAGGTAGGACTAAGAGGTTAGATATTATACAGTTCTTCCCTCCCAAGGCCAGCTATTTTCTGGTTATCCCTCTAGTAGATTGTAGAGGCAACATTGTGGGCCCGGATGGGGCTGAGGAAAGGAGCATGAAACAGGAAGAAATGGGGGCAGAGCACAACCTTTGGAAGAATGACATAGCACCAGAGCATAGCGTAAACCGATTAAAGTCAATTGGGTCCAATCGAGCAAACTTTAATCCCCAATCTGTAAGCCAATGGCTGGGATGATCCTCCCACTCATTAGCATATGAATTCGCCCCGCTCGCAAAACTTAAGCTACATTCCTTGACCGGTACCCTGTAGAATGGGCGCTTCTCTCTGAATCCTAGCAAATCCACCTCCCGCTTATCGCTTTGTCTCTCACTGAATTTTTGCAATAAGACCTCAGAGCCTGAGCCGGGCATCCTGGGTTTTGGTCGGGCTCGCGTCCCGGGAGAAAGAGCTGAAGGACAGGAAGAAAAAGCAGTGTGAAAAACGTGCCAAGGAATCCCCTTCATAGCCTACTGGAAAATATGCTAGCTATCTGACCGGTACTCACAGTTTTTATTGATCTGATTCTTGGAACAGAGAGGAGTAGGGACAGAAGAACCCCCACCAGCTTGGGTAACCGCTACTGGGGCTAAGCAGATGATGCCTTTGGGACATACTGAAGAATAGCCTCTCCAGAGTCCCTCTGGCGCCCACTGCCACCTGCCTGTTCGTGGGGGGGGGGGGGGGTTCAAGGAAACGAGAAACGAGAGATTGTAATTGTTAGGCATGTCCTTCCAGCCATAGGAGCGAGGACCTCCTACCTCAACCAGAGGTCTGCTGGAATCTGAGGCTGAGCCGCGTGGGCCTTCTGCTGAGTTTGTTTTTCGCTGCCCCGGTTTCCAGCACGACGGCCTTCCCCTGCGCTGAGTTTTCTTCGCGTTCCGCTTCTACCGCGGGAGCTTCGCCGAGTTGGGCTCCTGCTGCTCTTGGCCTCTTCTGTGGAGGTTGTTTCAGCCACATTTTATCCGAGTCACGGCACCATAGATGTCACGCGAGTGTATGTTCCTTGGCTCTTTGTCTCGTCAGAATAAAAATTTGGCGTGTCGGACATTAAAGCCCCTTGGCGGGTCACAGTTCTCGGAGGACGGACCGTTTTATGTAGCTCTCAGGTCTCGAACGGACCGTGTTATAGCTCTTAAATAAATAAGTGTTACAGCTCAAGTGTTACAGCTCTATTTATTTAGATAATAGCAGGAAAATCCATCTTCGAGGCATGAGGGCACGTCGATCCAAAGACACGAAGAGAAGATCGCCCCATCACGCGGGGGAGAGAGAGAAAAAGGGAGAAGAGAGCTTTGGCTCCTCTTTTTATATGTTTCTCTCTCCCTGGGCCTGTCTTATGTAAATTGGGCTTAGGCAGGAGGGTTGTTTGTTTTACCTGAGGTTCTCACTCCAGTCCTCGGACTTTCCTTTGTTCTATTTTCGCGGGCTTTCCCTTCCAGGTCTTTTAGCCACCGCCATTTTGGACTCCTTTTCCCTATTCTACCTACCTAACAGTTCTGTTTGGTAATATTCTGTTGTGTCCATGTTCCTTAGAGGTATTGGTCTATAGTTGTTGTTGTTTTTTTTTTTTTTTTTTTCTTGTGATGTCTTCATCTGGTTTTGGTGTCTGGTTATTACTGGCTTCATAGAATGATTTGGGAAGTGTACTCTCGCCTTCTGTTTATTAGAAGAGCTTGTGAGAAACTGGTACCACTTCTTTTTAAAATGCTTGTTAGAATTCAGCAGAGATGAATCAGCAGAGATGACTTTTCTTTGTGTGCAGTTTTTTTTATTACGAATTCAACCTCTTCACTTGTTATAGGCCTATTCAGGATGTTTTCTTAAGTCAGTTTTGGTAGTTTGTATCTTTCTAGGAACTTGTTCATTTTATCTAAGTCATCTAATTTGTTGGCATACAATTGTTCATGATAGTCACTCAGTCATGTCCAATTCTTTGTGACCCCATGGATTGGCCACCAGGCTCCTCTGTCCATGGATTCTCCAGGCAAGAATACGGGAGTGGGTTACCATTTCCTTCTCCAGGGGATCTTTTTGACTCACGAATTGAACCCAGGTCTCCTGCATTGCAGACAGATTCTTTACCATCTGAGTCACCAGGGAAACCCTCAATTATTCATAATATTCTTTTATAATCCTTTTTATTTCTGTGTGGTAAGTAACAACGTCCCCCTCTTTAACTTTGATTTCTAGCAACTTAAGTCTTTTCTCTTTTTTTTCTCTGTAAATCTAAGATTTACTAAATATTTGTCAGAACTTTGTTGAACTTTCAGAGAAACAACTTTTAATTTTCTATGTTGTTTGTCTGTTTTCTGTTAGAAAACGCCGCGGGAAGAAAGAGCCACCTCTAAGGACCGGTGGTGAAGGCCTGTATTGGGCGGTCGCTCTCGGGCAGATCTCTCGGGGAGGGGCGGGTGAGCGAGGAGACAAAGGGAGTCTGCGAGGTATGAGAGGTGGGGAGAGGTTTTATAGCCAGGGCCGGCGCCCAGGCCAGGTCCTTCTATATAAGGAAGAAAGCGCGGGCTACAGCGGCGGTGGGTGTCCAAGGGCTCTGTGTTGGTTCCTGATCGGACCAGGCTGCAGGGGAGGGGGGGGGGGGTCGGTCCCTGGAAGTTTAGCCAGCCTCCGGAACTTGTCTGCGGCACTTTTTCCAGGGCACGCCTCAACATACCCGACCTTTCATTTTCTATTTCATTAAATTCTGTTCTGATCTTCAATATTGCCTTCCTTCTGCTTTGTTTAGGTTTAGTTTGATCTTCCTTTTCCAATGTCCTTTTTTTTTTTTTTTTGCTTCACTCCACAGCTTGTGGGATCTTAATTCCCTGACCAGGGTTCAAACCCGGGCCCACAGCAGTGAAAGCAGTACATTTGAACTATTACAGGGAAGTCTCTCCAGTGTGTTGAGATGGAAGATGAGGTTATGATTTGAGGTCTTTTTTCTTTCTTTATATAGATATTTACAACTATAAATTTTCCTCCAAGTACTACTTTGGCTGTATTTTATAAATCCTGAAATGTTGTGTCTTCATTTTTATTCTTCTCAAAGTATCATCTAATTTCCCTCTTGACTTCTTTGACCCATTGGTTATTTAGGAATATGTTCTTTAATTTCACCATATTTATGAGTTTCCCAAATTTCTGTTTTTGATTTCTAATGTCATTCCACTGTGGTGGGAGAATATAATTTGGGTTTATATTATTTCTATTGTTATAGCCACACTTTCTGGGAAGCAAACTCACTCAGAAGGACAATGCAGATAGTGGAGTGCAGTTTATTACACCGGTGGGCCCAAGGCAGAGTCTCCTCTTAGCCAAGGACCCCGACCAGCATTTGTGAAAATCTTTTATACCCCATGTGTACGATGTGTACGTGTCCAAACCCACTACCCCAATTCCCTTGAGACTTACATAAACAAAGGAAGGGTAAATACAACTACAATAACCCCATCATTCACGTGTTATGTGTTCAAACAGTCAATAATCAATAAGCCTGCAGTTACATTCCAAATAGTTAATAACCGATAAGCCTGTGCTTACATTCTGATGCATAGTGTCCGGAGGCAGGGGTGATTAGTGTCTGTTTTCTCTTAGGTGATGAGTAACCTGGGTATGATCTTCAAGGTTCCCCTTCCATTGTCGTTCCCACAGGCACTAAGCAGAGAGTTCAGAGTCCACTGGAGAGGTGGCCGAGCACAATGAGCACAGAAAGGCCTGAGATGGAGTCCAGGCCCTATGAATTCCTTCTTCACTATCATTTTTAATTTATTTTATGGCCTAGTATAATGTCTGTGCTGGAGAATGTCTCATCTGCTCTTGAGAAATATGTATATTCTTGTGTTGTTGGGTGGAATGTTACATTAATGCCTCTTAGGTTTTCATTGTTCTTCAGGTTCTGTTTTCTTTTTCTTCTCGATTTTCTGTTTAATTGTTCTATGTATAATTGTAAGGAAGTATTGAAGTCTCCAGCTCTATTGTTTAATTGTCTGTTTCTCCCTTCAGTTCGGTCAGTTTTTGCCTCTTATATTTTGGTGCCTATATGTTTACAACTGCTTTGTCTTCCTGATGAACTCTTTTAGCATTATTAAGTGACTTTTAAAATCTCTAGTAACTTTTTTTTTTTACTTAAAATCCATTTGTCTAGTAGTAGTGTAGCTACTCCAGCTTTCTTATGATTGTTGCTTGCATGCTATTTTTTCATTCTTCTACTTTCAATCTATTGTATCTTTGAATTTAACATATTTTTTTCTAAAGAACATATAGTTAAGATCTTAATTGGCTTTTTAAATTCAAGTCTGATAATCTCTGTCTTTTCAATGGATTTTTTCATCCATTCACATTTAATATTTTTACTGATATAGTTGGATATACATTTACCATTTACTTTCCTGTTTTCTGTTCCTCTATTCCTCATTTCCTGCTTTCTTTTGTATTAAGCAAATATTTACTAATGTGGCATTTTGATTACTATAATGATTTTTCACTACATTTTTCTAGGTGTTTCCTAATTTGGCTTATCATATACATCTTAACTTATTAGAGACAGCTTCAAATTTATATTAACTTAATTCCAATCAGATGTAGAATAATTACTCCTATATAGCTCTTCCCTTTTCCCCTTTTTTGTGGTATTGTTATACATATTGCATCTATAATTGTTATAATACAGCTATAATGTTTACTTTATATACTTTGATGTGTTATACAGAGAAGAAAGAACAAGTATATATTAATACCTTCCATTATATTAATCTTTTGCTTGTCATTTCTGGTTCTTTTTATTTGTTCTTATGGATTCCAGTTACCATCTGAGTCATTTCCTTAGCTCAGTGCAGTTTTGCTCCCACCTAACTCCTTTGTGCTTTTACTGGCAAATGTATTTCTATGCTATAGACCAAACAATACATTATATTCATATTATTTATATATATACATATATATGTATTGTTTTTTAAATCAGTTGAAAAGAAGAAACTACACGCATTTATATCATCTTTATAAATCACTTACCTTCACTGGTGTTCTTTCCTCCCACTCTTAATGCCCACCTTATGGATTCAAATTCTATGGTCACTTGCTTTCAGCCTGAAGAACTTCCTTTAGTATTTAGTAAAGCAGGTCTACTAGTGACAAATTCTCTAAATGTTTTGTTTATCTGGGAATAAAAAGATGGCTTTGCTGGGTACAAGGTCCTTAGTTGACAGCTTATTTTTTGATCTTTGTATATGTGATCTTTGTGTGACCCCCCTGCCTTCTAGTCCTGTTGTTTCTGCTGAGAAGTAAGCTATTTATTTAGTTCCCTTTTAGGTGATGCATCATTTTTCTCTTGATGCTTTCAAGATTTTTGCCTTGTCTTTGGCTTTCAGCATTTTTATTATGATGTGCTTGTAGAGCCTTTTATGTTTATCGTACTTGGGATTCATTTAGCTTCCTGGATGTGTAAATTATTGTTTTTCAATAAATATGAGAGATTTTTTCAGCCATTATTTCCTCAAATATATTTTCTATTCCTTTCTCTCTTCTACTTCTGTTACTTCCATTACATGTACTTTGGTACTTAATAATGTCCAATATTTCTCAAAGGCTCTGTTCATTTTCCTCATTCTTTTTTTCCTTGCTGTTCTTCTGACTGCATTATCTCTACTGATATAGGTTTTTTTTTTTTACTTGATACAGTTTTAAGTTCTTTAATTCTTTCTTCTGTCAGTTCAAATATTCTGCTGAGTCCCTCTAGCTAAGCTGTCATTTATTTCATTTATTGTAGTTTAAAACTCCAGAATTTCCATTTGCTTCTTTTCACAATTTGCATCTCTTTATGGATTCTGTCAATTTGATGCGACACTGTAATAACATTTTCCCTTACTTCTTTAATCATACCTTATTTTAGTTTATTGAACATACTTATAATAGCTATTTTGAAATCTTTGTAAAATGTGACATTCATTCATAGGTAGTTTCTCTTGCTTGCTTTTTTTCCCAGAGTATGAGTCATACTTTCCTTTTGTTGTTGTTGTCGTTGTTGTTATTGTTGTTTTGCTGCAAGCTCAGTCATGTCTGACTCTTTGCGACCCCATGGACTGTAGCCCGTCAGGCTCCTCCGTCCATTGAATTTTCCAGGCAAGAATCCTGAAGTGGGTTGCCATTTCCTCCTCCAGGAGATCTTCCCAACAGAGAAATCAAACTTGTGTCTCTTGTGTCTCTTGCATTGGCAAGCAGATTCTTGGTCATTTGCAACACCTGAGAATGTTTTTAAGAAACTGGATATTTTAGATATATATTGTAGCAACCTCCCCACTCTAAGGATTGTTATTTATTTGCAACTTTGTGTTTAGTGACTAGTTGGATTATTTGATGTAGTGTGTCCTGCCCATCCAAGAAGGCAATGGCAATTCACTCCAGTACTCTTGCCTGGAAAATCTCATGGACAGAGGAGCCTGGTAGACTGCAGTCCATGGGGTCGCGAAGAGTCGGACACAACTGAGCGACTTCACTTTCACTTTTCACTTTCATGCATTGGAGAAGGAAATGGAAACCCACTCCAGTGTTCTTGCCTGGAGAATCCCAGGGACGGGGGAGCCTCGTGGGCTGCTGTCTATGGGGCCGCACAGAGTCGGACACAACTGAAGAGACTTAGCAGCATCCTGCCCATGGGCTTCCCAGGTGGCTCAGCGGTAAAGAATCTCTCTGCAATGCAGGAGACTCAGGTTTGACCCCAGAGAAGGAAATGGCAACCCACTCTAGGATTCTTGCCTGGGAAATCCTATGGACAGAGGAGCCTTGGTGGGTTACAGTCCCTGGGGTCTCAAAAAGAGTCTGAGCAACTAAACAAGAACATCCCATCCATCCCCACTGGTTAGCTTCTGATGCTG
This sequence comes from Muntiacus reevesi, assembly GCF_963930625.1. NCBI lineage: Eukaryota > Metazoa > Chordata > Mammalia > Artiodactyla > Cervidae > Muntiacus > Muntiacus reevesi. The sequence continues at coordinate 55,455,929 of NC_089251.1, read as the reverse complement.
TTCCTTGGGTATGCAGCCTTGGGGTATTCTTGCAGTCCCCCAGGGATGAAGGTAGTTTTGGTAGGGCTCTTTTTGACTATCTCTTTTCCTGACCACACCCAGCAGTTAAGCTCCACTATCATCTGATTTCTCCATTGTTTTCAACAATGTCCTGAGAGCATAAACTGCTTGTTAGACTAAACCAATAAAATTGGCTTCTAAGAAGGGATAGTTCGCAAAGTCAGTTTTTAAGATTTGATCTCAGGCTCGTTGGATGGCATCACAGACTCAATGGACATGAGTTTGAGCAAACTCTTGGAGATGGCGAAGGACAGGGAAGCCTGGTGTGCTGCAGTCCATGGGGTTGCAAAGAGTAAGACATGACTTAGTGACAAAACAACAAGAAGCTCCTTTCAGCTGCTTCTCTCCCCCAGACTTTTGGAAAAACCAGCTGGCCTCCAATTTAACCTATATGCCTAGTGAGGCCACTAATCTTCTTACCTGCCTTTCACCACAACCTCCACTGTTTCTGATGGTGCTCTTAGGCCTCAAGTTCTCTGTACTCTGTTCCTAATAAAATTGGTTCCTTGAGAAGAGATTAGGAACTATTTGTTTTATGGCTTATTTCCCTTCTCAGGCAAAAATCTCAGTCACAGTTCTGGATCTGGGAGTAAAGACAGAAGAGACCCTCTTCTCTCTGGGTGATACTCCCATTTAGGAGTCTGACATGTGGTAGATGGGTGGGGTGAGGGTGGGTGGGAAATCGGGGCAGTAGTCTCAGATCTTGTCTTCTTTCTTTTGGTGTGAAATCACTGCCTTATGAGCTGGGACAGGGCAGCTGGGGTCCCAGTATTCTCAGTGGCACCATGCTCAAGGTAGAGCGTCCTCCTCATGAGTGGCAGCTGGGTGAAAAATGGCAGCCTCCACCAGCCAGCCACTTACCTGGAACAGGTAAGTGGGGGCCAGATGAGAAATGCTGATGTCCTGCCTGTTGTGCTGCACCATGCAGGCCTGAAAGGCCTGTCCTTGCCAGCTTCAAACCTAAAGAGCCCAGATCAGTGACAGAGACATCAATGGTTAAATAGATGGAGGAGTTTACACATCTGAAGCAAGGTCCTGCAATGACACACCAGTGTGTACGGTGGACAGCAGGCAGGACATGGCAGCAGTCTTTGCTCCCAGGGGGAAGTGGAGATTGCCAGTTATCAGGGAAATGGCCATCAGGTTGGTTCATGTGTTACCAGGGAAACCAGCAGAGGAACATGCCCCTCAACGCTTCTTTGATAAGAATAATCATTATCTGGTGCCTGGGGTAATTATGTGTAAGTTCAGTCCTGTGAGTAGGATATATGTGAAGTAAACACTGGTCAAGCAGGAATGTACAGAGAGCAGGAGAACAGACGCTTTGAGTGGCCTGACCACACACTGCCCCTTTCAGGAAGACAGTTCTCCAACTGGGAGCTGAGGAAGTGGTGGGAGCCCTGAGTTCTTGGCTGAAGCAGTCTGGAGGAGAGTCTCCATCCTGCCAAGTTGGAAAGCTGAAGGCAGGGAGCACATCTGGGTTCAAATACCTTAGAATTATTCATACTGATTTTTTAAAAATATTGAATTTTAATATGTTGTCATGAATAAATATTTGCTCAAGGACTTCCCTAGTGGTCCAGTGGTTAAGAATCTGCCTGCCAATGCAGGCGACATGGGTTCTATCCCTGGCCCTGGAAGATCCCACAGGCCTTGGGGTTACTAAATTCTTGTGTCGCAACCACTGAGCCTGTGCTCTGGAGCCCAAGAGCCGCAAATAGTGAAGCCTACACACTCTAGAGAAGCCACTGCAATGAGAAGCCCATCCACTGCAACTAAAGAGTAGCCTCTGCTCACTGCAACTAGAGAAAGCCTGCTTGCAGCAATGAAGACCCAGTGCAGTCAAAAATAAAGAAATAAAAATGTTAAAATATGTGTTCATTTGCTGTATGTCTTTGGGGCCATTTCTAGAGACTTTAAATGATTTTTTAAAAAAATTTTACCAGTTTCACTAGAGAGTGCATCCACAGAGCTCCAGAAGTCCTTTTTCCAAGATCTTTCTTTTCATATTGGCCCAATTAGTAAATCTTTGGTTGTGGGATGCCCTTGGATGGGGCGTAAACGAAAGTGTTAGTCACTTAGTCATGTCTGACTCTTGGTGACCCCATGGACTATAACCTACCAGGCTCCTTGGTCCATGGGATTCTCCAGGCAAGAATGCTGGAGTGGGTTGCCATTTCCTTCTCCAGGGGATCTTCCTAACCCAGGGATCGAACCTGGGTCTCCCACATGGCAGGCAGATTCTTTATCTTCTGAGCCACCAGGGGAGCCCAGAAGAGAGCAAAATACCCCACCTGCTCTCCCTGTCTCAGCTCACTGGCAAGTCAAGATGGCACTGCTTCCTCAGTCAGGAATGCTTCCCCAAGGTGATGTTTTCTTCTCTGTTTGTTACTGCCTTCCAAAGAAACTCCTTGGACTCCAGGGACAGGTGGCATGGGGTGGATGGGGATCGTGTTCTCACCTGGCCAGAGGACCTGGGATGTGGCCTTGGCACTTGACACACAGCATTTACCTCCATACTCCAATGTGAGCCTGGACCTAGCTCCCAGTAGAGTTTTCTTAGACAGTAATTCCAAATCTCAGTTGTCCCAGAGTCCAGAAAATTCTGTGCCAGAATTCTGTGACCCTTAAAAGTGGGGAAGGAAGAGCCAGGCTCAGCCCCCCTCACCCATGTCAGCTGCCCCTGTCCAGTCTAACATCTTTTGTTTGTTTTGGCCAAGCTGCATGTGGGATCTTAGTTCCCTGACCAGGGGTCAAACCCAAGACCCTTGCAATAGGAGTGCAGTCTTAACCTCTGGACCACAAGGTATGTCCCGAGCTTTTTCAGTAGCAAACTACAGCGGGCTGTCATTGCCTCCTATTCCCACCACCCCAGGCTCTGGGCTGCAGTTAGAGTGGCTGCAGGGCTCTGAAAAAAGAGTCTCAAACCAACCCAGCCTTTAAAGCCTCAGAAGGGAAATGCTGTTCTAAGTTAGGGGATCTCAAACAGGCCTATCAGCCACCTGGTTGTTAGCAAAGTCTCTCCAGGCCTTGAGTCTATGGACCCTCATCCTCGTGTCCGGTCCTAAGCCAAGTTGCACAGTATGTTTCCACAGTTGCCTGAATGATTCAGCTTAATGGCACTAACAATGGGGCTCATTGCCATAATGTGTGCTATAAACTGAATGTGCATCCCTCCATTGAAGCCTAATCCCAATGTGATGGTGCTTGGAAGTGGGGCCTTTGGGAGGTAATTAGGGTAATTTGGGTGGAGTCCTCATGAATAGGAGCTTCCCTGATAGCTCAATTGGTAAAGAATCTGCCTGCAAAGCTGGAGACCCTGGTTCAATTCCTGGGTTGGGAAGATCTGCTGGAGAAGGAATAGGCTACCCACTCCAGTATTCTTGGGCTTCCCTTGTGACTCAGCTGGTAAAGAATCCACCTGCAATGTGGGAGACCTGGGTTCAATCCCTGGATTGAGAAGATCCCCTGGAGAAGGGAAAGGCTACCCACTCCAGAATTCTGGCCTGGAAAATTCCATGGACTGCATAGTCCATGAGGTCACAAAGAGTCAAACATGACTGAGCAACTTTCACTTCATGCTTCTCATGAATAGGATTAGTGCACTTTTAAGAAAAGGCTCCAGGCTTCTCTGGTGGCTCAATGGTAAAGAATCCACCTGCAATGCAGGAGATACAGGAGATGCAAGTTCGATCCCTGGGTTGGGAAGATTCCCTGGAGAAGGGCATAGCAACCCACTCCAGTATTTTTGTCTGGGAAATCCCACGGACAGAGGAGCCTGGCAGGCTAGAATCCATGGGGTCACAAAACAGTCAGACATGACCTAACAACTAAACAAGAGGCTCTGGAGAGCTCCCTGCTCCATTTTGCCATGTGAGGTTGTAGGGAGAAGACAGACGTTGATGAACTAGGAAGAGAGCTCTCACCAGACACCAAGTGTGTCCACACCTTGACCTTTGACTTCCCAGCCTCCAGAACTATGAGAAATATTAATAACTAATGCTATTATTAATGTAATCCACCAAGTCTGTGGGATTTTGTCACAACTCTTTATATGCTGCCCTAAGAGCAACATGACATCATCTGTGAAACATTCCTCCTAAAAATATTGAACCCATAACTTCCCTGGTGGTCCAGTGGTTGAGAGTCTGCCTTACAATACAGGGGATGCAGGTTCAATCCCTGGTGGGGGAACTAAGACCCCACATGCAGTGGGGCAGCTAAACCTGTGTGCCAGAACTTCTGAGCCGACGAACCAGACAAGGGAGTCAGTGTACCATAAGGAAAATCCCACATGCCACAACTAAGACCCAACACAGCTAAATAAATAAATATTTTAAAAATACATTGAGCTTAAATGTGATCATGAGAAAACAGCCAGACAAATACATTGAGGGACATTCTGCAAACTAGCCTAGAATCATCACAAATGGCAATCAACCCTCCCTGAGTGTGTGTGCCTAGGGGTAGGAGGGTGAGCTGGTCCTGGGACACTAGGGAGACCAGAAGTTCCTGGGCATCTGTCACCTGCCCCCTGCAGTCCTCAGCCCATCTCTGACCTGAGCACAACAGACTCCCCAGCAAACCCACTGCAGGATCACCCCCAAAGCGTGCAAGGCAGAATCAGGCTGCAACGCCCCTCCCTGAGACATGGTGGAAGCTACACTCTTGCTTCCCCTTCCTTTCCCTGTCCTGCTGGCCCCGCTCTATGATGACTTCTTTCTTGGGAAGTCTCTTGCACAGGAATTCTCCTCTCTGGGTCTGCTTCTGGGGAATCTCTCCAAAGTGGGGACACCCCAACCTAACAGACTTTTCTGTGTGCCCTCAGGAACTCCTCCTCAGGCCCTACTCAAAAGTTGACACCCTGGTGCTCGCTTCGGCAGCACATATACTAAAATTGGAACGATACAGAGAAGATTAGCATGGCCCCTGCGCAAGGATGACACGCAAATTCGTGAAGCGTTCCATATTTTTACAACCTAGATTACTGTACCCAGCAAGGATCTCATTCAGATACGAAGGAGAATTCAAAAGCTTTACAGACAAGCAAAAGCTGAGAGAATTCAGCACCACCAAACCAGCTCTTCAACAAATGCTAAAGGATCTTCTCTAGACAGGAAATGCAGAAAGGTTGAATAAACGTGAACCCAAAACAACAAAGTAAATGGCAATGGGTCCACACCTATCAATAATTACCTTAAATGTAAATGGGTTGAATGCCCCAACCAAAAGACAAAGATTGGCTGAATGGATACAAAAACAAGACCCCTATATATGCTGTCTACAAGAGACCCACCTCAAAACCAGAGACACATACAGACTAAAAGTGAAGGGCTGGAAAAAAATATTTCACGCAAACGGAGACCAAAAGAAAGCAGGAGTCGCAATACTCATATCAGATAAAATAGACTTTCAAATAAAGGATGTGAAAAGAGACAAAGAAGGACACTACATAATGATCAAAGGATCAATCCAAGAAGAAGATATAACAATTATAAATATATATGCACCCAACATAGGAGCACCGCAATATGTACGGCAAACGCTAACAAGTATGAAAGAGGAAATTAATAGTAACACAATAATAGTGGGAGACTTTAATACCCCACTCAAAACTATGGATAGATCAACTAAACAGAAAATCAATAAGGAAACACAAACCTTAAATGATACAATGGACCAGCTAGACCTAGTTGATATCTATAGGACATTTCACCCCAAAACAATCAACTTCACCTTTTTCTCAAGCGCACACGGAACCTTCTCCAGAATAGATCACATCCTGGGCCAAAAATCTGGTCTTGGAAAATTCAAAAAAATTGAAATCATTCCAGTCATCTTTTCTGACCACAGTGCAGTAAGATTAGATCTCAATTACAGGAAAAAAATTGTTAAAAATTCAAACATATGGAGGCTAAATAACACGCTTCTGAATAACCAACAAATCATAGAAGAAATCAAAAAAGAAATCAAAATATGTATAGAAACGAATGAAAATGAAAGCACAACAACCCAAAACCTATGGGACACTGTAAAAGCAGTGCTAAGAGGAAGGTTCATAGCATTACAGGCTTACATCAAGAAACAAGAAAAAAGCCAAATATATAACCTAACTCTACACCTAAAGCAATTAGAGAAGGAAGAAATGAAGAACCCCAGGGTTAGCAGAAGGAAAGAAATCTTTAAAATTAGGGCAGAAATAAATGCAAAAGAAACTAAAGAGACCATAGCAAAAATCAACAAAGCTAAAAGCTGGTTTTTTGAAAAAAAAAAACAAAATTGACAAACCATTAGCAAGACTCATTAAGAAACAAAGAGAGAAGAACCAAATTAACAAAATTAGAAATGAAAATGGAGAGATCACAACAGACAACACTGAAATCCAAAGGATCATAAGAGACTACTACCAGCAGCTCTATGCCAATAAAATGGACAATTTGAATGAAATGGACAAATTCTTAGAAAAGTATAACTTTCCAAAACTGAACCAGGAAGAAATAGAAGATCTTAACAGAACCATCACAAGCAAGGAAATCGAAACTGTAATCAAAAATCTTCCAGCAAACAAAAGCCCAGGACCAGATGGCTTCACAGCTGAATTCTACCAAAAATTTAGAGAAGAGCTAACACCTATCTTACTCAAACTCTTCCAGAAAATTGCAGATGAAGGTAAACTTCCAAACTCATTCTATGAGGCCACCATCACACTAGTTCCAAAACCAGACAAAGATGCCACAAAAAAAGAAAACTACAGGCCAATATCACTGATGAACATAGATGCAAAAATCCTTAACAAAATTCTAGCAAACAGAATCCAACAACATATTAAAAAAATCATACACCATGACCAAGTGGGCTTTATCCCAGGAATGCAAGGACTCTTTAATATCCGCAAATCGATCAACGTAATACACCACATTAACAAATTGGAAGATAAAAACCATATGATTATCTCAATAGATGCAGAGAAAGCCTTTGACAAAATTCAACACTCATTTATGATTAAAACTCTCCAGAAAGCAGGAATAGAAGGAACATACCTCAACATAATAAAAGCTATATATGACAAACCCATAGCAAGCATCACCCTCAATGGTGAAAAATTGAAAGCATTTCCTCTGAAATCAGGAACAAGACAAGGATGCCCACTCTCACCACTACTATTCAACATAGTGTTGGAAGTTTTGACCACAGCAATCAGAGCAGAAAAAGAAGTAAAAGGAATCCAGATAGGAAAAGAAGAAGTGAAACTCTTGCTGTTTGCAGATGACATGATCCTCTACATAGAAAACCCTAAAGACTCTTCCAGAAAATTACTAGAGCTAATCAATGAATATAGTAAAGTCACAGGATATAAAATTAACACACAGAAATCCCTTGCATTCCTATATACTAACAATGAAAAAACAGAAAGAGAAATTAAGGAAACAATACCATTCACCATTGCAACAAAAAGAATAAAATACTTAGGAGTATATCTACCTAAAGAAACAAAAGACCTATACACAGAAAACTATAAAACACTGATGAAAGAAATCAAAGAGGACACAAACAGATGGAGAAACATACCGTGTTCATGGATTGGAAGAATCAATATTGTCAAAATGGCTATTCTACCCAAAGCAATCTATAGATTCAATGCAATCCCTATCAAGTTACCAACGGTATTTTTCACAGAACTAGAACAAATAATTTCACAATTTGTATGGAAATACAAAAAACCTCGAATAGCCAAAGTAATCTTGAGAAAGAAGAATGGAACTGGAGGAATAAACCTGCCTGACTTCAGACTCTACTACAAAGCCACAGTCATCAAGACAGTATGGTACTGGCACAAAGACAGAAATATAGATCAATGGAACAGAATCGAAAGCCCAGAGATAAATCCACGAACCTATGGACACCTTATCTTTGACAAAGGAGGCAAGGATATACAATGGAAAAAAGACAATCTCTTTAACAAGTGGTGCTGGGAAAATTGGTCAACCACTTGTAAAAGAATGAAACTAGAACACTTTCTAACACCATACACAAAAATAAACTCAAAATGGATTAAAGATCTAAATGTAAGACCAGAAACTATAAAACTCCTAGAGGAGAACATAGGCAAAACACTCTCTGACATAAATCACAGCAAGATCTTCTATGACCCACCTCCCAGAATATTGGAAATAAAAGCAAAAATAAACAAATGGGACCTCATGAAACTTAAAAGCTTTTGCACAACAAAGGAAACTATAAGCAAGTTGAAAAGACAGCCCTCAGATTGGGAGAAAATAATAGCAAATGAGGAAACAGACAAAGGATTAATCCCAAAAATATACAAGCAACTCCTGAAGCTCAATTCCAGAAAAATAAATGACCCAATCAAAAAATGGGCCAAAGAACTAAACAGACATTTCAAAAGAAGACATACAGATGGCTAACAAACACATGAAAAGATGCTCCACATCACTCATTATCAGAGAAATGCAAATCAAAACCACAATGAGGTACCATTACACGCCAGTCAGGATGGCTGCTATCCAAAAGTCTACAAGCAATAAATGCTGGAGAGGGTGTGGAGAAAAGGGAAGCCTCTTACACTGTTGGTGGGAATGCAAACTAGTACAGCCACTATGGAAAACAGTGTGGAGATTTCTTAAAAAACTGGAAATAGAACTGCCATATGACCCAGCAATACCACTTCTGGGCATACACACTGAGGAATCCAGATCTGAAAGAGACTCGTGCACCCCAATGTTCATCGCAGCACTGTTTATAATAGCCAGGACATGGAAGCAACCTAGATGCCCATCAGCAGATGAATGGATAAGGAAGCTGTGGTACATATACACCATGGAATATTACTCAGCCGTTAAAAAGAATTCATTTGAATCAGTTCTAATGAGATGGATGAAACTGGAGCCCATTATACAGAGTGAGGTGAGCCAGAAAGATAAAGAACATTACAGTATACTAACACATATATACGGAATTTAGAAAGATGGTAATGATGGCCCTATATGCAGGGCAGAAGAAGAGACGCAGAAGTACAGAACAGACTTTTGAACTCTGTGGGAGAAGGGGAGGGTGGGATGTTTCGAAAGAACAGCATGTATATTATCTGTGGTGAAACAGACCACCAGCCCAGGTGGGAGGCATGAGTCAAGTGCTCGGGCCTGTTGGGCTGGGAAGATCCAGAGGAATAGGGTGGAGAGGGAGGTGGGATGGGAGACCGGGATGGGGAATTCGTGTAACTCTATGGCTGATTCATATCAATGTATGACAAAACCCACTGAAAAACAAACAAACAAAAAATACAATGATGAAAACACTGAAAAAAAATTGACACCCTGGTCACTCTCCTAGGCACAGATCTTTTCTAAAACCTGTGTCCTGACTCCTTCCTTCCATTTCCTCTCTAAGGCCGCCTCCTCTGCTTCCCCCTGTGACTGAGATCGCTTGCTCCACACATGAATGGAGTGTTCCCCAGAAGTTTTGCTTTTTGTCTTTTCTCTCTTCATTTCCTCACTTGGCAAACTCATGTACTGTCAGAGTTCAGCTGTTACCTTCACACTGTGTGTGTTAGTTATTCAATCCTGTCTAACTCTTTGTGACACCATGGACAGTAGCCCACCTGGTTCCTCTGTCCACGGGACTTCTCGGGCCAGAATACTGGAGTGAGTTGCTTTTTCTTCCCCAAGGAATCTTCCCGACCCAGGGATCAAACTCGGGTCTCCTGCCTGGCAGGCAGATTCTTCACTACCTGAGCCACCAGGGAAGCCTGCCAAAATCCATCTTCTTTCCTGAGTTTCAGTCTCGTGGTACTACCAGATACTGGCAGCTCATTCTCACTGTCTAAAATGGGACTCTTGGTATTTCCCTGGGGGTCCTGTGGTTAGGACTCTGTGCTTCAACTACAGGTGACACTGGTTCGATCATTACTCAGTAAACCAAGGTTAGATTCTGCAAGCTGCTCAGTCAAAATAAATAAATAAAATGGGACTCTCCTTCAACAGACTTTGCCTCCCCGTCTCCTAGTTCTGAGACCACTACCCCCACCCTACTTCAGTATCATTCCAGGCTCCTCACTCTACTTTGTCCCCTTTTTCCAAGCACTTGCCAAGGACTATTGGCCTTGCCTCCACAATTCTTGACTCTTAGCCCACCTTTTCCATCATACACCACGTCAGCAAATCAAGTTCATACCCAGGTCTGAGCCCCTTACATTCTCTGTGGTCTTGGGTACTTCTGGTTCTATTCCAAGACATCACAAAAGTTGGAACAGATCCCAGGATCCCAAACTTCTCTCTGAAAGCATCTTTAATTAATTCAAAAACTATTGTATCTGCTTATATCTAGTAGATTCACATTATGATATTGATGTCAGAAAATGTTAAAATCAGGATTGATAGGCATTTAGGGTCACAGAAAGAATCCCTTTGCACTATGGGGTAGACTGAAAAGGTAACATAATTCAGTTTACCCCAAATCTTGACATACTAAAGCCCTTTATAAAAGGTTACTATAAAGATTAAATGAGAGACATTCATCTCACGGACATGCATTGAATTGTGAAGCTATGGTAATCTGCTGAAAATAACTGGATAAATTTTTTTCTAAAATTTTTAAGTGTTTTAAAATTAGTTTTATATATTTATTTTTGGCTGTGCTGGGTCTTCATTGCTTCTCGGACTTTTCTCAAGTTGCAGAGAGTAGGGGCTACTCTCTAGCTGCAGTTCACAAACTTCTCATTGCAGTGGCTTCTCTTGTGGAGCATGGGCCCTAGGGTGTGTGGGTTTCAGTAGTTGTGGCACACAGGCTTAGTTGCTCCATGGCATGTGGGATCTTTCTGGACCAGGGATTGAACCTGTGTCTCCTGCATTGGCTGGCAGATTCTTTACCACCGGCCACCAGGGAAGCCCTTTCTAAAACTTTTAAGTACATTGTCAGTTTCTATTATCAAAAGACAAACACCTTGTTCTAATTGTGTAGAAGACAATTACTAACACTATCAAAATAGAATTTAAGAATATTGACTTTTTCACTAATTATGTCACTGACAGGTATTTCCTCCATAGCAACATTTAACATGCATCTATGTGACAGATTATTATTTATGTTGTCTGTCCATAACTGTAACTTCCTTCTGGAAAATTGCCCCTGCCCTCCAGACACACAAGTCTGTCATTCTTGATACATTGCACTTCCAGCTACCAGTGAGGATAGATCCTAAGGATTCCTGGAACCAATTCCAGTGTGTGTGTGTCTGTGAGTGTCTTTGTGTGCCTGTGTGTACATGCTCACACGTGTATGTGTTCATGTGTGCACACACAAACTTCCCCACACCAATAAGGAATTCTTGGATGCCAGCAAGATGTCAGAGATTTCAGCTCAGCTCTGACACTATCTATCTAGAGATAGAATCAGATTCCACAGGTACAGGGCTCTGTCCCACAAGACCACCCTCCACTTCAGACCAATCACAAGCCCAGGTTGCTACCTGTACTTCTCGCTGATTGGCTATAAATCAGAGGTTCCCATGATTTCCTCTTGGGGTTGTTAATTTGCTAGAATGGCTCATAGAACACAGGAAAACCCATTTATTCACTAGATTACCAAGTTATTATACAGGGATTATTCTGCATGCTCACTCATGTGCAACAGTTTGCAACCACATGGAACTGCAGCCTGCCAGGTTCCTCTGTTCATGGGATTCTCTGGGCAAGAATACTGGAGTGGGTTGCCATACCTTCCTCCATGAGATCTTTGGAACCTGTGTCTCTTATGTCTCCTGCATTAACAGGTGGGTTCTTTACAATTAGCGCCACTTGGGAAGCCCCAATAAAAGGATATCAAAGATTGCAAGTCAAGTGCCAGATGAAGAGATACTCAGAGTGACATCCCAAACAAAGGAGCTTCTCTCCTCATGGAGCCTGAAACCTGGCATGGTGGCACTTGGAACTGTTCTTGTTCTCCAATGTGGAAGCTCTCCAAAAAGGGCCAATAAGTTATCTTTTGGGGTTTTATGGAGGCTTCATTCCATAGTTATGATTGATTAAATCATTGGCAAATGAGAATTGATTCAACTTGCAGCCCCTCTTCCCTCCCTGAAGTCCGAGAATAGGGAAGGACTGAAAGTCCTACCCTCTAATCACATTACTGGTTCCTCTTGCATTCAACTCCCATCCATAGCTGCTTCTAAAAATCACCTCTCTCATTAAAAAAAAAAAAAAAAAAAAGACAGCTTTATCACTTAGGAAATTCCAAGATTTGGGGAAGCTGTGAACCAGGAACTGTGGATAAAGACCTAATATATATGAGAAATGTATTTTGGTTATCTGAATGACCAAATACATATTTCTTATAAATTACAATATCACAGTGGGTAGTGTAAGCCAAATGCTAGTGATCCCTGGAACCTCCGTGGTGAGTTCAGTGGTTAAGAATGTCTTGCAATTTAGGGGATGAGGGTTTGATCCCTAGTTAAGGACCTAAGATCCTACATGCTGCTGGCAACTAAGCCTGTACACAGCAACTGTTGAGCCAGAGCACCACAACTAGAGGATCCACGCACCACAATGCAAGACGCCCCATGATGGAGCGAAGAGCCTGTGTGCTACAATGAAATCCAACACAGCCAAAGAAAAACAAATTAATTAATTAAGATTTTTAAAATTAAATGTTAAAAAATAAACCAAAAAACATCGATTCCTGGGACTTCCCTGGTGGTCCAATTGTTGGGACTTCATGCTTATACCAGAGGGTTCTGTCTCTGATCAGGGAACTAAGATCCTACATGCTGTGTGGTATGGCCAAAAATAAACAACAAAACAACAACAATAAAAACACATATTGATTCCTAAGACATAGTGATTGGGCCAGCAATGAATACATAACTTAAGCCTAATCAGAGCCTTTCTGTAGGACTTCTCTCATTAGAACTTGTGGGAAAGAGCCTTGTTTTCTCTCTGGCTGTATGTTCTGAAGATGCAAGATTGAGGCTGCCCTATGGCTATATATCCTACTCCATGGAGGAGCCAGTCTAAAAGCAAAGGTTAGAATGAAGAAAGGAAACAAGATTCAAACACAAGAAGAAAGTCCTGACAGAGTTTAAGCCCTGGATCCAGCTGAATCGGAAAGCAGATAGACTTCTACTCTTTCTGTAGTCTTTTTACTTGAGCCAGTATATTTCTGCATCTTGAAGCTAGTTTGAAGAGTCTTGACTAGTAAATCCTTGTAGGCAGAAAGCATTATCTCATATTGATTTGTGCTTCATGGAATCTAGAGCAAGCATAGAGTAAGGTCTTAATGATGACCCACCTTAAAAACTAACAGACAATGATCTGAGTCAGGTTTAACAGATTCATTTTCTTGGGATCTCCAAGATAAGCATGCAAATACACATAAACATACTCACATACACAGCAGACTGATTTTGACCTTCTCCCTTTTAGCAGAACTGGAGCATATTTGCATGTGTACATAGGCATACACAAACACACACATAAATGCTGTTTTCTGGACATACAGAAACAGTCAAAGGCCAAATTGCCAAAGTAAAGTTTTTTAGGGAATATATCTAGCATTATATTCAAGACATGGAATAAAAATTGGTATATTTTTCGTCTTATTTTCCCAGGACTGGGTTTTGTGTTGCTTTCTCCTCCCTTTCATTTGCTGCTCATGGAATCCTGTCAGGTAGATATTATCCCCATTTCTCAGATCAGTGAAATGGAGGCTCAGAGGCATGAAGCTCAAGGCCACACAGCTAATAGGTAGATTGGAATTCAGAACCAAGTCTGGGTCCGGACTTCCCTGGCAGTCCAAGATTCCATAATTCTAATGCAGGGGGCATGAGTTTGATCCCTAGTTGGGGAATTAAGATCCCACATGTTTTGTGGCACAGGAAAAAAAAAAAAAAAAAAACTTCAAGCTCTTGGATCATACTTTGTGGATTATGAACTGCTCTGAGTTGGAACAGAACATAACAGTTCATTTCTGAAAACACACCTCCTATTTTCCAGAATCACGAGAGGAATGTAGGTAAGGTCTCAGGCTAACCCAACTTCTGGGGACTCATCCTCGTGGAAAGAGGTGGGCACCCTGTTTATGGGTGTAGAGTAGTATCTGTGGCATTGGGGCTGGTTTGCTCAGTGAGTCTGTCGAAGCTGCGCTGTGAAGTGCAGAAAGAAGAAGACAGTGTTGGGGGCGGTGGGAAGACCAGGGTTATAAAGGGGAAAGAGGTGAAGGCAGAGAGGGAGAGACAGAGACCCAGACTTCCTTGTCCCGAGTCTTCTAGTTTTGTTCCTCAAAAGCCAATGACTATCTTCCAACCCATGAACTATTGACTGTAAATTGATACGTATACCCTGGGCCATCTTTCCACTAATAGGATGACAGATGTACACTTATAACACTCTCAGGGCTTCACTGGTAGCTCAGTGGTAAATAATCTGCCCACTAATGCAGACAATCCAGGTTCAATCCCTATCCGAGAAGGGCCCACATGCCAATGAGCAGCTTAATCCATGCACCACAACAATTGAGCCTGTGCCCTAGACCCCAGGAGCCACAACTACTGAGCCCACATGCCACAAATACTGAAGCCTGCTCACCCTAGTGCCCAAGCTCCACAACAAGAGATGCCACTGCAATGAGAAGCCCATGTACTCGCAACTAGAGAGTGGCCCCTGCTCACTGCAGCTAGAGAGAAGCTGATGCAGCAACAAAGATCCAGCACAGCCAGAAATAAATAGATACGTAAAATAAAACAACAATAATAACAACAAAAAACCCAACACTGTCTATTGGGAGGATTTCACTCCTTTCCTGTCTATCAGACTTGTTTCTGAAGAAAGAGGTAAACAGCATCTGTTCACTTGAGGCCATATCATATACACCCATCTGTAAATTAAGCCTGCCCTTTTCCTTCCACTGTCAATTAGCAATAATTCCCCATGAGGCTGTGGATATGTGCTGAGAGAGAAATGGTAGAACAGTGGGAGCAGGAACCATGGGAGTACAGCTGACCTGCTCATGCAATTTTCTTTAGCTTTTAGACCTGCTGGAGCCCTGTCTTCTGATTACTATTTCCATTATACACTGAATGCTGTTCCAACTTTATGTCTCAGTGGATCAAATAACATCAAGTTCATGAGGGAGAGTTTGGGTTGCCTAGTGTCACATGTTCAAGATTCAATCTCTATTGGGCCCAAACTCAGCCTTGTTCTGATAATTGGTGCCTGGGGACTTGTGGGTTCATAGAGTTTCTAGGCTTCTCTAGGATCACAGGGCTTCCTATGCAAAAGAGGACCTTGTACAAAAAGGCTAACTGAAAGCCTCCATCCTTAACATGGTTTTGTTGCTGCATAAATCAGGATAATAATCACTAGCATGGTTTTCATTTCTATTGCCTTAGTTAAGCTTCGTAGCAATTTGGTGAAGTAGTTTTATAATCTCTATTTAATCAGAGAGGAAAACTAAGACATGGCTCTAGAAGTTGAAGGCCCTGCTCAAGTTCAAGTGGCTCAAAAGTGGTGACACCTGGGGCTTTCCTGATAGTTCAGTGGTTAAGACTTCAAGGGTTCAATGCAGAGGGCAAAGGCTCAATCTGTGGAAGGAGGAATAACATCCCACATGCTGAATGGTATAGCCAAAAGATAAATAAATTTTAAAAAATTAATAAAAGTGATGGAATCTGGATTCCAACTGCCAACTGCAACATTATTGCTTTGCCCATCCAAAGTAGCTACCTAAGATCATGTACACATCATCAGCTTCCGCAGTCTTCTCAATGCAAAGAGCCAAATTAGATTGATCCAGCTTTGGTCAAGAGAGAAGGCACAGGGTGGGGTGGGTAAGGATAGGATATCAATGAAAATCAATGAGTATCGGTGGGCATAGGCTGATTTTGTTAAGCTTAGAAGGATCACATTTTCAGTGGTGATGACTACACTCTGATATATATTGAAGTATTTATGGATAAAATAATATTGTCTAAAATTTGCTTTACAAGGACTTCCCTGGTGGTCCAGTGGTTAAGAATCCACTTTGCAATACAGGAGATGCAGGTTTGATCCCTAGTAGGAAACTGAGATCCCACATGCCTCAGAGTGACCAAGATCTAGAGCTGCAACTACTGAGCTCATGGGCCACGACTAGAAAGTTTGTGCACCACAATGAAAGATCCCACATGATGCGATGAAGATCCTGTGTGCTGCAACTAAGACCAGATGCAGCCAAACAAATGAATAGATGTTTAAAAATAAATAAATAAAATTTGCTTTACAATGGCCAGGAGAAATCAGTAAGGAAATAAGATTGGTCATGTGTGGATAACAGCTGAAGATGAGTGATGAAAATATAACTCATTATGCTATCCTCTTCCCATAATAAAAAAATGTATTATATTCACCAAGATAGATCACATTCGGGACCACAAAACACACCTTAACAAGGTGAAAAGTATAGAAATCATATAATATCTGCTCTGATAACAATGGAATTCAACCAGAAATCAATAACAACAAAATATCTGGGAAAATCTCCAAATATTTGGAGACTAAACAACATGCTTTTAAATAACAAGTAAGTCCAAAAAAGAATCTTAATATAAGTTTTAAAATATTTTGAACTAAATGAAAATATAAACTGTATTTCATTAACAAGTTCTACTCTGTGAAAGAAAATGTTAAGAGAATGAAAAGTGGAGCCACAGAAAATGTTTGCAAAAGACACATCTGATAAAGGACTATTATCCAAAATATGCAAAGAACACAATGTTCAACAATAAAAAAATAAACAACCTGTTTAAAAAAATAGATAAAAAACCTGAACAGATACCTCACCAAAGAAAACATACAGATGGTAAGTAAGCATATGAAAGGCTGTTCAACAGCATATGTCATTAGGAAGTTGCAAATTAAAACAACAGCAAGATACCATGACACACCTATTAGAATGTCCAAAATCCAAAACACTGATAAACACCAAATGCTGGCAAGGAGGTGGAGCAATAGCAACTCTCATTTACTGCTGATGGGAATACAGAATTGTACAGCCACTTTGAAAGACAGTTTGTCAAATGTTTTTAGTTTAGTTTTAGTTTAGTTTACAAAAGTTTAGTTTTGGTTTAGTTTTAAAAACTAAACATACTCTAACCATGTGATCCAGTAATAGCCCCTCCTTGGTATTTACTCAAAGGAATTTAAAGTTTATGTTCACGCGAAAACCTGCACATGGAGGTTTATAACATCTACGTTCATAGTTGCCAAAACTTAAAACAACCAAGATGATCTTCAGTAGGCAAATGGATAAATAAACACTGGTACATTTAAACCGAGATGTTTATTTAGCACTAAAAAGAAATGAGTTATCAAATTGTGAAAAATCATGCATATTACTAAGTGAAAGAAGTTAATCTGAAAGGGCTACATATAGTAAAATTCCAACTATATAACATTCTGGAAAAGGTAGTAAAAAGATTAATTATTATGGAGAGGTGGGGAAGGGAGGGATGAACAGGCAGTGCACAGAGAAGATTTAAGGCAGTGAAACTTCTTCTGTATGATACTGCAGTGGTAGATACATGTCATTACACATTTGTCAAAACCCATAGAATGTTCATCAAGAGCGAACTACAGGGACTTTCCTGGTGGTGCAATGGCTAAGGCTCTGCACTCCCAATGCAGGGGACCCTGTTTCAATTCCTGGTTGGAGAACTAGATCCCACACTCTGCAATGAAGATCCTGCTTGCTGCAACTAAGACCTGGCACAGTCTAATGAATAAATAAATTTTCAAAAATATTAAAAAAAAAAAGTAAACCACAAACTTTGGGTGATAATGATGAGTCAATATAGGTTCATCAATTGGAACAAATACACCATTTTGGTGTGGGATGTAGACAGTAGGGAAGGCTATGAATGTGTGAGGAGAAGGGGTATATGGGGAAAACACATGTATATAATATAGCTTTTACAAATGGTAATCTACCTTTAAGAGGGGTGAAGTAGGAAAGAGGGAGCTACAGAATCAAGCAAATATAATGGGTACGAATCTTAGTTTGCTGAATTTATTTTCCTTAAATCACCTTAATTCTGACTCTAAGACTTCATCCTTCCTACAAAATCCATCTTGGACACTCTGGGGCCCCCTCCCCCTGATGCAGAAAGCTCAGCTTCTTTGTGTTCTGGTGCCAGATTGAATCTCTGAGACAGAGTTTAGGATGAAGTAGAAAAAGATTCTTTTGTTGACTAAGATGGCTACTCTATTTCTTCTAAGGGATTCTTACCCACAGTAGTAGATATAATGGTCATCTGAGTTAAATTCACCCATTCCAGTCCATTTTATTTCACTGATTCCTAAAATGTTGACATTTACTCTTGCCATCTCCTGTTTGACCACTTCCAATTTGCCTTGCTTCATGGACCTAACGTTCCAGGTTCCTATGTAATATTGCTCTTTACAGCATCAGACTTCACCTCTATCACCAGTCACATCCACAACTGGGTGTTGATTTTGCTTTGACTCTGTCTCATCATTCTTTCTGGAGCTATTTCTCCACTGATCTCCAGTAGCATATTGGGTACCTACCAACCTAGGGAGTTCATCTTTCAGTGTCCTGTCTTTTTGCCTTTTCATACTGTTCATGGGGTTCTCAAGGCAAGAATGCTGAAGTGGTTTGCCATTCCTTTCTCCAGTGGACCATGTTTTGTCAGAACTCTCCACCATGACCTGTCCATCTTGGGTGACCCTACACAGCATTGCTCATGGTTTCATTGAGTTAGACAAGGCTGTGGTCCATGTGATCAGATTGGTTAATTTTCTGTGATTGTGGTTTTCAATCTGTCTGCCCTCTGATGGAGAAGGATAAGGGGCTTATGGACGCTTCCTGATGGGAGAGACTGATTGAGGGGGAAACTGGATCTTGTTCTGATGGGTGAGGCCATGCTCAATAAATCTTTAATCCAATTTTCTGTTGATGAGTGGGGCTGTGTTCCCTCCCTGTTATTTATCTGGGGCCAAAGTATGGTGGAGGTCATGAAGATCATGGCAACCTCCTTCAGAAGGTCCCATGCATGGACTGGTACACTCAGTGCCCCCAACCCTGCAGCAGGCCACCGCGAACCCACGTCTCTGCTGGAGACTTCTGGACACTCCCGGGCAAGTCTGGGTCAGTCTCTTGTGGGGTCACTGCTCCTTTCTCCTGGGTCCTGGTACGCACAGAGTTCTGTTGGTACCCACCAAGAGTCTATTTCCCCAGACCTGTGTAAATTCTGGTAGCTCTATGGCGGAGTTAATGGCGACCTCCTCCAAGACGGCTTATGCCACACCTAGGCCTATTGCACCCAGCCGTACCCGAGTCTGCTGCACCCAGAGCCCCTGCCCCTGCGGCAGTCTGCTGCTGGCCCGTATCTCCATAGACGCCACTCAAACACAGCTCCGCCTCAGTCTCTGTGGGGGTCTTTGTGTCCTGGTGTGTACAAGGTTTGTCTGAGCCCTTTGAACATCTCTGGCAGGATGGGGTTTGGTTCTAAACATGATTTCACCCCTTCTACCATCTTGCTGGGGCTTCTCTGCCCTGGACATGGGGTGTCTCCTCACAGACACTCCAGCACCACACAGCTGTGCAAAGAATAGCAAGGGGAGATGAGAAAGCATTCCTCAGTGATCAATGCAAAGACATAGAGGAAAAAAATAGAATGGGAAAGACTAGCAATCTCTTCAAGAAACTCAGAGATACCAAAGGAATATTTCATGCAAAGATGGGGGCAATAAAGGACAGAAATGGTATGGACCTAACAGAAGCAGAAGATATTAAGAAGTGACAAGAATGCACAGAACTATACAAAAAAGATCTTCATGACCCAGATAATCATGATGGTATGATCATTCACCTAGAGCTAGATATCCTGGAATGTGAAGTCAAGTAGTCCTTGGGAAGCATCACTATGAACAAAGCTAGTGCAGGTGATGGAATTCCGGTTGAGCTTATTTCAAATCCTAAAAGATGATGCTGTGAAAGTGCTGCATTCAACATGCCAGCATATTTGGAAAACCCAGCACCGGCCACAGGACTGGAAAAGGTCCGTTTTCATTCCAGTCCCAAAGAAAGGCAATGCCAAAGAATGCTCAAACTACTGCACAATTGCACTCATCTTACACGCTAGTAAAGTAATATTCAAAATTCTCCAAGCCAGGCTTCAACAGTATGTGAACCGTGAACGTCAAGGTGTTCAAGCTGGATTTAGAAAAGGCAGAGGAACCGGAGATCAAATTGCCAACATCCGTTGGATCATCAAATAAGCAAAAGAGTTCCAGAAAACATCTATTTCTGTTTTACTGACTATGCCAAATCCTTTGACTGTGTGGATCACAACAAATTATGGAAAATTCTGAAAGAGATGGGAATACCAGACCACCTGACCTGTCTTCTGAGAAATCTGTATGCAGGTCAGAAAGCAGCAGTAAAACCTGACTTGGAAAAACAGACTGGTTCCAAATTGGGAAAGGAGTACGTCAAGCCTGTATATTGTCACCCTGCTTATTTAACTTATATGCAGAGTACATCATGGGAAATGCTGGGCTGGAGGAAGCACAAGTTGGAATCAAGATTGCCGGGAGAAATATTGATAACCTCAGATATGCATATGACACCACCCTTTTGGCAGAAAGCAAAGAAGAACTAAAGAGCTTCTTGAAGAAAGTGAAAGAGGAGAGTGAAGAAGTTGGTTTAAAACTCAACATTCAGAAAACTAAGATCATGGCATCTGGTCCCATCACTTCATGGCAAATAGATGGGGAAACAGTGGAAACAGTGACAAACTTTATTTGGGGGGGCTCCAAAATCACTGCAGATGGTGACTTCAGCCATGAAATTAAAAGATGCTCACTCCTTGGAAGAAAAGTTATGACCAACCCAGACAGCATATTAAAAAGCAGAGACATTACTTTGCCAACAAGGGTCCATCTAGTCAAAGTTTTGTTTTTTCCAGTAGTCATGTATGGATGTGAGAGTTAGACTACAAAGAAAGCTGAGAGCCAAATTATTGATGCTTTTGAAATGTGGTGTTGGAGAAGACTCTTGAGAGTCCCTTGAACTGCAAGGTGATCCAACCAGTCCATCCTAAAGGAAATCAGTCCTGAATATTCATTGGAAGGACTGACGCTGAAGCTGAAACTCCAGTACTTTGGCCACCTGATGCAGAGAGCTGGCTCATTTGAAAAGACCCTGATGCTGGGAAAGATTGAAGGTGGGAGGAGAAGGGGACGACAGAGAATGAGATGATTGGATGGCATCACTGACTCAATGGACATGGGTTCGGGTGAATTCTGGGAGTTGGTGATGGACAGGGAGGCCTGGTGTGCTGCAGTCCATGGGGTTGCAAAGAGTCGAACACAACTAAGGGACTGAACTGACTGAGTAAAGGATAGCTTTATTGTTTCACCAGTTAGAGTGGGACACGGCAGGCTCCTGTTCTCAAAAAGTATTGTGCCCACCCAGGAGGATTTTGTGAGGAGTTTTATAGCAATAGTTCAAGGGTGGGGTTGCTGACAAGATTAGGGTGTGTGCAGGATCTCAGGTGATTGGTCCCCTATCTGGATGAGCTTCTCTGGTCCTTTTAATCCTGTCTCAGCTCCTCCCTTGATTAGCAACTGTTCCAATCTGCCCTTTGGAACTCAGGGAATGTCACAGAGACTGGAGTCTTACCTCTATTGTTGTTTAGTCGCACAGTCGACTCTCTTGCAAGCCCATGGACTGTAACTCACCAGGCTCCTCTATCCGTGGGATTTCCCAGGCAAGAATACTGAAGTAGGTTGCCATTTCTTTCTCCAGGAGGTCTTCCCAACCCAGGGATCGAACCCCCATCTCTGGCATCTCCTGCATTGGCAGGCAGATTCTTTACCACTGCACCAGTTGGGAAGACATGCCTACAAGAAACATAAGGTTTCTGTGTCCAGGAGTCCCATAGAGTCTTCCTTGGTTTCACCCTTTTCCGTTCCCCTGTTGAGGTCTCATGGCACTCCAGAAAGCTGATAGAGCCCTGAGAAACGGAGAAGGCTCTTTACTCTCTGGTGGTGGTGGTGGTGCTCAGTCACTCAGTCGTGTCTGGCCAGGCTCATCTGCCCATGGAATTTTTTCAGGCAAGAATACTGGAGTGGGGTGCCATTTCCTACTCCCAGGGATCTTCCTGACCCAGGGATTGAACCCACAACTCTTGAGTCTCCTGCACTGATAGTCAGATTGTTTACCATTAGCACCACCTGGTTGACTGCATTTGCTACTGTCCTCAAGAGAGGGAAGAAAAGCTTGGATAAAAAGCTCTGACAAACCTAGACAACATATTAAAAAGCAGAGACATTACTGTGCTGACAAAGCTCCATTTACTCAAAGCTATGGGTTTTCCAGTAGTTGTGTATGGATATGAGAGTTGGACCATAAAGAAGGCTGAGCACAGAAGAATTCATGTTTTTGAACTCTGGTGTTGGAGAAGACTCTTGAGTGTCCCTTGAACTGCAAGGAGATCAAATCAGTCAATCCTAAAGGAAATCAGTCCTTAATATTTATTGAAGGACTGATGCTGGAACTGAAGCTCCAACACTTTGGCCACCTGATATGAAGAACTGACTCATTGGAAAAGACCCTGAAGCTGGGAATGACTGAAGGCAGGAGGAAAAGGGGATGACAGAGGATGAGATGGCTGGATGGCATCACCAACTTGATGGACATAAGTTTGAGCAAGCTCCAGGAGATGGTGAAGGACAGGGAAGCCTGGCATGCTACAGTCCATGGGGTCGCAAAGAGTCATACATGACTGAGCAACTGAACAATAACCAAGAGGGGAACAACGTGGGGCGTGGGGAAGCACTACATTATTCATAAAGTGAGGCTTCCAGCTCTTGGTGGCGTTCTTATACAGTCATGGTCCTGGAGCTCACACCACTTTCTAAGGCAGCATCCCCTCTATAAGACCGAATGTGACCCTTGGAGGTTAGCATTCCCCTTTTTTTAAATCTAACTTCTGTACCTTCTGGGGGAGGTGGGCTGAGGAATGTGTGACTGGCTGTTCCCTCAACACTATGGAAAGAGTCATGGGAAATTAGGGGAAGTTGTCCTAGGACCTGTGTGTCCCTGTCATCCCAGCCAGCCACTTTTCCTCTATGGCTGCCACTGCAGGAAGGCTTGAGGAACTTCTGTATGGTGCCAGAGTTCTGGAGAGGAAAGGGGAACAGAGCTCTTCTTTCAGATCTCTCAGATCTCCAAACTTACATCTCTTTCTGTCCTGCCCGTACAGTAGCCACTAGCTACGTGTGGGTTATTTAATTTTAAATTCATTTGCATAATGTAGAATCTGGGAGAAGGATAAATCAGGAGGTTGGGATTAACGTATACACATTACTATATATAAATAGAAAAACAACAAGGACCTACGTAAAGAGCACAGGGAACTCTATTCAATACTCTGTAAAACCCATGTGGGAAAAGCATCTGAAAAAGAATAGATATATGTATATGGATAACTGAACCAATTTGCTGTACGCCTGAAACTAACACATTGTAAATCAACTATACTCCAATATAAAATAAAAATTTTTAAATAAATTTTAAAAATTAAGTAAAATCTGAGACTTCCTAATGGTCCCATGGCTAAGACTCCACGCTTCCAAAGCAGGGGGCCTGAGTTCAAAAACTGATCAGGGAGCTAGATCCCACATGCTGCAACTAAACAT
Source organism: Muntiacus reevesi (assembly GCF_963930625.1). NCBI lineage: Eukaryota > Metazoa > Chordata > Mammalia > Artiodactyla > Cervidae > Muntiacus > Muntiacus reevesi. Next base: position 55,432,152 of record NC_089251.1, on the reverse strand, counting down.
CCCAAGTACCACAAATAAGGGGCCTCAGTGGTAAAGAATCTGCCTGCCAATGCAGGAGATGTGAGTTTGATCCCTGGGTGGGGAAGGTACCCTGGAGGAGAACATGGCAACCCGTTCCAGTATTCTTACCTGGGTAATGCCCTGGACAGAGGAGCCTAGTGGGCTACAGTCGATGGGGTCGAAAAGAGTCAGACACGACTAAGCACAAGCATGGTATCTAAGGCCTGGAGCAGCCAAATAAGTAAATATTTTTTAAAATGAAGTAAAATCTAGAGCTCACTCCTCAGGTACACTAGCCACACTTCAGGGGGCTCAACAGTCACATGTGTCTAGTGGCCACTGCATTGAATAGTACAGATATAGAATGTTCCCATCAGCACTAAGACTCCCGCTAGACACCTCTAAAGTACTGTTTTCCATTTCATTCGGATCTGAGTCAGGTGAGAAACCACCAGTTCTCTTGCTTCCTCACCAGCTGTCTTCTATTCCACAGGCCAGGGAGAACTTTTTATCTCCTTCATCTCCTGTCAAGAGCGTGTGTGTGTGTGTGTGTGTGTGTGTGTGTGTGTGTGTGTGTGTGTGTGTGTGTGTGTGTGTGTGTGTGTGTGTGTGTGTGTGTGTGTGTGTGTGTGTGTGTGTGTGTGTGTGTGTGTGTGTGTGTGTGTGTGTGTGTTGCAGGGGGCACACATTGGTTAATGACAATACCCCTCTCCTCAGCTTTCCCATTCTTCTTCGTCCATCATTTCCTCAGTGATTCCTGTCATTAAATTGCTGACCTTTCCTCAGACTCATGAGAAGAGGAAGGATCGTCACATGGTGATTTATTAAAAGTGTCGTATCACAATGCAATTCCTTTTATTATAAAGGAAGCTATTAAAATAACTATTGATTACTACTCTTTATTGTTCGACATGAACATTAGACTTTATTGTTGTGTTGCATGCATTTCTTTTTACCATAACTGAGGTCTGTTAAAAAACAAGATTCTTGGATTGCTGATATGGCCATTCATCCCATCTGAGTGGTTGTTTCAGAGGGAACACTGAAAACAAATGAATTGGTAAATATCTAGCAAATCAGGAGGAAAGTCTTGAGGAGGGAGGGAAGCAGGGGTTCTGCAGTTAGTTAATAAACCGAAATGCCCTGCTGTCAGCTGTGACTGTCAGACACAGAGTTTTATGAGATCATGTTATCACCCTGCTGCATGATTTTGCTCTCTCTCTCCTCTTGCACAAAGAGAAGAAAGATTCAAGGGAAATGAGAAGGGCAGAAATAGACCACTGCTCTCATCCCAGTGGACTGTAAATAGTTCAATGTCTGTGCCCCTGGAGGGAAATCAGGTCTTGAATGTAAGGCTCCAGAAGGAATTGTGAAGTCAAGCTTTTCTCCTGCTACTGAATGCTGGAGATGTGCATATTCCTTAAAATGTACCATGCATTTTCTTTTTAAAAAAATGTGCATTTATTTATTTTTGGCTGTTCTGGGTCTTCGTTGCTGCACAGGCTTTTCTCTAGTTGCAGCGAGTGGGGGCTACTCTCTAGTTGCAGTGCTTGGGCTTCTCATTGCCATGGCTTCTCTTGCTCTGGACCATGGGCTTAGGGTGCATGGGTTACAGTAGTTGCATTTCCTGGACTCTAGAGCACAGGCTCGATAGTTTTGGCACATGGGCTTAGTTGCTTTGTGGTATGTGGGATCTTTCTGGACCAGGGATTGAACCCATGTCTCCTGCATTGGCAGGCAGATTCTTTACTGGTGACTCACCAGGTAAGCCCCACATTTTCTTTTAGTTATGAAAGTCATATATGCTCAGTTTAGGAAACATGACAAATATAAATAAATATGAAAAAGAAATGAAAAATTAGTCATGATGCAGAGATAAACACTAGTATGATTTCCTTCTGTTTCATTATATAGACACCCACACACCTTTTTTATTTGAACATAATTGGAATATACTATACATAATTTGAATCCTTTTTCTCTTTTTACATTGCATCCTCTTTTCCCATTTCATCAAAAAAATTGTTTTAAAATGGCATTCATTTTTAATGACCACATAATATTCCATTCTGTAAACACACCATAATTTAGTCATTCTCCTATTGTCAGACTTTTAAGGACTTTTTTCCTTATAAACAGCATGGTGGGAATTCCCTGGTAGTTCAGTGGTTAGGACTTCACATTTTTACTGTCAAGGGCATGGACTCAATCTTTGAAAGGGGAATTAAGATCCTGCAAGCTGGGAGGTGCAAACCCCCCAAACAAAACAAAACAAAACAAAACACGGGCAATGAACTTTTTTGTTTGTTTGTTTTGCATGTGCTTATTGTGAGTCTTCAAAAGCAGAAACTCTTCATCAAACAACATGAATTTTTATACAGTTTTTGGTGCCTTCACAGCCAGGTACTCATCAGGCAGGTCTTCACCTGCCAAAATTCCAATTTAGACAAATTTAAGCTGATTTCTGGGATTCCCTGATAGCTCAGTTGGTAAAGAATCCGCTTGCCATGCAGGAGACCCTGGTTTGATTCCTGGGTTGGGAAGATCCCCTGGAGAAGGGAAAGGCTATCCACTCCAATAGTCTGGCTTGGAAAATTCCATAGACTGTATAGTCCATGGAGTCGCAGTCTGACATGACTGAGTGAGTTTCACTTTCACTTTCAAGCTGTTTCCTAAGGCAGTGTGCATGTATGCGTACATGCTCAGTCATGTCTAACCCTTTGTGAGCCCATGGGCTACAGCTTGCCAGGCTCCTCTGTCCATGGAATTTTCCAGGCAAGAATACTGGAGTGGGTTGCCATTTCCTTCTCCAGGGGACCTTCCCAACCCAGGGATCAAACCCATGTCTCCTGCATCTTCTGCATTGGCAGGCAGATTCTTTACCACTGAAGTACCTGGGAATCCCAAGGCAACATGAATTCCATGAAAATCAAAGGAAACTATTTTTTCGTGTCCTGAACATTCTAAAATTGTTACAGAGTATGTCAGTTATCAGTTGATTGTGTCTCAACTCCAAATTCACCCTTTTTGACTGCTCTCTGAAAATGAGGCTGGGACCTTGAAATATTTTTTTCCTTTCCCAACTGGCTGTAAAGCTTTGTCAGTAGAGGGTGCTGGAGAGACACTACAGGAAGCTTTGCTTCTTCATTCCAGTGTGCCTGTCCAGCAGGTTCCTGCAGCAGGCACGGTGTCTCCAGCCCCAGGCTCTGCCAGCACGGAGGGGTGTAGCTTTCCCAGGCACCCTACCTCTGATTATTTGTAGCAGAATTCCTCCTGTGTCACCTTCCAGGAGCAGCTTTCCCTGGTGCCCTAGATGGCTGATTCCCAGCAAGTTCTGCTGCTGCAGTATTAGTACCCCTGCCATCCTGTGCATCACGGCAGCCCTAGGGGTCACAGCTGCTCCTTGTATCTATCTGCTACGGCTCTATTCTCTTTGCTTTTTACTAGCCAGTCCTTTGTTATTCCAATCCACTATTATAGTTAATAATTCTTTGTATTAAACCCTTCTTATTCAAATCGCTCTGTGGCTTCTCTTTTCTTTAAGAATTAAAAAAATTTGGGGGGCTGTGCTGGGTCTTTATTGCTGTGCAAGGGCTTTCTCTAGTTGCAGCAAGTCAGAGATACTGTCTAGTTGTGGTAAGCAGGCTTCTCATTCCAGTATCTTCCCATGTTGCAGAGCAGTAGTTGTGACTCTCAGGCTCTACAGTACAGGCTCAGTATTGTGGTGCACTGGCAAAGATGTCCCATGGCACATGGGATCTTCCCCCATTACAGATCAAACCCAAGTCCCCTGCACTGGCAGGCGGATTCGTAACCACTGGACTACCAGCAAAGTCCAGTTTCTCTTTTTCGATCAGACCCTAACTGATCCTGTGGCTAGACTGCCCTGATCTCTCTCATGTGTGATGCAGCCTTACTCCTCAGGCTTACTCCTCCTTACTCCTAGGCTCCAAACTAGATCTCAACTCTGATCCAGACCCAAATATTCTGTGTCGCAGTATTAAATAATCAAAACACTGATTTAAATGTCCTTTTAAGGTTTCAGATTGAAAGCTTTATTGATGTTTAATTTAGAAGGCAAAGTATATAGACCACTGAACTATTGCTTCCTCCTCTTTTCTGATGGCCTCTATTCAGCAGCCACCAAATTCAGTCAATTTCTCCTGCATCCTTCTTTGCCCATTTCAGGCATTTAAGCCTCTACACTCAACAATGCATTCCTGCTGTCTCTAGGTAATTCTCCTTTCCACCTATTGCTCTATTCAAAACCAATGGCATCTGACTTGACAGTCCTCAACCATGACCTTGGGTGATCAGTGACCTAGTGAACTAATGAAGGTCATGCATTTTCCCTTTTCTGTTTTCAGAGCACCAGCAAATGAGGCTGTTTGGCATATTGGGTAAATACAAGATATCAAGGATAACAGCTGTTCTGCTCTGTTGATCATAAAAGAAAACCCTCAGTTTAAGGATGGGCTTCCCTAGTGGCTCAGATGGTAAAATGCCTGCTTGTGATGTGGGAGACCAGAGTTCGACCCCTGGGTTGGGAAGATCTGGAGAAGGAAATGGCAACCCACTCCAGTACTCTTGCCTGGAAAATCCCATGGGCAGGTGAGCCTGGTAGGCTACATTCCATGGGGTCACAAAAAGTCGACACGACTGAGCGACTTCACTTTCACTTTTTCACTTTCAGTTTAAGGATATATTAAGTATTATTAAATGTGTGTGTGCTAAATCACTTCAGTTATGTCTGACTCTTTGTGACCCCATGGAATGTAACCTACCAGGCTCCTCTGTCCATGGGATTTTCCAGGCAAGAGTACTGGAGTGGGTTGCCATTTCTTTCTCTAGGGGACCTTCCTGACCCAGGGATCAAACCCACATATCCTGCTGGGGTGATGTGTTGTTGTGCTTAGTCACTCGGTTGTGTCTGATTCTTTGCAACCCCATAGACTGTAGTCCACCAGGCTCCTCTGTCCATAGGGATTCTCCAGGCAAGAATACTGGAGTGGGTTGCCTTGCTCTCCTCCAGGGGATCTTCCTAACCCCAGGATTGAGCCCTGTCTCTTATGTCTCCAGCATTGGCCTGCAGGTTCTTTACCACTAGCGCCATTTGGGAAGCTCTTAAATACTATTAAGTAACAATAAATTCCTCCTTCTCTGGCTTGCTGGAAATTGCACAGTCCTTCAAGATCCAAATTACATGTTACTGTTTTGTTACCTGAAACCTAGGTTTGTCTTTGATGAGTGTTGAGTCAAAAGACACAACCAAGCAAAAAGCAGAAGGAAGGATTTATTACTTGCAGCAAGAAAGGAGAACCCCAAGGATCTTTCCCAAAGCAGGTCTCACAGACAGCAAAACTGGAGGAGTTTTAAGGTAAGAGTACTGCATACTGAGGAGGCTTGAGCAGCTGAGAATTCAGCATAAAACTGGGGCAAAGGTTGACAGAATCCAAGCTGTAGTTGACAGAAGTCACAATAGTCAGAAAAAGTCAAGTCATTATTCCTTAGATTCCAGTTGATCTGGTTGTTGAGCATTGGAGGGGGCTTTGCACTTGGGGAAACAGCTCAGGAAAATGCTTCAGGCTACTCTTTACTATTGAAACAGAACTAGGAGTCTTTAATGTATCACCTTTGCTTTCATTATTTCTCTTGCCTGAAAACAGTTGTTTGTTTCTGCATTCTTTTGTTCCTTTAAGATCACTAATTACTGAGACCTGTTTAAGAGTAAGCATTGTGACCAGGCTTAGACCCAAAATGGCTTCTCTTATGTCAAGAAAGTCATGCCTGGTTCTCTTCCTCTGGGATGCTTTCTCTCAGTTTATCAGTGGGAATAAATTCCTTCTTTCCTCTGTGTCCTTAATACGTTTACCCCTTGGCTGTAGAGCAGATCATAGTATGACTATGGTATGTTTGTCTTGATGGGAAATCAAGTTTCCCATCAGATTGTGAATTTCAACTGAGAAGTTACCATATCTTGTTCACTTCTGTGTTGACTCCTAAGTGCCTAGTTAATGAATACTATGTTGTTATATTAATGGGTAATAAAATTGATACTATGTGATCAACATTTAGAGGACAAGAACAACTAGTATAAGATGAACTCTAGACAAGTGGTTCTCAAACTGTAGCTTGCATCAGAATCTTGGAGTGGAGGTGAGGTGGGATTAGGGTGAAGAAGGGAGGATTGTTAAAACACAGATTTCTGAGCCCTACCAATTTAGAGTTTCTAAATCAGTAGGTCTGAGTAGGGGTCCCCAGATCTGCATTTTCAACAAATTCCCAGGTGATGCTGAAGCTGCTGGTTTGGAACCACATTTTGAGAACCTCTATGAGACAAGAGGGCAGGGGGCAGGGCACAATCATTAAAAGAATGACATAGCCATTGAGAATTGGATTCATCAAAAACTGGTTAGAAGTGATTAGGTCCAAGATGACAGAAGACTGACTTCCAGTGGATTTCAAGTCTCATTATACGCTCATTGTAACACATCAGCTAAATGACACAGTACAGGTCCATGACTGTTCCAAGGCCCAGCAAAAGAGGCTAAAAATGGGCAGTGGCTAACTTCCTGGAAATCCAAGCCCCTTCCCTGAAATCCTCCCATAATCCTCCCATTCATTAGCCTATGACATTAGCCAGCCCATAAAAATGAACCACTCCCCAACACCTTGAGGTTCTCTCACCTTTTGAGATAGATCGCATTCAGTCTCTGGGTTGTGTACCTCTGCTTTCACTTTACTGTGACTGCCTTTGAATTCTTTCCAGCTCACCTGGTTATGTGTCCCAGGAACTTGTCAGAGACCCAGGACACAACCATCCTCTCACACCCCATTTTCCTGTAACGTCTTTACAAAAGATATCAATAAATTTTGCTTCTTACCTCTTACTTGGCATCTTGCTGAATCCCTTCTGCATGGAGATTTAAAGAACCTGAGCTTCATTAAGTCCTGAGATGAGTTTTATAGTTTCAGACGGAAGATTGTGGGTTCGAGTCCCGTCTGAGTTGAGGTTTCAACTAGGTTAGCCCACCCCCATCTTTCTCAATATTTCCTCCAAATGTGCTTCTGTCAGCCTCAATGAACCCCAGGTGTGAGAAGACTCCCAAAATGTGCTTTTCCCTAAAGCAGCACCTGTTATAGATTCTTTTATTATTATTATTAATTTTAATAAATAAGCCACCTGGCTTGCTGGATCTTAGTTCCCCGACCAGGGATTGACTCCAAGCCCTTGGCAGTAGAATCACAGATGTTTGATACAGAAACTTCAATTAGAGAAAGTTCAAGGGCTTCCCCGGTGGCTAAGATAGTTAAGAATCTGCCCTTAGTGTGTGAGACTTAGGTTCAGTCCCTGGGTGGGAAAGATCCCCTGGAGAAGGGAATGGCAACCCACTCCTGTTTTCTTGCCTGGAAAAATCCCAGGGACAGAGGAGTATGGTGGGCTGCAGTCCATGAAAACCTACTAGCATGAATACCAGACAAACCTAGCAACTTTCACTTTCAGAGTTTTCTATTAATTCCTATTTTGTATCCAATTCGGGAATCCTTTTGACTGTCAAGTGGTCCACTACACTTAAAATTTCACCTTCTGTAACAGTCTGTGGCCCTATTTCCCTCCAGTTCTGACACTCTCTGAGTTGGATCTCACGTGGCCGCTTCTGACCAGCTCCGGGAACCTCCCCTGTTTTGTTATTCTCACCCACCTATTCCCGATTCATTCTAGATCCTCCCAGGGCATAAGTGTTGGAGCGGTCCGGGTTTGAACTTGGGTTTCACTCAGGGACTTGACTGAATTGCCCTGCCTGGTGAAGAGCAGGGCTCCTCCTGAAGGCAGGCGGGGTCCTCACTGTCCTGCCCTTCCTCCTAAACCCGGCCCGGTGACTTTTTTCGAGCCCTCCCCTCCGGCTCCCCTAGGGGGCGCACGCGCCCCAGGCCAGTCCCAGCGGCATTCCTTCTCAGGGCGCACAGTGCCGGCTTTCTATTAGCAAGACTGTCTTCATTGGAAGAGAAATTGGGTCCGCTTGGGCTTAGGAGTCAGATTGCTGGGTCCTGTGTGACCCTGTATTTTTCCGTGATCATGAACAAGTTATTCACCATTTCTGAAACCTTAGGAAACCTTGCAGGATTAGTGTGAGAAAAATACATTTAAAGCACTTGCCACTAGCCTGGTAGATAATGATATTGTAAAACACCTACTTCTGCTTCATTGACTACACACTAAAGCTTCTGACTATATGGGTCACAACAAACTGTGGAAAATTCTGAAAGAGATGGGAATACCAGATCACCTTACCTGTCTTCTGAGAAATCTGTATGCAGGTCAAGAAGCAACAGGTAGAACCAGACATGGAACAATGGACTGGTTCCAAATTGGGAAAAGAGTACGTCAAGGCTGTATATTGTCACCCTGCTCATTTAACTTATACGCAGAGTACATCATGTGAAACGCTGGGCTGGATGAAGCACAAAGCTGGAGTCAAGATTGCTGGGAGAAATATCAATAACCTCAGATATGTAGATGACACCACCCTGATGGCAGAAAAGGAAGAGGAACTAAAGAGCCTCTTGATGAAAGTGAAAAAAGGTGAAAAAGCTGGCTTAAAACTCAACATTCAAAAAAACTAAGATCATGGCATCTGGTCCCATCACTTCATTGCAAATAGACGGGGAAACAATGGAAACAGTGACAGACTTTATTTTCTTGGGCTCCAAAATCATTGTAGATGGAGATTGCAGCCTTGAAATTATAAGACACTTGCTTCTTGGAAGAAAAGCTATGACCAACCTAGACAGCATATTAAAAAGCAGAGACATCACTCTGATGACAAAGGTCTGTCTAGTCAAAGCTACTGTTTCTCCAGTAGTCATGTATGGATGTAAGAGTTGGACCATAAAGAGAGCTGAGCACCGAAGAATTGATGCTTTTGAACTGTGGTATTGGAGAAGACTCTTGAGAGTTCCTTGGACAGCAAGGAGATCCAACTAGTCCATCCTACAGGAGATTAGTCCTAGGTGTTCATTGGAAGGACTGATATTGAAGCTGAAACTCCAATACTTTGGCCACCTGATGCAAAGAGCTGACTCATTTGAAAAGACCCTAGTGCTAGGAAAGACTGAGGGCAGGAGGAGAAGGGGACAACAGAGGATGAGATGGCTGGATGGCATCACCAGCTCGATGGACATGAGTTTGAGCAAGCTCTAGGAGCTGGTGAAGGACAGGGAAACCTGGCATGTTGCAGTCCAAGGGGTTGCAAAGAGTTGGACACAACTGAACAACTGAACTGAAATGTTAGTGGTTATTAAGTTTAGGGGCTTCCCTGGTGACTCAGTGGTAAAGAACCTTCCTGCCAATGCAGGAGACGAGGGTTCAATCCCTGGGTCAAGAAAATCCCCTGGAGAAGGAAACGGCAACCCACTCCAGTATTCTTGCCTGGGAAATCCCATGGACAGAGAAGCCTGGCAGCCTGCAGTCCATGATGATCACAAAAGAGTCAGACATGACATAGTGACTAAACAACAAAAATTTATTTTAGTCACACATCTGTTTTCTCCATCTCCATATTCAGTATAGACACATGACTCCAAAATAAAATACTCACTCCTGAATCTCTACTTTTCATTGAATAATCTTCCCATCTAGAAAGTTCTAGCTCTCTACCCTACTCGTTTTAATAGTAAATGGAATACCTAGTATTTATTGACAGCTTACTGTCTGTGAGATACTTTAGAAAAAAATCCTCTGAAACATGAGCTCCTTTAGACTTCAGAACAACCCATGAGGTTGGAATTAATTTTGTCACTATTTTACAGATTTCTCTGCACTGAGTGTTGATCATGTTCTGAAAGTGTTAGTCGCTCAGTCCTGTCCAACTCTTTGCGACCCCATGGACTGTGAAGCCCTCCATGGAATTCTCCAGGCAATAATACTGGAGTGGATAGCCATTTTCTTCTTCAGGGCATCTTCCCGATCCAGGGATTGAACCCAGGTCTCCTGCATTGAGGGCGGATTCTTTACAGTCTGAGCCATCAGGGAAGCCCAAATCACATTCTAAGCACATATTATCTTCAGCTCTGTTGTCTATTTCTTTTTATGTGCACTTGTCTTTTCTGCCCTTCTTTGTTACCTACTGGCTTTTTTACTTTGGGCATGTTATTTATTTCCAAAGGCCTGATGTGAGGCTAAAATGGGATAATGCTTGTAAAGTGCATAGCACACCGCCTGGCATGCTAAGTGCTCAGTAAATGGTAGTTTTTTATCATTACATTATTAACAAGAGCAGGATCATAACCTCTAAGTGCTTTTGCCTCCTCATTGTCTCCCCAGCACCCAACCTTGCCTATTTTTAGTAACAATCTGCTCATTCACTAATATCACCTACACACTGGCTCATTTCATCACCTCTACAGTAGAGAGGGGGTGACTGAGCTGTGGATGGCCTCCTGGCCCTGGGCCGGAGACTGGACTTTGCATGGAGCTGTTTTCAGAGGGCGGCTTTGTGGCTGGCTGTCACAAACCCAGGGCCCTGTATGCTTTGCTCACGTGACTGTGATTCCCACTCTGTGCCTTGCCAAGGATGCAGCAAGAGCCCAGCCTCCAGAGAACACAGAGGAAAACAAAGGCCGATCCCCCAGTATTTGGAAAGTACTTGCCTGTATCAGTTTCCTAGAACAGCCGTAACAAATTATCACAAACTTGGTGGCTTAAGACAACAGAAAGTTATTCTCAAGACTTCAGGCTAGAAGTCTGAAATCAAGGTGTGGGCAGGACTGGTTTTTGGAGGCACTGTGGGGCAGAGGGTTGGGGGGCCTCACCCATGCCTCTGTTCTAGCTTCTTTCTTTCAATATTCATTTTTAAATTTTATTTGTTTATTTGGCTGTACTGGGTCTCAGTGGCAGCAGGCAGGATCCTCGATCTTCACTGTTGAATGCCAGAACTATAGTTGCAGCATATGGGATCTAGTTCCCTGACCAGGGATTGACCCTGGGCCCCCTGCATGGGGAGTTTAGAGTCTCAGTCACTGGATCACCAGGAAGTCCCTGCCTTATCTTCCTATCATGCCTGGCGGTTCTTGGTATTCCTTGGCTTAGAGATGTATCACTCCCAACATCCCTGTCTCCATCATCACAGGGCCTTCTTCCCTGTGTGTGTCTGTGTGTCCTTGTGTCTTCACCTAAGGACAGCAGTTATCAGATTTAGGGCCCAGCCTAATTTGGTATAGCCTCACCTTAACCACTTACATCTACAAGACTCTATTTCCAAGTAAAGTCATATTTTTATTTCCCAGGGGGATATAAATCCTGGGGGACCATTAGTCATCCCACCGTATCCCCTCACCTCCCCAACTCACCAGTGGGGTTGCTGCTGTTCCTAGGGTGCGGTCCTGGTCCCTCACAGAGAGAGGGTTATATGGTCTACAGAGCCGAGGCTGCACTCGAGTGCATGTCTGCTCAGTCATGTTTGACTCTGCAAAGCTATGGATGGTAGCCCACCAGGCTCCTCTGTCCATAGGATTTCCCAGGCAAGAATACTGGAGTGGGTTGCCATTTCTTTCTCCAGGGAATCTTCTTGACCCAGGGATCAAACCTGAGTTTCCTGCACTGGACATAGTCCTGAAAGTAAAGAAAGAACAGGTCTCAGGAAGCAGCTCTAGGGAAGACTCCTAGGTGTCTCAGGGAGTCTTTTGACCAACTGCTCCTCTCCCCCCTGCCCCGCCAAACCCCTCAAATGGATTTCTCCAGTGGCTTAGCAGTAAAGAATCTGCCTGCAATGCAGGAGACCCAGGTTTGATCTCCAGATCCCCTGGAGGAGGGCATGACTGAAGTGACTGGGCGCTCACGCACACCACCTCAAATGGGGAGAATGGGGGGAGGTCTGTGCATGGTGGGGCATGCTGCCATGGGGAGATCCTTGGGGAAAGCAGAACAGAGGTGAGATGGAGCCAGACTGTCTAAGGTCTGTACTAAGACAAAGGTTTCTAACCTTTTGGGGTGAGGGTGGGCAGGTGGAGGTGTCCGTGACAGTTCTGAGAGTCGTGGGAACGCTTTGGAACCACTCCCCGGATTGAAGCTCAAATGCACACATAAAACAATAGCCAGGACATGGAAGCAACCTAGATGCCCATCAGCAGACGAATGGATAAGGAAGCTGTGGTACATATACACCATGGAATATTACTCAGCTGTTAAAAAGAATTCATTTGAATCAGTTCTAATGAGATGGATGAAACTGGAGCCCATTATACAGAGTGAAGTAAGTCAGAAAGATAAAGAACATTACAGCATACTAACACACATATATGGAATTTAGAAAGATGGTAATGATAACCCTATAAGCAAAACAGAAAAAGAGACACAGATGTACAGAACAGACTTTTGGACTCTGTGGGAGAAGGTGAGGGTGGGATGTTTTGAGAGAACAGCATCAAAACATGTATATTATCTATAGCGAAACAGATCAGCAGCCCAGGTGGGATGCATGAGACAAGTGCTCGGGCCTGGTGCACTGGGAAGACCCAGAGGGATCGCATAGAGAGGGAGGTGGGAGGGAGGATCAGGATGGGGAATACATGTAAATCCATGGCTGATTCATGTCAATGTATGAGAAAACCCACTATAATATTGTAAAGTAATTAACCTCCAACTAATAAAAATAAATGAAAAACAACAACAACAACAACAACAATGTTTGTGGGCTACCCTAGTGGCTTGGTGGTAAAAAATCCGCCTGCCAATGCCAGAGACTCAGTTCAATCCCTGATCTGGGAAGATTCCACATGCCTCAAAGCAAGTAAGCCCACATGCCGCAACGACTGAGCCTGTGCTCTAGAGTCTGGGAGCCACAACTACTGAGCCCCTGTGCTGCAACTACTGAAGCCACGCTCCACGAGAAGAGAAACAATGGCAGTGAGAAGCCCACACACCACAACTAGAGCGCAGCCCATACAGCAGCAATGAACACCCAACACAGCCATAAATAAGTAAGTAAAATTAAACAAATATCATTTTCACAGACTTTCTGGGGTCAACAGCAGCAACATGCACTCTGGAAAAGAGAAACATTACACCAGCACCGTCTCCCTGCCTCCCACATGGGTAGGCTCCCTGCTCCTGGGTTCCAGAATTCAGGCTGGAACATTCAGCTTGGAGGGGTCATTAGAGAAGCAGTGGTGTTCTGGATGCAGCATCCGTTTCCATGGGGAAATGCAAGCCTGCTTCTGTAGAGGGCTTCTGAAGGGCTCTTGTAGCACGGCTGAGTTTGTCATTTGGGGCTTGGTTGTCCTGACGGTAATCCACTTTAATGAGCTCAACAGTAAGAACAGACAAAGCAGCCTTTTCACGTGGTCCTGGCTCTGAGTTGAAACGCTTCCTAACTTCACATCCAAGTGTCCCACAAGCATCACTCTGCCATGCCTTGGCTAGCCAGTGCTCCTTACAATAGCGGGGCTCTGGGTGGATTAATTAGAGTTTATGGTAACAATTCAGCCACCTTCCATACAACCTGCTTCTGCCTGGAGAGCAAAAGAAAAGGCTTTAATTAATTCTGAATTAAAATAACTAGAAAGAAATCTCGGCAGTCTACCAATCAGAGAAGGCAAACTTAAAATTAAGCTAATCACAGAAGCCAGAATTTCACACACTCAGACAGCTCAAATTATGAGTGTTGATCTTGTATTTGGAGGAACTGTTTCCAACTAAATCAATTAAAATATGAAAGCAAAAGATTGTGTTGTTAAAATAATAGTACACAGTCATTGAATGTAAAAAAATAAAATATCCAGAATAAATGTGTTTGTATATGTGTGTGAAGAGGTGGGTATATCCATTTAAAGTTATTATTTATGAAGAATTCCCTGGTGGTGCAGTGTTTAGGATTCTGTGCTTTCACTGATGAGGGCCCAAGTTCAATCCACAGTCAGGGAACTAAGATCCCGCAAGTCTTGAGATATGGCCAAAAAAAAAAAAAGTTATCATTTATGGACTTTCATTCGTCAGTTCAGAAAGATGGGGCTGGTTGTGTCAAGTAACAGGAGAAACTTAAGAGTGCTTCCTTTGTGTCTACTCCCATATTTGTTTCATATATAGGGAAAGGAAAGGGAAAGGAAAGTGTTAGTCACTCAGTATTATCTGACCCTTTACGACCCCATGGACTGCAGCCCACCAGACTCCTCTGTCCACGAATTCTCCAGGCAAGAATACTGGAATGGGTTGCCATTTCCTTCTCCAGGGGATCTTCCCAACCCAGAGATTAAACCCCAGTCTCCTGCACTGCAGGCAGATTCTTTTACCCTCTGAGCCACCAGGGAAGCCCTATTATGAAGTCATATGTATAACTTATTTAAATCTTGTAAATAATCCTGTGGGAGATCACCATTTTGTGGATAGGAAACTGAGTTTCTAAAAGGAAACGTTCAAATAGCTCAACATCATCATTATTGCTGTTGTTGTTCCTACTGAGATAGACTCTTCTTTCCTGGATAACATAAGTGTTATGTTCCCTGAAAGTCAGGTGGATGAACCAGGTTTCCTCTGATCTGGAAATTCTCTATGTGCAGAATCTGCACAGTTCTCACTTGTGGAGTGAGCTCTGCTTGCTTTCCCGGATGTGTCAGCCAGGTGTTCTAGAACGATGGCATTGCAGGGAAGTATGAACTTCCTTCACTTTTCTCAGCGGGACATTACCCTGAAAGCTAATCAACTCTCTCTGGGCCCTGGCCCAGAGGATCCTGGATCTTTGGGAAAAGAGAAGTATGCAGTGAGCTCAGTTCAGCCCTTGCCCAGCCCAGCTCTCTTAGTCCATTCAGGTTACTATGACAGAACACAGTAGGCTGGGTGGCTTAATCAACAAAGGTTTATTTCTCGGAGTTCTGGAGGCTGGGAAGTCCAAGACCAAGATGCAGTTTCCATGTCTAGTGAGAACCCACTTCCTATTTCATAGTCAGTAGTCATTTTGCTGTGCCCTCACTTGGCAGAAGGGGTGAGGTAGGCGAGCTCTTTTTTGAGGGCACTAATCTCATTCGTGAAGACTCTGCTCTTATGACCCAATCTCGTCCCAAAGGCCCCACATCCAATGGGGATTTTTTTTAGTCACATTTAAAAATTTTTTTAATTGAAGGATAATTCCTTTACAATGATGTGTTGGTTTCTGCCATACAGCAATGTGAATCAGTCATAAGTATGCATGTGTCCCCTCCCTCTTGAACCTCCTTCCCATCCCGCAACACAAGTTTCCACTAGCTATCTATTTTACACATGGTAATATACATGTTTCAAAGCTACTGTCTGTTTGCCCCACCCTCTCTCTCCTTCCCTCACTATGTCTACAAGTCTGTTCTCTTTGTCTGAGTCTCTGTTTCTGCCAATGGGGATTATTAACATACGAATTTGTGGCGTGATGAGGGGAGGACACAAACATTCAGTCTATAGCACCAGCTTCATGAAGTAGTAAATGAACCCCTTAGATGGTCTCACTGACCAGACTGTAACACTCTTGGAAACTGTCAACAGTCTTGAAAGATGTCAGGAAAGCTAAAGAGGTTGGGTTGAAGTTGGGGATGGGGGAGAAGCGATCAGCTTCTCCTCTGAGTTTGATATAAGGGAATAGAGATTCTCTGTCTTTGGGAGCTGCTAACCTGGGAGGACAGAAATCTGGGGCTGCTGGACCATCTGTCTTCAGCCCTCTGTGTGGCTACCACCTCCATGCAGACACTAATATCAGAGAGGCAGAGTGAGGGAAATACAGCTCTGGTAAACTTGGCATAGCCTGGGAGCTTGTCTAGTGTGTGTGTGTGTGTGTGTGTGTGTGTGTGTGTGTGTGTGTGTGTGTGTGTGTGTAATTGCTTTACAACATTGGTTTCATTTCTGATGTACATCAACCTGAATTAGCTATAGGTGTACATATGTCCCCTCTGTCTTGAATCTCCCTCCCTCCCACTTCCCACCCTAGTGTTTTTCATTCTATACTCATTCAACAAGTTTATACGTAATACCTGCCACATGCCTACCATTGGGTCATGAGCCAAGGAGCCCAAAACCATGGATGGATAAACTAGGCCTATGTTCTCCAGAATTTCCCAATCTGCTAGGATTGAAGGATGTGTCATCAAATACAAGGCATCTCACTACCCCCTGCTATGTGTGAATGAAACTTCAGAAGAAACAAAGTAGGGAGCAGGTTTGCTCCAGTGTGTATGCATGTTCAGTCATGTCCAGCTCCTTGTGACCCCATGGACTGTAGCCTGCCAGACTCCTCTGTCCATGCTCAAGACAGGATGCTATATAATGTGTAAGAGTCGGGGTGATGAGAATAGGATCTTATTTGTGTGCCATAGAGAGAAAGCCAGCAATGGGGAAAGCAATATTAAAATCCACCTACAAGGGGGCATGTGCTGTGGATCGAAACTCCACTCTTCCATAGCTGAGCTGTGGGGAGTCTGGGCTGTGGGTGTGGGCATCAGGGTGCTCATCTCAGAGAACCGGTACCTGGAGCTGGGTATGCCTGTAGTTGGCTATTGATGGATATCCCTCAGCATTCTGGTGTCTCTAGCAGTCAGAAAGTCTTTGATGGGAACTGGTGGCCCTTTGCACATCTTTTTGTCCCTATGTGGTTTCATTTTCGTTTCCCTTCTGGGAATGAACAAACATCTCATGGGAATAATGGGAATCATGTTAAAGACTTTATGAGTCAGTTTCATTTGAACCTCACAGCCTCACAGGTAAGCAGGGCAAAGATAATTTTCCCTACGTTCCATGTGGAAAACAAAAACCTGCGGCTCAGACAGGTAGTAATTTGTTCCAAGGTCAATGGCTCACTTGTTGTGCAGGCAGAACTCTGGAAATTCTGACTTGCAACACAGTCCACATTGCTTAATCAGCATTGCTTGTCTAGCATGTTATCTTATGAAGCATGCATTAGTAGCTTCACTTGTGTGGGATGAGTTCAGGGGCTCCATAGGTCCTATGGGCCCTGAACCGTTACCCTCAAAGAACTTCCCTCCTTGCCCAAGTTGAAGTTTTTGTCTCCAAATACCTCTTTTTTAAAATGTTAGGCTCTTGGGACTCTCCTGGTGGTTCAGTGGTTAAGACTGGGCTTTCAATGCAGGGGGCTGGGGTTCGATTCCTGGTTGGGGCACTGAGATCGCACATGCCACACCACACACACACACACAAAAATTTCAGGGTTCTTACCTTGAAGACCTTGAAGCCTGGGCTGTTATAACAGGAATACCATAGGCTGTGTCGCTTAATCCATAGGAATTAATTTCTCACAGTTCCAGAGGCAGGGAAGTCCAAGGTTAATGAGCCAACAAAATGGACAAATGTCCTTATTTTCTTGGAGCTTACATTTTAGTGGTGAGAGACGGATGCTAAACAAGAAAATTAAGTAAAAAGACAGTACACTGCAGCCGCCACCTCTTTAGGTCACCTGTAACTCATGTTTGCTGAAGGCAGCCTGCTCTAGAACAAAGAGCATGGAAGGCTGTCCTGGGTCCCAGGGCCGCCCCTTGCTGGCTGGGTGACCTGGGGTCTCAACGGCCACATCTGTGATTCTGAATGTATAGGCTGTAGAGGTCAGGGGCAGGTGTAACCAACAAGATTACAACTCCCCACCTGTAGGAACATTTAAACTATCATCAAACATTTCAGGCAGGGGGTTCCTTGGGGGTTCAGCTGTAAAGAATCTGCCTGACAACGTACGGGACATGGGTTCAGTCTCCAGTCCAGGAAGATTCCACGTGCCATGAGGCAACTAAGCCTGTGCACCGGTTACTGAAGCCCCACACCCTAGAGCCCGTGCTCTGCAACAGGAGAAGCCATCGCAAAGAGAAGCCTGCACACCGCAAGGAAGAGTTGTCCCCACTTGTCACAACTAGAGAAAGCCCACTGGCAGCTACGAAGGCCCAGCATAGCCAATAAATAAATAAAATTATAAAAAATACATTTCAGGCATACAAAATATATAGGGAGAATAGCAACATGAACACTTACGGAACTACCTACCAGTTTTAAGACATGAAACTGTACAGTCAAGGTTGGCTTTGTAATGTGTTCCCTTGACTGGCCTAACTGAATTTCCTGGAATTCCTTTCCCTGGATGTTTATGCTGAATTGGGCCACGAGAGACTTTTCCTGAGATTTGGAGAGCCGAACTGAAGCAGCAGTCATTTTATTTCTCACATGTGGGAGGTCGGGACAGTTGCTTTTATTGCACACTCTTGCTTCTCACCTTGGTGACTGGGGCAGCCATCCAGGCCTGCACTGCTCCATCGTGTCCTGCTTTTTCCTTCAGTTTCTCTGACTGTTGAGCCAGGTGTGTGCTAAGCTCTGTGACAAAGGAGGTCAGCTTCTCCTGCAGGATTCCCTTCATTGGGGTTGGCGGTGATGAGTGACTGACATGGCTTTCTGCCCATCCTTGTGGGTTTCAGCTCAGGCTCATGGGTTCTACCTCATTCTCACTCTCCCCAACTTTATATCTGTCTTCCCTTCCTTAGCCCAATTTTCAGCTAGAGCATCATGTTAAATACAGATAGGTAGTTCTGTTTTTTTATTTTTGTTACTTTTGGCTGTACTGAGTCTTTGGTGCAGCACAGGGCCTTCTTCAGGTGAGGCATGGGGGCTTAGCTGCCCCTTGGCATGTGCGATCTTAGTTCCCCAACCAGGAAGTGAACCCGTGTCCCCTGTTTTGGAAGGCAGATTTTTCTTTTCTTTTCTTTTTTTTTGGAAGGCAGATTCTTAACCACTGGGCCACCAAGGAAGTCCCAAACAGGCAGATTTTTAAAAATCAATTTACTGAGGTATAATTTCCACATAATAAAATTCATATATTTTAAGCGTATGGTTGGTTGTATTTTTTTTATTTTTAGATTTTTAATTGGAGGATAATTGCTTTACAATATTGTCTTATTTTCTGCCCTACCTCAACATTAATCAACGATAGGTATACATAAGTCCCCTCCCTCTTGAACCTCCCTCCCAGGCTGTATTTTTAAAACTGCACACACTAGGCTGCATCCATCAAAATATATATAGAGAGAACAGTTCTTTTTTCTTTTTTTCATTTATTTTTATTAGTTGGAGGTTAATTACTTTACAGTATTGTAGTGGGGTTTGTCATACATTGACATGAATCAGCCATGGATTTACATGTATTCCCCATCCCGATCCCCCCCTCCCACCTCCCTCTCTATGCGATCCCTCTGGGTCTTCCCAGTGCACCAGGCCCGAGCACTTGTCTCATGCATCCAACCTGGGCTGGTGATCTGTTTCACCATAGATAATATACATGTTTCGATGCTGTTCTCTCGAAACATCCCACCCTCACCTTCTCCCACAGAGTCCAAAAGTCTGTTCTGTACATCTGTGTCTCTTTTTCTGTTTTGCATATAGGGTTATCGTTACCATGTTTCTAAATTCCATATATACATGTGTTAGTATGCTGTAATGTTCTTTATCTTCCTGGCTTACTTCACTCTGTATAATGGGCTCCAGTTTCATCCATCTCATTAGAATGGATTCAAATGAATTCTTTTTAATGGCTGAGTAATATTCCATGGTGTATATGTACCACAGCTTCCTTATCCATTCGTCTGCTGATGGGCATCTAGGTTGCTTCCATGTCCTGGCTATGATAAACAGTGCTGTGATGAACATTGGGGTGCACGTGTCTCTTTCAGATCTGGTTTCCTCGGTGTGTATGCCCAGAAGTGGGATTGCTGGGTCATATGGCAGTTCTATTTCCCCTTTTTAAAGAAATCTCCACACTCTTCTCCATAGCAGCTGTACTAGTTTGCATTCCCACCAACAGTGTAGGAGGGTTCCCTTTTCTCCACACCCTCTCCAGCATTTATTGCTTGTAGACTTTTGGATAGCAGCCATCCTGACTGGCGTGTAATGGTACCTCATTGTGGTTTTGATTTGCATTTCTCTGATAATGAGTGATGTGGAGCATCTTTTCATGTGTTTGTTAGCCATCTGTATGTCTTCTTTGGACAAATGTCTGTTTAGTTCTCTGCCCCTTTTTTTGATTGGGTCATTTATTTTTCTGGAATTGAGCTGCAGGAGTTGCTTGTATACTTTTGAGATCAATCCTTTGTCTGTTGCTTTGTTTGCTATTATTTTATCCCAACCTGAGGGCTGTCTTTTAACCTTGCTTATAGTTTCCTTTGTTGTGCAAAAGCTTTTAAGTTTCATTAGGTCCCATTTGTTCATTTTTGCTTTTATTTCCAATATTCTGGGAGGTGGGTCAGAGAGGATCCTGCTGTGATTTATGTCGGAGAGTGTTTTGCCTATGTTCTCCTCCAGGAGTTTTATAGTTTCTGGTCTTACATTTAGATCTTTAATCCATTTTGAGTTTATTTTTGTGTATGGTGTTAGAAAGTGTTCTAGTTTCATTCTTTTACAAGTGGTTGACCAGTTTTCCCAGCACCACTTGTTAAAGAGGTTGTCTTTTTTACATTGTATATCCTTACTTCCTTTGTCGAAGATAAGGTATCCATAGGTTCGTGGATTTATCTCTGGACTTTCTATTCTGTTCCATTGATCTATATTTCTGTCTTTGTGCCAGTACCATACTATCTTGATGACTGTGGCTTTGTAGTATAGTCTGAAGTCAGGCAGGTTGATTCCTCCAGTTCCATTCTTCTTTCTCAAGATTGCTTTGGCTATTTGAAGTTTTTTGTATTTCCATACAAATTGTGAAATTATTTGTTCTAGATCTGTGAAAAATACCGTTGGTAGCTTGATAGGGATTGCATTGAATCTATAGATTGCTTTGGGTAGTATAGCCATTTTGACAATATTGATTCTTCCAATCCATGAACACGGTATATTTCTCCATCTGTTTGTGTCCTCTTTGATTTCTTTCATCAGTGTTTTATAGTTTTCTATGTATAGGTCTTTTGTTTCTTTAGGTAGATATACTCCTAAGTATTTTATTCTTTTTGTTGCAATGGTGAATGGTATTGTTTCCTTAATTTCTCTTTCTGTTTTCTCATTGTTAGTGTATAGGAATCCAAGGGATTTCTGTGTGTTAATTTTATATCCTGTGACTTTACTATATTTGTTGATTAGCTCTAGTAATTTTTTGGTAGAGTCTTTAGGGTTTTCTATGTAGAGGATCATGTCATCTGCAAACAGCAAGAGTTTCACTTCTTCTTTTCCTATCTGGATTCCTTTTACTTCTTTTTCTGCTCTGATTGCTGTGGCCAAAACTTCCAAAACTATGTTGAATAGTAGTGGTGAGAGTGGGCACCCTTGTCTTGTTCCTGATTTCAGGAGAAATGCTTTCAATTTTTCACCATTGAGGGTAATGCTTGCTGTGGGTTTGACATATATAGTTTTTATTATGTTGAGGTACGTTCCTTCTATTCCTGCTTTCTGGAGAGTTTTAATCATAAATGGGTGTTGAATTTTGTCAAAGGCTTTCTCTGCATCTATTGAGATAATCATATGGTTTTTATCTTTCAATTTGTTAATGTGATGTATTACATTGATTGATTTGCAGATATTAAAGAATCCTTGCATTCCTGGGATAAAGCCCACTTGGTTATGGTGTATGATTTTTTTAATATGTTGTTGGATTCTGTTTGCTAGAATTTTGTTAAGGATTTTTGCATCTATGTTCATCAGTGATATTGGCCTGTAGTTTTCTTTTTTTGTGGCATCTTTGTCTGGTTTTGGAATTAGGGTGATGGTGGCCTCATAGAATGAGTTTGGAAGTTTACCTTCTGCAATTTTCTGGAAGAGTTTGAATAAGATAGGTGTTAGCTCTTCTCTAAATTTTTGGTAGAATTCAGCTGTGAAGCCATCTGGTCCTGGGCTTTTGTTTGCTGGAAGATTTTTGATTACAGTTTCGATTTCCTTGCTTGTGATGGGTCTGTTAAGATCTTCTATTTCTTCCTGGTTCAGTTTTGGAAAGTTATACTTTTCTAAGAATTTGTCCTTTTCTCCCAAGTTGTCCATTTTATTGGCATAGAGCTGCTGGTAGTAGTCTCTCATGATCCTTTGTATTTCAGTGTTGTCTGTTGTGATCCCATTTTCATTTCTAATTTTGTTAATTTGCTTCTTCTCCCTTTGCTTCTTAATGAGTCTGGCTAATGGTTTCTCGATTTTGGTGTTTTTTTTTTTTTTTTTCAAAAAACCACCTTTTAGCTTTGTTGATTTTTGCTATGGTCTCTTTAGTTTCTTTTGCATTTATTTCTGCCCTAATTTTTAAGATTTCTTTCCTTCTGCTAACCCTGGGGTTCTTCATTTCTTCCTTCTTTAGTTGCTTTAGGTGTAGAGTTAGGTTATTTATTTGACTTTTTTCTTGTTTCTTGAGGTAAGCCTGTATTGCTATGAACCTTCACCTTAGCACTATTTTTACAGTGTCCCATAGGTTTTGGGTTGCTGTGTTTTCATTTTCATTCATTTCTATGCATATTTTGATTTCTTTTTTGATTTCTTCTATGATTTGTTGGTTATTCAGAAGTGTGTTATTTAGCCTCCATATGTTTGAATTTTTAATAATTTTTCCCTGTATTTGAGATCTAATCTTACTGCACTGTGGTCAGAAAAGATGACTGGAATGATTTTAATTTTTTTGAATTTGCCAAGACTAGATTTATGGTCCAGGATGTGATCTATTCTGGAGAAGGTTCCGTGTGCACTTGAGAAAAAAGTGAAGTTGATTGTTTTGGGGTAAAATGTCTTATAGATATCAATTAGGTCTATCTGGTCATTGTGTCATTTAAAATTTGTGTTTCCTTGTTAATTTTCTGTTTAGTTGATCTATCCATAGTTGTGAGTGGGGTATTAAAGTCTCCCACTATTATTGTGTTACTATTAATTTCCTCTTTCATACTTGTTAGCATTTGCCTTACATATTGTGGTGCTCCTATGTTCGGTGCATATATATTTATAATTGTTATATCTTCTTCTTGGATTGATCCTTTGATCATTATGTAGTGTCCTTCTTTGTCTCTTTTCACAGCCTTTATTTGAAAGTCTATTTTATCTGATATGAGTATGGTGACTCCTGCTTTCTTTTGGTCTCCATTTGCATGAAATATTTTTTTCCAGTCCTTCACTTTTAGTCTGTATGTGTCTCTTGTTTTGAGGTGGGTCTCTTGTAGACAGCATATATAGGGGTCTTGTTTTTTTATCCATTCAGCCAGTCTTTGTCTTTTGGTTGGGGCATTCAACCCATTTACATTTAAGGTCATTATTGATAGGTATGGTCCCATTGCCATTTACTTTGTTGTTTTGGGTTCACGTTGATACAACCTTTCTGTGTTTCCTGTCTAGAGAAAATCCTTTAGCATTTGTTGAAGAGCTGGTTTGGTGGTGCTGAATTCTCTCAGCTTTTGCTTGTCTGTAAAGCTTTTGAATTCTCATTCATATCTGAATGAGATCCTTGCTGGGTACAGTAATCTAGGTTGTAGGGTATTCTCTTTCATTACTTTCAGTATGTCCTGCCATTCCCTTCTGGCCTGGAGGGTTTCTATTGATAGATCAGCTGTTATCCTTATGGGAATCCCTTTGTGGGTTATTTGTTGTTTCTCCCTTGCTGCTTTTAGTATTTGTTCTTTGTGTTTGATCTTTGTTAATTTGATTAATATGTGTCTTGGGGTGTTTCGCCTTGGGTTTATCCTGTTTGGGACTCTCTGGGTTTCTTGGACTTGGGTGGCTATTTCCTTCCCCATTTTAGGGAAGTTTTCAGCTATTATCTCCTTGAGTATTTTCTCATGGCCTTTCTTTTTGTCTTCCTCTTCTGGGACTCCTATGACTCAAGTGTTGGGGCATTTCACATTGTCCCAGAGGTCCTTGAGGTTGTCCTCATTTCTTTTGATTCTTTTTTCCTCTCTGCTTCATTTATTTCCACCATTTTATCTTCTACCTCACTTACCCTATCTTCTCTCTCCATTATTCTACTCTTGGTTCCCTCCAGAGTGTTTTTGATCTCATTTATTGCATTATTCATTTTTAATTGACTCTTTTTTATTTCTTCTAGGTCTTTAATAAACATTTCTTGCATCTTTTCAATCTTTGTCTCCAGGCTATTTATCTGTAACTCCATTTTGTTTTCAAGATTTTGGATCATTTTTATTATCATTACTCTAAATTCTTTTCCAGGTAGATTCCCTATCTCCTCCTCTTTTGTTTGACTTGGTGGGCATTTTTCATGTTCCTTTACCTGTTGGGTATTTCTCTGCCTTTTCATCTTATTTAGATTGCTGTGTCTGGAGTGAGCTTTCTGTATTCTGGAGGTCTGTGATTCCTTTTTATTGTGGAGGTTTCACCCAGTGGGTAGGGTTGGACGATTGGCTTGTCAAGGTTTCCTGGTTAGGGAAGCTTGTGTCGGTGTTCTGGTGCATGGAGCTGGATTTCTTCTCTCTGGAGTGCAATGGAGTGTCCAGTAGTGAGTTTTGAGATGGGTCTATGTGTTAGGTGTGACTTTGGGCAGCCCGTATGTTGACGCTCAGGGCTATGTTCCTGCGTTGCTGGAGAATTTGCATGGTATGACTTGCTCTGGAACTTATTGGCTCTTGGGTGGTGGTCGGTTTCAGTGTAGGTATGGAGGCTTTTGGACGTTCTCTTATTACTTAATGTTCCCTGTAGTCAGGAGTTTTCTGGTGTTCTCAGATTTTGGACTTAAGTCTCCTGCCTGTGGGTTTCAGTTTTATTCTTCCAGTAGTCTCAAGACTTCTCCAACTATACAGCACTGATAATAAAACTTCTAGGTTAATGGTGAAAAGATTATCCACCGTCAGGGACACCCAGAGAGGTTCACAGAGTTACATGAAAAAGACGAGAGGGAGGAGGGAGATAGAGATGAGCAGGAGGAGAAAAAGGGGGACTCAAGAGGAGAGAGACAGATCTACGCAGTTGTCTGTTTCCAAGGTGTTCTCTGTAGCCCAGACACCCAGAAAGATTCACAGAATTGGATTGGGAAGAGAAGGGGAAAGGAGGAGATAGAGGTGTTCTGAGGTAGAAAACAGAGAGTCAAAAGTGTGAGAGAGTAATCAACACACTCTTGAATAAAAATGGGAACTGAATATCGGATTCTTAAATGTCCAAAATTTATATCACATACTGAAAAACAAAGATTAAAAATCTAGAGTAAAGGTTAGACTCTTAAAAATACAATATTAAAAACAAAAACACAAAAAATTTTAGAAATATATACGAAATTCAGTTTAAAAATAGGGCTTCTCTCTTTTTTGGGGGGCAAGATTATAGTGAAATGAAAATGAAAATTAAGGAGTAGTAGAGGAGTAATAGAGGACTTTAAAAGAAAATAAGAGGAAAAGAAAAAGAAAGAAAAGAAAAAAAAATAAGAAAAAAAATTTTTCCCTAATTAAAAAAATCATAAAAATATATGAAAATGAAAGTTAAGGAGTAATGGGGGAGTAATAGGGAATTTTAAAAGAAAATAAAAGAGAAAAAAAAAAGTAAAAATATATCTAGGAATTTCTCTGGAGCTGTTGTGGTCAGTGTGGGTTCGGTTCAGTTTCAGATAGCTCCTTGTTCCAGCTTACACTTCTCGATATCTATAGGCCCCTTCCAGCATAGTCGGTGTTCTCTACAGGGATTTTAATCTGTTGCACTGGTCCCTTCTGAAGCGGTTCCCTTTGTTTATTTGGCTTCTGTTTGCCAGTCTCTTCAGTGCCTAATTTCCGCCCTGACACAGGCGGGCCGAGGTGGTCTCTTGTTCAGGTTCGCTAGTTCCGTCGCGCTGTGGAGAGGGAGGGGCAGTGCTTTCCCCGTCTACGCTGCTCGGGTTCCGGCTGCTCTATATGGAGCGTGCCCTGTGTTGCATGCGGTTCCAGTTTTCAGGTACTCCACAAAAGCGCGGACTCGGTTGCGCCTGCGCTTTGTGCCTCCCCAGGCCCGAGCAGCTCAGGCAGCCAGGAGCTTGACGGGCGCACTCTCCCCGGGTGCTGCGCGCCTTCTCCCCTCCGCGGCCCCAGCCTCAGTTTCCGCCCGAGCGCCGGTCAAGTGCCTGCGCCTAGTGTTTAGCTGTGACCCTCCCAGCGGATGTCGACCATCCAGAATCTCAGGAAGTCTTTGGTTAGAAACTGGAGGACTGTTTGCAGTGTGGTAAGGGTTGCCGTCTTTGGAGCCGAGTTTGCCCCTTCCCCCTCCCCCCTGCCTTCTGCCTCCGGCGGCGGGGCTGGGCCAGTCCGCAACCGGCTAGCTCCTCTGTACTTGCTCTGTCCCTTTGTTCTGCGAACGGCCGGCGATGTGTTCAGGCCGGTTAATTTTCTCTCTCTCTTTTGCTATCCCACAGTTTAAGTTGGTATCTCACAAAAGCTCCCTCCGATTGCCCTCAGGGCACTCAGGCCCGGTCCTACCCTAAGCAATGCCGCCCGTTCCTCTCCATTCTGCCCCCACTTGCTGGTGGCGGATGCGGGCATCTGGGGTACTTTTCTGCTGGGAGTTGCTTTTAGGCACGTAATCTGTGGGGTTTATTTATTTTTCCTCCCAGTTAGGTTGCCCTCCGAGATTCGAAAACTTCCCCCAGACCCGCCAGTGCGAGGGTTTCCTGGTGTTTGGAAGCTTCCTCTATTAAGACTCCCTTCCCGGGATGGGTCTCCATCCTTAGCTCTTTTGTCTCTCTTTTTATCTTTTATATTTTGTCCTACCTCCTTTCAAAGACTGCTTTTCAAAGGCTGCTTTTCTGGGCACCTGATGTCCTCAGCTAACGATCAGAAGTTGTTTTGTGAAGTTTGCTCTGCGTTCAATTGTTCTTTTGATGAATTTGTAGGGGAGAAAGTGGTCTCCCCGTCCTATTCCTCCGCCATCTTGGCTCCTCCAGAGAGAACATTTCTATCATCTCAAAATTTCCTTCTGCTCTCCCCCAGTCTTCTCTCTCCATCCTTTATAAATAACAGTCTGCTTTCTGTCACTCTAGATTAGATTTTTCTTCCCTAGAGTTTTTTTTTTTTTTAAATAAATGAACAACCCTTTTGTTGTTGCCTTTTAAAATTTTTCTTAGCATAAAGTTTTTTTTGAGATTCATTCATGTTGTTGCATGTATCAGTAGATCCTGCCTTTTTACAACTGAGCAGTATTTCATTGTATGGAAACACCACATTTTGTTTATCCACCCACCCTGTGGATGGCCATTTACATTGTTTACATTTTTAGCAGTTACAAATAATGCTACTGTGGCTCTGTGGTAAAGGATCTGCCTGCAATGCAGGAGACTGGGGTTCGACCCCTGGGTCAAGAAGTTCCTCTGGAGAAGGGAATGCTACCCACTTCAGTATTCTTGCCTAGGGAATCCTATGGTTGGAAGAGCCTGGCGGACTACAGTTCATGGGGTCACAAAGAGTTGGACACAACTGAGCAACTAAACACACACATGCACGAGAACATTTGTGTACAAGTCTGTGTGATTATATGCTTTTATTTCTCCTAGGTACAATATCCAGGAGGTAAATGTATATTGGGCCATTTGGTAAATACATATTTCTTTTTTTTTTTTTTGTAAAGACATGCATCTTCTAATATTTATGCATTGTATGTGTTTTAAAATACTTCATTTTATGAATGAAATTTAAAAAAAAAATTTGGCATTTTATAAACTGCCAACATGTTTTCCAAAGTGGCTGTGTCATTTGTCATTCCCATCAACAATGTATGAATTCTACTTGCGCTTCCTGTTCATTAGCATTTGATATTGTCATTCTTTTTCATTTTAGTTGTTCTCCTGGGTGGGTGGGCTATCTCATTGTGGGGTTTTTTTAATCATCATTTTTCTTTTTGGCTGCCCTTGGTCTTCATTGCTTTGAGTGGCCTTTCTCTAGTTGTGGTGAGCAGGAGTTACCCTTTTTGCAGTGTGTAGGCTTCTTGTTGCAGTGACTTCTCTTGCTGTGGAGCAGAGGCTCTAGGCTCATGGACTTGGGTAGCTGCAGCACGTGGGCTCAGTAGTTGCACCTTGCAGGCTGTAGAGCTTGGGCTCAGTAGTTGTGGCTCACTGGCTTAGTTGCTCTGTGGTATGCAAAATCTGCCCAGACCAGGGACCAAACCTGTGTCCCTGGCAACAGCAGGCAGGTTCTTATCCACTAAGCCACTGGGGAAGTCCTCATGTGGTTTTAAATGGCCTTTCCTAGGCCCTATTTGTGTTTTTCTGTGGGCTGTACCAGGCCTCAGTTTCAGCATGTGGGGTTTTGAGTTGTAGCAGGTGAACTCTTAGTTGGGGCACATGGGATCTAGTTCCTTGACCAGGGATCGAACCAGGGCTCCCTACATTGGGAGACAGAGTCTTAGCCACTGGACCACTAGGGCAGTCCCCAGGTCCTGTTTCACGACCAACTCATGACGTATGTTCTACTACTATCACCCTCACCTTACATATGAGACAGAGGCCTAGGAAGTTTCGGTAGCTTGCCCAAGTAAGCTACCTAGTAAGAGGCAGAACTAGGGTTTAATCCAGGCACTATTCCTCCAGAGATCAGACTCTTAACTCTTCTGCTACATTATTCTCCCAAGAAGTTTTGGGGTCCTATTACGGGTAGTCATTTATAAGGGGGGTGACAAGAGCACTCTGTCACCTGAAGGGAAGAGTGTGGCCCAAGGCAAAGCTTTACGGCCTAAAGATAGACCTCTGAAGAACCACATGCCAGGAGACAGAAGCTGCAGCTGCTGGTCCACAGTTGAGGGCTGGCCTGGGACGTGTGCCAAGGGCCCCTGGTCTCAATCTCTGCCTTTCCCCGCTGAGCTCTGCCAAACGGCAATGTGGCAGCTCTGCCTGCAATAGATAGCGCAAGATCATGCCTCATCCTCCCACTCCTGCTGCTTGAATCCTGTCGGCACCCAGGAAAGGGCCCCATCTGACTCAGTAACCGTTACAAGAGTCTGGGGGGATGCCAGGGGAAAAACTGTCTTGTGGCCTTGAATCCTTCTGGAAACAGGTGGGGTATAAATTATAAATCAATACATATGCTAGTTCTACAAGGGAAGATGGAAAAACAACAAGAGCAACAACAACAACCGCAGAACCCTACAACAATGTCAAGTGTCGAATTATGCACCTCTTGAATCCATGCTACCCAAGGACTAGGGCAGAGCAATGGCCCCTGGACGTTTGAATTTCAAGCAACAGTGACACTTGAAAAAAAAGGAAGAAACTGAAGGGAATGATGTTAGTTTGGTAATTTTTTACTTTGCCAGGAAGGACATTAATAAAATAACAACCACTAATTGCTATCACCATGATGTCATAAAAGAAAGGACATATTAGGAAGCCCAAAGGTATAAAAGACAATCTCCGAATAAGAGATGGTCTTTTAGATGGCATACATTAGCTTTATGAAAAGTGCACTATATTGTCTTGATATTTCTCACTGAAAATGCTATCATTGTCAATTTTTTTCATCACCTAAAACTTCCTTCTTGCGCTTTTGCAGTCAATTGCCTTCCCCCATTCCTGGCATCTGGGAAATACTGATGTATTTTCTGTTACTCTGATAGTTTAGGTAGGAAGCTAGAATTTGCAGAGTCAAAGGTTTTGTCTTGACTAGAATTTCATATAAATGGATGAAAAATTAAAGTCTCTCTTTCCTATTTTCGACTTTAAAAATCCCAGGGGAGAACTTTGGCTCAGCTGATGTCCAGTGCTCACCCGTGCATGGCCAGTCAAGGTGGCAAGGACCTGTGAAAAATGACACTTGAAGGACCAGACAATTAACACAACATTGTAAATTAGCTATAAACTTTAATTAAAAAAAAAAAAGATTGGAGGATAAGGAAAATCACTCCTCCATGCAAAATGGATTGATCTTCTCAGAAGAAAGGGTACAGGGGAAAAACAGAGTGTAAGTATCCACCTAAGTATCCATGGCAATAGAATTCATGTGAGAAATAACTTAAAGCGAACCAGCTGATAGGGCTGTAAGAGACTCATTGTTTCAAAGGCTCTATCTATTCCCCTGGCTTGAAGTTTTCCAGGGTCAAGGATGAACTGGAAGGAGTCTATGAAAGAGAGAGTTAATATATGTAACAATTACATAGAAAAGAGATACATAGAAAGTTATATAGAAACAGTTACATAGAAAACAGTTACATAGAAAGAGATAGAAAGAAATAGAAAAGCAACTTTCTTCTCTGTGTTCTTTCCCCTCCCCTGCCTGTTTGTGCTGTTGAACATGTTTTTTTTTCCCAACCCTTGAATGAAACCTGGTTGGTCCCACTAGCTTTTTGGTACTCTTCAGGTAACAGAAAGATCTTCATATATTCTAATCCCAAGAATAGTCTCATTTCATTAATGAAAATGTCCAGTTGTATGCACAGGTCAAACCTGAGAATTCTATTTCTAGGAATAGCGGGCATCTTCAGGAGAGAAGGGCTTTCCTGGTGGCTCAGTGGTAAAGAACTCTCCTGCCAATGCAGGAGATGCAGGTTCAATCCCTGGGCTGGGAAGATCCCCTGGAGGAGGAATTGGCAGACCCACTCCAGTATTCTTGCCTGGAAAATCCCACAGATAGAGGAGCCTGGCAGGCTACAGTCCATGTGGTCACAAAAGAGCCGGACATGACTTAGCAACTAAACAACAAAACTAGGAGAGAAATAGCATGTGATCAGCTTCTCTAATTTCCCACCAAAAGTCTCTTTAAACTACAATATTCCTCCCTTATCCACCCCTCAACACCACTAACAGCATTTTCTGACCTGGGTGTGGGGAGGGGATGGAGGAAATTCCTATTAGCTTGGTACTGTCCTGATCTGTCTAGTAGGTATTCCAAGCTTCTTCCTGTGGGGTTCTGTTTTCACCAGGCTTCTCTGGTGGCTCAGTGGTAAAGAATCCATTTATCAATGCAGGAGACATCCATTTGATCCCTAATACAGGAAGATCCCCTGGAGAAGGAAATGGCAACCCACTCCAGTATTCTTGCCTGGGAAATCCCATGGACAGAGGAGCCTGGTGGGCTACAGTCCATGCGGTCACAAAGCATTAGACATGACTTAGCAACTGAACAACAACAACTATGTTCACCATATTACCTTGAGTAAAGTACGATGAGGCTGGATCAGGAGTTAGAAAGCAAAAAGTTTTACAGTTTTGCTATACTCACGGTTCCCTGGACAGAGAACTGGACAGTTCCCTGGACAGTAGCCCTGCGCATAGGGCTACTCACTGTAAACATGGGGGTGGATGACAAGGCAGACAGACGGAGGGAAACTGTGGTTTCCGTGGGAAGGAAAAAGCAAGGCAGGATAAACAGGTTTAGGACTAGCTAATTTGAATAATTTCAGTGGGCTCGAGGACATAGCTGTCCCTGGCCATCTGGTACTTGGCCCTGGAACGATAAGCTGGGTTATGGTGGCCTGTGCCAGAGTCTGATAAGGCAGGTGGTGGGGTGTGGACTTATTTGGCTGCCGACGAAGGGGAACTGACTAGTCCCTGCTGGACCTCAAACCTGGGTCAAAACAGCGTTAAACAACAACAACTACTACTCTATTACAGGTATTTGATGGGTTCTTTGATGGTTTAGATGCTAAGTTGTGTCTGACTCTGGTGACCCTGTGGACTGTAGCCCATCAGGCTCCTCTGTCCATGGGATTTCCCAGCAAGAATACTGGAGTGGGCTGCCATTTCCCTCCCCAGGGAATCTTCCCAACCCAAGGATCGAACTCAGGTCTCCTGCATTGCAGGCAGATTCTTCACTGACTGAGCCACCTGGGGAAGCCCATGCACTCTTTGGAGACCCCTTATCATAGAGAATGTCTTGTCTCCCGTTCCCTTATTGTGGGCAAGGTCTTTTTTCTGCCTGTATTGCACCCTCGCTGTCTCTCTGCTCCCTCTGAAGGAACATTTCAGCCTCTTTCCAAGGTCTGAGGTCTCCTCTCCTCTGCTAGGGAGCTGTCTTGGGCAAGTTTCCTTTAAAGAAGGTTTCAAGCTGACTCTTTCCTGTGTCTCTGGCATCTGACACTGAATTATACATGACATCGCATCAGCAAAGAAGAGGCTCTCAGAAAGCACCATGGAGGCAGTGAGGAAAGCAGCAGCCAAGGGCAGGCGCAGTAGACAAAGGTTTTTCAAGCGCACATGGAACAATGTAACAGGGAGCACGTCTATAATAAGGGCCAGGGTGAGAAGGCTGAGGCACTTTTTCAGTGGCAAAATATAAGGGAGTGCCACAAGACGCAGTTATCAAGATAAATCACATTTTGTGCAATGCTTAAAACAAACGCTATAGATGCACATTTTCCTGTTTGCTTAAGACTCCAAAATGGCTCCACAGGGCCCTGGCGCTAGGCAATACCAGCTTCTCTCTTCCTCCAGGGCACTGGGAGCCACTTCGACACAGAGACGCTGGAGCAGCCTCCAGGAAAGGCTGTCCTTAGGAAATAACCCTTATCTGAGCCTTGAAAACGGAGACAAGGCATGGGGAGTATAAACAGGGGAGAGGGGACTACGTGGTCTAAGTCCAAAATGCCTGAAGCAAAAAGTCCCGGAGAGGGGATCTGGGCCATGGTGGTAGCTGTGAGTTTGTAGGCAGAGGCCAGATTTTGTAGGAACTCTTCAGAATTTTAACCTCGGGAGACACAGGCCCAGATTTGTTTCTTAGGCAGATAACGCCTTGTGGGGGACAATTGGAGAAGTCAGATGTGGATACAGCTAAGTCCCTTAAGCGGCCAGCGCGGTATCCGGGCGAGGGGTATTCTACTCAGAACAGGTGTCACAGGTTCCCAAAATCCACGCCTCAGTTTCTCCCCTAGAGCACAGAGGGTGGGGAGGCCCCGGGGTCTCTGCCCTGCCCACTAGGCCACCGCAGGGTCCTCTTGTGAACGGCGGGGACACCGGGGCGCGCGGAGGAACCGCCCGAATTTAGCCGGGGGACCCGGGGCCAGCGGGGCGGGGCGGGTCCCGCGGGTGCCCGAGCGGCTCGCCGCCCAATCGCCGCGGGCCCGCGGTGCCCCGGGGGGCTGGGGCCGCCGCCTGAACGTGCCGCGGCTGCGCCGACGCGCGAGCGCCGGGCAGGGCGGCGGGCGCGTTCAGTCTGGCGGCGGCGGCCGTGCGCGGACGGACGTGCCCGGAGCGCCGCAGCCGAGCCGCCCCGCGTCGCCGAGCCGCTACCGCCCGGCCCCCGCCATGGTGGCATGGATCATCTCCAGGCTGGTGGTGTAAGTGGCCTCCTTCCCCGCGTCCCTTCCTTCCTTCCTTTCCCTCCTTCGCCGCCGCCGGCCCCGGGGGCTGCGGGCGCCCCTGCGGAACGCCGGCCCCGGTGGCTCCGGCTATTAATACCCGGCGGCCGCTAAATTTAGCAGGTACAGTAGCTGCCGAGGTCGCGGGCGATCTGGCGGCGCAGGACGCGGCTGCTGCCCTGCGGGGCCGGGCCCGGGGCGCGGGGGACCGGCGGGTGGGGCCGCGAGGGCTGGGGCGCACGGGGCTGCGCCGGGCGGCGCGTGTCGCCGCGCCCGGCCGCTTTGTTTCCCCGCTTTATGGGCTTGGTAGAGGCCCCGAGTGGGCGCGCCGCGGGGACACGCGTCCCTCTCCTTGGGGGAGAAACGCTGGCCTGGGATCGCCCCGCCGCTACGCTTTGGTCGGGTGAAATTGACGGCAGAGCCTGGGCGCTGCCTGGAGGGGTAGTCGCGGAGAAGGGCAGAGAGGCAGAGGCGGGGCTCCCCAGGGGGTTGAAAAAGACTCCTTTTTAGGGTTCTCAAATTGACAGCGGCCAAGGGAAGTGGAACGGAGAAGGACACCTCTGAATCTCGCGTCCCCTTGTTTGAGTCCTTTGGCGGGGGGTTTGAAGGAGAGAGAGAGATAGACAGGTATCTCCGGGAAATTTCCAAGTGACAGACGGCCACCCTGACGGTGGCGATGACACCTCCCCGGCCTTGCAGGAGAGCGCAGAGTCATCCCGGGTGAGGCCTGCGTGAAGTCATCGCGGGTGGGCGTGGGGGGCGTTTTCTGCTCTGACAAGCCCCAGAGCTGACTAGACCTTTGAAGAGTTCCTTCTCTCACGGATTTGCCCTCCTTTGGAGGTAGACATAGCCATCTAATCGAGTTCCTCCCCTTCCTTGACCAGCCTCTCCTGAGTCAGATTTGCCACCTGCTCGGGGAACCAGGGTGAAATTGGTCTGGGAATGGGGACCAGGTGGTGCGATTCTGGTTTTTTCTTTGTCTGAGAAAGAGGGGCTCCCGACTCTGGTTGATTCTGCACCATCACCCTCCACGTTTGGAAACACCTCCCATCTCCTTTCCTTCTTTCCTGATTTTCAAAGAAGCCGGTCAGGGGCCGCTTTCTGAAGCAGTACTCAGCATTGTCTCATGGCCACCATTCTGGGCTTTCCTCTGAAAGCCAGTGCATGTGCCTTTCAGCCCCCCTGAGTTGCTCATTCCTTGCGGGCCTGTCCGCAGCTGTTGCCGCCTGCTGGGGGTTTGTCCTGTACCTAGAGGTGGCATGTTAAATATTTAGAAGATTTCTGCAGGCGGGGCTGGCATGAATAACCCAGGGAAGTGGCTGGCACAGCTGGCCCCACCTCATCCCCAATCAAGGCCTGTCTTGCCTTCTGGGTGGTTTTTTTTTTCCTTCCCTCTCTCCTGAAGTAGTGCTGTGATTATTATATTTTCAATGTGGCTTCTGGGGGG
The DNA here is from genome assembly GCF_963930625.1 of Muntiacus reevesi. Classification (NCBI taxonomy): domain Eukaryota; kingdom Metazoa; phylum Chordata; class Mammalia; order Artiodactyla; family Cervidae; genus Muntiacus; species Muntiacus reevesi. Next base: position 55,397,575 of record NC_089251.1, on the reverse strand, counting down.
ACTTCAGGGTGGGGCCAGAGAGTTGAGTTGGCCAGGCTGGAGATATCTCTCTCCAAAGGTCCTGCTGGGCTGGGGCTGGAACACTAAGGAGCCAGGCTTTCTGGGGTCCATGTGTCATAAGGTGTCCGTGTGACCATCTTTAATTTTATTAGCACCCTCAGCCTGTATATGAGGCCACTGAGAGGAGTGGAGAAGAGAGACATAGGTTTGGGTGGGGTCTTAAGGACTTGCTGTTATTTTTGAAAATAACCACACTTCCTAGAAGTGAACAGTTTCAGTTCAGAGAATGTTTCATTTATTTATTTATTTTTAATTGAAGGATAATTGCTTTGCAGTGTTACGTTGGTTTCTGCTGTGCAACAACATGAATCAACCTTAAGTGTACAAATATCCTCTCCCTCTGGAGCCTCCCTGCCCCCTCCCTTCCACACCTCTAGGTCATCACAGAGTACTGGCCTGAGCTCCCTGTGTAATACGGCAGCTTTCCACTAGCTATTTTACATATGTGTGCTTAATTGCTTAGTCATATCTGACTCTTTGCAACCCCATGCACTGTAGCCCACCAGGCTTCTCGGTTCATGTGGATTCTCCACGCAAGAATGCTGGAGTGGGTTGTCGTGCCCTCCTCCAGGGGATCTTCCCAACCCAGGGATGGAACCCAGGTCTCCTGCATTGCAGATTCTTTACCGTCTGAGCCATAGTAATATATATATGTCTCTTCTCCTCTCTCAATTCGTCCCACCCTCTCCTTCCCCAGCTGTTAAATGACCATGAGAACTGCTCCTTAGCCAAGGGCCCTCTACTCCAAGGGAGAGTTTTCAGAATTTGGGGTTGTTATTCCCACTGTCAACTCCAAAAGTTCAGAGATACCACCTATCCCTCCAGCCCCCAATTCTACAGAAACCCAATATGTGTCAGTTGTGAATTGTTAAAACCATTTTAATAAGCAGTACCTGTTTTGTATAAAAATGCCTATTCATTATAGGAAAATTAGAAAATATAGACCAGATAGACTATAAGTCATCTGCATGGCTACCATATGTGCGTGCATGCTAAGTCACTTCAATTGTGTATGACTCTTTTTCTGCCCCAAGGACTGTAGCCCACTAGGCTCCTCTGTCCATGGGATTCTCCAGGCAAGAATACTGGAGTGGGTTGCCATGCCTCCTCCAGGGGATCTTCCCTACCCACCCATTAAATCTGCCTCTCTTGTCTCCTGAATTGGCAGGCAGGTTCTTTACCACTAGCGCCACCTGGGAAGCCCAGCTATTGATAATTTTAAGAGGTATATTTGTCAAGATGTGTTTTCCTAGGCATATATGCACGTGTGTCTGTATTTACCATTCAAGGAGATTATTGATTCAGCCCACATTTCCACACACCCCTTAGCAAAGAGTAGAAATCCCATTTTTCGAGCCAGAAAATCGATTCAAAACCCAATTCTGCCTCTTGCCAACATCCCAGTTCACAGCTCAGATCCAAGGAGACACTAGTTCACAAGCACTAGTTGAACTTATGTTACTTTTGCAGAGATTTCAATGATCCTTGACTGATAAATTGTCGGGCACCACAGAAAGCATTCAGTCAACGAGGATCCCCTCCTTCTGTCCTCCAAGCGAGGGTGTACAAATTCTGGAAGGAGCTTTCAGATGTTATTCCTACAGATTTCAAACCGGCTGCCCTGGTGGCCACCTAGTGTTAGTGGCTTGGCTCTGGGCTTGCAGCCCTGACCCCTTTTCTTTGTTTTATATATTGAGGTTCTAGATCAAATGTAATTTGGAGACTATGTGGGTTTTCCTGCTAATAAAAACCGCTGAACCAGTCCTTCCCTCTGTAAAACTCTTAGTGGAGTGTGCCTTGCCTCAGGGCAGGAGGTGAGCTGGAGAAAAACAGGCACTGTGCCTGTGTCTTTTCCACCTCTGCTGGCCCTTGACCTAAAATGATGTCTTTCAAGCTTTCGAGACTTCTAGTATGAAGTCCTATGATTTTGTCCACAAGTCCCTTTTCCTGTAAGCAATCTTTTCATGATTTGGTAAGCCTCTGTCACATCAAAGAATGTGTAAGGAAGACCTATCACTGTGTTCTGAGAATGGGGAGGGAGTATCTTCCTTCCAACCAGAGGCATCAAGACAAGCTGATGGCATCTGGGGACAGCCAGGTGTGTTTGTGGCTGTCTGTGTTGCTATGGACTGTGAGCATTTTGAGGGCAGTGGTGGTAGCTTTTCTTCCTCTTCCACCTCTTGCCCCTTCCCAAGGCTCTTTTGTGAAGTCCCTGGCACCTCAGTGCCCTCAGTAAATGTTGGTTGTTTTGAATGAGGTCAGAGGCCCTGGGATAAGCCAGGGAAGTTGGCCAGGGATATTCTCTGGGGATGGAGGTTAGTGGGCATTGGGACAGACTTGTGTCCAATGGGCAAAACTCTTGGAACAGGAACCAATTTGAGATTCTTCTCTCTTGCCAGCTGTCTTCCTCTTAACTCCCTTCACTTAGCTAGAAAGAATTAAGGAAGAAATATTAGTGCAGTAGCAAGGTAGCCCTTAGGGCTTCCTTGGTGGCTCAGTGGTAAAGAATCCTCTTGCAGTGCAGGAGATGCATGTTCCATTCCTGGGTCGGGAAGATCCCCTGAAGGAGAAAATGACAACCCACTCCAGTATTCTTGCCTGGAAAATCCCATGGACAGAGGAGTCTGGTGGGCTACAGTCTGTGGGGTCACAAAGAGCTAGATATGACTTAGCAACTAAATAGCAACAACAACAAAGTTGGCTTTGTTAAAACCTGGTTGATATCTGCGTGAAACTTGGAAGCTCATTTAGGCCTGGGCTGCCTGCCTTCTTTAAAATACTTTGTTTTCTTTCCAAACAACTCAAGACCTAGGTGTGAAAGAATTTCAAACTGTGGAGGGTAAATTCTTGTGCACTGGAGGGAATTGGGGGCACACAGAGCATGCTCTGTGCCTTCTTGGGAGAAAGCACTGTCTTGAAGCATTTATTCCAAGGAGCAGGTGTTGCCTCACTGTCTCTGGACAGACTTTTTTTGATATTGCATATTTGATTACCTGGTCTTAGTTGTGGCAAGTGGAATCTTTAGTTCAGCATGTGGGATCTAGTTCCCTGACTAGGGATCGAACCTGGGCCCTCTGCATTGGGAGCTCAGAGTCTTGGCCACTGGACCACTAAGAAAGTCCCTGGACAGAATTTTGTCTGAGACCCAGGATGTTGGCTAAATGGATCCAGAGCTTCCCACCACTTAACTGGGTTGTTGTTGTTTAGTCACTAAGTTGTGTCTGACTCTTGTGTCTCCGTGGACTGTAGCCTGCCAGGTTCCTCTGTCCATGGGATTTTCTAGGCAGGAATACTGGAGTGGGTTGCCATTTTCTACTCTAGGGGATCTTTCTGACCCAGGGATTGAACCCTAGTCTCCTGCATTGGCAGATGGATTCTTTACCACTGAGCCACCAAGGAAGTCACTTACTGGGTTAGTAGACCACAACTCCAACTCACTGCAGGGGGAGGAAAGAGAGTCCTAATTCAACAATAATTTTAAATAACCAATAGCTATGCTGAAAAATGGGCTTCCCTCGTAGCTCAGCTGGTAAAGAATCCTCCTGCAATGCAGGAGACCCTGGATCAATTCCTGGGTCAGGAAAATCCCCTGGAGAAGGGTTAGGCTACCCACTCCAGTATTCTTGGGCTTCCCTGTTGGCTCAGATGGTAAAGAATCCACCTGCAATATGGGAGACCTGGGTTCGATCCCTGGGTTCAGAAGATCTCCTGGGGGAGGGTGTGGCAATCCACTCCAATATTCTTGCCTGGAGAAACCCCATGGACAGAGGAGCCTGGTGGGCTACAGTCCACGGGGTCACAAAGAGTTGGACATGACTGAGTGACTAAACACACACACATGTGCTGAAAAATGCCACTTTTCCGATTGCACATCTTTTAAAAAATGTTAATTTTTAGAAAGTGAAAGTCTGATGTTTAAAACAGAGTCTTGGATTGATAGCTGAAGATCTAGCTGAGTCCTAGGGTTGGGATTTGGAGTGTAAAATCTGTGTGCTCTGGGTCAGAGATGGACACATAGAGGAATCTGGAAGGAATGTGGGTTGTCCTTGAGATATTCCCCAACTATTGCAACATAAATGGAAAAAAGAAAAAAACCATACACTCTTAAATATAAGCTTGCTTTTCTTTGGGGCCTGCTCTGAAAAGTAGAATGCAGAAATGTGATCCTGTTAATGGAGGGTTCAGGTGGGTTAATGATTTCGTTCCTGGCACTGGGTGTGGTACAGGGTAGGAGCCTGGTGAACGTTTCAGTTGAACTATTGAGAGGAAGGATGCCAGGTTCTAGTCCAAGTGCTGATCTGACCTGCCGGCAGAGTCCTAAGGGCAACTCATACCCACACTAGGGCCCTGCTTCCGGTCTGTTGTTGTTTAGTCGCCAAGTCACATCTGACTCTTTGTGATCCCATGGACTGTAGTCCACCAGGCTCCTCTGTCAATGGGATTCTCCAGGCAAGAGTACTGGAGTGGGTTGCCATGACCTTCTCCAGCTCCCAGTCTATGAGACAAGATTTTTGACCAGCATCATTCTTGGTGACATTCCAAGAGTCATTGCTCCTCTGGGCCCCTTCTTTTCCCCAGATCCCCTAGCTGGCCCATATGCATCATGTTTGTTTATAAACAAGGGCAAGTATCTGCAAGGAAGTGAAAAATATCAGCTTAGATTCACTGATGTTCTGTTGCCCTGATTTTTGTTTATTAATCCTGCCTGCCTGCCGGGAAGTAGCTTTTGTGCCCTTCTTCCTGCTGGGTCTTAATTTGAAGGGTAGCTGACAAGTGATGGTCTCACCAAGCTAGTAATGGCTCAGTCCTCCCCTTCCTTTGAAAGTGAATTGTCCTCTTTGGGGTATATATTATCTGCAGGGAGTATGAGTCCTGGGAAGAATGAGAGAAGGGAGGATCAGGCCCTCAAGTAGCCACCTGGAGAGGTTGTTATTTTGTATTGTGTATGTGTGTGTGTGTGAGTGTGTGTTGTCCAAGGGATTTCAAGTGGGTGGGAGGTGGGGTAGACTTGACTGTGCAATAGCCTTTGGAAGTTTTAAAAAATATTTATTTCTGTTTATTTGGTGGTGCCAAGTCTTAGCTTCAGCCTAGTGGGATCTAGTTCCCCAACCAGGGTTTGAACCTGGGTCCCCTGCATTGGGAACACAGAGTTTTAGCCTCTGGACCACCAGGGAAGTCCCTGGCATCTTTGGAATTTTATTGCCAACAAAGAGCCATGCACATGCCCAACTGGTGACTAGGATTCTTGGTGTCTGTGGAAATTTTTCCAAGAACCAACAAGTGTTAAGAGAGTTTGCATTTGGGCCAAGAGAATATTTTCCTCTCACTTCTGGGCCTTGGGAAGACCCTGATGGATTGGAAGTTGGATAGGTACATGCATATGGTTTGTTCCAAACTTTCAGATCTCACCCATCTTCACACAGAAGTGCATTGTTTTCCCTTTGGTTCATTTCAGTTGCCCTGCGGGCCTTTCCTTTGATTTATAGGGAAAAAGTAAATATAAAGAACCAAGTATCTGGTACACAGTCGGGGTGTCTGAAAGAATCTTGACAAGTAACCTGGTATTATAGCTCTCAAAGCACAGTATGCATACCTCAACCAGGATGGCCGGTGGGTTTCATCCCTTATAATTGACAGGGGGTTGCTTGGGACCAGTCTTGAGATGGGGTGTAAACCTGAGTTGGGCTCCCTGGTGAAGGAGACCGATAAGTGATTCACGCAGGGAAGATGGTAATGGAGCTTACAGGTTAGTTCAGTGTTTGCTCTTCCAAACTTAGCCTGTTCCCCATCACAGAAGGTCCATCCCACTATTCCCTAAATTAGTAAACAGAGAGCAACATCCCTTATCTGACTTAACATCCCCTCCTCATATCCTGTCTCCACCAGGCTTTGTCAGTTACATGGCAGTACTACACCACAGGTGCCTCCTTGATACCAGCTTAGGGAGCTGTCCAGCCAGTGGCTCTGTAGTCTGCCTCTGTCCTCTTCGGCTGATCACACATATGCCACATTTTCCTTTGCCTTTCATCGGTCTCATCTCAGTTACATTCTCCCTTGGCCTCTCTCATGTACTTGTACACTCATAGCCTTTCCACTTCCTTTATGGATGTGGATGATACTTTGGGCTTCAAAACATATTTCCCATTCCCACTTGGTGACATACCCCATCCTACCTCCCTCTACTCCACTCCACTGTGGACGTGGGCAGTGACTCAGGCCTAGCTGCACACTTCCTTGGGCACAGAAATTGGTCCAGAGGTGGGTATGTGACCCAAATGGAACCCCTAGGCCCTTCCCCAGGGTTTCTTGATTTGAAGCTGAGAGAGAATGGACTTGCCTGGGGGACCCAGAACTGGAAAGATGTGAAGTTGGGACTGCTGGTGGCTACCTGGCACATGAAGAATGTGTAGAGACCAAAGAGGGTAATTATGGCAAAGCAGAGGTAAACAGGGATGAGATGCAGGAATAGAAGCAGGAAGCTGGCACCAGAGTCTTGATTCTGGTTTCTCAGGCTCTGGTTTCTGCAGCTCCTCTTTTGATTCCTTGATCTATCCCATATCCTACAATGAAGGCCTTGAATAGTGCTTGTAGTTTTTTTGTCTGTGCCTTGCAGCATGTGAGATCTTAGTTCCTTGACCAGGAATCGAACCTGCATACCCTGCATTGGGAACTCAGAGTGTTAACCACTGGACCACCAGGGAAGTCCCAAATAGTGCTTGTGTGAATTAAATATTTATTGTAGTGGTAAGGATGGGCTGGGTTATGCTGCAGCAACAACCCTTAAATCCCAGTGGCTAGAGACAGCAAAGATTTATTTCATGTTTTATGCTGCCTGTTCACTGTGGGTTGACAGAGGCACTCATGGTCGTGGTCATCACCAGAGGCTCTGGGTGACTGAGTATTTTTTGTCTCCAGGTGCTATTATTACAACATAAAGCACCAGGATTCACTGGAGTAGGGAAAGAAAATGGAGAGTCATGTACCAGCTCTTAAGTACCTCTAACAAGAAGTGACATGTGTCATTTCTGCTCACATTTCATTGGCCAAAGATCACATGACCAAGCCTGAATTCAACTGGGTGGAGACTTCCAGTCTCACGAAATATCTGTAATCAGCTCCAGTGACCACCATATGTATTGAATGAATGAATCCTCACCAGCTTTGCAAACCTCTACATGGCCTTTTTTTGTTAAAGTTGGGGTAAGATGAGATTTTTTTTTTTCCTTATTGCTACCAGGACAGTGCTAACATACTCCTTTACCTCTTCACAGTAGAAAAATCTTTCTCTCTCCCTCTGACCTACTTTCTTTATCCTGTTGGATAGTTTTAAAAGGAGGTCTTGGGACTTCCCTAGCAGTCCACTGGTTAAGATTCCATGCTTCCACTGCAGAGGGCACGGGTTTGTTCCCTGGTTTTGGAACTAAGATCCCACATATGGCACAATGTGGCCAAAAAATAAAACTTATATATATATATAAAAACAAGAACCTAGTGTATAGCACAGGAACTATATTCAGTATCCAGTAATAAACCATAATGAAAAAGAATATGAAAAAGAATGCACACACATACATATAACACACACACATATATATTTATATAACTGAATCAGTTTGCCATAAACCAGAAACTAACACATTATTGTAAATCAACTATATTTCAATAGAGACTTCCTTGGTGGTCCAGTGGCTAAGACTCCATGCTCCTAAAGCAGGGGCCTGGGTTTGATCCCTGGTCAAGGAACTAGATCCCACATGCCACAACTAAGAGTTTGCATACTCCAACTAAAGAGATCCCACTGTAACTAAAATATGCTGTGTGCCACAACTAAGACCCTGTGCAGCCAAAAAACAACAAAGCTATACTTCAATAAATAAATATTATAAAGGAAATATTTTTTCCTTTTTAAAAAATTATATATTCCTTGTTAAAAGATTATTTGGGGAAAAGATTTCAAAAAATAAAATAAAATAGATCTTAGCTTTCCCTACTGTTTAAAAATGGTCTAAAGATCTCCCATCACACAGAGAATAAAATTCAGACTCCTCACCATTCTCAACAAGACTCAGCAAGACCTAGCCCTTGCCACTGCACCGACCTCACTGGTGCTGCTCCCCCATTGCTCACTCAGTTCCATCATCTTCGTTATTCCTGGAGGGCGACAAGCTTGTCCCACCCAGAGGCCTTTGCACTTGCTGTGCCCTCTGCCCTGAACACCCTGGAGTGGATGGGCCGTGGCCTTGAACACACTGCCCTGGATCACACATGGCCCTTTCCCTCTCTCTATTAGGTCTCTGCTTACATGTCACGTATTCAGGAGAGGCCTCTTTTGATCACCTTCTCCAAGATATCCCCCACCCACACCTCTGTGCTCTTGTCCCTCCCTGAAACTATGCTTTTAATTCTCTTCTTACTTGTTTCTGGTCTGTCTTTCCAGAGGATATGATCTCCGTGGTTTGTTTTGAGACTTTTTTCTTGTTTTATCTTGTAGCTGTTTTTCAAGTGTCTAGAGCAGTTCTAAGCTCATAGTAGGTGTTTAAAAAATATCCGGGGACTTTTGTGGTGCTCCAGTGGTTAAGACTCCTTGCTTCCACTGCTGGGGGTCATGGGTTTGATCCCTAGTAAGGGAGCTAAGATCCCATATGCCGCAAGGTCATAAATAAATAAATAGATAAAAATATGAATGATGACTTTGTATTCCCTTCGGGGTTAGAAGATCTTTTTAAACATTTTTTATGATGTCTCGGTCCTCTTGGTGTGTTATCATGCCCTGTCCACCATCTGCACGCCCCACAGAGAAGCTCCTGTCCCTGAGATTTGTGATCAGAATAAGTGATGTCAAAAGTGAAACTGTATAACTCAGATTGAGACTTGAACCCACAGTCTTTTAATTGAGGCTACACCTCATCTCAGGAGTTAATGAAACTCGGGTTCTTGATATCTTATCATGGAAAGAATTCAGTGAGAGACAAAGTGATCGGTAAGAAGTGGATTTATTTAGAGAGAAACATGCCACAGACTCAGTGTGGGCCATCCCAGGAGGTAAGAGCAGCTAGAAGATCCCTTTTTAAACCTAGGTTTGTAGAACCCTGATTCGTGACCATGACACATAGCTTAACCTCTCTAAGCCTCAATTCTTTCATCTGTTAAGTGAAAGATTTGGCTTCTACCTCTGGCAGTATAGAAAACTATATAGCTTGAAACTCCTCCCATAAGAAAACTGAAGGAAACATTTTTCTCAAACTTTTGGATGAAATCTAAGTGATCCCCTAAAAACATAGCCAAACTTTTAAGTAAAGAAATTTGCCAAGAGACAGGACAGAGAGAATTGTTTTGCTGGGCTGTAAACCAGTCCTGCAGCAGCCGCACGACAGTCTACCCTGAGATTTAGCTTCAAACAGCAGCCGTTTTGTTATCATCTCCTCTGGCTCTGTGTTCAGGAAGTTGGGCAGGACACGAACCACAAAACTCATTTCTCCCCCGTGATATCTGGGCATCAACTGGGATGATGCAAATGGCAATGAGTGGCAGACTAGCCATCTCTCACTTTTCATGTGTTCCAAGACCTCTCCACTTGGTCTTTTTATATGATTTCTCCAGCATGGAGGCCTTGGAATAGTCAAGTTTCTTACATGGTAGCTCGGAGCTGCAAAAGTGAGTGTCCAAGAGGGACTTCCCTAGTAGTCCAGTTGCTAAGAGTTTGGCTGGTCTTGGTGTAGTACAATGTGGGTTCAATCCCTGGTCGGGAAACTAAGATCCCACTTGCCATGGAGCAACTAAGCCTGCATGTTGCAACTACTGAGCCTACAACTGAGCCTGCACACTCTGAAGCTTGTGTTCCACATCTAGAGAGTCCCTGCACCACAATGAAAGATCCCACATGATCCCACATGATACTGTCATACGGGATCTTTCCTTGTGGCTTGCAGACTTTCTAGTTGTGCCACCCAGGCTTAACTGCTCCATCTCATTGGGGTTTTAATTTTCCCACCAGGGATCAAACCTGTGTTCCCTGCCTTGCAAGGTGAATTCTTAACCACTGGACCATCAAGGAAGGCCCCTGCAAAACTTTCCATCAGTTGTCTCAGAAGTCCCAGGACGATATTTCAACTGCATTCTATTGGTCAAACAAGTCACTAAGGCCATCCTAGATTTGAAGACAGGGACTTTACTCTCTCCCTCTCCATAGGATGGGGAGAAGTAATTTGCAGCCATCTTTAATATACCATCCTATAGGACTGGCCTAACTTGGTTTTAGTATCTCAGTAGAGAAAAGAGGGGCCTTGAGTCTGTGGGGGTAATAAGTCAGAGCTGAATGTTGAATACAGCTCAGACTTGAAGGGCATTTTGCAGCCTAGTCCTGAGTAAAAGCATAGACCCACTGGCAAAGGAAGATGGCAGTGAAGTTTGTCTGTCTTGCCCAGGGTTCTTGGTGGGGGGAAACTCTCCCTTGGGAATTTGAAACCTTCTATGGCCCTGTCCTTATATGGATTTGGGGTTTAAATGAACACATTCTGCATGGTCTCTGTACCCTTAGCTGAGAGATTAACATAAACATTGGTCCTGGGACAGCATAACTCCTGCAGCATCTGATAGAAATTAATCCAGCCTCTTTCCTCGTGGCCCAGATGGTAAAGAATCTGTCTGCAATGTGGGAGAACGGGGTTCGATCCCTGGGTTGGGAAGATCCCCTGGAGATGAAAATGGCAACCTACTCTAGTATTCTTGCCTGGAGAATTCCATGGACAGGGGAGCCTGGCAGTCTACAGTCCATTGGGTCGCAAAGAGTTGGACACAGCTGAGCACAAGGACAATGGAAACAAAATTCAGCCCACCAAACTGCTGGTTCTGGTGCTGCTAAGCTGAGGGGAGTTAAGAATAGCCTAGAAAGGGACTTCCCTGGCAGTCCAGTGGTTAAGACTTCACCTTCCAATGCAGGGGGTGTGGATTCCACACCTGTTTGGGGAACTAAGATCCCACATGTCTCGGGGCCAAAAAAAACAAAACATAAAACAGAAGCAGTATTGTAACATTCAATAAAGATTTTTAAAATGGTCTACATAAAAAAAAAGAATCTAAAAAAAGAATAACCTAAAGAAAGAACACTCTGATGTTCTTAGTTTGTGTCTATTTCCAGATTCTCCTCGATTTGTAAAAATTAATTATTGAGTCAGTAGAAAAGATTACAAAGAAGTGGTTAGGATACACATTAGTAATGGATAATAAATGAATGCTTCTTTACTCACCAACCAGTTTAAGAAATAGAAAATTACCTTCATTTTATCAGTATATCACTATTTACAGACATTTGGGGTCTTCCTAGATTTTTGTTTTTCTCTTTTGCTTGTGAAAAGAAAGGATTTCTGCAGTGGACATTCTTGTGTGTGTTTACTGGTACACCGGTGCACAAATTTCTTTAAGAATGGAATGGCTGACACATAGGGTATATGTATCTTTCACTAGGTCAAATAACATAAATTAAGTTTCCTAGATGTATGGGTTTCTTTCTGGGCTTTTTATCCTATTTCATTAATCAACTTGTCTGACCCTGCCCCAGGATCACACTGTCTTCAATACCATAGCTTTTACGAAAATTCTTGGTATCTGGCCTGGCGAGTCTCCACATTTTTTCACTATAAATTGCCATCTGAAATGGTTTTTCTCCAGCAAAATATATTATTTCAGTTGTGCCATATCTTTACCATCTCTTGCTATTGTCACACTTGGGAATTTTTGCCAGTCTGGTGGGTACAGAATGGAATCTCATTATAGGTTTTAATTTGCATTTCCCTGAATACTAATGAGGTTGAACATCTTTTCATATGTTTATTGCCCATTCATGTTCTCTTTTCTGTGAAGAGCCTGTTTAAGTCTTGCCAATTTTTCTCTTATCCTTATCCGACTGATTTGTAGGAGTTCTTTAAATATTTTAGATGCTAATCCTCTGTCACTATGCATTACACGTGTTTTCTCCCAGTTTCTGGTTTATTTTTTCATTTTCTTTGTGGTGTGTTCTGATAAGCAGAAGTTCTTAATATGAGTGCAATTGACTTAGCAATTTTTTTCATTTACAATTTGTACTTTTTGTGTCCTAGGAAAACCATACTTACCTGAAATCATGACACTCTTCTCCTTTATTGTTCCTAGCGAGCAGTTTTATAGTTTTGTCATTCACATTAATTTCTTAATCCATTTTGAGATGATTTTGGTATATGATGTGGAATAGGACTACAGAATTTTTTTTCTATTAAAAAAACCAATTGTCGTAGCACCATTTATTATAGAGTGTATCCTGTCTCTCTACATCTGTGATTTCCAGCCTGTCATAAAGTAAGTTTCCATGATGTGTAAGTCTATTCTGGGCTCTTTATTCTGTTGCTTTGAACAGTTTGTCTGGCCCTGTACCAATACCACTGTTTTCATTACCATAATTTTATGAAAATTCTTGGAATCTGTCCTGGCAAGTCCCCCCCCCACCTTCAAAAGTGCCTTAGCCCTTTCTCTTCCATATACATGTTTTGAATTATCTTAAAATTATATGTTACAGCACAGATGTACACACACAGAGACATACACATACTCACTCAAAAATCTTTTGGGGGGAAAAAAAAATCTTTTGGGGGTTTGATTGTAGTAACATTGATGTTCTTGAGGTATTGAATGTTCCAATCCATTAAACATGGTCTCTATGTTTATGGTCTTTAGTGATTTTCAATATAATTTTATAATTTTTAATGTAAATATCTTATGTATCATTTTTTAGATTTATTCCCAGTTACTTTATGTTTGTTGATGCCTGTGTATTTGGTATCTTATTAAAATTTTCACCTTCTGGTTGTTTGTTAAAATGCATCCTTGTCAAACTATAGATTCTTTGGGCTTTCCAGATAGTCATGCCATCTGAGAAGAGCACAGTGTTGTGTCTTTCCGATAATTATCCCTTTTTCCCCTACCCCTGACTATCCTGGTTAAGATTTCTAGTGCAAGATGAAAAGCAGTGATGAAGGCAAACCTTCTTGTCTTGTTCCTGATTTAAAAAGGAATGCTTCAACGTTTTCCCATAAGGTATTGTGCTTGCCACAGGGTTTTCAGAAAACTTTAAACAGTAAAGAAAACTTTAAAGACACTTTTAAAGAAAACTTTAAAGAAACTCTAAACGATAAAGAAAACTTTATCATTGTAAGTTTTGTTTTCATCCTAGTTTGCTGAGAGTTTTTTAATGAATGATGTAGTATTTTATCTGATGCTTCCTTGGAGATAATAATGATTTTTTTTGGCCTTTAATTTGTTAAGCGGCAAACTAGTTTTACCTTTAATCAATTTTGCCTTCTTGGATAAAGACAATTTGGTCATAAAGTTATTTTTCTTTTTTGTTGTTAGAACAACCTGAGATTCAGTTTATTATTATTTAGTTTTTCTTTTTAAAATTATATTTGGAGTAATATTAACTGTGTTATCTTGTCTGGTTTGGTTAAAAAGATTATGCTAGCCTTATAAACCAAGTGGAGGGTGGATATATCCTCCTTTTTATACTCTGGAATAATTTGTGTAATATTGAATTTCTTTCTTGTGTATAAAATAAGTGACCTTACCAGTAAAATTGTCAGGGCCAGGTGTGTTATTCTATGGAAAAAACTTAACATACCTGTTTGATTTCTTTGATGATTTTATATTTTCTCTATTTTCTTGAGTCAGTGTCAGTTTAGAGTTCGTTCATTTTACTAATTTTTCAAATTTATTGATAGTTAACAACACTGCTTCTGTCCCCCACTCCTTTTTTCCTCTTTTTTTTTTTTATAGCAATATTTATGATTGGGATTAATGTCACTACTTCAATAAGCAAATTACCCCACTGGGGGAAAAAAGGGAATTAAAAAAAAATTTTTTTTAACCTAGCTCTCATTAGATATATGGTAGGTGTTCTTACTCTGTCTTCCATATCTATTCATTTCTTATTTCTGATTCCTGTTTTGTCTTTACTACTAAAAAAAAAAATTATTTATTTATTTGGCTGCATTGGGTCTTAGTTGCTGATTTTCCTTGTGTCATGAGAAATCTTTTCTTGTGGCCCATGGGCTTTAGTAGATGTGGTGCATGGGCTTAGTTGATCTACAGCAGGTAGGATCTTAGTTCCCCTACCAGGGATCGAACCCTATGTCCTCTGCATTGCAAGGTGGATTCTTAACTATTAGACCACCAGGGAAGTCCCTCTGCTGCTTTATGAATAATTTTCTCCACGTCTGTCTCTAATTAGCTGCTTATTTCTGTTTGGTCATACTTTATGGCCTCTGTTCCCTCCACATATTTAAAGATTTTTTTTAAATTTATTTAATTATTTGTTTATTTTTGGCTGTGCTGCCTTGGTTGCTCTGCGGGCTTTTTTCTAGTTGGGGTGAGTGGGGGCTATTTTCTGGTTTCGGTGTGTGGGCTTCTCATCGTCACGGCTTCTCTTGTTGTGGAGCACAGGCTCTAGGGTGCACAGTCTTCAGTAGTTGCAGTGCATCGGCTCAGTATTTGTGGCTTCCAAGCTCTAGAGCACAGGCTCAATAGTTGTGGGCATGGCCTTAGTTGCTCTGCTGCATGTGGGATCACACCCAAATCTCCTGCTTTGGCAGGCAGATTCTTTGCCACTGAGCCACCAGGGAAGCCCCCTTCCACATATTTTAAATTCATGGATCTTTTGTCTGTGCAATATTTGTAATGTCACACATGAATCATTTAGAAACTATCAGCTCACCAAGTTAAATGCAGATCTTCTAAATGTTGACAAATATACGATATCAAAAAATCACTTTCATTAACGTCACCATCAGTCTCATCGGAAAAGTCTTTTAAGTGTTAGGACACTGTCGAGTTCATGGTAGGAGACGAACATTTTAAAAAATTCTAGTCTTTGGTTGAAATATCAAATTTTATCATTGACAACAAACCTTATTTGTTTTTCTTGAAGAAATGGACTCATTTCCTAAAATATGCTTGCCAGATGAATAATCATGGTTTGTTAGTCAATCAAGTAGCCATAGTGTTCCCTGGAAAATAGTGGATAATCAACACATAACTCAATGACCCAAGGGCTTTTCCTCATGACAGTGATTATACGTTGGCATGCAACAGTGCTTAATGCATATTTCCCTTTTCATCACAAAATATTAAAAACAACTGTACTCCAAGGTCAAGATTTAATAAAATTGATGATTTCTGCTTCATCATCAAATACATTCTTAAATGAAACAGGTATTTTTTTTTTCCCTACTGGGTCATGGTGAGGAATACAATGACTACTGCCAAGGCTTAGTGCCATTGCCTTGATTCACGCAAAGGCCGTGGTTTTACCCTCTATTGTTTTTGCACCATCAGTGCAAATTCAATGCAGAGAAAAAGGCAGATGTCTTCGTATTATTATTAAAATTGTTTTGACCTCATGAACCCTCTGACAGGGTCCCGGAAACCCCTGGAAAGGGTTTGGGAGTCTCCCAGAAGTCTGTGGAGCCAGCTTGAGAACCATTCACTGTTCTATACAATCAACAATCATTTCCATTCTTAAGAAAATCAACTGTCACTCCAGGACTTCATCCAACATGTGGTCCATACTCAAATTAACCCCAGTTTTTAAGCAACTCTTTATTTTTTTCTTGTTTCTATTTGGATCCAGTTAAAGCTCACACATGGAATCTGGCTATTGCATCTTTGACTAACCTAGAACAGTCCTCCCACGCATGTGTGTTAAGTAACCTCAGTTGTGTCCAACTCTTTGCGCCATTGTAGACTGTAGCCTGCCAGGCTCCTCTGTCCATGGGATTCTCCAGGCAAGAATATTGGAGAGGGTTGCCATGCCCCTCTCCAGGGGTTTTCCTGACCCAGGGATTGAACTTGCATCTCTTCTATTTCCTGCATTGTCAGGTGGGTTCTTTATCACTAGCACCACCTGGAAGTCCCAGCGGTCTCCCCACTACCCGGCAAATTTATGGAGACTCTGACTGTGATATAGATGTTCTGGACTTGTCAGACGTGTCCTCATGGTTAAACTCAAGTCAAACATTGTACAGATGGTGAGATGCACTTCCCACTACCTTCTGTCAAGTGAACAGAATGTCAGGCTGTCCTGTGACTGATTATACCAAATTTGTCATCGTTGTTGTTGTTTAGTTGCAAAGTCATGTCCAACTCTTTGTAACCCCATAGACTGTAGCCCACCAGGCTCTGTCCATGGGATTTCTCAGGCCAGAACACTGGAGTGGGTTGCCATTTCCTTCTCCAGGGGATCTTCCCAATCCAAGAATCGAACCCACATCTCCTGCATTGGCAGGTGGATTCTTTACCACTGAGCCACTGAGGAAGCCCACCAAACTTGAGCACTTGGTAAAAAAAAAAAAAAAAAAAAACATTTACAGTTTCTTTAAATCCAGAATTTTTGGTTGTTTTCAATGGGCGGGTAATATCCAAATATCTTGTCTGATACTATTGGAAATAATGATATCCTTTTGAGTGTTCATTTTTGAGGTTCAGAGGTGTAGCAGATAGAATTCTTTTGGTTCCAAGAAAAAAAAATACAACTCATGCTGGCTTATATAACTTAAAAGTCTAGGGTGGGGCTGACTTCAGATGAGGCTTGATCCAGCAGCCCAGGGTCAGCACCAGAGTGGCAGGTTCCCTTGGTCTCTCCCCTGCACCGATGTTAGCTGGTTCCCATTGTGGACAGATGGTGATTGCCAGCAGCTTCTAGGGGGTTTGGGGTCCAGGAGGAAGAGGGCATCTCTGTGAGTATCTTCGTGGGACACAAGGAAGCTTCTTCCTCAGAAGTTCCTAGCAAGCATCTCACTCTCCTGATTTTGGTTACACACCTGTCTGGTTAGATAGCATCACTGTCTCAATGGGCATGAGTTTGAGCAAACTCCAGGAGTGTGGGAGATAGTGGAGGACAGGGAAGCCTGTCATGCTGCAGTCCATGGGGTTGCAAAGAGTCGGATTCAACTGACAACTGAACAAGCCCAGGTGCTGTCTTTCCTGGCCTGGCTGGCTCAGCCCTGCCTGCTTGCTCCCCCGACCTGTGCTTGCCTCATCTCAGGAGAGGTGGCCTCCAAACTCTGAGGTCAGCCCAGCCCCGCAGTCTCCTCCCAGTTGTGACTGAGGCTCAGCACTGCCCTGGGGG
This sequence comes from Muntiacus reevesi, assembly GCF_963930625.1. Lineage (NCBI taxonomy): Eukaryota > Metazoa > Chordata > Mammalia > Artiodactyla > Cervidae > Muntiacus > Muntiacus reevesi. Next base: position 55,380,366 of record NC_089251.1, on the reverse strand, counting down.
CAGCTCTTCAAGCTTAATGAGGCTCTGAGCGAGCAGGTGCTTTCCCTGCAGGACATGGTGCCGGCTGGGGGCAGGGTGAGGTCAGCGGTGGTTGTGGCAGGCCTGTCACCAGGCTGGGTGAAGTCACTTGGAGTGGGAGCTCTGATCCTGGGAAGACAGTTTGGAGGAAGCTTTCCAGGTGGATGGACCATCCCACTCACCGTGGGGCAGTCCTTACTTTACCCCACGGTGTGTACATGCATGCGCAGTTGCTCAGTCGTGTCTGACTCTTTGAGACCCCACGGACTGTACCCCACCCATCTACATGAGACTCTGTCCATGGGATTCTCCAGGCAAGAATACTGGAGTGGGTTGCTGTGCCCTCCTCCAGGGAATCTTCCCAACCCAGGGATTGAACCCGCTTCTCCTGCATTAGCAGGTGGATTCTTTACCACTGAGCCACCAGGGAAGCCCCTCTCGTTGGATATAGAGTCACAAACATGGTGGCTTGCAGGCTGAGACCAGCTCACCTGTGCTTATTTGCCTTGTGGTATTTGAAACTTGAGTCATTCACCACATTTAAAATTGAGAGCTGTGGCACCCACATCCAGATTTCTGTCTTCTCTGGAAGACTCAGACAGTCGAGGCCCCAGGGTGATTTGAGCAAGGCAGCATCAAAGAGCTGAGCAGTGGCTGCCCCTGGGGCACGTGCCCCCGGGTCTACTCAGCCCCACCTGGTCCGGTTACTGACGGCTGCTGGAGATTACCACTGCTCATCGTATACCTGGTCATTTCCCTCACCAGCCTGATGCAGTATTTCCAAAGCAACCTGGGTAGGTAGGCATTAGTATCCCTGTTTTACCAGTGAGGTAACCAAAGCCCAAACTGATTTCAACATTTGATGTAGGAAAATAGTCATGGCCCAATTCATTCATGGCTCTGCTGCTTAACAGTTCTGTGAGCTTGGGTGAGTCACTTTGCCTGCCTGGGTCCCAGTCACCCCATTCATAAAATGAAAGGCTGCTGCTGCTGCTAAGTCACTTCAGTCGTATGCGACTCTGTGCGACCCCATAGACAGCAGCCCACCAGGCTCCACCATCCCTGGGATTCTCCAGGCAAGAACACTGGAGTGGGTTGCCATTTCCTTCTCCAATGCATGAAAGTGAAAAGTGAAAGTGAAGTCGCTCAGTCGTGTCTGACTCTTCGTGACCCCATGGACTGCAGCCTACCAGGCTCCTCTGTCCATGAGATTTTCCAGGCAAGAGTACTGGAGTGGGTTGCCATTGCCTTCTCCAAAAGTGAAGGGAGGGGAAGCTAAATGCTACAGGGTCCTACGACATATGTCACCTGATTAGTCTTTGGCTGTGTGCTGCTTGGTTCTGGAGGGACACAGATCTGTGCCTTGGTCCCCAAATCTAAAGGCAAAACTTGGGTCCAACCCACCTGCCAATGCAGGAGACATAAGAGATGTGGGTTTTGATCTCTGGGTTGGGAAGGCCCCCTAAAGAAGAGAGTGGCAATTCACTCCAATATTCTTGTCTGGAGAATTCCATGAACAGAGGAGCCTGTTCGGCTCCAGTCCATAGGGTTGCAGTCTGACTGCAGAGTCAGACACGACTGAAGCGACTTAGCACAGCACAACCATGATATAAGTAAGTACTTTAAAAAACATATTTACTTGTTTATTTGGCTGCACCAGGTCTTTGGCTACACCACCTCATGCAACTGCAGCATGAGGATCTCTGATCTTTGTTGCAGCAAACAGGTTCTTTTAGTTTTAGTGCTGTTTTTTTTTTTTTTTAGTTATAGCATGCAAAATCTTTAGTTGTGGCATGCAGGATCTTTAGCTTTCGAACTCGTAGTCACTCTTAGTTACAGCATATGGAATCTAATTCTCTGACCAGAGATTGAACCCAGGCCCCTGCATTGGCAGTGCAGAGTCTTAGCCACTGGACCACCAGGGAAGTCCTTGAGTCACTTCTCATGCAGGATAATAGAACAGTTGCTTATGTGGCTGTTACTTTCTTGAACCAGCATGTAAGGATGGGAGTTACTCAGTGTCTGTGCTGATGTGAATAGAGTCTCCCCAATGTTCATGTCTACCCGAGACCTCACATACAAAAGACACAAAGATGCATGCATGCTCAGTCATGTCTGACTCTTTGTGATCCTATGGATTGTAGCTCGCCAGGCTCCTCTGTCCATGGAATTCTCCAGGCAAGAATATTCGAGGAATGGGTGGCCATCCCCCTCCCCAGGGGGTCTTCCCCACTCAGGGATTGAACCCATGTCTCCTGCATCTCCTGCATTGCAGGCAGATGCTTTACTGCTGAGCCATCAGGGAAATCCACCCGAGACCTCAGAATGTGACTTTATTTGGGAATAGAGTCTTTGCAAATGCAGTCAAGTTAGGATGAGTTCACACTGGATTAGGGTTGGCTCTAATCCAGTGACTGGAGTCCTTATAAGAAGGAAAATTGGACACAGCCTGAGCCATGCAGAGGGAGGATACCATGTGACAGGTGTGGCATTTTACAGCGATGCCTCTGCAGTCCAAGGAACACCAGGGATTGCTGGCAACCTCCAGAAACTAGGAAAAGACAAGGAAGGATTCTCCCTTTAAGCCTTTGGAGGGAGCGTGGCCCTGCCGATACCTTGGTTTCAGACGTCTCCCCTCTGGAACTGAGAGAATAAATTTCTGTTATTTTAAGCCATCAAGTTTATGGAAATTTCTTAAATCAAGTTTATGGGAACTTGTACTCATGATCGTGCAAAGCCCACAGTCCCCTGCTGGCCTCCCTGTTTTAAGAAGCAGCAGGGCTGCCTGGCCTGATTGTCCTCAGAGGACCCATTCAGGGTCCAGGTACTTGTTCTCGCTCCTTCCCAGTGCTCCTTTGTGTACTCAGTTGCTCTGTAGTGTCCAAGTCTTTGTGACCCCATGGACTGCAGCCCACCAGGCTCTTCTGTCCATGGGATCTCCCATGCAAAAATACTGGAGCGGGTTGCCATTTCCTCCTCCAGGGGATCTTCCCGACCCAGAGATCGAATCTGTGTTTCCTGCATTGACAGTGAATTCTTTACCACTGAGCCACCTGGGAAGCCCTTCCAGTGCTCACAGTCATTCAGTTATCCAGTCTAGATTTTGCAGTTGTTCAGGGCCCTCTTAATGTCCTTCTAAAGGACCGTATCCACTGTTCCTGTGACCATCCGTACACATGTCATATGTTTTCTGTGCTTTGACTTGAGTCCCTGCTACCCTATTCCTGAGGCCACATCCCTACCTCCCCAAGCTGTATTCCACTCATCTTTAACATCTGCCCTTTCTTCCTGGGCCACTCTAGACCAAGGTGGATTCCATGTCCTGCCCCCTCAAAGCACACTCTGCTTGCCAGCACCAGTCTTTGGGCAGTGTTCTTCCCAGCCGTCTTGAGACATATCACATGTTTTCTTCTTAACTCTTATTTTTTAACTTTGCCAATATTGATGGCTTTTTGGTTGGGCTCAGGTCTCAGTCCTTGAAGGTAGACAGTCTGTCTTTTGATCCTTTTTCTGCTCTATACACTTTATACATTGTTAGTATTTAACATACATGTAGTGGAGTTTCTAAGCAATGGTAGGTGATAATTTCCTTTGCCTGGGAGAGATTAAAAAACAAGTGACTCAAAGGAAAGTCTTCTTGACATTTAGGGTGGAAATCATACTCTGGCTCCAAGAAGGTGATGGTATGTCTGTATATATCTTTGGAGTACAAACTCTTTATCCTTCTCCCATTTTAAAAAATGTATTTATTTTCACTACACTGTGTCTTGGTTGCTGCATGTGGGCTTGCTCTAGTTGTGGCGAGTGGGGGCTATTCTCTAGTTGCAGCGCACAGGCTTCTCACTGCAGTGGCTTCTCCTGTTGCAGAGCATCAGTTTGCGAATTCAGGCCAAGTAGCTGTGGTGCACGGGCTAAGTTGCCCTGTAGCATGTGGAATCCTTCTGCACCAGGGATTGAACTTGTGGCCCTTGCACTGGCAGGTGCGTGCTCAACCACTGGACCACCAGGGAAGTCCATCCCCGTTTAGCCAAAATGCAACCACCAGGCATTGAACATCTTCTGTGTGCCTGCTTCTATGATGGGCTTGAGAAGGTGGTGGTAGATAAGATAGAAATGACCTTTATCCTCCATGAATGTTTAGTTTTGTGGGAAATATTGGCCAAGAGGAAATGAACAGTTCTTGACTTGCTGCTTTATAGCTTTTCATTCAGATGACAGGGTAGAGGCAGGACTGGGGAATCAATCCTGGCAGCCAGGATTGTGCTGGATGACCACATCACTCAAGGCTGAATCAATTCTGTTTTCCCTCTGTTGGCAACAGAGAAATGAGATTCAGAGGTAACCAGTTGACATGAACTGAATTGTGTCTTCCTCCAATTTATATAAGGGCTTTCTAGGTGATTCAGGGGTAAAGAACCTGCCTGCCAATGCAGGAGATGCAGATTCGATCCTTGGGTCAGGAAGATCCCCTAGAGGAGGGATCCACTGCAGTATTCTTGCCTGGGAAATCCCATGAACCAGCAGAGCCTGGTGGGTTACAGCCCACGGGATCACAAAAGAGTCAGACACGACTGACCATGCAGGTACGAATTTATATATTGAAGCCCTAACGTCCAATAAGAAGGTATTATATTTGGAGGTGGGACCTTTGGGAAGTAATTAGGTTTATTTATTAATAATTTTATTTATTTAGTTTTGACTGTGCTGGGTCTTGTTACTGTACACACTTTTCTCTAGTTTCGGTGTCAGGGCTTCTCACTTTGGCAGCTTCTCTTGTTACTGAACTTGGGCTCTAGAGGGTGTGGGCTTCAGTAGTGTGGGCTGTGTGCAGGCTGTGTTCTGCCACAAAGAGCATGTGGAAGATGGGCTAGCAGAGAAGGAAGAGGGACAGAGGTGTCAGAAACCCTGCCTGCTTTCCTAGGCTCTCCAGGCCCTGGTTCCAGATGCTCCCAGAGCCCAGCTGCCCTGGGGTTCTGACTTTACCTCAGTGTCTTCCCCACAGATTCCCTTTGTTGCTTATGCCAACTTGGTCAGTTTCTGTTACAACCAAATGACTCTCTTCCAAGACCCTCCCATTTTACAGACGAGGACAATAAGAGCCCAGAGGCTGACTAGTTCAGCTCTCCATTAGCGAGTGACAGAATCTGGGCTGCAGTTCTGGTCCTCAGACCAGCTGTCTGCAGTCCTGCCCTTCTGGGCTAGCGGGGTGAACTTGTTAAGCAGACCTGGGAGGCTCTGAGACCCCGAGGAGAAATGCTGTTATTCTCTCACTGCCAGCAGTTTAAAACACGATCTGTGTTGGGTCATCCTTAAAAATGCCTTCCTAACATCACATGTGTTTTCCCCCCTTTTTCTGCAATCCTGTCCAATTGAGCAGCAGGGCTGTCACCACTTATGTTTTTGTTTTTTGTTTTTTGTTTTTTTTTTGCCTTTGAATCTTGCATCTAAAAGATTCTTAGCAGCGTGCACTTGGCTGACAACAAAGATCTCCCCAGTCCTTCCTGCCTTCTCTACATTTGTCTGCCTTTTGTTCTCGTAATCGGATACATGTTTCTATCGAGAACAGGTGATTTTCTCCAAGCTATATGATAGGGAACACCTGACCTCCATACCCCATTTGGTTTCTATATTTATGTTAAGCTATGTTTTAAAAATGAGCTCATTGTTAGTTGGAAGACGCGTAAAAATAGAAAGGAAAAAAATATTACTATTTCCATGTTCCCACCAGGACTGCTGATAGCATCATAGAGAATCTTTCTGGTTCTTTTCTGCTTGTGAAGTTATTTTATAAAAATATACAGTTGTACTTATACATAGTAACAATTTTGTGTTCTACTTTTCACCTGAAGGTAATGTTCTAAACAGTTTTGTGCTGTTTCTGACATTTTGTAAATATCACTTTTAAGGGCTGTTATCCATTCTAGTAAATTGAGCACAATTAAGTGTATAGTAAATCCTCTTTGACATGTGCTAAGTCACTTCAGTTGTGTCTGACTCTTTCCAATCCCATGGACTGTAGCTCACCAGGCTCCGCTGTCCATGGGATTCTCCAGGCAAGAATACTGAAGTAGGTCACCGAGCCCTCCTCCAGGGGATCTTCCCCACTCAGGGATGGAACCCACATCTCCTGCATTGGCAAGCGGGTTCTCTACCACTAGCGCCACCTGGGGAGCATGAATGACAGTAAATAAATATATGAATGGGAAAGCCATGCTCATGTGAGATGTCTTGTTTGTTTCTGACTTTGTACATGTGTGTGACTATAGGGAATGGTATTGTTGGCCTTTGTTTTTCAGATGTTTTCCTTATACTGATAGAATTAGGGATAAACAGGTGTGAGTCTTTGAAAAGCTTTTTATGCTTGTCATCAAATGGCTTTCATATACAGAGCACTGATTCCCCTGCTACCAGTAGAGTGAGCGGCCCTGTCAGAATTTCCTATATGGTTCTCTGCCCAAGACTCTGAGTGAGAACAAATAGCTGTTTCTATTAGCGTTCTTTGAGGTCTGTCCGGAGAACTCCCAGCCGCCCGTTTGTAGATCGTGTGACCCTTAGCAAGAGGGAGGGACATACATTTTGTTCTTTCATTTGATAAAGTTACAGTAACTGTTTGTCTCCAGCATGTGGAAAAATGTTGCCAGTGTGATGCTGTAGATTGTTTCACATGAAAAAGCCATCAGTCCTTTTTTTTAAAATTTTTTTTTTCGATGAGTGGTTAAAGACTACCTAACAATGTAAGCCAATTGGAAGTATTTTATTATGATCACACTTTTTCAAGCAAAAGTGGGAAAATGGGAAACTAGATTATCTTTACTCAACTGTTTTTGTATATTCTGCATTTCAGGAAGGGAGGCCTACTTTTTTTTTTCTTTTTTTTTTTGATGAGGGTGGATGGGAAAAGTCTCACAGAAGAGGTGGGACTTGATTGAGGGTAGGAGCAGAGCACAGAGAACATCATGAGGACACTGTGAGAACTCCTGTGGTGTGCTGGGCGTGGCTGGATCGGCCAGACTGCACACCTGTGTGTGTATGTGTGTGCACACACGCTCAGTTGTGTCCGACTCTTTGCGCCCCCATGGACTGTAGCTTGCCAGGCTCCTCTATCCATGAGGTTCTCCAGGCAAGAATACTGGAGTTGCCATTTCCTTCTGCAAGGAATCTTCCTGACCCAGGGATTGAACCCGTGTATCTCTTGCTTCTCCTGCATTGGCAGGTGGATTCTTTACCACTGTGCGTACAGTCCTCCTTTTCAGTAACCTGCAGATCTCTCAGCTCTGATTCTAAATTCCTGGGGGTGAAAATCAGAGAGGTCCAGCTGGGGGCCAACAGTGGCGGAATCAGCTTTGGCTGGAGGCAGGGTCCTCTGTTCGTGCCTGGGGGTGGGGATGGGGGGTAGGGGGGTGGGTGGTCCTTGTAAGAGAGGTGAATGGGCAGCGTGGCTGTGCCAGTCTGTCTGTTCCTCAGTGCAGTATTTTCATGGTTACTAGTGTGATCCACAGAGAAGGCAATGGCACCCCACTCCAGTACTCTTGCCTGGAAAATCCCTTGGGCAGAGGAGCCGGGTGCGGTCTATGGGGTCGCGAAGAGTCAGACACGACTGAGCGACTTCACTTTCACTTTTCACTTTCATGCATGGGAGAAGGAAATGGCAACCCACTCCAGTGTTCTTGCCTGGAGAATCCCAGGGATGGGGGAGCCTGGTGGGCTGCCGTCTATGGGGTCGCACAGAATCGGACACGACTGAAGCGACTTAGCAGCAGCAGCAGTAGTGTGATCCACTAGTATGGGGAAATGGTTTTTGTTTTCATTCATAATGAACTTCTTAACAGCACACTCTTGCAATGCTGTGGGGCCCCTTGGAGGGTTTGTGTGTACTAATTATTAGAAACACTTATTGTTGGTGGAGTCAGGAGGAGGGGATGGGAGGGGAGGAGCTTGTTGCTGCAGAGAGACTGACACAGAGATTCTTTTCCTTTGGGGCAGAGTGATAGTTTTTAAAGCTGCTCTGCCTGAGAGTCTGTGATTACAAATGAAACAACGGAGTTTGGGCATCCAAGCCTGATGGAGGGGAGGGGAGGGAATGGCAGTGACTTGTGTGTTGCTTCTTGAGCACAGTAGACTTACCTTCATCTGGTTGGTGCTGTGGTGTGTTCGGGTTCATGCATCTTTCTTTCCCATGAAATCTAGGACTTGGTTGCTAATGGTTTTACAAGAATTGTTCCTTTGTTTTATTGGAATATTTATAAGTTCTGGGATACGTGTGAATGAATCTCTACCCACTCTCCAAAGAGGGGAAACTCCAACTCACTGGTTTTCTTCACTGTCTTGGTTGTAAACTCAGTTTTACAACCTGAGTCATTCATTCATTCATTCATGCATGCATTCACTCATTCCTTCACTCATTATTCATACCTTCTGTATGCCAAGCACTGTGTAAAGAGATAGACTTCATCCTACTTCAAGTGTGTTTTATTTAATTTTTGGCCACGCCCTTCAGCATGTGGAATCACAGTTCCCCACCAGAGTTCGAACCCACATCCCCTGCATTAGAAGTGGGGGAGGATCTCAACCCTTGGACCTCCAGGGAAGTCCCCTAGAGTTGTCCTGCTTCATATTTTCGTTCACCCGCCTTGGCACTTCCTTTTTAGTTTTCCCTCCTCCGCTCAGCCTTTGGAGGGACCCCCCTGACAGAATGTACCCCCCTGACAGCTCCCCCCAGTCCATATCCAGCTGGCCTGGTCCCAGCTTCCCTGAGCCCCTGGTAGCCCAAACCCACGATGCTCTCTCTTGTTTCTGGGATTTCCTCATGTTTTCTCCCTTCCTAAAGTGTCCCCTTCTTCCTCCCAAATCTACCAAGCTCCTATTCATCGTTCAACATCTGGAGCATCCCCTGCTAATTTAGCAGCCCAGCCTCAGCTCACAGAGCATAGCTGTGGGTGTGATGATCTGTCATTCAGCTAGACTTGAACTTGCTGATGTCTAGGACTGTCCCACTCATCTTTAGATCCTGACAGTGATGGATAAAATGCTACTCTGGGCAATAGGATGGGGAAGAAAATAAAAGGATAAAGAAGATAAAGTCATTCATAATTCCATTCTGGAAATGCATTCTGGGGGGATCCTTAAGGCTTTTTGAACACAAAAATTTTGTGTGGTTGGAGTTACTGTGTATCTTGCTTTCCCATTAACATTAATATATTAATATATCCTTGTGTCCACAATATTTCTAAACAGAATTTTAGTGACCTTTTAAAATAGTACAGTCAGTTCCTTTTTTTAAATTGTTGGACAGCTATATTATTTTCAGTTTCTTTTGTAATAAAAAGCCATGGGATGTGTTTGTGCCTTAATCTTTGTTTGCCTCCGATGATTTCTTTTGGGTGGGTTCTCTGGAGTACAGTTATTGGGTCAGAGGGTAGCAAAGTTGTAAAGATTTGAGAGATAAGGGCAACTTGCCTCCCAGAAAGATCATACCAATCTCTCCTCCCATCTGCAGTTCTGGATGATTGGGTTTGTAAATTCCTAAAAAAAAAAAAAAGAAGAAGCACTGATAGCCGCTTTTTTAAAAATTTTATTTGAAGGATAATTGCTTTACAATGTTGTGTTGGTTTCTGCCATACCTCAACATGAATCAGTCTGATATCCTCTTAACTGGCTGTGACTTCCACCTGGAGGGGGCTTTCCAGGTGGCGCTAGTCATAAAGAATCCAGCTGCCAATGCAAGAGACATAGGAGATGCATGTTTGATCCCTGCAACGGGAAAATCCCCTGGAGAAGGAAATGGCAACCAGCTCCAATATTCTTGCCTGGAAAATCTGTCTGGAGGAAGTGGCAGCTTTTCCTGTGTTTGGAGCCCCTGTGTGGAGACAGACTTGTTGCCTTGCAGTCCGGGGCTGGGAGCTTGGCCCTCAGTGACAAGGGCCAGGGCTCTCAGCATAGCTGCCCCTTCCATGACCCCAGAGCCTCCCAGAGAGACTCTGTGGCTTTCCGAAGTAGGGAGGGAAAGAAGCTGCTTGCTGACCTGTGGGCAGGGTGCTTCAGACAGCAATGCATTGGCTGAACATCCATCATTGAGGAACTCAAGCTTCAGGAAGCCCATCTGGCTTTATAAAATCTACCGGACATTAAAGGAAAATGGAATGAGGGTGAAGCATTCGTTGCTGCCATGGTGCAGGGAGGTCACTACTGTGCATTCATCTGCCTGGGGCTTCCTGGCCAGTTAAGCCCAGGAGCAAACAAAGATGGGTTTCCAAGAGGTCATTCATTTCCAGATAGGAAATTGAACCTGCCTGGAAGCTGAACTTGCACCCTGTTGCACGTATACATCTGTTGAAATATTAAGTATACTCTGCATTAAGCAATGCAGGAGACACAGAGATGTAGTTTCGAGCCCTCAGTGGGGAAAATCCTGTGGAGGAGGAAATGGCAAACCACTCCAGTATCTGGCCTGGAAAATCCCATGGACAGAGAAGCCTGGCAGGCTACAGTCCACAAGGTCTTAAAAAGTCAGACACAACTGAGTGACTAAGCACACAGAACCTGCAAATTCACTTTGAGGGGCACAATTGTAGCCCCCCAAAGGCAATAAGATCCACTTGCTGTTGGCACCCCTGTTTAAACTGTGGTATTGCTTATTTTTGCTGATATACTTCTGGAATTGGTGCCATTTTGAGGATACTTAAAAAATAAAATGAACCCTAATCAAGTTTTTATTTTCCAGCTGAGGAGGATCTCACATAGATTATGTTTTTTAAATTGACATTATATTGTCACCTAGTAAACTGAAAAAAATTACTTAAAACATTTAATATGAATGGGCTTCCCAGGTAGCGCTAGTGGTTAATAACCTTCCTGCCAATGCAGGAGACGTAAGATGAGGATTTGATCCCTGGGTGGGGAAGATCTCCTGGAGGAGGAAATGGCAACCCAATTCAGTATTGTTGCCTGGAGAATTCCATGGACAGAGGAGCCTGACGGGCTACAGTCCATAGGGTCGCCAAGAGTTGGGCACAGCACACAGTACAAATTGAAAAAATTAATTAAAACATTTAATATGAACAAAATGCGAGATGGAAAGCTAACACCTAGTGAGTATTAAAGCTTTTGTTTTAATACTCTGGTCCCTTTAAAATTCTCATTTCATGGAATCTTTATAGTGGAAACTGTTGTTATTTCTTATTTTTGTAGATGAGGGAACTGAAACTTAGAGAACTTAAATAACATTCAAAAATCATGAAGTCAGTATATGGTAGAGATGAAATGCCCTTCTTGGTCTTTAGGGGGTGGTTTTTCTCCTAGCTCTGGCAGGAGCTGGACTAAAGAGAGTGGTAAGCCAGCTGCCATTACCTGGTCCTGGGAGGGACAGGGCTCTGTGCTCCTAGGAGAAAGCCTGCTGTAGTTTCTGCTGAGGATCTGCTCTGAGAGGAGCTTAGAGGCCCTTCAAAGGGAACCAGATGGAGAAGTTGGACAACTCCCAGCTTCTCTGGCCTTAGACCTTCACTGTGGGTGCTTGTGTTTAGTTGGGGTGATCTGAATCCTTACACAAACATACACTCTGGGTGGGTACTGCTGTACTGAATTTCCAGCTCTCTCAGTCCAGGATCTAGAGCCTCACCTTTTGGTACCATCATAATGAGTTTGTCGGTAGTACTGCAGTGTGAATGGCTTAATGCACATGGGTGCATAATCTACCCTCAGGAGGCCTCGGTCAGCTCCAGAGGATGTGAGTTCAGGTTGGAGAGGAGAAAGTTAAGGGTTTCTGAGTTTTTAGGCATCAGTTGTCAGAGTCTGTGCCTTAGTCAAGTCTTCACCACCCCCACCCCCAACCCCCCACTGCTCCCTCCGCATGAACCAGGAGAGATAAAAACAACTGGACGATTTAGCATCATCCAAAAAGGGGAATTGGGGGCGTCCCCGGTGGTCCAGTGGTTAAGATTGTGCTTCCACTGCAGGGGGTGGGACGCACAGGTTAGATCCTTGGTTGGGGAACTAAGATCCCACATGTTGAGTGGTGCGGCCAACAAGGAAAGAAAGTATGCATTCTGCTAATTCCTAAATCAGCAGAGTTTAAACTATTACTGGTACACATCCCTCCTCAGGGCTGCCCTGGTGGCTCAGTGGTAAAGAATCTGCCGGTCAGTGCAGGAGATGTGGGTTCGATCCCTGGGTCTGGAAGGTCCTCTGGAGAAGGAAATGGCAACCCACTTCAGTATTCTTGCCTGGCAAATCCTATGGACAGAGGAGCCTTAAGTTTAAACTATTCCTCAAACTTAACAACAAGAAACCAAAGCTTGCCCTAAGATTCAAACTCTGTAAATAATGGAAATAAGGGAAGAAGTAAAGTTAAAAAAAAATTTTTTTTTAATTAAAAAAAAACAAAAACAAAACAAAAAGAGGAATTCTTTGTAAAGAGCTAGGGAGTTGCAGCTGGACTCCATGGGGTCCTAGAAACTGGGCTGGAAGCTATTGAAAAGCCTGCTGTTCTCACTTCCTCCCCCTCCCCAAGACCCTGGTCTCGAATCTCTGCTTTGTTTTCTGTGTATATATATGTGTGTGTGTGTGTGTTCACTGTTCTCTTTCTGACTCTGACTCTCTCTCTAGACTTCGACTTTTCATGTGCGTGCATGCTAAGTGACTTCAATCATGTCTGACTCTTTGTGACGCCATGGGCTGTAGCCCCCCCAGGCTCCTCTGTCCATAGGATTTTCCAGGCAAGAATACTGAAATGGGTTGCCATTTCTTTCTCCAGGGGACCTTCCCGACCCAGGGATTGAACCCACATCTCCTGCACTGGCCGGCAGATTCTTTACCACTGAGCCGCCAGGGAAGCCCTGAGGAGGGATGTGTACCAGTATTTTATTGGTATACCAGTATTAGAAGGACATATTTAGTATAACAATTTGTTTTAACTACTGTTGTTCCTGTATGGTGGGATTCTGGGTGATTTTTCTTTTCTTTTCTTTTCTTTTCTTTTTTAAGGATCTTAGTTCCCTGACCTGGAATCAAATCTGTGTACCCTGCAGTGGAAGCGCGGAGTCTTAACCACTGGACCACCAGGTCCAGGTCTTGTCCTTTTCTGTCTTAAAATTTTTTTCTACAATAAGCATAAACAAGTAACGTAGACAGGTTATGTTTATGTTAACAGTAAGCAAGTTAAACCCAGAGTTTCCCTAGGCCAGTAGGTAATGAGTGGCTTGTAGAACAATAGGCTTGTAGATGAACAATAGGTGATCTCTGCCCTCAAGGAATTTATGGCCTGATGGGGAGGGTGATATAAACACATATAAATCAAGCTGAAAGGAAGCTATGTTAAATGCTAATAGGTTATTACAAAGCGTGTAAAAGCCATTTACACTTCTGAGAAGTTCAGGGAAGGGCTTCCTGAAAAGAGTTGCACTGGATCTGAGTGTAGAATAGGGGTTCTCATCCAGGGGCTCTTTGGCCCCCAGAGGACATTTGCCAGTATCTAGAGGCATTTAAAAAAAAATTATGTATGTATTTAGCTGCACCAGGTCTTAGTTGCAGTATGTGGGATCTAGTTCCCTGGCCAGGGATTGAACCTGGGCCCCCTGCATTGGGAGCACAGAGTCTTAGCTTCTGGACCACCTGGGAGGTCCTTCTTGAGGCATTTTTTTTTTCTCTTTTTAATTTAAATTTATTTATTTTTAAGTGGAGGATAATTACTTTATAGTATTATGTTGGTTTCTGCCATACATCAACATGAATCAGCCACAGGGATACGTATGTCCCCTCCCTCTTGAACTTCTCTCCATCCTGGAGGCATTTTTGATCCTCACAGATGGGGTGGAGGGAATGCTACTGGCATCTATTGGAGAGACCAGGGTTGCTGCTGAACATACTTCAGTGCCCAGGACAGCCCCCTCCCTGACCAGCAAAGAATTACCTGGCTCCAGATTCAAGAACATGGGATTTTGATCTTCTAATCCAGAGCATGGGATTTTGGCAGACAGAGCTGGGAAAGAACCTTCCAGGCAAAGAGAATGATGGCAGAGCACAGTGGCAAAAACACATGATGTGTGCCCAGGAGTTAGCGGAGGCACACGAGGCTGGCGGGCTGGGCCCAGCTGGATGGTGGGGGCCCTCAATACCAAAGCAAGCAATTAGATGTGTTCTGCGGTCAGTTGGGAGCTGTGGAAGTTTTGTGTTTTTATTTATTTGGCCGTTCGGGGTCTTAATTGCAGTGTGGAGGGGGTTTGTTGCAGCATGCAAGATCTTTTAGCTGTGGCATATGCAAACTCCTAGCTGTGGCACGTGGGATCTAGTTCCTGGACCAGGGATCAGACCCAGGTCCCCTGCATTGGGAGGGTGAAGTGTTAGCCACTGGGCCACCAGGGAAGTCACACCATGGAAGATTTTGGAGCAGTGGAATCACTCCATCAAGAAGGGTGTCATTTCTCATCACCCCAGCTTTGCCTCATTGCTGGCTCATCTGCATACCCACAGATCAATCACACCGTAAGTTCCTGTTTTCCACCTCAGGCCGTCCATTCTTTGTTTTGCATGCATCCGAGGGAAAGCTGTGTCAGCATTCTGCCTTGCTGACCCGTGATTCCCATCTACTGGTGACAAAGGGATACAGCAAAAACATGATCCCCCTTTGGACCGCTCTGTTTCCTGCTGCAGTTTCCCAGGAACCTACCCTGGCGAGGGGTGACTGTCCACATCTGTGCAGATGGCCTTGGAGCAGCTTTGCTTGTTTGCTCATCACCACTGTTTGGGTGTTTGCTGACATCCTCATGCTCTCTCAGGATGCAGAGTGGGGCGGGGTTGGTGGCTAGGGGACAGTTCACACTCAGCAGTGTCCACACAGGTCAAATGGCTAAGCAGAGGCCAGGACTGGAGCTGGGTCAGATTGCAGTCATCAGATGAAAGAATGCCTGAGCCAGGGGAAGGGGTACCCCAGAACTCAACAGGGTTCTATCCCCATCTGTTCACCGCTGGTTTGTCATCAGAGCAGTGCTGCACACTTGCTGGACCAGGTCAGTACAATAGGTACAATAGGTCAGTGGGTCAGTGATTTCTTTCTTTTTTTTCCTTAATATTTATTTATTTGGCTTCACTGGGTCTTAGATGGGGCACTTGGGATCTTTGGTTGCTGCATGTGCACTGTTAGTTGTGGCGTGTGGGATCTACTTCCCTGACCAGGGATTGAACCCAGGCCCCCTGCACAGGGAGCTCAGTGTCTGAGTCACTGGACCACCAGGGAAGTCCCTGTAGGTCAGTGATTTCTGAATGAAAGGATGAGGAGAGGTTCCGGGAGGGATGGTGTGATGGCTCAAGATCACGCTGCCAGTTGGCATCAGAGTTGAGTCTAGAACCATGGTTCCTGACGCCCAGCTGGGAGCCATTCTCCTGTGCTGTACCCCGTTCAGTGCATAGGGACCCAGAGATGTCACCCTAGGCCCAACTGATGCAGAGCTTCCTGAAGACCAGGCTTCTGTACCCAGCACTCTGTGCTCTAGTCCCCTCCTGTTGAAGTCCACGGCTAACCAACTAACCAACCCACCCTAAAAAGTAACTTGCCTTCTCTACCTGCAAACAAGCCACAGAACCACCCCTTACTACATCACAGGCTTGTGGTCCCTTAGTTATCCCTCCCAGGATAGCATACCCCCAGGGGCACCTCCAGGAGTGGTGCCTTGTTGTTTAGTTGCTCAGTCGTGTCTGACTCTTTGTGACCCCGTGGACTGTAGCCCGCTAGGCTCCTCTGTCCATGGGGTTTCCCAGGCAAGAATACCTGGGAATGGCAAGTGGGTTGCCATTTCTTTCTTCAGGGAATCTAACCCACCGAGTGATTAAACCCACATCTTTTGCATTGGCAGGCAGGTTCTTTACCACTGAGCCCCCGGGGAAGCTAGCCCAGGCTTAATTCTTCACAGACCAGTCAGGGCTGGGGTTTGAGGAAAGATCCTATCAACACCGAAGTTTGGGCCAAACTATACCATTCATGGACTTCCCAAGTGGCTCAGTGGTAAAGGGTCCATCTGCCAATGCAGGAGACATGGGTTCAGTACCTGGGTTGGGAAGATTCCCTGAAGCAGAAAGTGGTGACCCACTCCAATATTCTTGCTTCGGAAATCCCATGGACAGAGGAGCCTGGCAGGCTATGGTCCATGGGGTTGCAAAGAGCTAGACATGACTGAGCCCATGAGCACGTGTACCATTCATAGTAAAACCTTCTTGGTCAAATGCATGCAAGGAGAGGAAGCAGTGTGAACTTGTTCATCATTTTCTCTGTTTTGGGATGGAGGCAGTGTGAATACAGGTGTTCCTGATGCCCCCAGAACCTTCTGGGAAGAGGCATTTCCCTGCTGTCACGCAGCCAGAAGGAAGCAACGAATCAGGGTGGGATGCTTTTAAGAGTCCACTGGGACAGCAACACTCCTCCCTGTGCTCTGAAAACCATGCTCATTGGATGTTAGTGTCCACTAACCCCAGGGAGGGGCTTGCAGGCAGTGCTATCCCTGTTCTGATAGCCACAAGGCATCCCTGGGTCTTATAGGCACAAGGGCTGGGCTCAGCCCCACCCAGGGCTCTTCAGGTATAACTCCCACAGTGACTCCTGCTTCACCTTGCTGTTAGTGGGACATCATGATCCTTTGCTTGCAGCCTCCACCATAGGGAAATATTGTCATAGGTCTGTGCAGCATTTCTTTTCAATGTATTTTCTGTTGTTGCTTAGTTGCGTCTGACTCTTTGTGACCCCATGGACTGTAGAATGCCAGGCTTCCTTGTCCTTAACAATCTCCCAGAGTTTGCTCAAACTCATGTCCACTGAGTCGATGATGCCATCTAATCATCTCACCCTCTGTCTCCCCTTTCTTCTCCTGCCGTCAATCTTTCCCAATATCAGGGTTTTTTCCAGTGAGTTGGCTCTTCACATCAGGTGCCTAAAGTATTGGAACTTCAGCATCACTATTTTCTTGTATATCATCCCATTGGCAGGACTACCAGCTCTGGTGGGGACACCCTGCTGTGTAGAGGACATAAACCCAGTGAGTCTCCTGGGTGCTCGTCCAAGGACCGTCACCCAGTGAGTGGTGCAGCACAGATCGGCACTGAGGTCCCTGACCTCCAAAGCCTCCCAGTTTGCTCACTCCTTCCATCGGCAGCTGTGGGTTCAAGCAGCTTTCTAGCCAGGTCACATCCCCCATTAACAGATACTGATCAGCTCTGTGGACAGCAAAACCTCTGGGCATCATGAAGATGAGAGGAGATGGAATGGGTTGTTCACAGTGCAGTGCTGGGTGCAGAGCAGGCAGTGGGTCTGCCTGGGAGAAGGGCATGCTGCACACACTCTCTGGGGAAGGTCATGAGGCTGGGGGAGTAGACTTGCAATGCTGTGGGAGGTTCTCCCAAGCTTTTGTTTGATTTCAGCAGAAGCCAAGTTATGTTACAGTTTGAAAGAGCCTTGGGAAGCGGGCTTATGTATTAGATAGGCTCATTTTAGATAAAACCAGCCTTCATGATGACTTAATAGGATTTCCTCAGCAAAGCCTGAGGAATATCATAATATTTTACTGATCTTGTGCTGCCAAAAAAAGTCAGGACATCCGTTTAGTACCGAGGTTTTCAAATCTCACATTCTAGTTTCATTCCTGACGTGGACTCACTGTGTGACCTACAGTTCAGTTCAGTTGCTCAGTCGTGTCTGACTCTTTGCGACCCCATTGACTGCAGCACATCAGGCTTCCCTGTCTATCACCAACTCCTGGAGCTTGCTTAAACTCTTGTCCATTGAATCAGTGATGCCATCCAACCGTCTCATCCTCTGTGTGACCTTAGCCTGATAATTTAACTTCTCTGATCGACATCTTCAGTGTGAGAAATGGAGATTAGAATCATGCCTACTTCTTAGAGTGGTTGTAGCTGCAAATGCACGTAGGGTGCTTAGGGCTGTGCTCAGTAATCAGCACCACTTATTATGGGATGTTAACTTTTTTTTATTTTCCAAAATGTGAAGCGTTTCTGCTTGCTGTTGGTTCCCAAGATAGCAGGCCATCCCTCACCAGGACTTGCCTGTCTGTCCGCCCTGTCTTCATGGCCATCTGGAGCTCACAACAAATGGAAAGAGAAAATACTCTTTTCATTCTGAATTGATAAAATTTCTTATATCACCCTCCTCTAATCCAACTCTTTGTGTTCTGTGTTGGAATTGTTTTCTCCTTAGTGACCTAGCTTTATCCATTCTTTTCAGATCTGCAAAAGCAAATGGAACAGATGTTCCAAAGTAGTTCTCATTCTGTGTAGTTGAGAGGAATATCTTTTCTAAACAAAGCAAACTGTTTGATGTATTTCAGCTTGTTAACTCCCAAGCATCATTCTACCTCATCTTTTTTATAAAAAATAATGTTATTTATTTATTTTTGGCTGTGCTGGGTCTTTGTTGCTGCATGGGCTTTTCCATAGCTGCAGCAAGTGGGGGCCTCTCTCCAGTTGTGGAGCATGTGCTCTAGGGCTATGGGCTTCAGTAATTGTGATCAGTGGTTGTGGTGCACGGGGCTTAGTTGCCAATGGCATGTGGGATCTTCCCAGACGAGGGATAGAACCTGTGTCCCCTGCATTGACAGGCAGATTCTTTACCACGGAGCCACCAGGGAAGCCCCTCCCTCTGCCTCCCCCTCCCAACCCCACCCCCTGTTTAAAGAAACTTTTTTCCTTTTTGGCCGAGTGGCTTGCAGGATCTCAGTTCCCTGACCAGGGATTAAACCCAGGCCACGGCAGTGAAAACCCAGAATCCTAACCAGTAGCCAATAGGGAACTCCCTCCTCCACACCTTTTAGAGCACTACCAAGGATTACCTTTTCAAGCGTCAAAATGTTGTTACCCAAACCAGGGCCTTGCCTTCCTCTCTGAGGTTCCGTCTGCTCCTGATGGCTGGACCCCAGGAGTTGTAAGCAATCAGCGCAGCTGGGAGGCTGGCACGCGCTGATCTTCTCCCAGGGGAGCCGTGGGCTGCCTTACATCACCTGAATCACGGGTGTTCTTGATGATAGATTGGCCCGCTCAGGAGCCCAGTTCACAAGGCCCAGCCAGATCCGTTCTGTAGCAGTCATTAGCTGCGTTTTTTCCTTAACTGTCCCTTGTAATTAACAACTCCCTCACGATTGAGACATGTGCTGGAGAACCTCCTCTCAAATTGAAATTTCACTCACCAAAGAAAACCTGGCTGTTTTCCACTCTGGTTTTTCTTTTCTTGGGCTTTTGTGGTCTCATCAGGGAGGCGTTCTGGGCACTGGCCAGACAACCCTGCTGCAGACAATCTCTGTTCTTCCATGAGCAGGTGAGTCAGGTCTGGATGTGATTAGCCTTCCTCTAGCTCCTCCCACTTTGGGTGAGGTGACAGTGATTTTGTTGGCTGCCCAAGCCTTCCTGCAGACAAACCCAGGGGCCTGGAATCGTGATAGTTTCTTATGTGTCACAGGGTTTATAACCAAGTCATCTCCAGATCTTTTCTGGAGGAAATCAAGGTGTGTGTGTGTATATATATATATAACTTCCCTGGTGATATATATATAACTTCCTTGGTGATCTTAGGTTAAGAATCCACTTACCAGTGCAGAGGACACAGGTTTGATCTCTAGTGCAAGAAGATCCCATGGGCCGCAGGGCAACTAAGCCCAATTACTGAGCCCATGGTCTAGAGCATGTGAGCCGCAACTACTGAAGCCCATGCACTCTAAAGCCTGTGCTCCGCAACAAGAGAAGCCATTGCAATGAGAAGCCCGTGCACTGAAATAGAGAGTAGCTTCCACTCACTGCAACTAGAGAGAAAGCCTGTTCGCAGCAACGAAGACCCAGCACAGCCAACTATACATGTGCAGAGTGTGTGTGTATGTGTTTGTGTACATGCTAAGTCAATTCACTTGGGTCCAACTCTGTGCAATGCTGTGGACTGCAGCCTGCCAGGGTCCTCTGTCCATGTGATTCTCTGGGCAAGAGTACTGGAGTGGGTTGCAATGCTCTCCTCCAGGGGATCTTTACCCAGGGAGTGAACCCAGGTCTCCAGAATTGCAGGCAGATTCTTTACTGTCTATCAATAGCAGGAACATACTTAGTAGTGAAACTTCTGGATATAACATAATATACAGCCTTTGCTTTTTCCTCTACAACCAGAACCATTTAAAAAATACGATTTTTGCATTGTTTGCTAATTTTCATTCATCTTAAATGTCATTATATCCTCTATAATGAATTGAGATGAGTTTACAATGCCATCTAAAATTGGTAAATTTTATTTTGTTAGACAATTTCAGTAAATTAAATAAATGACATTGTACTATGAAGCAGAACAGATGTAACTTGAAAAATTATAAATTCTGTTTTCCTCTAAGTTTGTTACAGTGAACCATTTATAGATTAAATGAGCTAATGGCCTGTACTCAATATATTCTGTTTCTATAAAATTACATATATATATATAACTATATATATGTATAATTATATTTAATTAAATATAATTATATGTGTGTGTGTGTATATATATATATATATATATATATATATATATGGACTTCCCAGGTGGCTCAGTGGTAAAGAATCCACCTGCCAATTCAGAAGACATGGGCTTGATCCCTGGATGGGGAAAATCCCCTGGAGAAAGAAATGGCAACCCACTCCAGTATTCTTGCCTGGGAAAATCCCATGGACAGAGGAGTCTGGCAGGCTACAGTCCATGGGATTGACACAACTTAGTGACTGAACAACAACAAAAATAAATATACATTGCATTTTGTTTCTCCTTTCATCTGTCATTGGACACTTAAGTTGCTTCCACCCCTTGGCTGTTGTGAATCATGCTGCTATGAACATGGATGTGCAAATATTTTTCTGTAATAGAATTGCTTTAAAATTGGAGCTGCATTCTACTGATAACTTGGCTGATTTTAACCATAAAGAAATCAGCAACTCCACCCACAAGACCAGCCTCATTTGGCTGTGTTTGTTCCTGTAGTATATGAGATTGTCCTCATGAAGGACGAATTCTTGGAGTGAGAGGGCCGCAGGGACCTAGGTTCATACCTGGGCAGGTGTGTCTTCACAAACACACACCCCTGCTGGAGGGAAGGCTGGAAAAGTGGACATCAACCATTTTCCATTTCAGAAACATAATGTAAAAGTTCCCTCTGTTGGGCATTGGGGGTCATTGCTGTGTGGGTAGCCAGAAGAATGATACAGCTTGTTACACTGGCATCTAGGATTTTCACATCCTGTTAGGTCACAACTCTACCTACCTTTAATGGTTTGATGTGCCTGAAGAGATCACACCATGACATCTGTGTCTGAGTAGTGAGCATAAGTGTTGGGACGCCAGTTTCCTGATGCTCATGGCGTCACCGGGAACCATGAGAAACCCCTGAACTTGTGTCCGTGCTGGTTCTGCTCCCTGGGTTGTCTTCCTTACCTCCTTCTGCTGGAACCAGGTCTTGCCTTTCTTTAGGGTCCACTTGAGTCTTAATTCCTTGGGAACCCACCATTCTTCTTTTGATCTTGTCTTATACTTTTATTCAGGCATGGATCTAGGTTTAATAGATCTTGAATTATTTACAGTGGAAGAAAGGCGCCTTCTCTGAAAAAGTCATAAAAAATTTGATGAGTACGCTTACTAGGAACCCTCCCAGGACCCATGCAGTTGAGGGGTCTTGAAATTTATGCTTCATTAGCTTCTCTGTAAGTCTGCTTCTGCTTATATTCATTCTCTTTTTCTCTTTCTTCCCCCTTTAAAAAATTAGAGTATAATTTATATACAATGAAAGTTACCCTTTTTACCATGTAGTTCTATGAACTTTGACAGATGCATACAATCATGTAACCATTATCACAGTATATAGAACCATTCCATCACATTTAAAAATTTCCCCAGGCCCCTTTGAAGTCAACTTCTCTCGCATCCCCAGCCTCTGGCAGTGCATCTGTTTCTGTCTCTAATAGTTCTGTCTTTTTCAGAATGTCATATAAGTGGAGTCAAGCAGCATGTAGCCTTTTGAGTCTGGCTTCCCTGGTGGTTCAGAAGGTAAAGAATCTGCCTGCAATGTGGGAGATCCAGGTTCGATCCCTGAGTTAGGAAGATACCCTGGAGAAGGGAATGGCTACTCATTCCAGTATTCTTGCCTGGAAAATTCCATGGACAGAGGAGCAGGGCAGGCTACAATCCATGGGGTCGCAAAGAGTTGGACACAACTGAGCAACTAACACCTTCACCTTCTTTCACTTAGCATAACACATTTGAATTTCACCATGTTATTGCCTGTCTCACCCATTCTGTGCCCAGCACTGGAGATGAAAAGAGGGAAAAGTCCCAGTTCCTGCCATCAGAGAGCTCACAGTCTAATGGAGGAATCTCTTGGGCCCACCTCCATAGGCTTTTCCTTCAATATTTAGCACATGCAGCTTTGCTCTGCTAACTCTCTCATTCTCATATACCTGGCACTCCAGCTACTTCTGATGACCCTGAACATAAAACCTCTTACCTTCCTGAGATATCATGTTGGACTGGAAAGAGCAAAGGGTTTGAAGCCAGGAAATGACGGCACTTTGAATCCAGCTTACCCACTTGGCAGCTCTGTGACTTTGTGTTAGACTCAGAATTTGGCACAGAGTATGCTGAATGAATGTCTAATGAATGGATGTAAGAATGGAACCTCCTTAAGTCCCAGGCCCTACCTGTTTAAAAAGGGGATAATAGTCACGACTTCACCTGACTGCCGTGGGCATCAGTGAGCACCTGGCAGGCAGCAGTAAAGATCTGTCTTGTTCCCCTCTCTCCCCTGGAGCCCTTTGATGCCCTCCTTGGACAGATGTGTGCACATTGTGTAGACCTCCAAGCTGGGCACGGCAACACCAGCACCTGCTCCGTGGGAATGGTGGGGGGGCCCAAGCTGAGCAGACAGGTTCCCAGAGAATCCCACAGGTACCCCACAGCTACCATCTCAAATCTAGCTCAGAGTACCCCTCAGGCTTATTCCCCTCCCCCCTCTCTCATGGTGCAGGTAGGAAGGTCCATCACTACTTTCCTCTCACCAAGTGTATCCCTTGTGCGTGCATGCTCAGTCACTTCAGTTGTGCCTAAATCTTTTCAACCCCATGGACTGTAGCCCGCCAGGCTCCTCTCTCCATGAGATTCTCCAGGCAAGAATACTAGAGTGGGTTGCCATGCCCTCCTCCAAGGGATCGTCCCAACCCAGGGATCGAATCCAGGTCTCCCTCATTGCAGGCAGATTCTTTACCCACTGAGCCACCTGGGAAGCCCCATATCCCTTGTAGGGTGCTTTAGAGATAAGTTTACCAGGAGGAGAGCCATAACCCTTTACAAGGGGGCCATCTGGCCGAGAATAAGCTCTCTGGGTCTCAGACCCTGGGAGGGGTTGTGAGCTGGGAAGTGGGCAACCACAGGACTGTCATTGTAAAGGAAATCCATTCTCTCCTTCAAAACACACTCAGTGAGACTCAGTGCAGCAGTTATCAGTCAACTATTTGTATAATTATCTGTTTGCTGGCTGCCTTCCCTACCAGAGGACCCAGGGTAGATAGTAGATGCTCAGCATATAATGATTGGATGAAAACTATTTTGTGCCTAAAGGAATTGGCATTTGAAGCCACTATTTCTGTAAATACAAGTGATCCTTTTATTTCTGTAGAAGGGAAGGAAACTAGTATTTGTCATCCTTCTACACTGCCTCTGAAATGTTAAATTCTCACCTACAGTCTCCTTGTTTAATATGTGCAGTGGCTATTGACCATAGGTGTTTTTCTTCTCTAGCCTCAAGGAAACTGGTCCAGAGGAGTTAAGAAACACACTCCCAGTCCTACAGGTAGTCAGTGATGGAACTGGATTCAGACTCAGGTCTGATGCCAGAGCTTAGCTTCTGAATTTCTTAAGAATAGAAATCTCAATCATATATATTTAAAAAAAAAATACTCAGACCGATACTTGAACAGGGCTTGAGTGGGCTGGATTGCAGAGTTTAACACTTAACAGCATGAACTGAAATCTGCAGCATGTCTGTTCTGTTTTGTGTTTTTCTAAATTGGACTTTGGAGTATTTCTGTAATCCAATTTAAATGTGTATTTTTGCCACACACATTATACACCACTCTAAATAAGTAATAAACTCTTCTCTGTGCCAGGGCGATGGCTTCAGAATGGTCCTGGACTTCAGGGCAGGAGACCTGGCTTTGAATCTTGTCAGATAAGGAAGGGGCCTTTGGCAGGTCTCTGAACCACTTTGAGCCTCAGTTTTTTTATTGACTGTGAAAAGAACCCCAGTTGACTCGAGGGTTGTGGTGCAGACCAAAGGAGCAAATAAAAGAATAAGGTGTTTGCTGGGGTGTTCCCCCAGGAACAGTTTTGTATGTGTTAGTCTCAAGTCTGCAGAGAGGAGCTGGACTTGAAGCACCCTGTAAAGAAAGTCTACAGGACTTCCCTGATGGTCTAGTGATTAAGACTCTGTGCTTCCAATGCGGCAGGGCATGGTGGGGGTGCATAGATTTGATCCCTGTTTGGAGAAGTTCTACGTGCCACACAGTGAGACCAAGAGAAAAAAGAGCAGGGTCTATAGGCAGGGGCTAGCAGAATCACATGCCACGTTGAGAAAGAAGGACATGATTTGTTTATTTTTGGCTGAGATCAGCTTTGCTATTGTTCAGTCACTAAGTCATGCCTGACTGTTTGTGACCCCATGGACTGCAGCACGCCAGGCTTCCCTGTCCTTCACTGTCCCCCAGAATTTGCTCAAGCTCATGTCCATTGAGTCGGTAATGCCATCCAACCATCTCATCCTCTCTCACCCCCTTCTCCTCTTGCCTTCATTCTTTCCCATCATCAGGGTCTTTTCCAAAGATTCTTTGCATCAAGCCAAAAGATTGGAGCTTCAGCTTCAGCATCAGTCCTTCCAGTGACTATTCAGAGTTGATTTCCTTTAGGATTGATTGATTTGATCTCCTTGTAGTCCAAGGGACTCTCAAGAGTCATTTCCAGTGCCACAGTTCAAAAGCGTCAGTCCTTCAGTGCTCAGCCTTTATGAGATTCCTTGTAAGAAAAACAATTTCTCTCTCATAGGACATATGAAGATGAATAGTGATATTGCTTATAAAGAAGTTCGCACAGTCCCTGGTAACTAATGGATATTCAATAAATAAAGAGGAACTTATAAATCATAGTCATATAGTCTCCAAGGAGCCCCAATGCCCAGTGGGCCAGTTCTGCTGTTCTCCTGTTTTCTCCCTCTAGCCTTTTAGAAGGTCACAGTGGGTAAACAGAAGCAGGAGCCCAAGGGGTGGGACCCATGGCAACCAGAGCCCAGCTGGTTTGCCGTGCCATGGGAACCTTGAGCTCTGCGCCCAACCTGAGAAGCTGCCCAGCTTAGGCTTGTGGATAACCACTGTGAATAAGGATGTTCCCTACACAGCATGGTAAAGATCAGGCTTGCTCAGTTGCATGTAGCACCCAGGCCCATAGTGTGTCCAAGACAGTCCTTTCAGAGCTATAGTATTAACAGCCCCTAGAGGTGTATTATGTTTTTTTGCAAATCATTGTTTTGTCACACATGGACCCTCCAATATCAAGAAGTTGTGTCCAGCTTGGAGGCTAATGCCTGGCCAGCTTTATGCATTTTTGGACACTAATACACACACACACACACACACACACACACACACACACTTACACTTATGAGTGTGAATTCTTCCAATGCTTTTTCTTTTTAGGGTCAGGTTTTTTTTTTAATCAATTTGATTAGTTTTATTTTATTTATTTACTTTAAAAGTTTTTGCCTGCATTGTGTGGCATGTGGCCACACATGGGTTAGTTTTTCCCTGACCAGGAATTGAACCTGTATCCCCTGCCTTTGGAAACTTAGGTTCTTAATCACTTGATTGGCCCAGGGAAATCCCAGTATGAGTGTTTTAAGTGTGAGTTTGAATTCTGAGTTTTGATAAATGGACAATTATGTAGCTACCACTGCAGTCAAGATATAAGAAGTTTCCATAATTCTTGATTCCATAAATTCATGATTCCATAAATCATTTTCCATAATTCTTTCACTCTACTTTGTAGTCACCTCTCCCACCATCTCTAGTCCTTGCACAACTACTGATTTTTTTTTTATCCTTATAAACTTTCCTTTTTCAGAATAGCATATAAATTGAATCATACAGTATATTGGTTTAGGGTTTGGCTTTTTTCATGGAATTGTAATGCATTTGGGACTCCAAATGCTTTTGATTGCAGCAAGTTGAGTGGTTCTGAGATCCACATGGAAAACCAATGGCATTCCTGTATAACATTAAAAACCAAGAGAAAATCTAATTTTAAAAACTCATAATACCATAAAAAAAACCTCTTGAAATATATACTTAAGAATAAAGAAAACAAAACAAGTCCAAGGTCTTTATAGAGAAATCTGCAGCATATCTTGAAAAGACGGTGAGGAAGACTCAGTGGAAGGGACCATGTTCATGAAAAGGAAACCTGATGGTGACTCTTCCCAAGTAAAGCTGTAGTTTCAGTGTACTCTCAATCAGAATAGATGAAGTTTTTCATGGAACTTGACAAGCTGTCATGAAATTCGTATAGAAAATCTAAGGGCTAAGAATAGGCAAGACAACGTTAAGAATATCAGGGTTTAGGGGACTTCTCTGGTGGTCCAGTGGCTAAGACACTGTGCTCCCAATGTAGGTTCGATCCCTGGTCAGGGAACTAGATCCCACATGCCACAACTAAGAGTTTGCATGCTGCAGCTAAATCCTGCATGCTGCAATGAAAACTGAAGATCCCATATGCTACAACTAAGACCCAGCGCAGCCAAATAAATAAATATTTTTTAAAAAGAATATCAGGATTTATTGTAAAGCTGTGGAAATTAATACCCTGTGGTATAGGTGCATGGTTGGTTGGTAGACCAGGGTAAGGGAATGGAGAACTGAAATAATATCTATACATATTAGAAAACATTACATGTGATGGTAGAATTGAAAATCAGTGGGAAAGAATTTGGTAATTTTTATTAGAACAGTTGGGATCCTTACGAAAAAGCATGAAGTTGAATCCCTAACTCATAACATACATAAAGATAAGTTCCAGATGAATTAAAACCTAATAGTGAAAAAGTGAACCTGAAAAACTTTTATGAGAAGATATATGTGGCCAGGATTTCCTCAACAAGCTCTAAAAAAGCAAGCTATAAAAGGCTGATATATTTATTATTTAAAATTTAAAACTTCTGTACAGCAGAAGGGACCACAGCAAAGAAAGTTAAAAGGGCCTTTTATTGGGAAAAGATGTTTGCAATCTATATGTCCGAGGCATAATTTATACCCAGAATTCACAAAGAAGTCCTAAAAATCAGTAAGAAAAAGATAAAGAACTGAGTAGGGTGGGGGAGGGAAGCAATATCAATAATTCAGTTAAGGGGGCCAAATGGCCAAGAGGCATAAAATGTTAATCAACTTCACTTGCAATTGAGGAAATATGGATTAAAACAAACTTGAGATACTGTTTCACATCCTTCAGATTGGCAAAAAAATTTTAAATCTGACTGTATTAGTTTTTCAAGAATGGAGAATCCTGTACTTTTTGATACAGGGGAACAGGTTTGATCCCTAGTCCGGTAAGATTCCACATGGCACAGAGCAACTAGGCTCATGTGCCACAACTGCTGAGCCTGCATGCTTCTACTGAAGGCTGTGTGCCTGGAACCAGTGCTTTGTAACAAGAGAAGCCACTGAAATGGGAAGCCCACTCACTGCAATGAAGAGTAGCCCCCTCCTCATTGTAACTAGAGAAAGCCCAAGTGAAGCATTGGAGACCTAGCGCAACCAAAAATAATAATAATAATGGAGAACATCAGAACTCGTTTATACTGCAGGAAGGAGTAGAGGCTGGTATAACCTCTCTGGGGAGTGGTTTGGCATTGTCTGGAAGAAGGTGCTGTGCCCTGCAACTCAGCAGTTCCACACTGTGTGTAAAACCCTAGAGTAAGTCACATGTGCCCAGGGAGACTTGTATAAGAATGTTCATTCTGGCTCTGTTTGTAATAGTGACAACTTGGAAAGGACCTAAATATGCATCAATAGAATGGGTAAATAAGCTGTGATAAATTCACATAATGAAATAGTGTACAGAGGTTTACAGTAAGCTAGAGTGACTTCCCTGGTCATCCAGTGGTTAAGAATCTGCCTTCCAGAAACAGATCGCCAGTCCAGGTTCAATGCATGAGACAGGGTGCTCAGGGCTGGTGCACTGGGATGACCCTGAGGGATGGGATGGGGAGGGAGGTGGGAGGGAGGGTCAGGATGGGGAACACATGGACACCCATGGCTGATTCATGTCAATGTATGGCAAAAACCACTACAATACTGTAAAGTAATTAGCCTCCAATTAAAAGAAATTAATTAATTAAAAAAAAAAGAATCTGCCTTACAGTGCAAGGGATGTGGGTTTGATCTCCTGTCAGGGAACTAAGATCCCATACACTAACTAGAGAGCCTGTGTACGGCAATGGAGACCCAACACAACAACAAAAAAGATCTAGAAAGACAAGTCTCAGTATGGATCAAAATTTCAAAACCATAAGTTTGAATGAAGAAAGATTTCAATGGAATACATATAGTGTGATTCCATTTATATAATGTTTAAATAGAAATACATTTTTGTCTGTTTCAGCATGGCTTACAGAGTTAGCAAAATATTCATGAGAAATAGAATGAGAAACACTGAATTCAGGAGGTTATTTGGGGGAAGGAAAGAAAGAAAAATATGAGAAAAGAGTGCATATAGGAGACTTCAGGTCTCTCTCTCCTGTTTTAAGTTTTTTCCATCTTAAAACTTATAGCATATTTATTGAAATGCCAGTAGGCACTCTAGCACCAAGGAGGACCCTTGTGTGACAGTAGAAAGTAAAAATGGTCTTGGAAATTAATTCTCTTGGAAAGTAATCAAAACTGATTTGTAGGGACTTCCCTGGTGGTCCAGTGGCTAAGACTCCATGCTCCCAATCCAGGGGACCCAGGTTCAATCCCTGGTCAGAGAACTAGATCTCACATGCTGCAACTAAGAGTTCTCATGCTGCAGCTAAAGATCCTTCATGCCACGATGAAGATCTAAGATCCTGTGTGCTGCAACTGAGACCCAACACAGCCAAATAGATAGATAAAAATAAGTAAATATTTTAAAAAATGGATTCATAAACTTTCATAGAAAAACCTACATAGGACGATAATCAGAAATTGTATATTTTGCATCAGTGCCAAGGGTGCATATTGCTGCTAGTGCTGGGGTCCCAGCATAGCTGGGAAATGGTGGGGTGGCTGGAAGCAGGGCTGACTGACTGTTGAGGGGGGGAGCCTGTGGACTTGGCCAAGATGAGATCAGGCGTGGGCTCACCCTCTTGGACCCTCCGCTGTTGTTTGGCTTGGTGAGCCCAGTGAGGGGCTCAGTGGGGCTCAGTCAGGCTTTCAACAGACCTCTTACCTCTCTTCTTATGCTGTGCTAAGTCGCTTCAGTCGTGTCCAACTTTTTGTGACCCCATGGACGGGCCGTGGCTACTAGAGTAGCCTGCCAGGCTCCTTTGTCCATGGGATTCTCCAGGCAAGAACACTGGAGTGAGTTGCCATGCTCTCCCCCAGGGGATTTTCCCAACCCAGGGATTGAACTTGAGTCTCTATATCTCCTACATTGGCAGGTAGGTTCTTTGCCACTAGTGCCACCTGGGAAGCCCTTTCTTCTTAGGAAATTTTACTCCTTGGAAGTTAACTGGAGAAAGAAGAGAGGCCCCTGGATCCTGCTCAAAGCAGTTATCTTATGTCATTTAAGCTGAAGGAAAGGAGCAGGGCCCAAGGATTGAAAAACAGCACCTAGACAAGGGTTTCTCCACCTTGGCACTTCTGATGTTATGGACGCGATCAGCTTTGGGGGCCTGTCCTGTGTGTTGTAGGATGTTGAACAGCATCCCAGGCCTCCCCCTATGAGATGCCAGTAGCGTTCTCTGAGTTATGATGACCTGCATGTTTCCAGCTGTTGCCCAGATGTCCCACTCCCAGTTGGGAACTGCTGTCTCAGAGGTTAGTGTTCACAGGAGGCCCAATGACCGCGCCCCCTGCAGCTGGGGGAAAGCGAAGGAGGTAATCCTGATGAAGGCCCCTAGTTTGGAGCAAGGGGAGGAATGAAGAGCAAGATAGCAGGGATGCGGCAAGCAGATACATGGAGGCAGCAGGTTGGGTTGGGGGCTTCCGGGGAGTGGTAAATGGCCGTGGGCAGAGGGTGGGTGGGTGCAGAGCTCTGTGGCTCTGGAGCACCGGGTGGGACTCCGTTCATAGACAACCAGGTGGAGTGTGTGAGCACAGAGCCTCGTTTCCCCTCTACAGAAGGCACTCAAGCCTTCCTTCCCACTCTTGAGCCAACCTTAAGCACTTAAGTGGCTTTATTCCTCCTAAGTATTGTACAGCTTTTCTCTTGACCTTGTAGAGAGAGTTATGTAAATATGAAGTGGGCTGAAGTTCCTTGGAGAGAGGTTGCAGTTGTTTGATATTTATTCATCCATCAGACATTCGTCCAGCACCCACTTGGGCAGGGGCTGTGTCATGTGCTGCGGACCCCACTAATCCCCTAGGCCTGGATGGTCTGACCCAGTCAGCACAGGCCGCCCTGGGAGAAGACAGTCAGCCTGTTGTCAGGCTGCCTGGGTCACATTCCAGCTCAGCTCCTGGCTGTTTGTCCCTGTAAGCCTCAGTGTCCTAATCTGTAAAATGGAGTAGTAAGAATTCTTCCCTGTAGAGAGAAAGGGCAACCCACTCTGATGTTCTTGCCTGGAGAATCCCATGGAAGAGAGGAACCTGGCGGGCTACAGTCCATGGGGTCGCAAAGAGTCAGATACGACTGAGCACCTAAGCACAAGAATTCTTAGGGCTTCCCTGGTGGCTCAGATGAAAAAGAATCTGCCTGCAATTCAGGAAGCGTCGGTTTGATCCCTGGGTCGGGAAGATCCCCTGGAGAAGGGATTGACAACCCACTCCAGTATTCTTGCCTGGAGAATTCCATGGACAGAGGAGCCTGGTGGGCTACAGTCCGTGGGGTCACAAAGAGTCGGACATGATCGAGCAACTAACACTACAAGAATTCTTATCCTGTTGATGTTGAGAGGACTGAGAGAATAGATAGCCTATAGAGCAGTGCCTGGCATGGGTGAACACTCAGTGATTTTAATATCATTATTTTTAATGTCTTATTATTAAAACTACTACATAAGAGCTGTAAGAGACTTAACATGTGTCAAGAAAATCCTGAGAGACAACTGATCAAAGACTCACAGAAGTGGCTCTGTTGAGATGGTCTTAAAGGATTAGTGAGACTTGGTGGGGGGAGTGTTGGTAAGGTGTGGATTTGTGGGAAGGTCATGCACTAAGATGTAGGCAGAAGAGCAAGCTGGGGGACTTCCCTGGTGGTCCAGTGGCTAAGACTCCAAGCTCCCTTGGTCAGGGAACTAGCCGCAGCTGAGTTCGGATGCTGCAAGTAAGACCTGACACAGCCAAATAAATAAATTTTTTAAAAATTGAAGAAGAGGTAACCAATAGGAAGTCACACATTTTTAAAACAAAGTTTATTTATTTTTATTCTTTTGGTTGTACTGGGTCTTAGTTGTGACATGCAGGATCTTCCATCTTTAGTTGCAGCATGCAAACTCTTTAGTTATGGCATGTGGGATCTAGTTCCCTGACTGTGGATAGAACCTGGGCCCCCTGCTATGAGAGCATGAAATCTTAGCCACTGGCCTACTGAAAGGTTGTTGCTGAGCCACGAAAGACGCTTCTTGGCCTCTGGAAGAGAAGAATTCAGTCCGGGGCCAGTGACAAAGACAAGTCTTGATCGCTCAGAGCTTTTGTATAATTAAGTTTTATTAAACTATAAGAGAGATAGAGGAAGCTTCTGACATAGACATCAGAAGGGGGTAGAAAGAGTGCCCCCCTGCTAGTCTTTAGCCAGATGTTATATAGCTACTGGCAAGCTGTTAATTATAGAAAGGAGATGTCTCAAAACTCAGAGTGGCACCAGGCCCCTCACCCACAATATTCATTTTGAGATAACATTGGCACTAGGTGAGTTATCCTGGGCCATAAAATTATTGACTTGAATCTTGAAGAAAGGCAGGTTTCCAAGTAAATATATAGTTTCATTAACAGATTAGGAGATCAATGTATGCGTTAAATATACAGGTTTGAAAGACAGTGTCTAGGGTAAATTCATAGCTCATTAACATAGCTTAAGACAAACATTTCCATAAGAAAAGTGCATTGGTTAGCTCAAGGTTTGAGAAAAGTTAAGTTCAGGTAGAACCAGGTGTCATGGCAACACAGAATTTTAAGAGAAACCTTTTTAAAATTTGTATAGAGAAGGGGAAAAAAATCCAACACTTGTTTGCTTCCTCCTGCCGATTAAGAGAGAGAGAAAAAATGTCTGACACTTGCAGCCTATTTCCTCCCTTTGGAGACCCCTGGCCTTCCTGCCTGTTACCCACTCATTACCAGGGAAGTCCCAGGAAGTGACACGTTGTAAGCCTGCAAGCGTGGCTCAGTGGGGAACAGCCACTGGCCAGGAGGTTAGGGTTAGGTCCGAAGCTGAGGGAGACGGGGAAAGAGAAGGGCCTGGCCAGTGGGACTTGCTCTGAATGGACATCAATCCCAAACCCCTTTGGCATGGACCTGCTTCATTTATTTTTTTCTCCAAAATAGATTTAGAACTTGCCCTTTTCATTCCATTCTCCCTCCTCTGGGCAGTGAAATACTGTGTCTAGTCCCTTACATGCCGGTGTTTCTGAGCTTTTGGAGACTGGAAAGCACAGGCACATTTGTCTTGCTGTCCCTGTGCTGTCAAACGAGAGCCAGGTGGGGGGATGCTGGCAGCCATTCACACCTGAGTCCCCCAGGCAGATGGAGCACAGGCCTCCTTTGTCTTGGCCCTCGTGAGGCTTTCCACCTCTCTGTCCACTCGGGGGGTGTCGCTGGCCTTTGGGGTTCACAGAAGAGCTGATCCATGGGTTGTCAGGTCAAGATGCACTTTCCACCTATCTCTCCTGCAGCTCACACGCTGCCTCAAGGCAGGGGCTGGACACCCTCCTGGCCGTTGCTATTGTTCGGCCTTGCTTGTTGTTCAGTCGCATCTGACTCCTGGTGACCCCATGGACTGCAGCATTGCAGGCTCCTCTGTCCTGGCAGACGTGACTATTGACCAGGGCCTCTGTGCCAAAGGAGGTCGTGTTTGTTTCTCTGGGGCCTGTGACCTTGTGCTGGAGGCTTTGCTGAAGCAGCCTGGTGCTGTCCAACATCTCTTCGCTACTGAGACCTCAGCCCCAAAGTCATGACCATCCCTTGGGTGGCTCTGACCCTTGCTTCACCACTTTCTGAAACTTCCCAGAGGAAACGCATATTTACCAAGCACTTCCTCTGCCCAAGGGGTGTGGGTTAGACTCATAAGCAGACAACGTCAAGTCAACTTTGTGGAACTTGTCTTGTGGGAGAGAGAGACATGGAAAAAACTGATGCAAGTGATATGGATCAGAGCTAAGAAAGGAGACCATCCAGGGTGTGGCAGTGAAGAACAGAACAGGAACCTAATCTTCAGGGGATGCTGAGGTCAGGAAAGGTCTCATGGACGAAGGGAGATTCTCCTGAGTATCTGAGAATATTGCTTAGGGGCGAAGTGGGGCTAGCGGCCGGGGGGAGGGGGGGAGGTTGGGAAAACCTCCTCCTCTGAGCTGACTTGTGACAGATCCCAGTGGACTTCCTTGGGCTGCCTGTGTCTTTGGCACTGTGGCCATCTTTTTTTTTTTTTTTAAATTAATTTTTTGACATTATGTTTGGCTGCACCAGGTCTTAGTTGCAACACACAGGATCTTGGATCTTCACCGTGGCATGCAGGATTCTTTTTTAGTTGAGGTATTCGAACTCTTAGTTGCGGTATGTGGGATCCCTGACCAGGAATTGAACCTGGGCCCCCTGCATTGGACTCAATGGACATGAGTTTGAGCAAACTTCAGGAGATGGTAAAGGACAGGGAAGCCTGGCGTGCTGCAGTCCATTGGGTTGCAAAGAGTCAGACTTGACTGAATGACCAAACAACCCCTGCATTAGAAGTGCAGAGTCTTAGCCACTGGACAGTTGGTGGACGTCACCCTCTCTTTTTGAATTTTCTTGTTTTCTTTCAGAATATGTTTTTGTCCCTTTGGCTGTCTTATCTAGCTCCTTAGATACAATTTCAGCCTTCCCAGGGTGTGGCCCTGCTCTCCAAGGTGGTAGACAGTGTTGGTAAGGAGTCAGGCACAGAGGAGGCCAGTCTGGCTTCCCCTCCTTTATCCCTTACTGGTCATGGAACTAGGCAAGCTCGGACTAGCCGCTCCAGCCTTGGTGCCGTGTCTATGGACGAGGTTCTTGTTACCAAGGCTGTCTGAGCTCATGTCTAAAGAGCATTTAGTGCAGGGCCTGTGTGAGTCAAGGTTACAAAACCCTTTCTCCTTCCCATTCAGCACCAGAAACAGACTTGGTTCAGTTAGCTTTCTGTTTTTCCATGGAAACCTGATGAATGTGGACTGTCAAGGTATTACCTGCCACAGCTTATTGTAAAACTAAGCCCTGCTTGATAAATATCATGTGATGGGAGTTCTCTGTATGACCCCCCCACCCCCACCGCCAATGAACTAGCCATGGCTTTGGGCTTCCTGAGTGTGGTGTCTCCTTGCATGGCTCTGTCCGTAGGGTTGTCACATGAGTTGCTGGCCCTTGTGGGGACAGAGCCAGGATAGTACAGCAGCTGGCACCTGAATTGACACGTAGAGGTGACTTCACCTGTCGGGTGAAAGGATGAAACCCTTCCAGCGCCAGCATCCTGTCAATTCATTCATTTAAAAATATCTATTGAGGGGACTTCCCTGGTGGTCCAGTGGTTAAGAATCCACCTTCCAATGCAGGGGACATGAGTTCAATCCCTGGTCTGGGAAGATCCCACATGCCACGGGGCAACTAAGCACCACAGCTACTGAGCCTGTGCTCTAGAGCCTGCAAGCTGCAACCACTGAAGCCCGCACGCCCTAGAGCCGACGCTCCACAGCAAGAGAAGCCACCACAATGAGAAGTCCGAGCACCACAACTAGAGTGTAGCCCCCACTCACCACAACTAGAAAAAGCCTATGCCCAGCAATGAAGACCCAGCACAGCCAAAAATAAATAACTGAATAAAATTAAAATAATAATTATTAAAGTATCTACTGAGTCTCCTATGTGGTAGGTGCTGGAAATACACTCTTGAACAAAACAGATCCATTCTATGCCCTGAAGCACTTAGAGTCCAATTGGGGGATGCTGTCAATCAAAACATCACATGCCCTGATCAAATTGTACATCATGCTTTGAGAGTGTAGTGGGAAGATTTAACTTAGGGGGAGAGTTCAGGGAAGGCTTCCAGGAAGAGGTCATATGGAGCTGGCCTCTGATGAGTGAATAGGCACCAACCTGACAAAGAAGGAGGTGGGGCGGTGGGGGTGTGATGCAGAGATTCCAGAAGGAAAGGACAGAACAGGCAAAGACTCGGCTGTTGGGGGTGGGGAAGGGACAAAGTAGAGAGAATGAGGGCAAGTGGAGCTATGTTATGCAGAGTCTGATTATTTAATGACCTGGTGCATGGCCCCAGGTGTGATGACTCAGTGAGAGCTGAAGCCCAAACAGTCACACTGGTGTCATTATTTTTGCTTCTACATCTTCAGAGCAGCAGGACGCAGGTTAATGCAAGGTGGGGATTTAGCTGTCTGGTGGGAGGAAGGGTTGGTTTGATTGGATTTACAAACTGAACAGCTGATTCTGACTGCAGGATGCTGAAATCCAGTCTG
Organism: Muntiacus reevesi; assembly: GCF_963930625.1. Lineage (NCBI taxonomy): Eukaryota > Metazoa > Chordata > Mammalia > Artiodactyla > Cervidae > Muntiacus > Muntiacus reevesi. Next base: position 55,344,460 of record NC_089251.1, on the reverse strand, counting down.
AAGGGGGTGAAATTTGAAGAAACTTGGAGTGGTGTGGTTTTGGTAGAAAAGGAAGCCCAAGGTGTAGGTGGGCTTAAGAGAGCATCTAATGGGGACTAGCAGCAAGGAGGAACATCGGGCCTTTTAAAAACATCTGCATAATTATTAATTTGTAGCTTTGGCTGCGCTCCATCTTCGTGGCTGCAAGGACTCTTTCCTAGTTGCAGAGTGGGGGCTGCTCCTCCTTGCGGTATGTGGGTTTCTCTTTGTGGTGGCTTCTCTTGCTTCGGAGCACAGGCTCTAGGTACACAGGCTTCACAAGTTTCAGTGCGCAGGCGTGGTTGCTCCATGGCAGGTGGGATCTTCTCAGACCAGGGATGGAATCTGTGTCCCCTGCATTGGCAGGTGGATTCTTATCCACTGGACCACCAGGGAAATCCACTGGGCCTTTAATTTCAGGGGTCTTGGCTGCTCAGCTTGGTTTCCCACCTCCAGAGCCCCCAATCCTTCCATTTTGGGCTTCCATGACCCCAAACCACCCTCCTGTGTTGCCAAATGACAGATGGAGGGAGGGTGGGTGTGGAGTTGTAACAGGTCATAGAGGTTCCTAAGCATGTCCCAGCCATGAGCAGAAAAGCTTCAGGGCCTTCAGAAAAACAACCCAAGCCCCACAGAAGCATGTTCTGTAGCTCAGAGGATGCTCTAGCATTGAAGACAGCGTTTTCCATCAAACAGAATGAATGAAAATCACATTTCTCACTTTTTCCCTCTTTCTCTTCCCTCCAGGCTAATATTTGGCACTCTTTACCCTGCATATTATTCCTACAAGGCTGTGAAGTCAAAGGACATTAAAGAATATGTAAGTAGCACAATTTTTGAGTGGGTGGGGTGGGTGATGATGGGGTTAAGTGGGGGAGGCTGAGCATGAAGTGGAGGCAAGGCAGATGCCCTCTTTAGTGGGTACTGGGAGCAGGGTGGTACAGTGCCCTGCCAGATATCACCCAGGAGTCCTCTCCTTTAGCAAGGTTAAAGGAGATTCCATACCCTTTTAAGAAGAGTCATGAGGTAGAGGCCATAGGAAAAGAGATGATTGCATATTCACACAATTTTTTCATTGACTGGTGGTCATGACATAATGAAGCATTATTTTAAACAAATGAACTACTATGCTGAGTAACAGCGATGTTACAAGTAGAGTGTGGAAGTGATGAGAGCAGGGAGGCCTGGCAAGAGGAAATGGTAGCTAGAGTTGGAGGCTGCCAGAGGCCACAGGCCATGGGCTTGGAAGTATGACTTCATCTCTCTGAGTGTCAGTTTCCTTGTCTGGAGCGAAAGGCAATGTTACTGGGAAACAGTCTTGCCCTGGGGGCAGGGACTCGGATCCTAATGTCCAACAGACCCGGTTCTGAACCCCATTTCAGTTCTGTGGTTTGAGCACCCCACGATCTAAGCACTGTTGCTTTATAAACTTTTAGAGAACAGGAGCTACCACCCTCCTATGAC